>NC_054598.1:21751768-22951768 GCF_004785595.1 Juglans microcarpa x Juglans regia
AGAAATAGCATCCATATCTTCAGGTTGGATTCTTGAAGTTTTGGAGGGACGCTCGTCAGTGACAAAAGCATCACGTTTTGTTATTACCTAGCCCTTTAAATGTATATTAATTTTCGAATTATGAATGTCTTTTCTCTTTAGAAAAAAAATCAATTGTTCTCAACTTGTTCATATTTTTCTAAAATTTAATAAAAGTTTACAAATCAAGAATAAACATAAAAAGTACCTAAAGATATAAAAATTGCTAGATTTTTTTTTAGTATAGTTTGTATTACTATTTAGTAAGTAATTGAACAAAAATAAAGCCCGTGAATAACAATTAAATTCTTCACAAAATAGTCATAAGTACATAAAGCCCCAAATTCTTATCACCTCAAATATTTGTTTTTCATCATTTAAGTACATTTAATATTATATCTTCATGGCTTAACTAACTTCACAAAATTTATACAGGACAAAATATATAAAAATAAAAGAGGGATTAAGAAATATTATTATGAAAATTGGAAGTCTAAGCATCTCAACAAGTTGGATGACCAAACAACAACAAACCAAATCTTCTACAATTTCCCAACTCCAGTCTCCATACCGTGAAGAATGAAAAAAGCGCAAGAAAGAAAAAAAAATGGAAAACAGTCATAAGAGAGAGTTGTTTTATTATTCAGTTGGTTAAGGGGAAAATAAAATCTGATTCAGTCAGCTTCGTTTGGAAACACAATTCATCTCAATTCATCATTACAACTTTTTTAAATTTCAACACAAAATATAATAAACAATCTAACTTTTTCAAATCTCAAAACAATAATAATAATAAAAATAAATAATATTCTAATAATATTTTATCAACTCAACTCACTTCAACATCCAAACGCACTCTTAGTATGTCAGTGTGTGAACATGTTAGAGCATCTTTATTGGCTTGGCTAAATGCATATTCAAAATTTAGTCAATATCATACTTTTTTACATTTACTTATTCTATTTAAATTCAATCTCCACATTGGATTAACCATTCACTCTCTATTAATAAAATTTTATTAAATTAATAATTTTTTATTTAATTTATTTGTATCACATTTTATAATTCTACCAATTTGATATTAATAATAATTATATTCTAATTAAATTAATATTAAAAAAAATCATATTTTCAAAAGTCATTTAATACTAATAACAAAAAATATTTGATTAAACTGATCTAAAATTCTATCTAAATTTTTTAATTACAAACCAAATAGCATTTTTGTTTAGAGTGAGAAACTAATATTTTAATATTTACTTGGAGTGAGAAATTAGTATTTTAATGTTTGATGAATTAATTATGGTTCTCCATCTTTAACCAACCACCGTAACAGAAGTCTATCTTATTTTAGATTTGGTCAATCTAATGTGGAGTATTTTTGACATCAATTATGTAAATTTTAACTAACTTTACCATTTGACCAAACCAATATAAATGCTTTTAGCGTGTGAATAGAAATAATATTGTGCAGTGTGTATCTGTATATGTGTTCATAGATTTTAGTATATCAAATCAAGACTACTATGTCATATAAAAAAAATTAGAGTTTAGGCTGGGTGTTTGAGTGTTAGAGGGGTAATCTCAAATCTTTTAAGGATATTTGAATTTATAGTTATAATTGTACAGTGAATAATGATATATCCACAACATATTGCACAATAATTTTATAAAATGAGAGTATTTTTATAAAATTATGTTACTTTTATAAAATGTTTTATAAAAATACTTCTTATTTAAAATATAATTATATAAAATATTATAAAAAATATTATGTATAAATCATTTTTCTTGTATAATATATAGTATAAATTGTTAAACCTCGAGGTCCCAAATTCGGAGTAGCATCCAATCCTTAAGTTGGACTGACTTAGTAGTTGAAATGTAGTGAACTGAGAATGCAGAGGGTCTTGCTTGCCTCTTAATTGCCTCGGCAAAGATGGACCTTGTATGACGGTCTTTAACCACCTACGTTTCTTTCCTCGCCATCCTAGCAGAGCCGCTGGTTTGGACACATGGAGTATCTTACAATTATGTGAAAAATAGTAAAATAATTTTAAGTTAAGTTGTTTTATTAGATTTTAAAAAATAAAAGAGAAAAAGTTAAATCAAATTATTGTAAAGTTAAAAAATTATATTTAAGGTAAATACTCTAGATATAAAGGGATTACACAAAAATAATTCAACAAACTGATATAGTTTGATATGATTAATCAGATTGTAAAGTTACTTTTATTATAAAGTAGATCTAATAGAATAGATGCATCCACGCTATTTTGTGAATTTATTTTGTATAATTCTTTTGTAAATATAGCAATATTCATTTTTTTTTAATATTATTTGCATTTTAAAGTTAAATTGTATTGATTTTTATGTTTTATTTTAAAATTTATAAAAGTTATAATAATTAGATAGAAAAATGTTAAAGTTTTAAAATTGAAAAATGTAATTGATTAGATATAAAAAAGTTAAAGTTTTAAAATTGTTTTATACTTCAGTAATTTTGTTGGAAGGAAATTGTGAAAAATTTTAAAAATTTATCGTCTCATTAAATTACCCAAACAAACCCTACTATATATATAATAATAAAATGGTGCAGGTTGCTTCAAAAAAGAAAAGCATGGCAGATGAAGCCATGGTAATCAATCTTACAGTCAAAATTGAAGCAATGGGCCCTTCAACATAGAGTATGTGATATCTGTACCGTAGTGCCACGTCAGCGTGTGATTAAAACATTTTTCTTCAAAAGACTTCTTTGTAAAACGGGTCGAAGAACTACTAATTTTGATTCAGGATGCACTAATGGTCTAATAATATAAATGCGTACGACATCAATTAGTATAAAATTGGATGCCTTTGATTTGTTAAGATGTTGTTTTTTTTAAGATAATATTCGCCCTCATCAATAATCATATGCATACTAAATATTGGAGGCCCTAATAGATGGTTCGAACAGTTAAAGTTTTCTCTATTTTGTTTCAGGAAGAACAACAAATATTGTTGAACATACAAACCTCTTCATCAGAAACACTTGTCAAGGTTGTCCGCAACAGTGGGCGTCTGAAAGTTCCTTTCAAGTGCACGGCTTGTGGGAAGGAGGGACATACCCGCGATAGATGCTGGACCGTGGTGGGTTACCCACCTGGTTGTGACTTCCGCACCAAGCTGCAAACCTCCATTCTAGGTCCTCCTCCATCGAGTGCGAATCAGACCACCATCACACCTTCGGATTCCAGTCCAGTCCCTGGGTTATCACCAGAGTTGTACCAAAAGCTCCTTCATCTGCTTAGTCCATTGCCCCCCTACTTGCTTCCTCTTCCAATTTTGTCGATAATCTCTGCTCTGCATAATCTTCTTTCTCTTTCAATTGGCGCCTCTATTGGGTGGTAGACAATGGTGCGAGTCACCACATTTGCCATCACTGAGAAGCTTTCACCAATCTACAAACCCTAGTCGTTCCTCACTCTGTTCAATTACCCACGGGCCAAGATTTCCCAACCAAAGGGCTGGGCACTTGTGTCCTTTCCCCTTTTTTAATCTTAACTACTGTTTATTTCATTCATATTTTCTCCTTTAATTTATTATATGTTTCCCAAATTGCCCTCCACAATTCTTGTGTTATTACTTTTTCTTCTAATACTTGTTCATTTCAGGACCCACAATCGATGAAGCCGATTGGAGCGGGTGATTTATGCAATGGGCTCTATGTGTACCGTCCCGACCCCCCTGTTGTTTTTGCTGCTCAATCCACTGCTAGTAAGATTTTATGGCATCAACGTCTAGATCATCTTTCTAGTTTTATCATTCCCAATATTTTTTGTTCTCCCTATATTCTTTCTAATTGTAATATTTGTGCTCGTTCTAAGCATACAAGACTACATTTTTCCCATCAAGCTAATAAAAGTGGTTCTCGTTTTAATCACATTTTCTGTGATATTTGGGATGGATATCATACTTCTTCTTTACGTGGGGCTCATTATTTTCTCACAATTGTTAATGATTTTTCTCACACAACTTGGATATATCTTATGCATTTTAAATCTAAAACTTGTACTCATTTAATGCATTTTTTTGCTCTCGTCCAAAATCAGTTTATACTCATGTGTCGAAACTTCCCAACAAAATGACATTGCGGAACGTAAACACATGCACCTTTTAAATGTTGCCCGTAGTCTTCGTTTCCAAGCCCACTTACCTCTATCTTTTTGGGGTGATTGTGTTCTCACTGTAATATATCTCATCAATCGCACTCTCAGTCACATTCTCCAAAATAAATCACCTTTTGAAATTATTTTTTTATAAAAAACCCAACTACGAACACCTTCGTGTGTTTGGGTGTTTTTGTTATACATAAACTCTTAGTGCTCATTATGAAAAATTTTCTCATCATGCTACTAAATGTGTATTTCTTGGCTACCCCAGTACTCATTAAGCATGCAAACTCTACAAACTTGACACCCAATCCATTTTCTATTCTCGTGACGTTACATTCCATGAACAACAATTTCATTTTCAAGATCTCCCAGACACTTCCTCTTCCATTTCTCCCATTATCCCTCTTCCCGTTCCTAAATCTGTTGTCCTTACTTCTCCACCTTCTGACTCTCTTGATTCTCCTTCCTCCTTACCCTCACCTACTTCTCCACCATCTGACTCTCTCGTTTCGCGTCCTCGCAGCACTATTGTTCGGCCTGCTTATCTCCACGACTACATATGCCCTACCTTACATATGGAACCCACGACATCTTCATCTACTACACCGGCTTCAGGTACTGCTCATCCTTTATCTGCTTTTCTCTCATATTCTCATTTTTCTTCCTCACATATTACTTATTTAACTGCTCTTACCTCCTGTATTGATCCCTCCTGCTATTCCGATGTCATACGCCATTCCCATTGGCACGAGGCCATGTTCGCTGAGACCTTTGCTCCGATTGCCAAAATGACCACTGTCCGCTGCTTATTGGCAGTCACTGCTGCCAAAAATTGGATTATTCATCAACTTGACATCAACAATATTTTTTTACACAACGATCTTGAAGAAGAAGTCTACATGAATCCACCACCCGGATACTGCACTAAATGGGGAGACTCATGTCTGTCGACTCAGAAAATTCCTATATGGCCTCAAGAAAGCCTCCCGTAACTGGTTTTTTAAACTAACTATTGTGTTTTTTGATGCAAGTTTTCATCAATCTCAGGCAGATCATTCTTTATTCACTCTTATTACCCACACCAGCATCACTCTTATTCTTTTTTATGATGATGACATCTTGGTTGCTGGCAAAGACATTTCTCAGATCGAAGTTTTCAAGCGAATTCCCGCTACTCATTTTCAAAAAGAGATCTTGGCTCTCTAAAATTTTTTCTTGGACTCGAAGTTGCTTGCTCTCACAAATGTATCTTCCTCAATCAGCGCAAATATGCCCTCGACATACTTTCTAACATTGGCCAACTTGGTGCTTGAATCTCCTCTTTTCTTATGGAACAACATTTGAAGCTCAACAATCAAGATGACACTCTCATCCTTGATCCTTGTCTTTATCGTTGCCTAGTTGGTTGTCTCATTTACTTGACCATCACTCGACCTGACATCGTCTATGCAGTCAACATTCTCAGTTAGTTCATGCACGCTCCTTGTGTCCCTCACATGATTGCTGCTACTCGTGTTCTCTGCTGCCTCAAAGGAAGTCCTGACCAAGACATTTTCTTCTCCTCTTTTAGTAGTCTTCAAGTTACAGCTTATACTGATTCTGATTGGGCAAGCTGCCCCACCACATGCCGCTCTACCACAGGTTACTTCATTCAGTTAGGCATTAGTCCAATCTCATGGCGTACCAAGAAACAGACTACTGTTACTCGATCTTCTGCCGAAGCCGAATATCGAGCTATGGTCGTCACCACCTGCGAACTCACATGGTTAAAGCAGCTTCTCATTGATCTTGGCATCTCTCATCTCGAGCCTTTCACTCTTCATTGCGACAATCAATCTGCACTCTATATTGCACACAATCCGAAGTTCCATGAGTGTACCAAATATATTGAGATTGATGCTACATTTTTCATGATGAAATTCTCTCGGGCCTCCTCAAAGCTATCCATACTTCTTCACATGAGCAAGTCGCTGATATCTTTACCAAAATCTTAGGACAAGAACTTTTTCATCATTTCTTGCACAAGTTGGACATTATGGATCTCCATGCACCAACTTAAGGGAGAGTATTGATATAAAGGGTCAATATATGTGCTTACTATCGCTAATATGTTGAAAATGTAAGATTTGGATAATGAGATGAGATGCGATGGTTCTGATAAAAATTAAAAGTTGAATAAAATATTATTAAAATATTATTTTTTAATATTATTGTTATTTTAAGATTTGAAAAAATTGAATTGTTTATTATATTTTATATGAAAATTTTAAAAATGTGTAATGATCAGATGAGATAAGAAACTTTCACTATCTAAATGGGCTTGAATGATGTACTCATAACTTATTTTATTAAAACCATAAGCATAAATAACTTTATTTAAATTTGATTATTTATAACATTCAAAATAAATCTTAAAATAATATTAATAATAACTAAAATATATAACTATTTGAGTAGTGCTAGGTTGCCATCCAACAAATTCAAACGAAATACTAGTATTTATCAAACTATTTTAAAAATATTTCCAACAGAATGTGAATGGATTGTTGCCCAATGAAACTCGAAAATCACGTTTTTCAAGAGGAAATCATTTCATTTATCGCGTAAATTTTTTTATCTTACGTGTTTAGCATTCTGGTGGTTTTTTGTTTTTTTATTTTTAATTTTTCTCTATCAAATTGACTTGCCGTAAGTATTGATGTGGATGCATAATTTTCAACGAAATCCGATGACTATCTTCTCATTTTTTATCTTGGAAAATGCTGAGCCACCGCGAGGTGATCACCAGATATTTTTATCTTTTTACTTTTAAATAGTAATTAAAAAAAATATTTTTAAATGATATTATAACTTTTTTAAAAATATTTAAGTATATAAAAAAATATATGAAAAAATAAGAAGTACACTTATCATACACATTCTCTCACTCTAGCATGGTCCTTTTATCTTACTCTTATTATATGAAAAATGTTAATTAATTCATTCAAAGTTATCGGTTAAAGTTACTGTTTGAATATTTAATTTTTTTAATTTTATTAAATGATTAAAGAAGTAATTATCAATAAAATTGTATATATATATATTTTAATTTTTTTAATAATTAAGATTGTTAAAAAAATAATAAAAAAAACTAGGCATTTGTGCTGCTACCACCCTTTAAAATATAAATATTTTAAAAAGGAAAAATTCAAAGAACTGATCGTTTATACCAAGTAAGCATTTACAGTATCACGAAAATAAGAGAAATGTTACATTTAGATGTTGAATTAAATTAAATTGAATTGAATTTAGATGATAAAATATTATTAGAATATTATTTTTTAATATTATTATTATTTTAAAATTTAAAAAAATTAAATTATTTATTATATTTTGTATTAAAATTTAAAAAAATTATAATAATAAATTAAGATGATTTTAATTAAAAAACAAAGCGAAAAGGATCTTCAGACAAGTTTCTTTGAAATTTCCTTTTCCCTGAAGGATAATGACAGTCCACCGTTAATAAATAATAATAGCAAAGTAAAAGAGGACAAAAACAGTATTATAAAAATTCATTTTATAATTCTAAAATGTAACTAAAGTAGCTTTCTACGAAGAATCTTCTTTGTTTAGTTTAATATACTATCTTGCCTTCGAAGAAAAAAAAGTAAAGTTGGAATTCCTATCTATATTGTCCTTCTCTTGAATATTTTTTGGCCTCCGTTCTTTGTTTGTGAATTGTCAGTGAGCTTCAGGATCATCAGGTCATTGTCTCCCATGTAAGAACAATCTAGTCAGGGCTCAATCTTTGGCTCGCGAACTCCAGGTAAATTCTTATCTCTGCCATGCATCGTCGTATCCCCCGTTTTCTCAGATTTTGGATTGTCTTTTCAGTCACCTGTTTGGTTTCTGGGAAAGTTTTGAAACAGTAATGAAATTCTTGGTTGCTAGATCTTTAAAAGGGAAAAGCTTGAGAAGTCAAGATTAATCCCGATCACCCATTTATTTCTTTGTTTTTCTTTTGGAGTTAAAAGTAAAATAAGAACTACAAATATTCTACATTTTGTTTCCTTTACCTATATTCGCTTTTTTCTCTTCGTCCACACACACACACACACACACACACACACTCTCTCTCTCTCTCTCTCTCGCTACGCACACGCAAACACACTATTATCTGCACGTTTGATATAGTCATGTCCAATATTATCTTTATTGCCGTATATTTGAAACGATCAGTCTGACTCTCTCTTCTATTGCTATTTTATTTTGAGATATAGTTTATTAGCGAGTGGATCTCTTTCTTTCATCACTATTAAAAGTAGCAAATTTAAAATAACAGGATGCTAACTATTTTGAACTTGATACATCTAAAAGAACTATGTTGGACGTGATAAAACATTAATCTCTCATAAGCTTAGCCAGATTTTACTATATGCTAGGTTAGGTTGTGAATTTCATGTTTGATGTTCTGAAATTTGTTCCATTTTCTCAGCAATCAGACAGAGTTTAGTGGTCTCCCTTCGTTTTGACACCAGAAGTACGATATGTCTCTGTTTGTAGAATTCTTGCGTTTCATTCTTTGTTGCCATACAGAACATTTTGTTGATGGTTATGAATATGATGACACTACCTCGAGGAACAGCCATTTAGTATATAAATCAATTCTAAGAACCAGAACCACATCGTCCCTTGATAATGACCCACTTTTACCGTATTCACGGCCTAGTCCTTCATTATATCAAGCCAAAGTTGCAGTAGATTCATGGATAAGAAATTCATTGATAATCAAGGAGCCACATGTTCAGGAATCTTCCCAAAGGACTAATGAAATTTCTCCAAACTTTTCAAATTCATTACAACCACCTTCATTTTCTTATACTTATTCTCACTCTTCTTCCGACCTGCCCCCAATTTCTTCCATTTTCTCTTCAGTTCCCCGTAATCCCCCAAAATCTTCTTCATCTGCATCATCCCTTAAAGGACCTCCATCTCTAATTGGGCCATCTTCATCTTCCCCTAAGCCCCCTCCAACCTCTAAGCCAGTCATATATCCAACGACATCTCATGCAGTAAGTGAAGAAAGAAAAACGGATTATATATTAAAAAAGGGCGCAACATCATTATTTGCAAGTTCTATATCCAATCTGCCCCCATCCTCTTCCAGTTCCTCTCCAGTTCTCCCTAATCCTCCGAAATCTTCTCCTAAGCCATCTGCATCTTCCCTAAAAGGGCCTCCTCCAACCTTTAAGCCAGTTCTATATCCAACTACTACTAGTACTCCTGGAAATGAAGAAAGAAAACTGAGTTATATGTTGGAAAAGGGTACATCACCTATATTTGCAATTCCTGAATACATCAAAGGTCAGATCAAGGAGAACATCGTGCCTGAAATTCTGAAGCAGCCTTTGTCTCCTTCAACGTATAAGGCTTACTTTACTGCTCTGTTATATGCTGAGGAATTCTACTTGGAGGTACTCATAACAGCCCTATATATATACATTGCTGTTTTAAGGTAGCTTAATTGTAAAGCAAATAACTCGGCATATCAATCCTCTTGTGTATTGTCCACTTTGAAATCTTGCTTAATGGTAAAGTCTTTAGTTAATTTTACTAATTCATGACTTTCTTGTTATTTCCTGCTGCTGAAAGTTCTAGTGAAAATAAAAAATATCAAATCAACCTACTCTAAACTGGAACTGAGGCAATGGTTAAGATCAGGACACTCTCCTTAGATATCATGTCCTTTTATCGGTAGTTAGCACTCGTACTGTACTTTGTTAATAATTAGAGATGGAGCAGGTTGGATATTATAATGATAGAGTTAGGTCAACTCATCTAGTTAGGAACCAACAGATAAATTTCAGTGGTCCTTCTTTATCAGTTTAAATTCAGTATTGATAACCACATAACCACATGGAAATTTGAAATATTTGCTATACTGAAAATTTATGAAAACTTAATATTGGGATGCATGTTACTCTTATAAAGGAGCTGAATACTAAACAAATTGTGGATTGGACTCATTCCAAATTTATAATTAACGTGTTGCCTTCAATATAATGCAATTTTTGTTCCCTAAAAAACTAAAATTTCATTTGTTCCCTAAAAGAAAATAAGGGTAGTTTTGCTCCCTCTCAAAATTTTGGAGTATTGATAAACAAATTAAAAAGCTCATTATTTTCATATAAAAAATAACACGATTTTAGTTCACCCTCAAAATTTTGAAATTTCGTAACTATATAAGAAAAAAGATATCGAAAAAATTTTGTTTGTACTATTGGACCTGACAGGCAAGTAAGTTTGTATTTCAACGCAAATACTGCAAGGAACAGAAAAGATGCAGTGAACCCTATTAAGAAATCTCCTTACTACAGACAAGTAGAAATGACAGAAGAACCACTTAAAAAACCAGTTTTGATTGAACCTCAATGTTGGCATGTCAACAAGGTCATTATAGTCTACCTATAAAAAAAAAAAAATGTCATTATATATAGTTGACCTGAGTCAATAAAATAAGACATATTTTACTGTAAATGTTGCCTGGTTATGCTATTCCCCTCCCCCCCCCCCCCCCCCCCCCCCCCCCCCCCCCCCTCCCTCTGTTATATAGGATTTTAGTTCTGTTGTGCATATTTATCACATTCAGTGCTTTCCATGGTGTGAGAGAAGGGCTCATACTCCTGCCAATATCAATAATTCATGAAGTGACTTTGTTGCTAAAACTGACCGCTTGTATTCATAGCATCAATTATACAGCACTCTGTCTGATGGTTGGCAAAAATCAATGTTTTTGTACCGTATAGTTGTAGTTACTGTTAGAACTACAACTTATTTTGTGCCCCAATGTTCTAGCTCTTGTATAGGTGAGTGTGGCAAGTGGCATGAGCCAAGTCCTTTTTCTAAACTCTTCGGGGAAAAAAAGAGCTGCTCTTAACTTAAGGGAGTGTTTTACATTCGTATTT
The DNA here is from genome assembly GCF_004785595.1 of Juglans microcarpa x Juglans regia. Taxonomy (NCBI): domain Eukaryota; kingdom Viridiplantae; phylum Streptophyta; class Magnoliopsida; order Fagales; family Juglandaceae; genus Juglans; species Juglans microcarpa x Juglans regia. The sequence goes on from NC_054598.1 coordinate 21,762,888, forward strand.
GCAGAAATCTCTTGTATAATTATAAACTATATTATTTTCTTCTCTGGTGATCTTCTTAAGTGATATGGAAGATGTAACATTTTAGCAGAATTTTGTGATGGAGGAATGCTATTCATTTCTTAACTTTAGATACGTTTTTTTCATTGTGGCTTGTTGTAACTTGATGCTTTTATTCGAATTAGAAATGGAGTGATTTCCTCTTGAAGAATGTGACTTTGGAGTTCCATGAAGCAGCAGTCTATAAAGAATCAACCAAGTACAAAAATCTTAGTGGAAATCTTAAGAAGAAGAATAAAACATTTGTAGTTTTTGAGATTGATTCTATTCCTGGGAGGCGGCCATTCCTTTTATCGAGGGACTTGGTCTATGCACGACCTTTGGGTAAAGATATTGAGCCCTTTCAGGTAAGCTTTCTGATCTTCCATTAGCTTATGCTTGATAAAGTCATGAAATTTAGCTTGTGGATGAAGCACGTGGGTATTTTTTGCATATTATTTTGGTAGCAAGGATATGTATGCAAAGAATCAAGACAATAACAAGGATGTTTCTCACAGGAAATTTAAAGGATTAGGAGATATTGAGTAATGCATAGACATTATTTAAAAACAAGTTTCTTACTATAATTGTTTGAAAACATGGGATGGGGAACATTGCATGGCTCCGGAGTTTAATTGGGAAAAGACATGTCACATTTGCACAGTCTCGTAGATTCGTCGTCATAAAAAAATTATTTAAAAAAAGGGGATAATTAAAATTATCTGACATCGATAAAAATAGTTACCATATATGGATTATGAGACGTATAAACAAATCTAGGTTGTGCCAATAGCCCTTCAGGAGCCAGCTTTGGAAATGAGGGTCCTTTTCATAAGAAATTCAAATTTCATTACAAGTGCAAAGGGGCAAAACCAAGAAGATAGGAAGCACTTGATTAGACCCAAAAATAGTATTGATGTTCAAAGTTAGAAAACAATAATAGAACATACGTCCATAATCAGCTCAGAGTAATTCAAATTTGTGGGACTTGCGGGCAAATCAAGACCCTACGTCCATTATCTATTAACGTTCACAGTTAGGTTGAGCGAAAAAACAAGCATTGATCATATTATTTTTTGAATTTTATCACAAGAATAATACCATTTAGAAAAAAAGATAGAAGCATATTTTTTTCCTTCCCATGACTCGTTATTTTGGTCTTTATCTTTTAGTTATTGTAACACTATTTATCTTTCAAGTTTTTCATTTTATTTCAGTTTCATTATTCAATTCAAATGGAAACTAACAATTTTAGTGACGCCACCTATCTAGCTAGCCGTGGTATGGATTTTCTTAATGTTATTATTTTATTCCTTTTTATCTTAGGGATATAATCATAACTTCGTATAGTTTTCACTATGAATTTGACCGAAATAGTGGAATAGCACAAGGAATCTAAACATTGAAAGCTGACCAAAGCATGAGGTGGTTCTGCCATATTGTCTACAATACTGACGTTCTAAATGGTAAACAGGGTTTTATCTATCGTGTGGTGAAGAGCACTCGCGTATTAGTGGAATTCGGAGACGATTTTCATTCACAACATTATGCTTCCAGAAAATATGACATCAGCTTCTCTTTCAATAGAGTGTGCCTAAAGAGGGCTCATGAAGCAGTTGAAACTATGTCAAATCCTTCAGTCCAGAACTTCCTCTTTCCTGAATATTGTGTATCCCGAAAGGAAAAACTTAGCCCACCCACTCTGCTTCCTGCCAATCACCAAGTTAGTAAAAATGAGGTCTCTGCAATTCGTCACATTTCAAGCTTTCGGGGATCACCACCTTATCTTCTCAGTGGCTCACTCTGTGTAGTCACTGCAATGGATTCAAAAGAACTATCAAGAACTGGAATTGTTGTTCAAGAAGCAGTATGTGAAATATATCGGAGCTCTCCTGAGTGTCTAATTCTTATATGCGCACCCACAAACAACACATGTGATGTGCTGACCAGAAGTTTGAAAAAGGTAATTTTAGAATCGGATATGTTTCGAGCCAATGCTGCATTTCGAGAGATGGATGGGGTACCTGCTGACATTCTTCGTTCATGTCCCATAAAAGGGGAATGTTTTACTTGTCCTTCATTACAAAAACTTCGGAAATTCAGGGTAATTTTGTCAACTTTCGTTAGTAGCTTTCGATTACACAATGAAGGCATACCTGCTGGACATTTCAGTCACATTTTTCTGGTAGATGCCTCATTGGCAATGGAGCCGGAGGCAGTGATACCTTTGGCTAATTTCGCTACTGACAAAACAGCAGTTATAGTTACCGGCGCATCCACAAGACATTCAGCTAGGGCCCACTCTGACATAGCGAGGAAATATGGATTGGGGAAGTCACTTTTTAATAGACTTCATGAAAACAGGCTTTATAGCGGATTCAATCCCATGTTCATCACACAGTTGGCTGGGTTTCAGCAGTAGTCCTTTATCTTTAATTTCAACTGTCCCTTCGTAAACAGCAATATACATTTGTACGTATGCTGCTACCTTAACTTGTTGTCTACTTGTGTGTTTTGATGCTGCTTTGTCATCCTAGTTGTATGTATAAGTGCAAAGACCTCTCATGCAAGTTCAGTGATGATTTCCTTCTCTCTTTCTATATATATTGGAAGTCTATACATTTGTGTTTTTTCAACAGCTCGTTTCTTATCTCCTTTACTGACAGGAAATACTGCAAACCCCGTCTTTGGGAATGTTCATTCAGTGTTGACATGGACTATCAGCGTCATTTCCTTTTATTCACTGCTTAAAAGAAGTGCACATGATCATGCAAAAGCAACAGTTGTAAGAAATTTCAATTCCATTTGATATAATGTTTGATTATAGCATTTATTCACATCCCAGGAATAACCAATCACTCTGGCAGTAGGCAAAAGAGGATCTCATCTCATATTAACATTCCAAAATGGAATCAGCTGACTTCAATTTTGCATGTAAGATTGCCCCAGCTTCACCAGTTGAATCAGTCGACAATTGAGCAATTCTCTCATAGAGTGATAGAAAAAGCATACAATTTAATAATATAAAGAATCAAGATGTAAATCCAAGTAGTAAATATATAAAATTTACCAAAGAATCGGTTTTTTCTTGGTATTATCGGAGCCCGAAAGCAATTTCTTCCTATTATTGTTGCTTCTTCACCTAGGTATTGTTTTCATATTGTATCCAGCTTAAAACAGCCATCGATAAAGTAGAACAATTTGAAATTGAAGAATTTTGTTGAAATTTTTCTTAATAAAAATATAATAGCTTGTCTATAAGCATAAAATTTAAATAAAACAGGATCAAATCCTATCTTTAACACAAAGGTGCTGGCTTTGTAACACCCGGGCCTAGGCCCAAGCCCACAACTATTAATTTATTAAAATTTATATTTATGGAAAATCCATTTGAGATTTAACGAGTAATTTTGAATAGGTCATGGATCTAAAGTTTGTTATTTTGACAGAATATGAGTTTTTTTATTAGGCTTGATAATTAAGTTAAAATCTTTTGATATTTTTTATGGACCAAATAAAATCTATATTATTCGGTAAGTGGCTGAAAACTTTATTGGACGAGTTGGATTATTTTAAAAGTTGAGTCGGCCTAAAAGTATTTATCAAATAAATTGAACTCATTTTAGAAATTAAGATCGAACCATTAAGATTGTTAAGTGATTAAAGACGTGAAACAAGCTCAATAAGGACCCAAGAGAAAATCCCAAGGCTGGTTTGAGCCATGCACGTTTCCTTTTTCTGTAGGTTTTAGCAATCTACATTATATATATACTAAGTCTGGAGCAACGTGCCTAGTTGGGTGAAACAGTTTTTTGGCAAAACTAATATATTTTTTCACCAAAAAATAAAAGATTGATTAATGAATAAGTTAATGCATAGGAAAAAAAAGAACAAATTTTATAGTAAATTGATCATTATACTAAACTTGTTTAATACAAATTTAATACAAGTTTAAGAAAAAGATTAGTTCAAAATGTTGGTTAGCTGGTATGTGGCATAAGTGATCATTTTGTGTCATCTTATACATGATCAATTGAGAAGATATTGAAGTTTTTGTTTCGTTGTTGGTTGACTCGATCAGGATCTGGATCTATATCAAGTTGAATCATCCATTCTTTTTTCTGAAGTTTGTGCTACAATATTCTCTAAATATGGTAAATGGTCCTATATGATAGAAATTTAACAGTTTTGTATAATTAATTAAAAGGTAAATAATCTATATAGAGAAAATTTAAACTATTCTTGAAAGATGCCCTAGTTGTCTCCCCTTCTCCACCTCCCTCTCTCTCTCTCTCTCTCTCTCTTTCTCGTAAAAAACCAAGAGTTCTAGATCTGATTTTTGCCGAGGTCCTCCCTCTCATTCCTCCATCCACTCACCTTGTCTATTAAGGTAGGTCTTTTTACTTAGTTTCATTTTTACTTCCTTCAAGACCGAAAAAGACAGATCTACAGCTTTTCGGTAACTCCCGAGAGATGCAGCACAAGCAGACTCCCAAGCCACAACGCGTCACTCCTTCTGGCAGCTCTTCTCACCACACGTGCTAGATCACCAGACTCGCCACCACCAGATCTGACTTTTGTAGTTGAAAAGAGACAAGCATATTGCCTTTACGCGCCGTCACAGATTCTGAAGTCTACCGGAATTACTATTTCCTTTAGTAACTAGTCTGGTCTTCACTACTACTGATACCCTCTACAGACAAACATTTAAAAGGCAGCACAATCTCACTCTTCATATAAGGAGAGGATTAAACCTCTACAGATAAAAGTTCGAAAGACGAAATGTTTTTTTATTTTAATTAAAAATAAGAAAACAAAAAAAGAAAGCAGTGAAATAGATGTGAAAAAGGACGGATCTAACCTTTGTAGTCGAAAAGAGACAAACATGTTGCCTGCACGCGCCGTCACGGATTCTAAAGTCTACCAGAGTTAGTCCAAACTGTAATTTGTCATTTTTCGTATTTATCTTACTGCTTTCCTTTTTGGTTTTCTTATTGTTAAAATAAAAAAAGATTTGGTCTCTCAGACTTTTATCTGTAAAGGTTTAGTCCTCTCATTCTATGAAGAGTGAGATTGTACTGTCTTTTCGATATTTATCTGTAGAGGGTATTAGCAGTAGTGAAGACTGGACTAGTTACTAAAAGAAATAGTGTACAAGTGGAGCTCCAAATTCATTATTTTAGTTCATGATGTCATGTTTGATATAGGCACATTCCAGAATGTATTTGTTCATGGATGTAAGTTTCTTGATGAATGTATGATAATTGTTTCCCTTAAAACAAAATTGAGAGGACATTGAAGTTTTTGTTCTGTTGTTGGTTGAGTCGATCAGGATTTACATCAAGTTGAATCATTCATTCTTTTTTTGAAGTTTGTGCTTCAATATTCTCTAAATATGGTAAACGGTCCTACATGATAGAAATTTAACATTTTTGTATAATTAATAAAAAGGTAAAGAATCTATATAGAAAAAATATAAACTATTGCAAATTAATATAAATGTTACAATAGAATGTTTATAGTTAGATTATTATAAATGTTGTAGATAAAAATAACATTTCTTACTGACAAAGTGATAAAGAAGGGGGTGATGAAATAGACCTTCTTATTCTTTTTTTTTTTTTTTTTTTTGAACACTAACAAATATATGACTTTATATTGTAGCATTAATGGCAGGTTTGGAGCACAAGATAAAATACAAAATTCTTACCTCATTTCATCTCATCATTATACCTTTTTCAAATCTCCATACAAAATATAATAAACAATTCAGCTTTTTCAAATCCTAATACACATTTTTCAAATATCAAAACAATAATAATTTTAAAACATAATATTTTAAACACAAAACAAAATACAAAATTCTCATCTCACCCCCCAAACCTGCCCTCGTAAAATAAAAATAACAAACCTAAACATTTCAAAAAAAAAAAAAAAAAGAAGTAAAAGCCATCTGTTTTTTTCAAAAAGCTGAAAGCGAAAACCCAACAATATACAAACCGAGCTAAATATATTAATACAAAACATACAAATCCAAAAAACGGAATCAATAAGAAGAAATACAAATCCAAACCCAAAAAAAAAAAAAAAACTGAAAGACATACAAACCTCAAAGCATCATCAACTCCAAACCAAAAAGTGCAAATTCCCTGGAAAAAACAAACCAACAAATCAGATTAACTAAAGGAAAAAAAAAAAAACAATTTTGAATCCTTGTTCTGCCATTTTCCAACCAAAAAGAAACAATTTTGAACCAAAAAGTAAAGAGCAAGAAGGTAAAAATAGTAGTTGAACCTCACTAATTGATCTCTACGATGCTCATTGTATCAATTCACAAAAGAATTCCAAGAACATGATATAAACGATACCAACAGCCAGATAGGATCCCACAAAAGTGAAAAACTGGTCCCCTATAAAATAAGGAAAAGATTTAATTTAATTTCCATTCCATTTTATGACTGAAATATAAGATAAGATGAACAATGAGAAGCTGTCCTAAAGCCATATTTATGGAAAAACAAATTAGAATACTTAAGAACAAACCAATTCTATAAAATTTCCAACCAAAAAATTTTAACCTCAACAATATATTGCTAAACTGTCATAGATACAAAAACCATAAACTCATAATATAACATGAACAACCAGAAGCAATCTTAAAGTCATATGCACCAAAAAAGAAAAATTTAGAATGCTTGTTTTGCCATTTCCAGACAAGCTGATAGGAACCAGAAGGAAAAAAAAAAAAAAAAAAGCAAAAAGAAAAAAGAAAAGAAATAAATATGCTTATTATATCATTCACTAAGGAATTCCAAGAACATGATATAAAGGATACCAATAAGCAGATAGGAACCCAAAAAATATAAAAACTGATTCTTTATAAAATAAGAAAAATATTTAGTTTCTTTTTCATTCCATTATATGACCCTTTATTTTAACAATAAATAAATAAATATAAGATAAGATGAACAACCAAAACTCATCTTAAAGCCATATGTACAAAAAAAAAAATACAATGCTTAAGAACAAATAAATTCTATAAAATTTCCAACCAATAATTTTTTTTTTTGATAAATAAGAAACTTTATTGATGGAATGAAACTAGGTACAGCCCATGTACATAGAAAGTATACAAAAGAGATACCTAATTACATTCTAGAAAGTTAAAACGAAAGTAAGAACTCATAGACATTCCCTCCCTTCAATACAATAGCAGCAAACCATTGGACTAAAGAAAATAAAAAAAAATTCCACAATTCCCCCATAGTTCTCTCCTTGTTGAAACACCTCTAATTGTGCTCCATCCAAATACACCACAAAAAACACAAAGGAATCATCCTCCATGTTGCTGCTAGTTGTGGGATATGATGTGTCCTATTCCAACATGCTAAAAGATCCACCATACTCTTAGGCATGACCCAAGACAACCCGGCTCGACTGAAAATACCCGACCATAATTCCCTTACCACCTCACAATGCAAAAAAAAAGATGCTCAATCGATTCGCCATTGCTTTTACACATGTAGCACCACTCCATCATAATCACACATTGTTTCCTTAAATTATCAGCTGTCAAAATCTTTCCTAGAGCTACGGTCCAAGTAAAAAATGCAACTCTAAGGGGTACAGGGACTCTCCAAATACCCTTCCAAGGAAACCCATTGGGCTGGTGTGCTGCCAGCACCTTATAGAAAGATTTAACTGAGAATTTCTTGCTCTCCGAGTGTTTCCACAACATGCTATCTCGCCCATTTCCACCTATCTTCTTGGAATAAAGAAAGCTATAAAAACTCGCTATTTCATCCACCTCCCAATCCTGCGCATTTCTTGATAATACCATATTCCAATGTACATTACCGTTAGAACGGCTCATTACATTTGAGACAGATGTTTGCTGATTTGCCGCCAATCTGAATACTTCTGGAAAAACAGAAAATAAGGCTCTCTCACCACACCATAAATCGAACCAGAAGTTGATTCTTGTACCCTCTCCCACCACAAAAAAAGTATGTTTTACGAACACCTTCCACCCTTTTGTAATAAATTTCCAAAGGCTCACCCCATAGTTACCCCTACCCTCCTTGGAGCACCAACCCCCCCAATCACAACCATACTTCTGATCAATAACCAATCTCCATAGTGATTCCCCTTCCGATTAGAATCTCCACAGCCACTTCCCAAGGAGAACTTTATTAAAAAAGAATAAATTACGCACCCCCAAACCTCCCATCTCCTTCGGGCAGCACACTTTTTGCCAGCTCACTAAATGAAATTTCTACGCCTCTCCCATGCCTCCCCACAAGAAGGCCCTAAACATTTTTTCGATCCGATTGGCGACACCCACCAGTAAAGGGAATAGTGAGAGAAAGTATGTAGGAAGATTTGAGAGAGTATTGTTGATGAGAGTTAGTCTCCCCCCTTTTGAAAGGTAGAGCCGCTTCCAACCCGCCAATCTTCTATCTACCTTTTCTACCACACCATCCCAAATATTTTATGCTTTGAAAGAGACTCCCAAGGGTAATCAAAGGTATTTCATAGGAAAAGAGGCCACTTTGCACCCCAACAACTCTGCTAGATGATTGATATTATCCACCGCCCCTACCGGGACCAATTCTGACTTTCCCAAGTTCACCTTGAGCCCCGAAATGGCTTCAAAACACAAAAGAACAGCCCTTAGAGCTTGAAGCTGTCCACTGTCAGCATTAGAAAAAATTAAGGTGTCATCCGCATACAATAAGTGGGAAATGGAAAAAGCACCTATGTTAGGATTACCCACTGAAAAACCATCAATAATACCTCCCCTTACCGCCGCCTCCAACATGCGACTCAACGCTTCCATCACTAAAATAAAGAGAAAAGGAGATAACGGATCTCCTTGTCTCAAGCCCCTCAAACTCTGAAAAAATCCACAAGGTTGGCCATTTACTAAAACAGAAAACTGAGCGGTAGATACACAATGTTGCACCCAACTACACCACCTATCACCAAAGCCACACCTCCTCAGTATATAAATCAGAAAATCCCAACACACATGATCATATGCCTTTTCCATATCCAACTTGCATAAAACTCCCAGAATACCATCCCTCAACCGGCTGTCCAAGCACTCGTTCACAACCAAAACTGAGTCCAAAATTTGCCGACCACGTACAAAGGCATTTTAAGGCTTAGAAATGATTTTGTCCATCACTAAGCTCATTCGATTAGTTAATACTTTCGAAATGATTTTATAGATTCCGCCTACCAAACTAATAGGACGGAAATCTTTCAACTCAATGGCTCCCGCTAACTTCGGAATAAGTGCAATAAAAGTAGCCTTGAGGGACTTCTCAAACTTGTGACAATAATGGAACTCATGGAAAACCCTCAGAACCAGAACCAACAAAAAAGAAATCGAGTTTTCTCAGAACCAAACAGATATAAACAGTCGGCCACCGATATTAGACTGTATCTCATAAGCAAACTAAAAAGTAAAAACCGTATGATTACCCAAACGAAAAAGAGAAATGATACTTGCAGTCGTGAGTGTACAAGCGCCGTGCAGTCGCTTTGAAAAAAGTGAATAAATATGAGACCCACATAAAAATAAATTAATTTTTTAATAATGGACCTCACTCTTTTTCAAAGCGACTGCATGACGTTTGTGCATTCTACGACTGTACGTAGTATTACTCAACGAAAAAAAGCCTTGGATAGATAAATTGGAAGATACAAATGCACGCTTAGAGCAACCTCATTAGCTTGGCTAAATGTATTTTTTTTTTTTTTTAAGAAATAGACTTCATTTCATTACATAAATAAAGTTACACCATGACTCAAATTACAAGTCAAACTAACATTTATTGTAAACATCCCCGTATACAAAATCTTTGCGACGAGTATTGTCTATACTTCATGAAAACTCTCAAAGAGAGAGTATCATTCATTGTATTAAAATAGAGGAAAAAACACCCCCCATCAAAACTGTATCTTCCAAAGGAAGAAAAGTGAACAAAACACCCCTCCTAACACGAAGGAGGGAGGAACCAAACACCGCTATGGACAAAAGTCTAATAGCCTATTTCACTTTATTTTCCTACCAATGAAAAATCCAACAAACAAACATCAACAAAAAACACACTGACATAAAGTCAAAAATATAGTATCAGAAACAAACACAAACACCACCAAACAACACCAAACAGAATCGGAAAAACAAAAAGGAAATTGACGGTGGCGTGTGCATGACACGTGCCACACTGGAAAGGAGCTGTTCGGCAGGTCAAGACGTTGCCGGAGTCGCTAGGCCCTGAGCTGCTGTGCATGGCGTCGACGAAAGATGAATTGCGGTGGTTTGAGAACCCCCTGCGTTTCCTTTAAACTACGCGTTAGCGTAACGCGCCGCTCCGATTGGTACCCAATCCGTCGACCGCAAGATTGGTGGGTGAGGCTTCTCCTGGTGGTGCGCGTGTCGGACGATGGTCGCCGGAGAGGCTTGAAACGGCTACCCCCTTTATTTGGCCGAAATCCTAAAAAAAAAAAAACAAAAAAACCAAACGAAACCACCAAAAATGAAGGGCCGGCGAGGAGAAGAAGGAGAAGAAGAGGAAGAAGGCGCCGAAGCTCCCTTTCCCCCCAGCTGGATTCGGATGAGCGAGTTTCTAGAGAGAGAGGGGACTGGCCAAATGCATCTTCAAAATTTAGCCAATATCACTTTTTCTTTGCATTTGCCTATTCCATTTAAATTCAATCCCCACATTGGATTAGCCATTCATTCTCTATATAATAATACAATATTATTAAATTAATAATTTTTTTATTTAATTTATTTGTATCACATTTTAGAATTCTACCAATTTAATCTTAATAATAATTATATTCTAATTAAATTAATATTAAAAAAATCATATTTTCAAAGGTCATTTAATGCTAATAGCAAAAAATTGATATTAAACTTATCTAAAATTCTATCTAAATTTCTTATTCACTAACAAATTATCTAGCAACATACCCATTTCAATGTCAATAAAAAAATCTGCATCTACATAAACATCTACAAGATATTTTAAGATCCAACGCTATCTTAATTACAAAAAACAGAGACATAAATATGCAGTTATCATGTCTAGCAACATACTAGTATTCATGTCTAACAACATACCATGTACAGCAGCACAAAAAGAAACCCCTAGATTAACAGCAGTTACAAAAAGACCAAATACATTCACACGAGTTGTTATGTACATCTGCTATGCTAACCCAAAAAACATACATCTGTCATGAAGTTCCAAAAAACATCCACATGATGAGTTACAAAAACTATCCACATAACTGTTATGAGTATTCAATAAAATTCAGCTGCAAAATCCAAAATGAGTAATACCTGCAAAAAACACAAAATTAAGCTCAGAATTAAGCAATATTAATCATAGAATTGACCAAAAACAACAACTACTAGGATTTCCAAGTGTGCAAAAACAGCAACTTTTCCACTATATTAACCAAAAACAACAATTACAAAAAACAGCAAAATGAACAATATATTACCAGGTGTGCACAAACAGCAACTCTTTGATTCACTTCTCCCTCCTCCAGCTACTACATTTGATTCAATTCATTCCTAAGTTTCTCTATGATTTCCATTTGAAGTGACTTGAAGTATTCTTGCATCACCGCATTCATGTTATCAACATCCATATTCATAACTTTCATCTCCATATTCTTCTTCTTAAGTTCTATAATCCCAGTCCCGTCCCTATCAGCTCGACTAATCGCCTTCCGTCCCTCAATCATCATTATTTAGTGAAACGCTATAAGTCTTCAAATATGAATAAAGATCAATTTCCTTTTTTTTTTTTTTTGAAAGTACTTTGATAATAACGGTACTGTGGTCCTTTTAGTTCTCAGTTAAAAAAAATGGAAGGGCCAAACTCTAACCATTTTCGCAACTTCTCCACCCAATTTTTGCATTAAAAAAGCATCTCCAAGTTTTGAAAGAGGAGATGTTATGGTTGGATTGATTCACATGGTGTTGTCTGTCCTATCAAAAAATTATGTTCGTGAGTCGTGACCACCTACGAAAACACCACCTTATCTATCTATATTTTTTTCCTCTCTTTTTACTTCAAGTTTTTCTTATGATTTTAGAGGTTTTTGGCCCATCTTTATTGACGGAAAGTTATCTTTGGAAAGCAATTCGATTAGATAAACTCAATTTATTTTGAGGCGATAAAAGATCAAATATTTTAAACGCTCTCGTGATCGATTCAATACCTTATCTAATTAATTTTATACTAATTTAAATCAACTCAAATTTATTTAAGAAAAATTATATTTGTAATCGTAGAGTACGCAAACGCCGTACAATATTTTTAGAAAAAAAATAATAAATAAGGCATTTACATGAAAAAATTAATTAATTTTTTAATTGTAAACCTTACTCTTTTATAAAAAGATTGTGCAAGACTTACGCACTCTACGACTGCATGTAGCATTACTCTTTATTTAAAACCTTATTTATTTTTGAATTGGAATTAAGAAAACATATATTTCCTTGCCCATTCTTATATTCATTCAGAATGAGAGAAAATATGAAAAATGTAACATGGAATTCTTTATTTTATTTATTCGAATATAAAAAGTTGAAAAACAATGAGAATTTTGCCATAAACTTATGACAGATCTCCACAAATTATTACCATTGTCATAACCTTCTAACAAGTTATTTATCTTTTCTATAGACAATAATATTTTTATGAAAGTCATGAATTTGCATTCTTAATAAAATTATTTAGATTCATCTCATAATATGATATTAACATTGAAATATTTTATCTAAACTTGTAATAAATGATCCGATTCAAAAAATTAAACCGCCCAACTCCAAATCCGATTCTATCTTGGGTGGCTCTATAGCCACCGCTCCCAGCTTACCGTTAGTTATAGTAGTAGTATTTTTTCTTTAGTTTTTCTTACATATATTTTTTAACACTTTAAATATTTTTTAAAAAAATTAAAAACATCACAATATTATTAAAAAATAATTTATTAATCATTAAGTACAATAAAATAAATTTTTTTTAACAATAATACCGAGTAATAAAAATGAGTGGTAAGAATAATATTTTTCTTCTATTTGTGAGTTTAGTAAACTATTAGTGCTCGTTTTGATTTTCACCACTTTCATATATAGTTTCTTTTATTTCCTACACTTTTCTTAACGTAGTTAATGCTCAAGAACAAATCTACTCAATCTCTTACTATTCACACAATTTTTACACACCACATATTTTTTAATTTTTATTTTTTTATTAAATATTTAATATATAAATAATGAATAAAAAAATTAAATTATTTTAAAAAGAATAAACTCAAAAAAAATTTTTAAAAATATATTAAAAAATATAAAAATTTACAAAAATATAATGTGGGAAGGTTGAAAAAATTATACAGCATTACTCAATGCTCAAAGTCCTTTGATGATCTATTAATGCTCGAAGGTTGTCTGCGCAAAATTGACCGATGCCTTTCGATTAGAACAATATTAGTTGTCCTGAGTATTCTTATCCATAATGGATTTCGATACATTTATTTTATTAAGAAAATATTTTTTAATGATATTATAGATTTTTGTTTTTTGAAATATTAAAAAATATTAAAAAAATGAAATGAAATGAAAAAAAAGGTCGAATGATGATTTCAAAACATTCGTCGGCAGAGCCTCTCCCTTAAAAGAAAAAAAAGCCCTCTCTCTCCAAACAACAATGCGAGTTTACCGGCGCGGTCTCTTCCACGTTGGTCGTAGAGCCTCTCACCGTGTAAGCCCTCTCTCTCCGAACACCCTGAACCCCATTAACCCATTTTTCAATACTATCAATGTTTCGTCATCGCATGGTTCTTTCATTGATTGCCCTTTGATTTGGTTGTCCAACTTTCTTTTCATAATCAGATACCCTTTTGTCAGCATATCAAGCCCCAACCGTATTTTTGATAGTAAAGAATCAATTTGTAATATTATTCAAATTATTCAACAAGAGCAGTGGGATGACAATAGGATTATCTGTTTGTTTGACTCGGCGCTGGGGCCCATATGGATATCTAGGGCTTTGGTGGAATTGAAAGGGGATCCAAGGTTGGCTTTGCGGTTCTCCAAATGGGCGGGAACCCGAATTGGGTTTTGCCAATTCGGATATTGTATCTTGATCCATATACTGTTTTACGCGAGAATGTACTTCGACGCCAATAGGATTATTAGAGAGTTAGTTTTGTTGAGGTGGGTTTTGCCAGGTTGCCATGTGTTTGACGTATTGTGGTCGACAAGGGGTGTTGTTTGGGTTCGAGGGTTTGGTGTGTTTGATGCTTTGTTTAGTGTTTTGACTGGGCTAGGAATGCTGGAGGAAGCGATCGAGTACTTTTTGAGGATGGAGAAGTACAGGGTTTTGCCAAAACCTCGGTCTTGTAGGGAACTTTTGCATAGGCTTTCAAAGTCAGGGAAGAGAGAATTGTCGAGGAAGTTTTTTAAGCATATGGTTGCGGCTGGAATTAGTCCTTCGGTTTTCACATATAATATAATGATACACAATATGTGCAAAGGAGGAGATTTGGAAGCCGCTAGAAGCTTGTTCTAAAAAATGAAACAAACCGGCCTTATGCCCGATGTTGTCACATATACATCTCTTATTGATGGATATGAAAAGGCAGGCAAGAGGGAATTGTCGAGGAAGCTTTTTAAAGATATGGTTGGGGCTGGAATTAGTCCTTCGGTTTTCACTTATAGTATAATGATATCCAATATGTGCAAAGGAGGAGATTTGGGAACCGCTAGAAGCTTGTTCAAAAAAATGAAACAAATTGGCCTTATGCCCGATGTTGTCACATATACTTTTCTTATTGATGGATATGAAAAGGCAGGTAAGAGGGAATTGTCGAGGAAGTTTTTTAAAGATATGGTTGGGGCTGGAATTAGTCCTTCGGTTTTCACATATAATATAATGATATCCAATATGTGCAAAGTAGGAGATTTGGGAACCGTTAGAAGATTGTTCGAAAAAATGAAACAAACTAGCCTTATGCCAAATCTTTTCACATATAATTATCTTATTGATGGATATGAAAAGGCAGGCAAGAGGGAATTGTCGAGGAAGCTTTTTGAAGATATGGTTGGGGCTGGAATTAGTCCTTCGGTTTTCACATATAATAGAATGATATCCAATATGTGCAAAGGAGGAGATTTGGGAACCGCTAGAAGATTGTTCGAAAAAATGAAACAAACTCGCCTTATGCCGAATCTTTTCACATATAATTATCTTATTGATGGATATGGAAAGTTTGGATTCTTGGATGAATCGGTTAGTATATTTGAAGAAATGAAGGATGCAGGTTGTGAACCTGATGTGATAACATATAATGCTTTAATTAATTCTTTCTGTAAATTTGAAAGAATGCCTCAAGCTTTTGAGTTTCTCCATGAGATGAAGATCAATGGGGTGGTACTGGATGTTGTAACTTATAGCACATTAATCGATGCATTTTGTAAGGAAGGGATGATCCAAGAGGCAATTAAATTTTTTGTTTACATGAGACATGTTGGTCTTCTGCCCAATGAATTTATTTACACTTCTCTGATTGATGCAAGTTGTAAATTAGGCAATCTAAATGATGCTTTGGAGCTGGCTAATGAGATGATGCAGGCAGGAGTTGACTTGAACATTGTCACCTACACAGCTCTAGTGGATGGTCTTTGTAAAGGTGGGAGGATAAAGGCAGCAGAAGAAGTCTTTCAGGCAATGCTGAAAGCTGGAGTAATTCCTGATGTTGCAGTTTATACAGCGTTAATTGATGGTCTTTGTAAAAATAATAGTATTGAAAAAGCCAAGAAGCTGTTTGATGAAATGCTGGACAAGGGTGTGATTCCTAATAGAAGTTCTTACACAGCTTTAATTGATGGGAACTTAAAGCATGGGAATCTTCAGGAAGCTTTGAATTTGCATGACATAATGATTGATTTGGGAATGGAGTTTGATCTGCTGGCATATACTTCCTTGATTTTGGGTTTTTCTCGGTGTGGTGAGGTGCAACGAGCAAAAGAGCTGTTTGATGAGATGATTCAGAGGGGTCTCCATCCAGATGAGATTATGTGTATACGTCTATTGAGGAAGTATTATGAGCTGGGAAAAGTGGATGAAGCCATTGAATTGCAAAATGAGATGGTCAAAAAGCGTCTAATTACTTGCAATGATTATCTCACAGTTCCTACTTTACAAACTTGAGAGAAATATATTTCCAGCCTTAGTTCGACGGAGCTGTGTTCAGTGTTTGGATCAGAAACACAACACAATTTACCTTTCCTAAATGGGAATACGAGAACCCAAGGTATACATAATTCCTCACTTGTTTCTTACTAGATGGAATGATGTTGCGTAGTGATATTTGATGGTTCGTGATTAGATAAATAGGCTGGTGCTGATACTTATTGGTATTCTGTTTTTTTTTTTTTTTTTTTTTTTGTTGATAAGAACTTATTGGTATTCTGTTCAAAGTCCTATGTTGTCTCATCATGCAAATTTTACTACCAGATGGATCTTCAGCAGAGAAATCAGTTGATGTTATTCTAGTTCAATGACGATAAATTTCCAAGTCATTATAGAGGGAAAAAAAAGAAAAGTAAGCATGCGGCTAACATATATAGTAACCTTTTAGTTTTGTAGTTACAAATTAAACCAAAATTGGTAGTAACTCCTTCCTGCATTTTCTTTTTCAACTCTTCAAGGGAATTATTACCTGGAGTTACTCTCACTCATTGGGCTTCCAATCTGGCCGAGCATCATCCCTATAAGAATCGCGGCATTATCTTAGGTAATAGCTGCCTTCGTGCAGTCATTTTCTCTGCTGAGAGCTCGAGCATCTTCAATAGATTAGCCAAAGTTAAATGATACTTTTGATGAATGTGAGATAAATTTAATTTTTGATTATTCCATTCACATAAGTCCCCATATTGAAATAGATATTTTTTCATTATATAACAATAAAATAATCCTAAAAGCTGAAAATATTACGAAAAGAAAGGAAAAATAATAATAATACAGCAAGTTAAAAGAGGGAACGAACAAACTACTGAAATACTCAATATGTATCGATTCTTCCATCGTCTCCCCGGCAACGGCACCAAAATTTGATTAAGCCCAAATAATAACGCGGTAGTTCTAGCACAGTTTTAAATAATTAATGGAGAACAAATATTAATTTTAAATGTAAATTAAAGTGAAGCAAAGTGACTAAAGGAAAAAGTACTCAAGTTTGACGAACAGTAAAGCATAGGGAATCCCTTGCACAAATCCGGTATTTTAATTATTCTTAATTCATTGAATAACTTAATTGGGAACTTAATTCCCAAAATTTCCAATCGGAATGTATATATTTATAAACTAAAATTAAATAAAATGTAACCCTTTGAAAAATCATTCACCACTTTTAAAATACGTAAATTAGTATTCCTATTGAGAAAATCCAATGACGACAATATATTCAGGGTGCGATATTGCAGTAAAGAATTAAATTAATATAGATAAATAATTGATCCAAACATAATCAAAGAACTAATCCATTCAATAGAAAAAGCATGACTAAATCCACAAACAGAATAAATTCTATGATTATTCGGAGAAGGAAATATCAACAATGAATTGGCAATGATAAAACAAAAGAGTTTTAGTAATTGAAAATCAAATACATAAATTAAAAATAAATTAAAAATACCTTTTAATGTGCAAGTTCATCCCTAGCCCTACTTGAGAATTTAGTTACCCATAAATATAATGGACAACAAAAATCTCAAAAGAAAAATAAAGCAATCAGCGGTCATGAAAATTAATTTCATCTCTTCGTTCTTCAGTCCGTCCTCCCTTCAAAAACAAACCCCAATTTCGTGCTATTGATATGCTTATATAGGGTAGGAAAGAAAACCTTAACGTCTTCATATTCCCGCATAAAAAATGCCTAAATTTTAGGACTCATTGTGGCAGTCACGTACACGCTTGAAGAGTTCGAATTTATAAATCTTTATTAGAGACAAATTTGCAGCCCTTTAAGATATCTTTTCAACGCATCAAGAATCTAATCAATCGGAGATGTGAGTGGAAAGTTACAATCAAAATACTAAAATATGTCTAGGCTGTCTCCTAGAGCGTTCTGGACTCTGACTTTTTCTATTAATCCGAATTACTCTCAAATTTCATCATTATCCTTATTTGAAGAGTTCTACACTTGTTGAAAGTTCTTAGGTTGTTCCAACGTTTTGCCCACTTGAAAGTCCTTTGAATTTAATTGGATTTTGACTTGCTCTTTTATAAACCTTGAAATTAAATATAAAAATTTGCTTAGAAGTATTCCAAAGTAGATAGAAACTTAATCGAAGAATACACATTAATATCTCGTTATTTCTATTCACATTTTAACATTTTAATCCAATAATAGGGTATTTAGGGTGCAGTTTCGCACACTCATCATACCCCTCAACTTACTTATTGCTAGTTCCTAGCAATTTTCATGCCAAAACAATGAAAGAGACCAAAGAAAATCACACACAAAGGCCACCAAGTCACACTTTTCAGATTTACATATCAAAGCAATATTAGGAATTCAATAACCCTATCACAAGCAATCCACCTATATCAATCCACATAGTGTGTGTGTTCCAAACTATATCCATCTAACCAGAAGCCCTGACACATGCAACATCAAGAACATCTCAAGCAAAATGTTCAACTCCATATCTCACGGGTATGAAAATGTTCTGTGTGAGGATTCTCTCTATGGAATTGACAATGGGTGTACACAAACTCTCATGAGGAATTAGGCAATAGTACCGCTTTGGAGCGGTCGGGCTGGTGTTCTGTATTTAACAACCCTCAATTAAACTCTGACACTTAAGCAACTCTACCAAAAGTTGGATGAAACTTACAAAAAATCTATACAACTTCCTACTATTCACACAACCTCCACACACCACACTTTTTTAAATTTTTATTATTTTTTTTCTTTTATCAGATATTTAATATATGAATAATGAATAGAAAAATTAAATTAGTTTAAAAAGAATAAACTCAAAAAAAAAATTTTTAAAAATATTAAAAATTTTAAAATTTTAAAAAAATGTGGTGTGAGGAGGAAGGGAGGTTGTGTAGCATTGATCTGAAACTTATCACACCATAATAATATTCATGAACCCAACGGGTTTCTCTTATCACACAAACTTCATTGTTCTATTTCGTTCATCAAGCCGTTGTCCCTTATCACACCCAAATTCTACCGATTGGGAGTTGGTTATCATCGTCGTCTGCCATCCCTTTAGCCACTTACATGGTAATCTTCTAATTTATATTTTTCATATGGGTCTGTATATTGCAAAATTTGAAGTGCCCATCCCTGCCGTGATTTCATATGGGTTTGTATATCACAAAATTTGAAGTGCCCATCCCTGCCTTGATTTCGTTTAGGTCTGTCAGTTTACTTGATTACGTTTGGGTTTGTCAAAATGGGAAAAAAGAAAGTTCTTTTGGGTCTGTCGGTTTATGTGAATGAGAGAAATATAAGAAAAGTTCTTGTTTAAGGTTAGGTTGATGTCAAAATGAAAAAAAAAAAAAAAAAAGTTTGTCTGGGTCTGTTGGTTTATGTGAAGGTGAGAAATATACAGTGGCATGCCCCTAATTAGAAAGTTCATTCAGCTTCAGTTCCATTTTACTTGATAAATGAAAAGTAGAGAAAGTCTCTGCCATTGAATGCTTGATAATAATTAAACTAATGCCAAGAAATGCTCTGTTTTTGTTTTCAATCCTTTTTGTTATTTTTTTATCCGACAACATATCGCAAAATTTGGATTTTTAGTGAAGTTGCTTGAGTGTAGTATGAAATTTTTTGTTGTCCTTTGTTATGTTAAGGATAGTTAATTTAACAACTTTTTAATGCAAAGTTAATTTAACCCCTCTTTATTTTGATATGACAGGGAAGAATGCAGTAGATTGTGAGTTTTGAAGAGAGGAGTGGATTGAAGGTTTGAAAAGTGGAGTGGATTGAAGCTTTGCTGCTTTTCTTTCATAGTCTTTAACTGATAGTGGATGTAACTGAGAGTGAATGCCTTGGTGCTTTATGTAAATTTGAATGTACTGAAACGATCAAGAGCTTTTATTTATTATTCTATGTAATGCCGAATGTTTTGAAGCTATCTTTTTATGTGATTGTCTTGATTTGGTATTTTTTATGGTTTGAAGCTTTGCTATCCAGATTGTGTTCGAAATATCTATAGCTAACATTTTCATAACATGTCCAAAAACATGTAGAAAAAGAATACAGATTCACCATTTACATAAAAAGAACAACATTCAATATTTTCATTACATTCAGATGGAAAAAAAGATTAACATTCAATATTTTCATTACATTCAGCTTGAAAAAATATTATAACATTCACCACATGTCCATTACATTCCCACATCAGTCACCATATGTCCATTACATTCATTACATTCACCATCACATGTTCATTACAATAAAAATAACCCATGACAACAACCAATACTTTCAAGGTTCTACTATACTTCTTCTTCATTGCTTTAAATTTGATTTGCTCAATCGCAACACGTTCATGAAGTACCCTCTTGTTCATTTGTTGCACTAACTTTAACGTTATTTTACAGCAATATGACATAATGGAAAGATCTGCCTGAAGTCAATTGGATGTGTGGTAAATTTGCCCCACAATAGGGAGCTGAAAAGCTTCATTCTTCATCCCCTTTTAAGCACGTTAATACACAGTTGACATAGGCTGCATATGGCTAGCTGGTGAGCACACTAGGGACCAAGAAAAGCTGATTGAAGTCAAAGCATGGCTGAACTAATGCTAGATCTAAATGGCCATTTTCCAAATACAAAAAACAATAATCATGTGGTACAACTTCATTTGAATATCAAAACTTAAGCACCCCAACGAAAAAATAACTTCTTCAAAAAAAAAAAAATGCTGCATTGCTCCCCTTGGTTTGCAAAGCTAGTAATCATAAAGATATAAAGGATAATAGTCAATTCAAAATATTGCTCAAGGTGCTTATAGGATTGCTAAGGACTATTTTGTATCTTGCACGTATAATAAGACAAACAAACATTGTGTTTATAGGCGGTAGTTATCTTGGTTAGTAAAAGCTGAGACTTTTATTCATAAAAGCTAAGTCTTCTATTTAAAAGCAAGCATAAACTTCAGAAGACAACTACCCAATAAAATATACATGAGTTATGTTAGTTTACAAATCTTATATGCATCACTAATTCATTCTAGGACCCTTGCATTATATTCATAAAAAAGAATCAAAATACCAATACATAATAGAAAGTTTTTTGTGGCGGGTTTCTATGTCATGGGTCATGTAAAGTGTCACAATAGAGTGTAAAGTGGGTCATCTTCTTCAAATAAGGGGACATACAGCTCATAAGCATTTTGGGTAAATATTGGTAGTTCATTTTCAGGATCATCCAATACCTCATTTGAGCTTTTCTTCAAACACATGTTGTGCTTTCCTTTTAATTCATTATCGTACCTTCCTCTCAACCATTGCAATTCTTGAATACAAACGTTCAACACAATAGCTTCTTACATTCCTTGCATTCCCTTATTAAAACAAAACATTCCCTTATTAAAACAAAGCATTCCCTTATATGAACACAGCGCAACCCATCAATGCAAAAATAGATCCACTCTCAGTCTTTCATACGTACACAATGCAAAAATAGAGTGCATGGTTTGCGCTGTGGATGTAACAAATTCAACTCGGATGTCTTGGTGCCAACGCGAGATTACCTCTTAGAATGTGCCGTCTTCAATGTGGTTTAGAAGAACAAGAAATTGTAGAGCTCAAAGGTGGGATGCAGAGATGAGTGTGGGCGAGGGTGTTTGAAGAGTTTTGCCAAGAGGTGGCTGAGGGTGGGCGAGGGGCTGAAAGGGGAACGAATGGGACAATGAGATCTGAAGTGTGAGAGGTGTTTCCTGTTGGGGTGCAGTCACATTGTAGCTCAACTGGAAAGCCTACGTGGCACTAATCTATTGAAAGGCTGTTTTTTGGGGGTAAACGGTTGGACCGGTTATAAGATATTCTCATTAGGCAGTTATGTACAAGGAACAAACAAATATTGATCTTATGATAGGAACACTAACAAATGAGATTTCCACCACTCTTTCCAAAAGCTTACTTAGGATCAGAACGGTCAACACAAAAGGTTGTAACGTGACTTGGGTTTAGGGTTATATGAAAAAAAAAATTAAAAAAGATTCAAAAACTTCCAAGTACATACAAAGGGAATCTTATTAAATATCTCAGTAGACCACACTTCTCACTTGATGTACTCTCCAACTTTTTAGATCATCGAATAATAATGCTTTTCCTTCTTCTTCCTCTTCTCTCTTTTTTTTATTCAACAATTTGATGAACAAACACATGCTACTTTGGTATTCTCACCATTTCTACCCAACCTTGATTTTTTTTTTTTTTATTCAAGAACCCAACACAAAAGAAAGAAAATGCAAATCCCACACCTAATATACACTTGGAAGTAAAAAAGGTAGAAAAATCAGTGTATAAGCTATACTCTAATGTGGAGAGGCATGGATGATGTGGGCATATGAAAAGAAAAAGTTACATGTGTTTATTGGCTCAAAGTTGGCTACTAGGGGTCTAAGATGGAAATGGTTAGTTTGAAAGGCTCAAACGTTGATCCTAAGTTGACCTCCGTCATATCCTAAATATATCCAACATCTTACCACAAACCATGTAATGCTATTCTCAAAAGAAGTGCCAAATTCAACAGATCAATGAATGCTTATCACAATTTACTGAATTTCTAGGCTCTCAGTCTTATCCAAAACTCACATGAATACTTAAGCAAAAGAGTTCTCTAGCTATATGTGTCAAACCACCTTCTTACCACAAAACTTGGATGAGTGCATTAAGGGTTCTGTGATTGCTTCAGGAAAAAATGATTATGGTAGGTTTGTTGAATTCACGAAGATGGCTATGAATGAGAATGAGTACACATTTGAAAAGGATGCATGTGTGATGCAAATTTTTTTTTTAAAAAAATTGACACATGAAAATATGCCACAGAATTCCAACAAGCATTTTAAATACTGAATTTGCACCACCACCCCCAACTTAAATGAAACTTTGTCCTCAATGTTTAAGACTTGAAATTGAATGGGGAGTAACTAAAAATGGTAGAATACACCTGATGAGTGACGTGGATAGCTCGCTAAGCACCAAAGATGGTAACCTGAAATGACAAAATCAAACTAACCTGCAAAAAAAAACAAAGAAAACAACATCAAACAAAAAGGAAAAGAAAGAAAATAAGAGAAAACAAAAACAAAACAAAACAAATAAAGAAAAACATACATGCATGGTGTGGTCAATGTTGATAGACCGGATCCATAAGTGGAATGTCTTCCACTTCCGAAACTTGCATATCAATTAATACTATAAGGCGTTGACCATTTACTTTAAAGATCCCACCATCCTTAGGATCTTCTATTTCTACCGCCCAATTTATAAAAACATTCTTCACTACAAAAGGGTCGGTCCACCTAGACCAAAGTTATCCTGGATACTTATGGAGTCTAGAATCATATAAGAAGACGATTATTAGGCTTAAACGTTTTTCTTAAAATTTTTTTATCATGAAACACTTTCATTTTATCCTTATAAATTCTAGAGTTCTCATAAACATCATTTTTCAACTTTTCTAACTCGGTCAACTGAAATTTTCTAAGCTTACCTACTTCTCCCATGTCAAAATTGAAATATTTGATTGCCCAATAAGCTTGATGCTCGAGCTCCACAAGTAAGTGGCAAGGCTTTCCAAAAACAAGCCTATAAGATGACATGCATAAGGGAGTTTTGAAAGCTGTACGGTAAGCTTAAAGAGCATCAACTAGTCTCAAAGACCAATCTTTGAGATCTGGGTTGACCATTTTTTCTAAAATTTACTTAATTTTCCTATTTACAAGTTCTACCTGTCCACTTGTCTGGGGGTGGTAGGCAGTAGTGATCTTATGTACCACCCTATTTTTTTTTATCAAAACTTCAAAAGAACGGTTGTAGAAATGCGTAGCCCGGTCACTAATGATAGCACGTGGTGTACCAAATCGACATAACAAATTCTCTTTGAGAAATTTAATTACCATCATATTATCATTGCTCCTGCAAGATGCTGCCTCTACCCATTTTATCACATAATCTATTGTCAGAATAATATATTGATATCCAAAAGAAAGAGAAAATGGTCCCATAAAATCAATGTCCGAATAATTAAAAATTTCAATCACTAAAATTGAGTTTAAGGGCATTATATTACGATGGGAGATAACTCCTAATTTTTGACACTTTTCACATGAATAACAATAGATGTTTGCATCCTTAAACAAGGTGGGCCAATAAAATCCACACTGCAGATTTTTTACAGTGGTTTTGTTCATTGAAAAGTGACCCCCACAAGCTTGGAAGTGACAAAATTCCAAGACGCTAGCAATCTCTTCATCAGGGATGCAACACCTTAAAATTTGGCCAGGGCAGTATTTGAAAAGAAAAAAGGTCATCCCAATAGAAATTACGTACCTCAATCATGAACGTCCTCTTGTCCTAAGCGTTCCAATCCACTGATATCTCACTTGCAGCCAAATAATTCACAATATGAGCAAACCATGGTTAAAAAGTAATAGAAAGTAAATGCTCATCGGGAAAATCATCCCTGATTGGCAGGTGGCTAAAGGTGTCCTCAAATGTGAGTCTCGAGAGATGGTCAGCTACTACGTTCTCCACTCCTTTCTTGTATTTGATAGTGATGTCAAATTCCTGCAAAAGTAAAATCCAATATATTAGTCGCGTCTTAGCATCCTTATTTGTAAGAAGGTACTTAAGGGTTACATAATCTGTGAAAATAATAATAGGAGAACCAATCAAGTAAGCACGAAACTTATCCAAAGCAAAAATTACAGCTAACAACTCTTTTTCAGTGGTAGAGTTATTCATCTAAGCACTATTTAGAGTTTTACTAGCATAGTAAATAATAAAAGGCTTCCCCTCCCTTTGTTGTCCAAAAACAACAACTATAACAAAGTCACTAGCATCACACATGATCTCAAAAGGTGAAGTCCAATCAAGTGGTTGCATTATGGGTATTGAGGTAAGTTTGCCAATTAGCGTTTTAAAAGCCTCTTGACAAGCTTGTGTCCACTAAAATGGGGCATCTTTAGCTAGGAGTCACAAAATGGTCTAGATATGGTGGAAAAATTTTGTATGAACCTCCTATAAAAGCCCGCATGTCTAAGAAAGGATCTCACATTATTTACTGTCCTAGGTGTAGGCAACTTAGAAATTAATTCAATCTTAGATTGATCAACCTCTATCCTCTAGAAGAAATAATATGCCCTAAGACAAAACCTGAAGGTACCATAAAGTGGCATTTTTCCCAATTCAAAACCAATTCCTTCTCCTCACAACAAGTCAACACTCTCTCTAAATTCAATAAGCATGCATCATAAGAAGATCCAAAAACAGTCAAGTCATCCATAAAAACTTATATGCAACTTTCAACCATGTCACTAAAAATGCTCATCACGCAATGTTGAAAAGTAGCATATGCATTACACAATCCAAATGACATTCTACGAAAAGCATAAGTACTAAAAGGACAAGTGAAAGTGGTTTTATCCTGGTCTTCTAATGCAATTTCAATTTGATAATAACCAGAATAACCATCCAAGAAACAATAGAAAGGATGACCAGTCACACGCTCAAGAATTTGATCAAAAAAAGGGAGAGGAAAATGGTCTTTCCAGGTGGCAACATTCAATTTTCTGTAATCAATGCACATCCGCCACCTAGTCACAAATTTTGTAGGGCTAATTCTCCCAGGTCATTCTTCACCACAGTAACACCTGAATTTTTAGAGCAACCTGTGTAGGACTTACCCATTTACTATCAGGAATAGGATATATGATTCCTGCATCTAATAGTTTCAACACTTCATTCTTCACCATGTCTTTCATAGTGGGATTAAGCCTACGTTGGGGGTCTCTACGAGGGCAAGTTCCTTGCTCCAAAGGAAATCATCTGACAAGGTATTCCAATCGGCATCACTGAAGCCTTCGAGTATAATAGGATATTCTCTATAAAACAAGCCATAATATTTTGTACCGAATAAATATTTTATTATCCGATACATTGCATACCAATGGTCTCTTCCTAACTTGGTAGTAAATCTACTAAGTACTTCTACTGCATAAGCAATGTCAGGTCTAGTACAATCAGTCGCATAACGTAAACTACCAATCATGCTAGCATATTCCTTTTAATTAATCACATCATCATCATTTTCAATAGAAAATAAATGAACATTAGGATCAAAAGAAGTAACAACATGCTTGCATCCAACATAATTAAATTTCTTTAATAATTTTTCTACGTAATGCGATTGATCAAGAAAAATACCATCACATGTTTTGGTGGTTTTCATACACAAAATAAAATTAGCCTCACCAAGATCTTTCATATTAAAATGATTACTAAGCATGTTTTTTTTTCATCTATAATATGCAAATTAGAACCAAATATCAATAAATCATCCACATATAGGCTAATAATAACATGAAAATTATCTCAAGATTTATAATAAATACATTTATCACTCTCGTTTGACTTGTAGCTATTCTCGATCATGCAAGAGTCAAAATTTTCATGTCACTATTTAGTGGCTTGTTTTAAGCCATATATGAATTTTTTCGACTTACACACTTTGCTTTCTTGGGCAAGCTCTATAAATCCTTCGGGTAGATCCATATAAATTTCTTTATCTAGGTCCCCATTCAAAAAAGTTGTTTAAAACCTTTTGCGACAAGGCTAGCCTTGAATTTCTCAATGGTTCTATCCTATCTAAATTTTTTTCTAAGGATCCATTTACACCCTATGGTTTTGCAACTTAGTGTTAACTCAACTAATTTCCAAGTTTTATTAGAAATTAGTGAATACATTGTATCATTCACAGTCTCTTTCCAAAATATAGAATCAGGCGATATTAAAACTTCTTGTAGAGTATTTGGGTTTTCTTCAATATAATAAATATAATAGTCGGGACCAAAATCTTTTTCAATTCTAACTCTCTTACTCCTTCTTAATTCAATTTTTTTTTTTTTTTATTTTCTGGAGTAGAAGAACTAGCTTCAGAAAAAATATTTTGTCTAAATTTTTGACCCCTACTATTTTTGGATTTAAAAAGAAATTTTTCTTCATAAAAATCGCATCACCTGATTCAAAAAACACTTTGTTTTCAATATAAAAAAATCTATAGGCTGTGCTATTTTTTGCATATCCAAGAAAGACACAAGTGGTAGTTCTGGCACCCAATTTGGTCCTTTTTGGATCTGTTAGCCTTACAAATGCCAAACAACCCAAAACTTTAAAATATCTCAAACTTGGCTTATACCCTCTCCATAATTCAAAAGGTGTAGTTTTTGGATTTTTATAAGTCACCCTATTTAAAACATGACAAATAGTTAAAATTGCTTCACCCCAAAAATTTGAGGGAGCGCCTGAATCAATAAGCATGGCATTTGTCAATTCAATCAACGTTCTATTTTTCCTTTCAGCCACACCGTTAGAAGCAAGTGATTATGGTGCAGTAGTTTCATGGATAATTCCTAATGACTGAACAAAATAATTAAACTCATTTGAATCATACTCTCAGCCTCTGTCACTTTTAAATCTTTTAATCTTTCTACCAAATTGATTTTTAACTTCATGGAGAAATTGTTTGAATTTTTCAAAAGCATCACCTTTATTTTTTAATAAATAAACATTTGTATATTTTGAAAAATACTCAATAAAAGTAATAAAATATCTATTTCCTCCACGAGTTAAAATCCCTTCAAATTCACACAGA
Source organism: Juglans microcarpa x Juglans regia (assembly GCF_004785595.1). NCBI lineage: Eukaryota > Viridiplantae > Streptophyta > Magnoliopsida > Fagales > Juglandaceae > Juglans > Juglans microcarpa x Juglans regia. Next base: position 21,790,875 of record NC_054598.1, read on the forward strand.
TTGATGTGAATTAGATCTAACAATTCAACATTTTTTTCAACACTTTAATGAGGTTGTGTTGTAATTTTTGCTTGACTACAAACTTCACATTTTTGAAAATCTTATTTCAGTTTGGGAATTAATCCTAAACTACTCATGATTGCAACATATCTACTATTAATCTGACATAAACATGCATGCCAAAAATTTAAAGAAGAAAGCATATAAATAGAAACATTTGATACTTTATTATCAACGTTCAATTTAAACATTCCATCACAAACATAGCCCTTGTCTACAAAAACTCCATTTTTAGTAATAACATATTGATCAGATTTCATAGTTTTCTTGAAGCTAGCTTTATTGAGTAGAAAGTTTGACATCAAATTTTTCCTCATAGATAGTGTATAGAGCACGTCTTTGAGTGTCAGCTCGACCTCACCACTCCCAAGGACCTTGGTTTTGCTTGAATCACCAAGCATAATAGATTTCTCTTCTTCAAAGGGAGTATACTTTCAGAACCAATCTTAATCATAGCAGACAGGAGTATACTTTCAGAACCAATCTTAATCATAGCAGACATGCCTATTGGCACTAGAATCCACCCTTCAACAAATTGAACCATGTTAATGTCTGTAATCATTGCTAGAAATAGCTCCCCAGTTACGTTCACTTGAGGATTATTTCCTCACTTTTGAAATTTACAAATTCGAGCAAAGTGCCTACTTTTGCCACAGACAAAACAAACTTGATTTTGTGAAGAGGGTCCTTGGTTGTTATCCTTTTGAGTGGAAAAACCTTTTTTGTGAGGTCTACTAAGTTTTTTGAAATTTTTTCTTTGCGACTTCAAATGACTATCTTTTGAAATCTGACCTTTGGGCAAACCATCATTTTCAAAAATTAAATTTACCTTCATCATGGAAGTCTCATTTCCATTTTGAACCATCAAAGCATCTTGGCCTCTAGTTTCCTCTTCTACCCGAATACGCATAATTAAGGTCTCCAAGAATGTCTCCTTTTGTTTGTGGCGCATCGACCTTTGAAACTCTCTCCATGAAGGTGGTAGCTTATCAATGATGCCACAAACAATTAGATTGTCTCCAATTTTGATGCCTTCGGACCGAACTTCTGCTACAACCATTTGAAAATCTTGACGTATATTTTTCATCTACCATTTGATATCAAAAGAAGTGAATTGCCGCATATTTCTTTACTTCAGCTTCTTTCATATCATATTTATTCTATAAAGCTTTCTAAAATTGATCTGCAAGACAGTTTAAAAGGTAACATCGACAGTTATACTCATCTTTTGTATATTTTTCAATCTTTTCTTCATGAGCTTTGACTTGTGCTTCAGCCATGTTCTCAGTAAAGATCTTGTTTGGATCCTTTGTAGTGAAAACATAGGAGACGTTGAGAAGGGTTAGATAGAAGAGCACCTTGCACTTCCATCTCTTAAAATGGGCTCCCTTGAAACGAAATGGCTTGTTGAGATCGCCACTTGTTTTCCGTGGATGTTTTGTATGTAAGCTCCATATGAATCTCCTTAAAATTGTTAGGAAATACACAGTAATAAAATGAAAAATTACAATGAAATGAAAAATTCAAATGAAACCAGCTTGGACTGAGGTACAGAAATCTCATTCTCTTAAGGAGATTCAAGTCCTCTGCGGTATGTAAAGTTTCAATTGAAGCGGTGCAGCAGATGTCTTCTTGACCTGTCTCCTCCAAGATACAATAGTTCAACTGATTGTCATATAGCTCGAATTAACTCTGCACAAGTTATTGAGCCCAAATCTCCTCTAAAAATAACTCCTCTCTTTTTTGTCTGGAAAATTCTCAATAATCTCCCACTATCTTTTTTTTTTTTTTTTTTTTTTTTTTGTGCGCACCGTAAAGCTTCTCACTAAAAAAAAAAAGACTTCAAACTTTTTCCTTCTTGTTCCGTGCACCCCCAATAGACTATTTCTTAAAGCCATTTTTTAAAATAGAGCCACACATTAGTGAATTTTTAGATCCCATGTGCAGATCTCTTGCTCCTAGATTTTAGAAAACTGAAAAATGATACCAACGACTACTATTTTTTCCATCCGTTAAAACCAAGTTTGACTGTTTTAACATGTGCACTTTGAATGCTACCATTTAAAACGTCCTAAAAAACACTGAAGGAAAGCAACAGTTATGCTAAGAATAGACAGATTGCTAATTAATATTATCTATAATTTTAAAAATACCAACAGTCGAGCCCACGATGCCACTGCCAGCAACCACAGCAGCGGGCGAACAGATCTCCACCATCAAACACTGCCCAGCCCTCCACCCCTCTCAGTTCCTCTCTCATGTTAGTTCTCTCTCCCTCTCTTTCTTGGTCGTTTTCTCTCTTTCTTCCAACGTCAAACTCTCTCTCTCTCTCTCTCTCTCTCTCTCTCTCTCCGCTGAGAGTACCGTCTTCTTTCTCTTCCTCTAAGTGCTTTGTCGTCGTGCTCCACCGTCGACCTCAGCCTAGCCAACATTCTGCCGTTCGGTGCCTTTCTCTCGGTGAGTTTCCGTCATGGCTGTTTTTCCTTAGTAAGCATATGTCTCTCAGTTCTTTTCTCTAGTATCTGTTCTTCTCAGAAAATTCATGGGGTCTTCAAGCTTTTACTTCCTCCCCATAAAGCATGTCTAAAAATCTTGTTATTTACAAAAGTGCCACTAAGACTTTCTACCGTATAGTTTTCTTGTGAAACAATAAATTTGTTCTATGTAATTAATTTTTGTCCTTTATAATCCATAACAGAGTTACATTTCCATTGGGCTCAAATTTTAACTTAAACCATGTTTTGAGTGGAGCTTTGGTTATGTGGATATTATGGACTTAATGAATATATTTTAGTATCAAGATCACATGATTGAACATGCAATACTATAAGACTAATTTACGGAGTAATATGATGATCTCAGGATTTAATCGTGTAATTGTTCGGAGAAACTAGGTGAAAATAAAAGTATTTGGGAGGTAATGATATTTTAGAGTTTGAGGATTTTAGACATTAAGGAAAAATATATTTTTTTATTTTTTCTTCTCGGGTTTTAATTATGAAATGCGTGTACAATTAGAAATTTACACAAATTATGTGACTATTTATAGATGACGATTGATATCCACTTGGCACTATTGTGAGAAAATTTAGAAAAGTTAAAAGTTCAGGTAAGCGGGGTTCCTATACTAGACTTTATATTAAAGAAATGAATTGAGGTTGATTTTGTTAAAAAAATATGCATGTTTTGTTATTAAAAGAAATTTGAAACGACTTCAGTTATTTGTTCTGCATTACGTATGAAATCTGTATGAAAGAGAAAGTATTTTCTGTCATGACTGGTATGGACATGAGCAAATTTTTGGCATTCTATTTCTGAATTGTGCAAAAAAAAAAAAAAAAAAGTGAATATGAAATCTGAATTTTTTTTTTTTGGCATGATTACGAAAAGATGCTCTGTATTTGTTTTGATTACAAAAAGATGCTGAATTTGTTTTGATTGTGTGAAGATGCTCTGAATCTATTTTGATTATGTGAAAATGATATGATTATGTTTAGTACTCTGTTTGATATGATGTGGCATCTGAAAACCTTTGACATGACATTTTGATTATGTATCTAGCTCTATTTTTGCTTTGCTCAGACCTTACTATGATTGTAAAACTTTGGCTTTTGTTTGGGTTAGTACCAACTTCTCTGTCTCTGAGTGCATCCATTTTGGAAACAAAGTAGTTTTCTATGTGGTCTTTTCTATGTGCACAATCGGGGCTCCGAGAATAATAAGAGGAATATTCACTTATGTCTCTGCTCGATTTGACCACTGGGACTAGTACAACCCTACCATGGGGGCTTAAACATGGTCTCTGTTATGATATGATATGATATGAGATGATATGATGATGATGTTCAGTTATGCTATGCCGAAGGGTTTTTGAAATTGAATATTTCTGAACTGTCGCTCTGATATTTTGAGAAAATATTTTGGTCCCGCACTTTGAAATTAAAAATATTTTTTTTTCCGCATTCAGGACTCTCTAAAAGGGCTCATGTTTACATACTATTATATATTGTCTGTTTACTAAGTTTTTGATAACTTACCCTTTATCTCTACAATATTTTCAAATGTTTTGAATGTTTCAGGTGAAGATCAAGAATAGAAAGCATAGGCAAGGTTGTGTGAACATAGCAGATTAAGTACAAATGGGGTACTTTGATTATTGGAGAGTTTAGTCAGTAGTTTTGTTTTGCTCTGTTTTCTGGTATTTTGGAAGATTGACTTTTATTTTGAGACTTTGTGGTGTTCCTAGTTAATTATTTTAGAGTAGCTGGTTTAAAACAAGGAGATCTATGTGTAATTAAGAAATTTGAGTTTATATCTGTACTTTGAAGATAGGAAGCAACTCTCCAATTCATCCGGGACTGGGGCGTTACAAGTTTCATCCCACACGAATGACAAGATGGAGCATTACTTTCAAGAAATGGTGTATACTGAGACAACTTCGAATATATCTCCGAGCAAACCATCATATATGTATAATGACCATCAACATCAATTTCTTCACCTAATGATGCTGGTGAAAATATATCGGCACAAAGTGTTAGGATAAATTGTGTCCATATAATTCGTCAAAGCCCTCCTGTAACATAACTCTTATTGTTAGGGACAAAAATTGTCCAACAGGCTGGAATGGGAGAAAAAATCATCCATAGCCCATAATGGTGATTTGAGCCTCGAGGATACGGTCTGGAACCCACGATTGCACTTTGGGGGTGTCGGTATGGTGTCTGTATGTACATCCATAGAAATACATGAATACATGAAATATAAAGAGAGAATGGTATACATGGACTTACATGGTTCGGCATAGAGTTTACGTCCACAGGTTGTTTGGAGGGCAAATCCATTATAATGAGAGTATTTTACAGTCTCTCGCATCTCATGTACAATGGGGATCGGTGACCCCTTTAGTCTAGAGTAGATCATATCTCTGAAGTCTTTTGTGGTGAGCTTGAAGAAGCCCGTTGAGTGATCCAGCCAAAGTCACCCAAGAGCCTCTCTCTCTTGTCACATCTCAGATCCTAGATCGTCCCCCCTTCTTTGAGTAGGAAAGCTCCCTTTACTAAGGCCTTGGTTGGTGAGAAATGTCAATTTTATGTCACATGATCATCTTCCTTTGTTTGTATGACTTTATTTCCTGAGTCCTGACATTTTACCTTGCGCCCCTTTCCTTTCCTTTCCCTCATAGTTTTGATGAGGGCCACCCAATGGACTGGGTTTGGAATGCTATTCTGGGCCTGGTCTTTTTACCCCAATAGTTATTATCACGACCTTGATGAGTCTCAATCTGGTCGAGATTTGAACCTGTTGCGACATAGTGGGAAACTTGTTTTATTACAAATCTTTAAATTTTCAAAGTGTTCTCCTTTGGGATCATTTTTTTTATAACTAACTAGGCAATTCATAACAACGCAAGCATGCACATTACATAGTGAACATAACACGACTTGCAAAACATATTATGCATAAAGTTAGACCATTTAAGTTCATTATTGTGATGCCTCCAAACTCCCACTTTGGATGTAACGGAGATTTGGAGTGTCGGGACATGCAACACAAGGTTACATACCCTCGATCATGACAGTTAATATGCAATGCATTCTAGTATGTAACTAGCAGTATGCAATAATCGTAGCGGAATAATGGTGATTAGTTATAACTCATGCCAGGATGAACTAAAACATCCCAATAGTATTAATAACCATCATAAGTTCAAACTTAAGGATAATATTTCCTTAATACAAAATATTTAATCCAAGTTTCATGGTTAGATCAACTATTTCAAACGTTCTAAAGTATGAAGAGTCAATGCTTATAAGCATCAAAATTATATCTAGTCTTCGCTCAAGGTACGACTCATCTTCAACCATTTGTATCCAGCAATCCATCATGTTCATCCTCTCCTAGTCATGACATAACTTCTATCATTCCGGGGGGAATATAGTGGGTCCACAAGGGTAAGATTTACTTGAAATCTTAGTAAGTTAGACAACCAATTTGCACAAAGATAAGATATGCATGATTAATGATAAACATGAGATGCATGCAATGATATGCAGAAACAAATTCGTATTTGTCCCCCATCCTGGTCCCTCAACATTTTTAGAAAAACTTTGATGCACTTTCTCTTTCAGAGAACATTTTCACTTTCTCATTTAAAAAACATGACATTCTGAAATAGAACATTTTATACCTCATTGCTTTCAAAAAATCATAACATCTCATCATTATTAAAGCCATCATTAACATACGTATGGTAGCAGCACGGTTTCCTATATGCACCGTGAGCACATACCGATAACCGAAGCACAACTCATGTTGACACTATGTCTTTGTCTGTAGACATCATTTTCAATGTATTGGTAATATAACATAACATCATCATAACATCACAACATATACACCCACTACCATTAGGTTTCATAACATTTGACTTCGCTTCGACGTTCTTTAAAAAGAACCCATTCGAAACTTGTTGACTGTTATTCGTCAACCCAGGAGTTACCACTCCATTTTTAAACACTACAGAGTGAACAAAGGAGTTCCACTAGGATAATTTCTCATCCTAGCCTTTGGGTCATGACAAAAGTTATTTTCATACAATGCTTTGAAAATGTATTTCATGACATGTGCATATGTAGCAAGTTTTCATGTAAAAATGACATTTATGTGTAATATGGTGAAATGGTGAAAATTTCATGTCATGTAAACAAGTAATCAAATGCTCAATGATGTATCATATGATGTTTCATGCTCAAAATGACATTTAATATGAATGTGGCGTTTACACAAGAATCATAAATAAATGGATATTTACGAAAATACCCATAAACTTTCAAAAAATGAGTTAAAAATGAGTATTTATAAAAATACCCCTAAACTTTCAAAAAATGCCACTAATGCTCTAAATTTTCACTATTTGCATACAAATCTCAAATTCAACCAAATTTCATGGACATCATATTTTTCATATTCTAAAACCATTTATACTCTTAGAATTGTAAAATTCAAAGTGGAACTAGCTCAAACAATCCCAACCCGTGGAATGCACTCTAGTTGATGCCTAAGTGTGATTTCAACTATTGATCCATATGAATGCATGCATATGAAACTCTCTTTAGTCACAAGCAATCATTATAGTCCTTAATCTTCATTAATCCTCCATTAATCAAGCTTGATGTTCCTAGTGTAAATCCCAAAGTCATGCTTTCAAAATTCACCCAAAATATGTATTTTCATTCTTATCTCAATCATAAGGTTTCTAAATGCTTAATCATCAAGCTTAGGTGTAACAAACCAAGCTTTAAGCCTTAATCACAACTTACTTAAAATCCATGCATATTTTGATGATCAAAACAAGATGGAATTAAAACCTATCATAGCATGCTTCTAATAAAAAATCAAACCTTCCATGATCATTCTAAGACATTAATAAATCGTATCAAAACATACTTAAGACATAGCTAAATTTCCACTTAAAGCAATTTAAACACTTAACCCATCCTTAATGAACCCGGTTTTGAATCAAGCATGGTAACTTTTTCTAAATTCATCCAAAAATCACTCCAACACTTAAAATCACAACTTGACATGTAAACTAGGATCTAGACCAAGAATATGTACAAATTTTGTAGCCCACTCAAGCTCCTAGCACAAGAACTTCTAAGAACACTCAAAGTCACTCACCTTTCGGTTTTCCTCAAGACTAAGGGGGAAGATTGCTCTCTATGCTCAAGGGGAAGCTGGAGAGGAGGTGTGAAAGAATGAGGGGGTGAAGGGGCCTTTTATAGATGGCCAAGAGGGTAGAGGCGTTGGCCTTGGTCCAAGGGGATTGGTTGAGGTGGGAGGTGGTGTAAGAAGTTGAAATTTCTAGATTGCTTTCATCAGCTTGTGTCACCTTGTGCATGGGAAATAGTGGCTTGAAACTACCATGATTTCTTTTCTACAATTGCAACATTTCTCCTGTGGATGGTGGTCAAGTCGTGATGCAGAGGATAGATGAGAAAAACCATTAAAACACCCAAGGGGGTTGACGGGTTCAAGTGGTTTCCTTAGGCAGATTTGATCATCACCTTGACTCTTCTTTAGGGTTGAATTGTGCAGAGGTAAGATCATTTCTTGAAGAATTTTTCAGATGGTAGAAGGTGGAGGGTTGGCTACCAAGTGATCATGAAGGTGTAGCTCTGAGAAGATGATGCAATGGAGGGTGGTTGCTAGATTGGAGTTGTGCACAAAGGCCATTTGGTTTTGGTGCCTTCTTTGGGTGGAAAAACCTAGTCAAAGGCTCATGATGACCATGAGGGACTCTTGGGGACTGGGTGGTGATGGAGGTGGTGTGAGGTGGTGGCTCAGCCATGGCAGATGGGTGGTTGAAACTCAACCAATTCGTTTCCCACTCAACTAGTCTTTTGGGTGCAATCGGTTTTGGTTATTGGTTTGGTTTTTGAAACCAAATTTCATCCAAGACTTGGTCTGAGTTATAAGGGATCATATGAGATGTTTAAGGACCATAGTACCCTTGAAAAAAAGGCACAAAAAGAATTGTCTTAAGGGCAAAACAATCCATGCACTCAAATGGCACACATGTGTGCCAATTGGTGTAGTTTTGGGGTTTGGTATGTCAATTTCTCTAATGACTTGTGTGGAGGTTTATCTAGGGTTTTAGTATGATCTAAGAGTGATGTAATTGAGTAATAAAATAAGAAAATTCCAGATCAAAAGGTTAAAAAATATTAAGAAAGAAAATTAAGTTTCAAAACATGGTTTAATGATCACTAATCTTTGGTAAGTTGATCAATGGTCTTGACCGATTTTAAAACTTAATTTGGGTATTTAGGGTATGAAATGGGCTTAAGGAAACGCATGGTATGGTGCATTGGGCTTTCAATTTAAAGAGTGAAGTAAAACAAAACAAGGCTTTGGGCCCTGTGGGCATAAAAGGGCCATGAGTGTGGGTCAATGACTCATGGGCTTTTGGGTTTGAGTGAGAGGGGCCCTGTTTCCAAATTTTGAAGATTAAAAGGAGGCCTCAAGTACACAAAGGTGGGGCTTGAAATGGCTTGTCTTGACCTAATTGGGCCATGGGTCAATTATACACCAATTTTGGCCAAAAGGCCTTAAGCCTTCCTTATACTTGGGTCAAGGCTATCCTACCAAGTCTTGCACTCCTATGAGGCTTGTTTCCTGGCTTCTAAGGATTGGCCCATAAATTTAATAAGGTTCTAAAGGCCTTAATATGATTACTAATGGGCTTGCTTCTCCAATCCTACATGCTTAATAAGTTGGGCCTAATACCTCCACTCTTACTAAGTTAGGCCCAATGGCCTTATGTCCTTTTCATTGGGCCCATTTTCTGGAGTCCTCTAAGAAATGCTTAAAACTTTATATCTCTCAAGTTGGGCCTAAGCAATTTTAACATCTTAACCTTAGCCCATCACATCTTTAGTACATTAAGGCCCTAAAGTCTTATTGTCTCTCCTAAGCCTTTATACCCAAAAAGCTTGGATCCTTAGTAAACCACTCTTTGGGCCTTCTCCAATTTCATCAAATATTTAACCTAAATTGCTTAGCCCATTAATGTGGCAACCATCCAATATGTCATGTGTCATTCCCTTATGGGCCTTTTGAATTCTTATCTTCAAAATTAATAAAGCACTAAAAATCCTCCAAAATTATATTACTAACCAATCAAGCTCCAAAAATTTCATTTTTCCTCAAAAATCAATATTGCACTAGAATCTTCTAATAATTATTCTAAACCCAAAGTATATGGCCTTTTTGCCAACTCAAGTATCCAAAATTGACCTTATTCTCAAATAGCCCAACTCCTAATTAACTAGGATCAAGGCTACTAAAGTGAAGGCCTAAGGAGTTTTTTAGGTGGGGTGTTACAATTATTTACAAAAATATTACATTATATGCTTACTTGGACTAAAAATTAACATTTTATATAGTCTTTTACGCAAAATTCTAGTTAGATCTCGCTACGGTCCCCGCCTCCATGGGAGGCTACATATCAAAGTTTTAATTTCAGTTCCATTCCAGCTGGTATGGCTCAAATTTTTCTAACCGCCACGACTATGTGGGACATTTCATTACAGATAGAATTCTAACCATTTTGATTTATTTTAGTCCATTCTGGCCAGAATGGGTGTTTTGGTCTAAAATATGCATCAATGGCATTTTCATAAATCTATTAAATAGTGAAGGACAAACTTCTAATTTAACAATTATTTTTCTCCCAGCCCCTTCTTTTTCCCTTATGTACGAAATTCGAAATCCGAAATCCGAAACCCTAAAACCAAAACCTCAAAACAAACATGGATGTTGCTCCGTTGGTCTGCTCCACACCCACAGCCCACTCAATCGCAGCTCGTGTTGCTCCGCTGTAGGTTGACCTCGGACGTCCACCTCCATACTCCATAGCCCACTCCATGCTGTATCGATACCATATAACCATACAAGCCCCATATATATATATATATATATATATATATATATATACATATACATCCGTTGTTGAGTAGTGGAAAGTGGAAATCGAATAAGAGAATGGTTTTATGATTCTTTTATGGGTTTTATTTATGATTTTGGGAACATTGTTTGGTATTTATACATCATTTGGTGATTTAGATCAATGTTATTGTTATTTAGGTCAATGTTTTTTGTATTATTATTGTTAATTACTGTTGAAGTTCAATAGTAAAAAATTCTTTTTTTTGTTATTTAGGTCAGTATTTGAATGGATAAGTTTTGTACCATGAGAGTTGATAGTCTGATGCATTTTTCATCATTATGTTGTAGTATAAAGAATTTCTAGTTGTCAATCAAATACTACTGCATCTATGACACTTGCACTTGTGAGTTCAGAGGATCCAGTTTGAACCCATGCACGTGTAGTGCCAGGAATAAGACAAAGTACACAATGTGTCTATTGTAACAAAACAATTAGAGGTGGTGGAGTTAGTAAGTTGAAGTATCATCTAGTTGGGATTCCAGGTGATGTAGAAGTATGTAGAAAGGTCCATAATGATATAAAATGGCAAATAAATGAGCTGATCAATGAATTGAAAAAAATAAAGAGAAGAAAAGAAAAATAAATCAAATATTGGAAGCCCTTCTGGTGATTTAGATTCACCATATAATGTTTAGATGATAATGAAACACATTATAATGGTTCAAAACCGAAGGAGAAGGAGAAGGAATGTGAAAAGTCAACGAGACCATTTAATAGGTTTTTCACTTCAAGAACAGCTCCTGGGTTTTAACCTTCCACAAAAATCACTATATGTTCGAAAGAAATGATTACCAAAGCAAAAATGTCTGTAGCAAATTGGGGTATAATGCTAATCTACCTTTCAATGCAGCTCAATCCAAGTTTTATCAACCAGCTATAGATGTCATATATGTTATTAGGCTAAGATTTAAGGGTTCTTCTTTATATGAGTTGAGAGAAACTCTGTTGAAGAATTCTATAAATGAACTTCAGAATTATCTCTTAGATATTAAAAAGTCTTGGGAGGAGAGTTGTTGTTCTCGAATGTTAGATGGTTGTACAAATTAGAAGCAACAACCAAGAATTAACTTTCTAGTTTATTCTCCAAAGAGTACAATGTTCTTGAAGTCTATTGATGCATCGAGCCTTAGAAAAGAGTTAGAAACATTATTTACCATTTTTTATGAAGTGGTTCAAGAAGTTGGAATTGAGAATATTGTGCAGTTCATCACAGATAATGATGCAAGTTATAAGATTGCATAAAAAACGTTACAACAGAAGTATGGCTATTCTTTTGGTCCCCTTGTATAGCTTATTGTATAGATTTGATGTTGAAAAATTTTTTTGATCCCAGGAATTTTTTTATTATTGATGAAACTATAAAAAGGCAAATAAGATAACGAAATTCATTTATAATTATGCTTGGATTTTGGCCTTGATAAAAAGATTTTACCAAAGGTTGTGATTTTTGTCGCCCTGCAATCACAAGATTTGCAACAAATTTTTTAAGTATCCAATGCTTACTTTCATTTAAGAAAGAGCCTAGATAAATGTTTACTTGTGATGAATGGGTTGCATCAAGCCATTCTAAAAGTAGCATAAGAAAGGAGTTAGCTGGAATCGTTCTAGAAGATAAAGAGTTTTGGATTCAATGTTAATTTATTGTAAAAATCAGTGAGACTTTTGTTAGAGTTCTACAACTTGTCGACGGTGAAGATAAACCTGCAATGTGATCTATATGATGCAATGGAAAGAGCAAAAGAGAATATAAAAGCGAGATTGAAGAACAAAGTTACGGCATTTATGTATTCATCAGGATCATTGATGCTAGGTGGGATATGTAACTTCACAATTCGTTGCACGCAGCGAGTTGTTTTCTTAACCTTGGACTTTACTTTGTTCCTCATTTTTTTTTTCAAAAAATGAAGTTTTAAGAAGATTTATGACTTGTGTTATAAAGCTGAAACTTGATCCCGATAAACAATTTGGATATTCTTTAAGATATTGATCATTGAAAAACTTGAATTCTAGTTGGTGATTTTGGATATTCTTTAGCAATTTGCCATTATGAAAAAGTTAGCTAATGTATAATCAATATTATTTATTAAATAGTGTGAATCTATATTTTAACTTTTACTTTGTTTAAGTTTTATTTAATTTTAAGTAATAATTGCACTTTTGCTATAGTTGCATGGTGGGGTAATTTTGGAAGTGAGGTTCTTTTCAAAAAAGTTTGAAGTTTGCATACTCAGTCAATGTTGTAGTGCGACTGGTTGTGAATGATATTGGAGCACATTTGAGTTTATTCATTCTAAGAAGATGAATAGACTAGAGCATGAACGCTTGAATTATTTAGTCTTTGTTCGTTACATCTTGTACTATGAGAGAGGTAAAAGTTTACAAGAATAATGTTATTGACTTTTGAAAAGTATTTCATTTATGTATGACTTTTATTTTGATAGAAACATAAAAGGGGAAGAGATGTTTTGGATCCAATCTACCTTGAAAATATCGACTTGATTGATGAATGAGTGGATGAAGAATGGTTGTGATTGTGATGAAAATATTCTAATTAATGTTTCAAACCTTGATCCTTATTGTCTTTTAGATGATCCTTTAACTATTGGATTGAGAACTTAAAAGTATTTTTAAGTTTTTTAGATATATATGTTTATAAGACTTGTATTGAGAAAGTATTATTGAATTCTTCAAATATGTATGTATGTTTTTAAAACTATATTCTAATTATTTTGCAATATAGTTTTTCTATATATATATATATATAACTGTTTTATATATAATTGTATCTAAATATATATATATATATATAATTATTCATATAATAACTATCCCAAAATGGTACACCAAAACATACTAGTCATAAAATATTTCATTCCAATACCTCAACTAGAACGGTCACCGAAATAGAATTCAAAACTTTGTTGCATATATTTTTCATAGGCATATCGAGGGGAAGCCCAAAGCTTATTGCCTACTTTGGGACTGTTACAATCTATGACCTTACTTCTATTGCCATGTTAACCGACATAATGTGGGGATTGAGCCAACGCAAGAGGATAGTACACTTCCAAGGGTAAGTGGAAGGCAGAGAAGAGAGTCTTTTCTTGGAAAAATGGAAGACGAGAGGTAGCGGTGGGTTGCAAAGTACTGCTAGTCCAATGGGGCGAGTAGCACAATGTGGAAGGTTGGGCTAATACACCTCAGCATAGGGTGAAACAAAGGACTTGTCGCCTAGGAACCGGCCTAGGCAAGAGAGGATGGTGTAGAAGGTGAGAAAGAAGAGCAAAAGAGGTTGGTAGTTCGGGCAAAGGGCGAGTAATGAGCATAAGGCAAGTAACGGTCTAGGAGAAAACCGATACAGATGTAAGGGCTTTCCGAAATAACATGGAAATGCTCAGAAAGCAACAGTGTCATACGTAAAGACTCATACTCCATCTAAAAGGTCACATCTGGAATAAGTCTGCAGAAGGAAAATTACGACTCTGCAAACCATATCATTCGAATCTAGAGGTATGGTCTAGCACAGCTTAGGGAGACCCATATTCGAGGAGGGACTGTGGACTAGACTAAAGACAAGCGGCAAGAATGTGCATGTCTTGTCCCATTAGTTTGTCTCTTTCATCCTGTGGAGGGACGATCGAGACAACATGGCTCCTATTCAAGCACATCAATAGCAGAAGGACACCTAACGATCACACTCTATAAAAATGGGTTAAGGTGAAATTCAAAATCTCACTTTTGAGATAGCAAGTGTTATTCTTTGAAGTCAAAGCCTTCAAAGGAATCAAGTGGTTTCAAAGGGAGCAAAGTCAACACCGCCTTAGTATTTATAATACTGTTGAGATATGTTAATTTCTAACACAGTACTAGAAAATGTGGGATAAATGTTGTGGGCATGTTGTGAGTTTTAGTATTGCATATTCTGCAACTTTCCCCTTTCTTTTCATGAAACAATAAATATTTGCCCTAGTTATGTTTAAGGATATCTTTACACTGTAATTTTGAGATCTTGATGCTTGAGTGGTTTGGATTGGTGATGTGGTGATTCGGGTGTGTGAGTCTTACCATGTGTCAATCATCATGGACGGGTTGAGGAGTCCCTGAGCCATTCCTACAACATGTTGCCATGAGTTTCATATGGGTAGAGAGAGTCCTCATAATGATTAGGGTGGAATGCCTTCATATTGGCCTCACATGATAGACGGGTCGAGAGATTCTACGGACGTACTATGTGTAGTGTCTTCGAGTTGGTTGGCCGGGTAGAATGTGTCCCTTAGTGCAACAAGTATATTTTGGTATGTGTTGAATGTTTTGAAATAAGTAAATCAACTTGCACATTGGTCGGGTGGGAGTGATTCCTCGAGTCAAATGGTGAAGTGATTTTCCTTGCTTGGCATTTTATGATATAAGACTTTATGTGATGATTAGATTCTATATGATGTGATATGATGAGTTTTACGTGCTTGAGAAGAGGGTGATTCCTTGGTGATATATATATATACACACACACACCTAAGATTTACACAGGATAATTCTTTAGAGGATGATTCCTCACCATGCTTATATACCTGTATTTTACTCAGATGATGTTTCCTCACCTTGACTATGAATGCATGTGTCTTGCTTAGAGGGTGATTTCTCGCCATGCACAAATATATGCATTCACAGATCTTTTACATGAAACTGTGCATTATATCTTCACCCACATTCTCTCTCATTAGCAGTTTTGTCATAGCTATTTAACCTATCTATAATTTCATTTATCAGAACCGTAGAATTTAATGTAGAGGTAGCTCTAGGAAAGGCACTTAGAAAAAAGGATCAACCCCACTCGAGCAATAGTTATGGAAGATTGTCTCTGTTAATAGTATTGGTATTGTTTAGTCAAACAAACAAACCAATCATGTTTGATTTTTCGTACCCAGATGTAGAAAAAAATCAGATGGTATTGTATAATTTTACTTGGAAAATATAGTGACATATGAATATTTGTGTGTTAATAAATGAACACATGTATAGTTTAGACCTCTCGTACAACTAGTTTTAGTCTCTGACTAAACTTTTACTTATTCCACTGCGATATAGATCTTTATTTACTTACACGTGCACTTCCTAGTGAACATTACATGCATATTCTTGATCTAAACTCTGGGTGTTGCCGACCAGCTGGCACCCTTGATACCACAAATCCTTGCTAGGTCCCTTATCGAGGAATGGGGCGCCACACATAAGATGGTCATTAATGGTGGTTTTAGTCCATTATCATTAATTGGAGATGATTGTGAAGATTCTCGATATCTAAGGAAAATAGTTGACATTTAAGAACTTAGTGAGCAAGATAAACAATGCTAATTGACCTAGTGAACAATTAAATAATGAGCATATATCATTTCAACAAAATGACATATTATCAGTATGATATTCACTTAAATATACAATTTAAGTTATCATAAAAACTCATCATCTACTAAGCTTATAGTAACATTGATCATAATTAGATTCTCCTCATAGGTTCCAAATCATTTCCATATGTATATGTGTATTAGTGTATGTGTATATATATATATATATATATAGTTTCTTGCATCCAATTTTGCACACACTTGTCTTAATCCCCGAAGTTTATTATGTGTCCTATCTTACAACTTAGGACTAATTTTTCATGGGATTGGTGGCTCTAGCCATGTGGTTTATATCCTCTAAGAATTACACCATTTCTCTTATTAGGCCTGGTTTGGATAGAGAAATGTTTTCATCTCATTTCATCTCAATATATAAATATCACAAACACAAATACTTTTCAATTTCAAATCTTTAACTTTTTCACCTAATCATTACCTAATTATAAAACTTCCAAACAAAACACAAAAAATAATTCAACTTTTTGAAATCCCAAAACAAAAATAATATTAAAAAATAATATTCTATTAATATTTTAACTTTATAATATTTTTATTCAACTTTTTTTTTCTCATTTTCCAAAACTCCATAAAACATTCTAATTCAAATCATTTCTAATTTATCTCATCTCAACTCACTATCCAAATCAGGACTTAATTATATTGCATTGTCCAATTATCAATATCATTAAGTATTGTATCAATCTCGGGATTATAATATAATACATCCAAAAATGACATCATGAATACATTTCAAATAATAAATACTTCATTTTATAATGCAAAGTTGTCTCATCCCAACGGGTTCTACCATCAAAGCATGCTTGGATGATCACATGCACCTAGTCGGGCAGGAAATTCTCTCATATATACTCTCGACTGACAACAACTTGAAGACCTATATGGTGCAATGAATATAACAAGATTACAGTGTAATAATGCTCAAAATATTTACATGGTAATAAAATGAACTCGAATTTGCAAAAGTAATAAATAAATAATAAAGCATTATAAGTAATTTTCATGAAGAGTACAATATACTTACCTTACACATGGGTTAATATTGACTCATTGTTCTTGATCATCTTTCGGAGTAATTTAGTCACTAGAGTTTAGTTTTATTACCCTTATAGAGATAACTTACGTATACGAATGTAGTCACACATTTCATGTGGGACTCTGCCATTTTTTTAGTTTATAAAATGAGCTTATAAGTAAAGTCAAAATTACGTACACATAATACCTTACTTTGAGTTTATAATATGAAGAAATTTGATATTTTTTTTTTTGTTTGGTAAAAAATACATTTTATTCTACAATTTTTATACATATATATAAGCAATCACGATTATAAAATCATTTTTCATTGGATCTTTATAGATTTATCACAAAGATAAGCACACTTTGGTTAAATCCTTTGGGTTCCTTTTCATGGGTTCAAACATGAAAGTACGGTCCAAATATCATCATAACCTATCAATTGTGAAATAAGGATTCGTAGGCAAAGTATGGTGTAAGCATGTTAATCATAGAAAGCATTTTGGTGCTTAGATTATAACAAAAAGAAGCTTGAAAATCGTAGCTATATACCTTCTTACGAGTTCAAATATGACATCATGCAAAACTAGTATTCATTTGGTTCATGAGTGAAACTTTCAATTTACCAAAATGAAAATACATCAACATAACAGCAATTTTAGTGCATAGCCAAAAGAAAAGAAAGAAGGAAAAAAATATCGCAATAGCAAGTTATCATGCAAGTGCAACAAGAAGAAAAATCAAGTAACACAGAGTTGAGCATCGTGCATATCATAGAAAATAGTGTCTGTCAACCTCATTGTCAAAATATCATCTTGTTATCTAGTCAATGTATTCTAGGGGGTGTATTCATTCTTTAAAGTGTGAATACACCATTTCTTTTTTACACCTCACAATCCCTTAATTTGATTCATGGAGTCACTGCATGTTTCATTCCTTTGCATGAGCAGCATATTTATGTGACGGCCCCAACCTCCACTTGAGATTTGACGGAGACTAAAGCGTCGGGACATTCAACATAAGGTTACATATCACCATTCAAGACAGATAATATGTAATGCACCCAGTATTCTTAGAGCAATATGTAATAATTGCAGCGGAATTTTTTTTTTGTTAGTTAATTATAAATCAATCCAGAATAGACTAAATCTCAAAATGCCTTTCATACAATTAATACATAAATAGATTCATCATCCATCCAAACATAACCTTAACTCTAAAGAAACATAATACTGGAGTATGAACTCCTTGATTACAGTTGGCTACAAAGTTTCCAATCTACAAGTTAAGTTACTCATGTAGCTCGCCTATTAGCAACAAAATAACATTTCAAACGGTGTGCTCTTGCTGCTTACCGCATCATATTACAGGACTGTCTACCAGCTATGAGTACGTTATACAGATGAGGAATACTCAGACAGATCGTAATGCCTTCACCATAAGTACCCTTTAACTCTTGGCAGATTGAATCACCTTCACCAAAAACTCTTAACTGTTTCAGTAGATTGTAACGCATTCACCGTAAGCATCTTATTTCGCACCCACCAACATTAGGTACTTTTGACTTCGCTCAATAAACCATTTCATCCCATTAGAAGCATGTTGATAGTTCTTTGTCAACTTAGGGGAGTCCACTACATTTTATTCACTCTAGAGTGTTAGGGGATTCCACTACATTTTATTCACTCTAGAGTGGACAAGAGAGTTCCACTAGAATAATTCCCTATCCTACCATTTGGAGTCATTATAAAAACTTAACTTTTCATGCTTGACTCAAATTCATGACAGACTCATATGCTTCATGATATGTGTTTGTGCCATGTAAAAAATATTCAAGCTAGTGACAAATGTCATCATGGCATAACATAATTGTTGTGAATATAACATGATTCACTTGCATGGAATTCACTATCTAGCATACTATTATACACCGAGAGTAAGTTAGAAGCTAACTAACAGAAATCCTTGCGTATAAAATCGAGCAGGCTAAAACGAGAGATATGCTAAGGTTAGGGAATCTTATTAACTAAGAAAAATTCAGATTCTAATACTCCTAGAGCACTATATTGCCCCTTAGCTCTTGGGAATTTACAAATAAGCTCTTAAGCTTTCAATAATTGGAATCGGGCCCCAAGTTTTACCAAACTTCGCAAACCTTATGTATTTTCTATTCTAAATCCATTTTTGAAATTAGAAATTAAGAAATCATGCATATACTATGGAAAATCCATCAAGGCACTAACCCCTAAACCCTTAAATTTCACTTAGTGTGATTATAGGCCTATTTGCATTCCATTGACGACTTAATCCGAATTTAGAACTTAATCGAACCACAATCCCTAGCTTATTAACATGTGAAGACACTAGATTCATGTTCCTCATGTTCAGATATTCAGCATAACAAACAAACCAACACAAACACTACACTAACCTTGCAACCCAAAATCCTAGCATGGTGTTCTTAGCTTTTTTTCTTGCAAATGAACATTAAGAACCTCAATGAACCACTCATCCTAACTTCTAACATGCTAAGAACTCATTTCAACATGGTATTAGACAATCCAAAGCAACAATTTCTTGATATCAAAGAGATAGAATTCAGACCACATACAAAACCCTAAAGTCGTAACGTGCTTGTTCTTTGTTCTAGAAGAATTTGACTAAATCCTTATGTAACATGCAAATTTTCTTGAAATAACTCACACATGATCATTATAGTCAAACTTGAGCTACGTATTAGCACCATTTTAACCATATCATAACCATCCTGAAGATAAATCAAACAATAGGCAATAACCTCAAAGCTTACACTAGAATCATGCATCTATGAGTATTCATCAAACTCTAGTTTTATGGCTTAAGATAAAACTTAATACATAGATCTAACTCCCATTAACAAATTTTTTTCAAGATCCAATTACCAAACCATACTTTAGAGCTCAAAAGAATCAAAGCTTTCAAAGGAACTCGTGCTAGTTTTCGGTTGTACTAAACATAATTAGTGCTTGCAACCTTTGAGTGAATGCACTTGTGTCCCTAACTTCATCAAAAACTGAAATCATCAAAATAAACCTAAGACTATATGGCATTTCAAAACAAAACTCCAACACAAACAATACATGCTAGCCAAAATCACCATACCCCATCGTCACCAAGATTCAGTCATTTAATCTGAAGGAACTCATTCCAACACCCAAACCATCAAGTTCCTAAATTAAAGTAACACAAAATAGAAGAGGAAAGGTTGAGAGAAATAAGCTTACTAGGCTAATCACCAAGAGAAATGCCTAGCTTTACCTTGCTTCTCTGTCACGGTCTTGATTTTGCTCTCAAAGTGCAAAGTGTGTTGTGTGATCTTGTGTGCAAGTGAGGAGGCTCGAGTGTGCATGGGAGACAAAAAGGAAACAAAGGAGGGGTGTCTTCATTCAGTCATGGCATGGGATGGGGGGGGTGATGGGAGAGTTACTTGTGGACTTGGACAAAATCCTTGGTGGTTAAGGCTTGACTGAATGCTTGAAGAGCGATGGGCGGTTTTTGCTTGAGTGTGGGAGGAGTTTTGGGTGGCTGACATGGGAGGTACATGGCAGGGCATGGCTGAACAATTCAAGGGGTAGCTTGCTACTAGAAGGAGACATGTTGTGAGGTGAAAAGAAGCAAATCGATTGGGTGGAATCCATGCACCCAACAGCCTACTTTTTGGGGTTTGGTTTGTGGTTTAAAACCTCAACCATGGAAGGCTATATTGATGGAGTATGGAGGTGGACAAGAGGCTGAAAAAACTGCCCACATGGGCACGACAGGGGCACGACAGATTATATAAGGGAGTGGGTCTAGGTTGCTTGCAATTGGGACTAGCTCAAGTGGAGCAAACCAATTGGTATAGGGCTCTGGGTGTCTCGATTTTGGGGGTTTGAATTTCAAATCCAATTAGGGCTGGTCATGGCTAGTATAAGGGTGTAAGAGGAAGGGTATGCTGTGTGTAAGAGAGGTATGGGTTTGTAGGAGAAGCATGAGTTTGACTTGTTTCACACTCTTCCTTCTTACACATGTGTAAAGGTGGTCCAAATGGAGGGTGGTGATGGTGTCATGTGTTGATGAAGTTCCCTAGTGTTTCTAGGCTGACTTGGACATTCTACATGGTGATGTGATAGTTGGTTGATGATGTGGCGTGCTAGATGCCATGTGGCACTCTCCAATCAACCCATTTGGCACCAAAAAATCATGAAACTTTTTATTGAACTATAAAATCCCAAAAGTTCATATGAATCTGACGGTGCAATATATCTAATTATAATCCTAAGTGCCTCAAAAAAAATCTAGAAGGAACTCCATTCCTTTAGTGGGTCATAATCGGACTATGCTATCCAACCGAAACCTAACTAGTCTTTAATCCATGAAATTTCTCCTAAGTTTTCATGGCATATATAATCTCTAGGTAAAAGAAATTATTTCCGTTGAATTTCTTTCAGGGCATTACAACTTCTCATATTATGTGCCCCAAATCATATTATGTTCAATTTCATGTCCAGTTTTATAACATATTTAGAATTCACTTTTTCCACACTAATACTGCTCAAAGTTCTTTTTAAGTAAAATAAAAAACAACCAACAAAGGATAGTAGGACTAGATAGCTATTTTTAGCAAGTGTGGCCTTAATTTCTTGTTTGTAAATTTAGACTTGGAGGGACAATTTAACTTAATGTGGTATATCCTTATAAGTGGCTTTTTATGTCAAAGTCTTCACATTTGGGAATTTCTTATATACATTGTGATGTCCCCAACCACCACTTGGGATTTGATAGAGACTGAAGCGTCGGGACATGCAATACAAGATTACATACCTCCGTTCATGACAGATAATATGCAATGCACCTAGAATGCTTATAGCAATATGCAACAATCGTTCAACAATTTGTTTTTAATCTCAGCAAGTTATACACCTAGCATGCACAGCTTATACCACTCCAGGTCACCTGAAATGGTAGTTGGGACTACTACAGTGACATTTTTCATCCTCAACAAGTTATACAATTAAGCTGCCATCAGTTTATAAAGCAAATTAACATGACATGTATGCATGATTGACATTGACTTGCTTTTAAAAAACATAACTTTAATGACATCGGAGTTTTTATACTTCATAATATGCTTTCTTTCATAAAAATATTTCATTCTTATTCTTATTATTACAGAGAGTGGATGCCTCAAGGTTCCCCCATACACTGTGTGCTCCTGCTGGTTACCACACCACATCACAAGTCCTAGACCACAAGTGTTGGCTAGGCAAGGAGATACAAGGGTGTAAGTGGAAGGCATGGTGTGTATAGGAGGTGTAAAGGCTTTGTAAGAAGGCATGGGCTTGACTTAGTTCACACTCAATCATCTTACACGTGTACTAGGCTTGACATGTGTAAATGAGGTCCAAATTGAGGGTTGTGAAGGTTCCATGTGTCAAGGAGATTCCATAGTGTTCCTAGGCTAACCTGGACATTCTACATGGAAATATGACAGCTGGTTGATGATGTGTTGTGTTAGATGCCATGTGGCGCTCTCCGGGCCCATTTGGCACCTGAAATCCATGAAACTTTTTATTACATCATAGAATCCTAAAAATCCACATGAATCCAATAGTGCAATCCATTTTGTCTAATTATGATGTTAAGTGCCTTAAAAAATTCAAAAAGCATTTCGTTCCCTTAACAGATCATAATTCGACTACGCTAACAAACTGAAAACCTAATTAGTTCTTAATCTATGAATTTATCCTAA
Source organism: Juglans microcarpa x Juglans regia (assembly GCF_004785595.1). NCBI lineage: Eukaryota > Viridiplantae > Streptophyta > Magnoliopsida > Fagales > Juglandaceae > Juglans > Juglans microcarpa x Juglans regia. The sequence goes on from NC_054598.1 coordinate 21,813,655, forward strand.
GTTTTCATGGCATATCCAATGTCAAAATAAAAGAAATTCTTTCTATCTAATTTCTTTCAGGGTGTTACATACATACATCATTAAAGCTTCTCTTTTGTTCTTCCTATGTATGATCATTCCTTGTTTTCTTCTTTTTTTGTTTTCCTCTATTCGTTTTCGAGTTTGTATGTAAGCTAGAAGCGTTGAGTTCAACAAAAATGAGAGGTAGTATAAAATGCTTTTTAAGGTAACTAGATGCTTTTGTGTGGAAAGGAATTGAGAAGACTAATTATTCCTAATTAACTTTTCTGAATGTTCCCTTAGGTACAAGCCATTAAGATAGATTTGCCATATGTAAAGACCAAGTATGTGAGTTCTTTAGTCTATTTTTTTTTTTTTTTAGTATGTGGCTTGGTTAAGTTGGGTTGTGATAAGGATGATTACTTATGTTGTGTAAGTGTCTAACTAAGCCAAAAATATGCTTTAATTTGTAATGTTGTGTAGGGGTCTACGTAGCTTTGAATTTCTAAAAAATGTACAAAACCGAATTGACCCAGACCAATTACACCCCCTAAATAAAACTTATTTAGCCAAGTGCTTCCTCCACAATACCTTGACTAAGGGTATCTTCTTACTACGTAGTTATTGTTTTCTTAAAGAATAGCAGCCATACCTAAATCTTCTTGGAGGAAAGTTTCTCAAATTTTTTATGTTTCATACTAGATGGCATGTGTGAGATCATGAACATATTTATCTAAACATGGATGCGTAAAATACATTATGTGCACTAGACAATTTTGAAAGAAGGACAATCTTGTTAGGTAAGGTTTCCACTCCATCTAGTATTTTGAATGAGTAATGAATCATCAACTTAGCCTTTTTTTCTTTTCTATTCGCATAACTCATTTTTTTGGTACTATTTTGATGAGCACCCTTTCCTAAATGTTGAACTCTAGGGCTCAATGCTTGATTTCGTCACAATTTCTATTTTTGTTGCTACGTGTTAAGTTGTTCATGTATTGATTGAATTTTCTTGTCAGCCTTTGAAGTTATTGGTTCAGGAATACTTCATTACCCAACTTCATCTCAAAATCGAGGTGTCCACCATCTTTCCCAATATAATGTCTCCTACGGGGTCATCCATATGTTTGAGTTCAAGATGTTGTTGCTGAAAGGATCACTCAATTTTCAATTTCCTTCAAAATCAAATATGCAAGTTGTGAACATGTTTTCAATCAACTAGATGGATCATTCTGATTGCGCATTCGCTTGTGGATGGAAAATTTTGTTCAGATCTAGCATTATTTCTTAGGTATCTTGCAAAAGCTTTAGGATTTTGAAATGAATCAGGGGTCTTTGTGTGGCGCACCATTCCTCATAAAGGTCTAGGCGAGGATCGTGGTGCCAAAGGTGCTGGCCATCAGTCAACACCAAAGAGGGAATTGAACTAAGTGTGTAATTTTTCAGAGGGAAGTACTTGTGTAAGATAGTTTCATATGTAATTGCAGCAGAAAATTTAAGCAGGATACGTTGTGGTGACCATGTTAACTATTAAGTACCAGAAAGCTAAACTTCACAACAAAAGGGACTCATTGCAATTCATTAGTTCCCAAGATATTACATCATCCAAATATACATAAAGTTTGCCGCTTGAAAGTGGCAGACCAATTATAAGCAATTCTCACACTTAGCATTATATTTTCTAACAGAAGGTTCAAGGTAACTAAGGTGGCTACTAGTCTCCTTACTCAGAACTCGGGAGAGTTGGACTCATTTTCCTCCAGCATCGAGTCAGGATCTAGATCTGCATCAAAATCTATGATTTCGCGAATGAAACAATGATAATCTGTGATGATGCTATTGAAGATGTTATGAACACTTTCATGAAAATACTGGACAACATGTATACCCTCTTAGATAGCACATGTACATAAATAAGCCTGATTGAGATTGTTGTACACAAACTCAATAAGTGGGATGTGTTGCTCCCAAGGTCCCTTGAACTCTAGTATGCACGACCTCGGCATATCCTTCAAGGTTTGGATGGTCATCTCCGATTGTCCATCCGCTTGGGATTGGTAGGCACAACTGTAACACCCGGGTCTAACAACAAGCCCTTTTTTTTTTCTAAAATTTTTATTTTTGGATTTATACATAAAAAGAGTCCAGTTAATTTTTTTAAATATTATTTTGAAATTGAATCAAGCCTATATTTCACTGGAAAAACCAAAACCCCTTACCCCCAAAAACCCAAAGCCCACACCCGTTTGTTTTAAACCATGAAAAGCAACTATCAACAATTTATGATCAGTTTTCCCCACCCCGCACGACTTTACTCTCATGCACGTGCATGTCTCTTTTTAGTTTTTGTTTGGTCCTCAATCACATATATAAATACACCTTATACGCTTTCATGCACAGTCGCCTCCTTCAAGTTCTAGGGTTACAGCAGCCCCTGCTTTAACTTCAGCAAGTCGCAGCCCCCATGGAATCCCATGCACAACAGTGTAGCCAGTCCCACCTCCAGGCCAACCCTCCACGTCGTGGTAAGCCTACGCCACAACCTCTACCCCACGTAAATTTCTACCCAGACCCGCACTACTGCAAGCCTATACCGGAAGTAACCTTGCCGCAGCACCTGAAGCAGCCGTAGCCTTTCTCTCCACCCTCGGAAACAGCCCAAACAGTTGCCACCATCACCAACTTCCGTGGGAAGCGAAAATTGCAGTTGCTCTGTTTTAAAGCCATGGAGACAGAGCATCCTCATCCAAACCGAGAGCCATGCCTAGCCACAGTTGGGCAACAACGTCACAGTCAACAGCAACAGATGATGCCGTAGATTAAGCCTCCACTGCCAAGTGATGTCCAGCGCCACCATCTGAAACCCCATCCACGCAGTGTGGTGCGTACAAATCTCTCTTTCTCTCTCAGTGTTATTCCATCGCAAGCCACTGCAAACCACCCTCTTTTGCATCGGAAACCATCGTAAAAGCAATAGAAATCGCCGATTGTGACACCCTCGTCACACCTCGTGCCGATCGGTGAGCCCACTGACTCTCCTCCACATTTGTTCCCTCACGGTTGCTCTCTCTCACTCTCCTTGCTCTCTCGCTTATCACCCTCTCTCTCTCATTAGTTGGTCTCTCTCTGTAACCAGTGTTCTGCTGCCGTCCCCCACCACCGTAAACAACCACCCAACTCGCCGCCTTCGTGCCCTCCATCCCTCAGTGAGTATTGGTTCCTCTACCATACAAAGTTATACGGTTATGAATTTGTATTTATAAATCTCCGTTATTTCCAAAAGAGCCCTTATATGTTTTGTTTAATTCCTAAAATAACCTTATCGTCTGACTAATTATAGATTGATCATGTTTTGGTCTATATTTATTAAACTCACTTTGTGTAGGTTTTGTTTCAAATAAAGATTTGAGATATATTATTAGTGATAATATATTTTTAAAAGTACATGGTAAGTGCAAGATTTTATTTTGAACCTTTTAAAAAGAAACTAATTAGTCTATTTTTATTAAATGAAATTTTTACTTTCCTATTTTTTTTATCAATTTTGTTATAATTATGTTAAGAGAATTTTTAAACTAGAGATGTATTTTTTTTTTGTGGCAAAGTTGTATTTAGTAAAATATTATTATGCCGTTTTAGAAATGACTTAGAGTACAATAGTCTAAAGAATTAAGTAAATATTGATGAATTTGGGAAGTGATGGTATTTTTAGGATTAAGAGAATTTTAGACATTTAGGAAAAAACATGTTATTTTAGTATTTCAAGTTTAAGAATCGAAATACTTGTTCGATTAAAATTTATGGGAGTTGCACGATAATTTTATAGGTGACGATTGATTTTCGTTCAGTACTACTGGGGAAAATTTCTGATAAGTTAAGAAATTCAGATAAGCGGGATTTCTATACTAAACTTTGCATAAAAATAAAATGGGCTGAGGTCCATTTTTTAGAAGTATGCATATTTTGTTATGAAAAGAAATTTGAGCTACCTCAGTTATTTGTTCTGCATTACTCATGAGGTTCTGTTTAAGAATAAAGTATTTTTCTAGCATGACTAGTGTAGACATGAGCTTATTTTTTACATACTGTTTTCTAAACTGTGCATAAGAGAGCAAATATGTAATTTGGTGCATAAATTATGTTTTTGTGATCTGATTATGTTCTGTTTTGAATATGGTTTATACTCTGATATGATATGACGTGATTTCTAAAAACCTCTGGCATAACATTATGTTTCTATTTATGTTCCATTCTGATCTTACCACGAGTGTAAAATTGTGACCTCTGTTCGGGTTGGTACCAACTTTTGTATTTCTGGTGCACCCACTTTGGAAACAAAGTGGTTTTTTGCATGTTCTTTTCTATGTGCACACTCGGGACTCCGAGAATGAATAAGGAGAAGGTTCACATTCTGTTTCTACTCAATTAGCTACCAGGGTTTACACAACTCTACCACGGGAGTTAAACATGGTCTCTATTCTGATATGATAAGATAAGATGAATATGTTTAGTTATGCTCTGCCAAAAGAAATTTTGCATAAGAATGTTTTCTAAAAGTTGCGCTCTTATATTTTTGGTAATATGTTATGATTTTGCATTCTGAAAATAAGTATTCTGATTCTGCTTTCTGAAAGAAAATGTTTTGTTTAGCATTCTAAATTTTGATAAATGTTCATATTTACATACTAGTATATATTTTCTACTTACTGAGTTGTTGATAACTCACCCCTTATCTTCAAATATTTTTTAGATAATTTTGATGGTTCAGCTGGAGAACAAGAGTAGAAAGTTTTTGCAGGGTGTGATGATCGTAGTGGAATAAGTACATGATGGTACAAGTGCTTATTTGAGAGTCGTAGTTAATAAATTGATTTATTTTCGATTATTTTGATTCGATGAATTAAGGATATTTTTGAGTCTTTGGAAAGTTTTTAATTTATGTTATTGAGAATTTTTTTGTTGCCCCTATGAAGGAACATAGATTTTTGGGGTTGAGTAAATGAATTAATATTTTATGGAGTTTTCTAGATTTTATAGTTGTGTTATTGAAGTTGATATTAAGTATTAAGAGTTAACACTCCAGACCTTCGAGATCGAGGTGTTACAACTACTGAACTTCAATTTCTTGTCCATCGGCTTTTGTAAGCTCCTCCAAGAGTGAGGAGTAAACTTAAGGTCCCGATCTAATACTATATTCTTAGTGACTCTATGTAATCTAACCACTTCCCTTATGTACAATTAGGTGAGTTTTCTCCATATGTTCGTGGTAGTGATCGGTAAAAAGTGAGCATTTTTGGTCAATCAGTCCACTACTACCCATATCCATTCAGGAGAATAGGTAAGGGTTGCAAGTCTCTCGCTAGTCATTAGTGTTCCACCTTTACCCTCCTACACATATCACATTTTTCAATAAAGTGCGCAATGTCCCTCTTCATCCCTCCACCAATATCCCTTTTTGAGATCTCAATACCTCTTCATTCCTCTCGGATGCATGTAGGGCTGTAAGAAAAATTGGTGAACTGCTAAAATCGACCGAACCAAATCATATTGGTGTGTTCGGTCCGCTCTGGTTCTAGTTCCTAATAATCAAGACCGATTATAAACTGGTCATGTTCCCGTTTTGATATTTAGAACACTAGTTCGAACCGAAACGGATCGCAAATTAGATTATATATAAAATCTTTTTATATTAAATTATATATATATATTATATTCTAATTTCTAATTAATAAAACATAAAATTAATCTTATAAATTCTTTAATCTAACATTTGAATATGATATAACATAAATTAATCTTATAATTTTTAACATTACTTTTGAATTTTGATATAACATATAAATTTTAATTTTATAACATCAATTGATAGAATATAAAATGAGGAATATGAGTCAATCAATAAATTTTAATTTATTGTAGGGTATGATTTTGTTTATCCATAAAATTGAAAAAATGAACCGAACTGGATTAAAACCTAAAAAATCAGAAGTTCTGGTTTCGGTGGCGAATCGGTTTAGTATCGATTCTAAAATTTTCAAAACTGGTATATTTTAGTTCGGTGCTAAATAAAGTCCAAAACTAGACCGAACCAGACCGGTTACACCCCTAGATGCATGGTGTATGGCGATGAATGGACTTCTGCCAAAATTCCTTGTACAACTCCTGGGTTGGTTGGAATCATCTTCGATCCTTTGAACAACAAGATCCTATCCTCATCCAAGCTAAAATGGGCAAGTCCTTCACCTCTGTAAATATTCTGTCGGATTTCTAATAAGTTCCGATCCTCCCCTTGTTGCTCTCGCAATTCCTCGAAATTGCTTATCCTTAACTGTTGTAGGGCAGTGAAAACCTCTTCTAGTGGCCTATCATTCAACAATAGGTGTCTCTTCCCTTCCAATAGGGAATCTACTTCGGAAGTTTCCCCTCCTTTCCTCATCTTAGACTTGCGAGTCAGGGCATCGGCAACCAAATTAGCCTTACAAGTGGTACTTAATCTTGCACCGGTAATTGTTGATGGTCTCCATCCATCTTCGCTATCTCATGTTGAGGTTCTTCTGTGTAAATAAATGTTTCAGACTCTTATGGTCCGTGTAAACCTCGCACTCTTCCCCATATAGATAATGTCATCATTTCTTCAAGACAAACACTACTGTTGCTAATTCCATGTCATGTGTGGGGTAATTCTTCTCATGATCCTTCAATCGTCTAAATGCATAGACTACCATCTTGCTTTCTTACATTAGAACACAGCCTAATCCATACTTTTGTGCCTCACTGAATACCACAAATGACTTATCCATCTCGGGTAGAGCTAGAACAGGGGTTGTAGTTAGCCTTCTCTTCAATTCCTCAAAGCTCCATTCGCATCTGTCAATCTAGATGAACTTAACATCCTTCCTAGTCAGTGTTGTAAGAGGACTCGATAGTCTAGAAAATCCTTCAACAAACTTGCTATAATAACTGGCTAGTCTGTCACTGCTTCCACCTTGCTTAGATCAACTATGATTCCCTCCCCAGAAACCACATGACCTAGAAACTTTACTTCCTCCAACCAAAATTTGTACTTGTTGAGTTTGGTGTATAAGCTGGTGGTTCTGGAGAGTCCTTAGTGCCACTCTCAGGTGATCCCTACTCTTCTCTACATTTCAAGAGCATACTAAGATATCATCTATAAACACCACCACAAATAATTTTAAGAATGGTTGAAATACCTTATTCATGAGGTCCATAAAAGCTGCAGGGCATTTGCTAACTCGAAAGGCATTACAGTGAACTCATAGTGACCATACTTAGTCTGAAAGGCTGTCTTAGGTACAACGACTCCCTTAATCCTCAATTAATGGTACATGGGTTTGAGATCAATCTTAGAAAAGACTACAGCTAGTAAAATAAATCGTCTATCCTAGGCACATGTACCTATTCTTAATAATCACCTTGTTCAACTCTTGATAATCAATGCACATCCTAAGAGTTTAATCTTTCTCCTTCACAAATAGTATCGGCACTACCCAAGGCAAGATACTAGGTCTAATAAACCATCTCACCAATAACTCCTACAATTGGTTCTTCAGTTCTTTCAACTCCGTCGGGGCCATCCTATAGGGTGCTCTATGGACTAGGATAGTCATTGGTTCTAAGTCAGTTGTGAACTCAATTTTCCTAGCTGGGGCATCCCTGGTCAATCCTAAAAAACTTCCTAGAATTCCCTTACTACTGGTATATCCTCCACTTCCTTCCGCATCGCATTCTTTCAAGCTAGACACACCAGGTAAGCTTTAGCCGCTTGTATCAACCCCTTCTTAGCTTGGAGAAAGGTAATAACTTCTGGTATGGGGTATAATATGCTTCCTTTAAAAACCCTAACCTCCATTCCCGGTACTCAAAAGGTTATGGTCTTCAAACGAAAATCTATGCTCGCATAATGCCTAAACAACCAATCCATTCCCAAGATAACATTGAATCCTAACATACCAAACACTATTAGATTTGCTCCAAAGGGACTCCCTCTATCTTCAACTGACATTCTCTAACTGCCTTGGTACAAAACATCGTCTCCCCACTTAGTAGTGTCCCTACGACTCTTTGGTTCATCGGTTGCATCTGAGGGCTAGCCATCCTAACTAATATGGAAGATGCAATGAATGGAAAGTTCCACAGTCAAATAGTGAGCTCGCGTAGACTTGTGATACTCTAGCTCTTCTTGGGATGACATATGCTTCCTCGGTCTCTATGGCATCTTTGTTGAACTCTCCCAGGGTTATTGCGTATACCCTAGCTTGCACTGGCTGCCTTAGGCCTCCACATCCTCTTCTTGGCATCATTCGGGACAATCTCGAGAGTAAAGTCCTGTCTGCCTACTGTTGTAGCACACATTTTGGGCTTGTCAACAGTCCCTTTCATGAGATCTCTAGCAAACATTACACAATGGCATTCTTCCACCCATTCGTGACCCCATAATAGTTGGTGGTCGCCCACTGGTCCATGACACGAATTTCTATGGGGCTCTCGAACTGCTTCCTTCGTTTGTCGATATATGTCTCTTTAGATTCGAGAATATAGCCAATGAGTTTCGCTGTTCTCGTTCGACTACAGACGCCTTATGAACTGATTTTTGGAAATTCGTAATTTCTAGACAAGCTACTTGTGTCCTAATTTGGGTCTGCAACATGTCCTGAAATTATCCCACCCTCATGATTGATGTAGAGATAAGATGTGGGGTGAACCTCTCCAACTCCATACACTTGGCAACATACTGCTCTACCATCTTACTTCATTGGACCAAGTTAGTGAAGTCATTTGACTTCAGTTTCCTTATAATCTCTAAAAGATATCGATAGTCTAATTCTTCTTTAAATCTCTCCCATGAGATCCTCCCCGTGACTCCCAATTCCATGGTACGGAGTTGTCTCTTGGTATCCTGCCATAGAACTGCCTCTCCCTAAAGTAGGTAGCTCGCGTATAACATATTTTGGTCCTCAGTGCATCCGCACACTTTAGAGGTCCTCTCAATGTCAGATATTCATCTCTCTACCCTCGCTGGTCCCTAATTTTCGAATAATCCTGGGTAGTGGTATGCCAAGAATCGCTTATATGTACATTCCTTTACTTCTTTCTTGGGGGATCCTACAGACTGAACTTGCATGTAACGAGAGTACATCTCATGTAGTTGTTCTAACACATCCGATATTCTATTAAGCTCCTTTACTTGTTCCTCGTCTCTTCCTCCACCGGAAGATCTTCTCTCACGACCACCTTGAGTTTGCGCTCCTCGCGGGTTTCTTGGTCGCACCATCCTCAAATCCTACCACATAACCTAAGCCTATTACAGGCTATCCCATCTCTTAGTCCCAAGCACAGTTCAAGCCTAACACTAAATTCCAGCTTACGATACTAGATTAAATTCTACTTTCTGGTACTGTCCTATTACTCGAAGAGTTGCCTAGAGTCACATTTAAACACTGGCTTTGATACCAATTTTTGGCACCTCATTTCTCATGAAGGTCTAGGCGAGGATCCGTGGTACCAAGGGTGTTGGCCAACTGTCAACACCCAAGAGGGGATTGAACTGGGCATGTATTTTCTAGACAGAAGTACACATGTAAGATGCTTGTCTTTGTAATCACAACGGGAAATTTAAGTAGGATACGTTGTAGTGACAATGCTAACTGTTAAGTACATAAAACTAAACTTTACAACAAAAGGGGCTCCTTTCCCTTCATTAGTTCCTGAGATATATCATCCAAATATACATAAATTTTGTCGCCTTAAAGTGGCATACCAATTACAAGTAGTTGCCGCACTTAGCATTGTATATTCTAACAGAAGGTACAAGGTAACTAAGGTGGCTAACGGTCTCTATACTCAGGACTCAAGTGGGTTTGACTCTTCTTCCTCAAGCATTGCACCTAGATCTGGATTTGCATCAAAATATATGGTTTCAAGAATGAAACCATAGCAAGGTTAGGTGGCTATGACAAGACTGCTAATGAGATAATGCTACCAAAAATGCTATTACCATTTTCATGAAAATACTGGACGGACACACATATGCATGGCAAGGAATTACCCTCACTCTTGCAGCTACGTGCATTCTCAAACATGGCGAGGAATTACCCTCTCATATAATGCATGTACATACATAGGTGTGGCAAGTAATCACCCTCTAAGGACGTTGCCCTTTCCTTTATGCAAAATTTTCAAACACATTAGTATTAATATGTCAATTGATGTGGATTGTCAGTTGTCTTTTCTGACGTATCTCTGACTCTAGGTTTGCTTGGATAGGAGTCTTTTGACCTGAACTGGCAAAATGCAGATAACAAAGACAGATGGCCAGGGCATAGTTCGCACATCCCAATGGCCTACCAACTCCTCAATCCTTTCTTGAATGAGGGTTCTTGACATGGCGTCGAGCCATACTTCTGAGTCCATACAACACGACTTTTCGTGATGTGCCATTACCTTTCATTGCAAACTTCGATGTGACCCTTCAGATGGAGTGTGGGTTTCTACATACGACATTGTCACTTTTTTGTGCACTTCCGTGTACTTCCAAAACGTTCCCACATCTGGGTTGGTTTGTCCTAGACCATTGCTCATCCTTAGCAAGAAGTCCAGGTAACTCTTGTCTCGTCAAAGTCACCTGCCTCTTCAGCTCCTCATTCTCGCCTTCACAACAATTGATTTTTTTAGCTCACCTGCCATGGACGAGACACTCATCTCCACCTCGCTTGGGACATGTCAGCCAAGCTTTCTACATGGTACTTGCTTGCATAGATGTTGAACTAGCTGCACCTTACATCACCTGCTGCTGATTCCCTAGACCACTAGAGTATTTCTCATGTTTTCCTTCTATTCAGCTCTAAAAGTGGTTTGTCCCCTTTCTCGTTAGGTGGGGCCCTCACACTTTGCAAGGATGTGGCCGCTTGGTTAGCAAGTATACTACTATGTAAAAAATATCTTGTCCAATTGGCATATTGGGTAATCCTTACATGTATTACGAGAAGACAACGAGGAATTTTGGTAACACTAACACATTCTTTAGCTCGGCTTCGTTCAATTGTTCCACGATACTAGTTAGGTAATCAAGACGTACAATCATACTCTTAACATTTTTAACATTGGTATGAATAATACTATTTGCATATAAGGTCTTACTTTAGTCCAGGCAATGCTAAAATTGAAGTCACTAGGTTGACTGAATATCATTTCTTTTTTGTGTTTGTCAATCTTGGCATTGTTGGTGGATAATGATTTAATTTCTATAATAGTATCCAATTCGTTCTTGACGTAAACAACCGAGTTTGCTTTTAAGATCATATAAAAAATTTCTATAGTTAATTGTAACACCTCGTACCCGGAGGTCCAAGTAGTTAGATCCTTTCACCTAAAATCATCTGCCATAACACAAATATTTTTACTCCAAAGGCTCCAAAAGTATAAATTCATTTGTTTAAACCAAATATATATGTTCCTCTCTGCAAGCACATCAAAGAAAACTTCAACATAAAAAATTAAAATCTCCGTAAAGACTCAATAAAGTATCCACGTCTCATCATAGCTAAATCAATAGAAAATAAGAAATCTTCTGAATAGGTCTCTCCAATGATTACTTGTACCCTTTGGCATTTATTCTTCTACGATGATCTAATATTTCTCATACTTCCTACTCTTGATCTCTAGCTAAACCATCAAAATTATCTGAAAATATTATAGAGATAGGGGTATCAACAACTCAGTAAGCAGTGAACATATACCAGTGTGTAAACATGAGCCAATAACAAAATGTAAAACCAAAACATGTTATCAAAAATATCAAAGCGAAAGTTAAAAAATATTCATATTCAAAAGTCCTTTGGCATAGCATAACTAAAAATCATCTTATCATCACATAAGCATCATATTGGAATAGAGACCATGTTTAACCCCCATGGTAAGGTTGTGCAAATCTCAACAGCCAAATCGAGCATAAATGGAATGTGGATCTTTCCCTCATTATTCTCAAAGCCCCAAGTGTGCACATAGAAAAGACCATGTAGAAAACCACTTTATTTCCAAAGTGGATGCATTAGAAATAGAGAAGTTGGTACCAACCCATAACAGAGGCTATAGTTTTACACCCGTGGAAAGGTCAGAATGAAACAGAGCAGAAATAGAAAGTCATGCCAAATGTTTCTAGATTCCATATCATATCAAAACAGAGTAATGAACCGATTTAGATCATTTTCAGATATTCAAAACAGATTCAAAATATTTTCACATAACCATGCACACATTTTCAGATTTCATATTCATTTTTTTATACAACTAAGAACATAATGTCAAAAATAGTCGAACGATTTCATATTCATTCTTTTCATATTCATGTGCGCCTATCCGTGAGTTATGGGCCTTGAGTTGGACTTAATATAGACATATTTGGGTTTTAACCTAATTATCACCCCCAATAAAATCTATATTCCACCAAAATAAATTTTGGGGCCAGTGGCCTATTCAAAATTACTTGTTAAATCTCAAGTGGGCTACCCATACATATTGACTCTCAAAAAAATTAATAGTATGCGGACTTGGCTTGGGCTTGGTGTTGGCCCCTGAGTGTTACAGTAATTCTTAGCAATATGCCTACAAAGAGTTGAGCTTTTGACTAATGTAGTGACATTAAGTTCTTGTTTTAACAGTGTACTTTCTACGTCACAAGAATTATGATATGTGTGAGAAACGAAAGAACGAGTGATTCCAATATCAAACAATACTATTTGGAAAGAATTGGTATTGTACTTGTCACTACGTCTATGTACCCTATCACTACGTATGTTGATCCTTCTACTTCATTAGGTGCAAGGGTGGTTGTAATGGCAGGAGTTTGCTTGGCTGAATATCTCTCTAATAATCTTCAAGATGGGCTTCTATGCATTTGGAACAATCTGGCCTTTGAAATCTGGTAAAAGAATTCCCACCTCTCCATGGAACTTGGTTTTGCTTAAATCATTGCACTGACTGAAACGCTGGCCTTTTCTTGTTCTATGTGACGGAAGCTGCCGAATTGCTTTCTATACTTTTCTATACAATCATACATCATTCTATGAACTTTGTGTAATCTCGTAATTAAGAATGCTAGCTTTTCTTCGTAACTTATTGCTATTGTTTTTTGTCTGGAATTAAGTATGGTGAGAATTTTGATGGCTCTATGAATTTTTATGTTTATTCTTCTACATACATAGGTCCCTGTTACAGGTTTGCAAATCCTTTAGCATGATTCTCCCTGATGATTGTGGCTAGTACCTTTCAAGGAATTCTAGTTCGAAAGACCTAAGGAATATATTATTTTCCTATTGTATGCTATAAGTGTCTACTTCTATATTCACAATCTTTTGGTGTCCCCCATGTGTTTGAAAGTAGGAAAGCTTGCTTTCTATGCTTCAGTTCAATGTAACACTATGAATACTTCTTCCACATTGAGAATCCAATTTTCAACAATTATGTGTCTTTTTTCAATTGAAAATGGGCATATATAGACAAAAATGTTGTCAAGAGTAGAACCTTTAACTCTTGATGGTGGAGGTGGTGGCAGGTTTTGCAAGATTCCTACCGACGTATTTTTCCATACTATCCTTTGGAAGAAGGTTCGCAGATTGAATCTTAGGATATGCCGACCATGTCCTCGTCCTTGTACCTTTCATTCCATTATGAAATTGTAGTTTATTGCTAACTTGCTCATGGCATGATTGGTATAACATAATAACCTTGTGTGTATAAAAAAATCTATTAATGCTTATGGATACATAGACCTATATCATGATATCTATATAGAAAATCACTATAAATACAAAGGGATCCCACAAACTACGTGGCAAGTAAGTTTGTTTGTTTTTTTTTTTTTTTTTTTTTTTTAATTTCCCTTCCCTGGTCGTGCCCCTCCTCCACTGTCATTTTCTTTTCTTTTTTCCTCTCTCACTTCACCCTGCACCCCAGTACCCCTCTCCCACTTTCCTTTTCTTTCTTTTTTTCTCACTTCCCCCTACACCCCGGTGCCCCTTGCCCCACTTTCCTTTCCCGAAGCCCCCAACCAGCTAAACAACATCGCCGACAGGCCTCTACCGCTAGGTATGTCTCTCTGTTTGGTTGTTGAGAAAAGGAAAGAAGCTGAAAGGAACTGAAAGAAAATTGACAGATTTCTCTCTTTGTTTGGTTGTTGAGAAAATAAAAGAAAATGAAAGGAAAATAATGAATTTGCCACTTGTTCTTTGTTTGGTTGTTGAGAAACTAAAAGAAATTGCAAAGAAAAATCACTAAAAGGGAGGGGAAAGGGAGAAACAGTGGGAAAAAAGTTATGTACCTATCGACAAGGAATGGCAACAACGAGACAACGTTAGCAGTTTGTTGGGGCTGGCTCCTACGAACGACGTCGGCTATTTGCTGGGAATAGGAATGCTGGTTTGCAACAGTGGGAAGGGAGGGGGAATGGGCGTAGGGGAGGGAGAAAAATATTTCAATGGATGTGGGAGTGCCATGTAGTTTGTCAGATCCCTTTGTGTCTTTAGTAGTTCTCATTTATAAATGCTGATAGGAACTATTCCTTGATACTATACAAAATTGTTAAATCTCGATTAATCTCAATCTAGTCAAATCTCTAAGATGTGGTGACATTGTGATGGAAGAATTCATTATATTACATCTCCTAAGCTTTTGAGGTTCCCTTTTTTGAAGTTAATTAGTTTTCTTATTAATTAAAAGAGGGTTGTTAGAGACACAAATGAATCCAACAAAGAGATTTCACACATTGATGTGGCGTACTACCAGTATGTCACGTCTCTTCTTTTTTTTTTATCTTTTTTTTTTCTCCTCATCTTTCGTGCCTCTTCCTCCCCTTTCCCTCTCCATTTCCCTCGCTGACGATGTGTATCTCCCTAGGGTGGTTCCCGACCACCCTAGCCAACGGACGGAGGTCGTCGGCCACGCAAGCCACGACCACCCGGGCCACAACACAGTGCTCGGCACTGCCGAGAGCTCCCATGTCCCCGTCGGCGGCTTATGCCCACCCTGAGGTGGTCCCCGACCACCATGGCAGGCACGAGGAGGGGGAAGAATGAGAGGAAAAATGGGAGGCTGTGAGGGGAGAGGCACGGGAAAGGGGGAGAAAGAAAAAAAGGGGGAGGGGGGAGACGGCTAGTGTGCCACATTAGTGTGTGGGATTCCTTTATGTCTATAGTATTTTCCTAATTAAAAATGCAGTTCATAACCTCAAAAAGCAGGCATATTATACAGTTAACATATCGTGACTTTGGTGTATGTAGTGCATTTTGGCCTAATATTTCACCTTTGGTGTATTTTTGTTGTTTCTTGCTCGAACCTTTATTAATTATTGTTTTCTTATTTTCTTGATTGATTAGTTTGACCATTCTTTTTTCCATTTGAAAGAATCCCTAGCTCTAATGGCTGTTACAAATCAATCTTATGCTTTGGTGCTTTGAGCAAAGTTGAGCTTTCTTCCGTTCCCATTTGTGATATTTCTTTGCCTTTAAAGTAGTTGTGATTTAGGCTGCATTTACATGTTGAGCTGAACTCAACTGAACTCAACTCTTTATAAATAGTAATGGGTTGAGTAGTGGAATGAGTTATGTAGGGTCATCTAAAATGAGTTTAAAGTATGTTTAGATGTTAAGATAAGTTTAATACTTTTTATGGGAAGTTGAAAAAAGTTATGGGTCTCACGTATAAAAATGTCTTAAGTTGAAAAAGATTGTGGGTTCCAAGTGTAATGAGGTTTTGAATTGCGATGAATTTAGTAATTTGAGAGTTGAGTGTTTGGATGTTAGACTCAGTTTAAAATTAGACTAAACTCAGCAAAGTCTTGCAACCAAACACAACCATAATAATGGAAAGCCATTATTAAATGGTCTTAGAATTTCTCTCCATCGTTAAAGCCCAAATATCTCCATTTTGGGTAAGGTTCCCCTTACCTCCCATAAATTTTTATGGCAGTCATACTTGAAAGCAGATCTTTACCCTTTGGAAAAAAAAATTTGGCCACAGTTTTACCTAATCTAACATATGCTAGGCCATATTTTGCTTAAGATTATGCTGAAATAGATTTGACAATGCCTAGAGAGGGTGCTATATGAATAGTTGTGATCGAGGAAGGTCTTTGGGCAAAAACTAGTATATAAAGGATTCCCTAGTTTTACATGCATTGTAAACTGCATAAACAATCTGATTGTGAGAACCTAAGCCATTATCCTATTGAAAAATATGTAGCCATTTGTGATTGATTGAATAACAAGAAGTCTAGCCACTTATGATGGGTTGAATAACAAGATGTAACAACCTACCAGAAATTCACTGGATGAATTTCTTTAGGTTTTAGAAATATCGTGAAAATTCCTGAAATGTCTCACGAATCGAGCAATCGCGTAGAATTGAATCTGTCAGCATAGTCATTTTTTGGCCCACTTAAGTTTCAAAAATGCATTTATTTATTTATTTGAGGTACTTAGGAATGTGCGAATGAGAAACGGTCTACACCATTAGTCTCAGATAAATATTTAGGAATTTACGACATAATAAAAATATTTTAGTTTTCCAGACAACAACTATTCGAAAATGCGTTTTGATTTGTTTGACACACTTAGGAGTTGAATTTCACGAAGAGAAGTACGCTCATAGTTTCATAGGATTATTCAAAATTTTATGGTGCAAAGTTATTTTCACCATTTTTAGAGTGAATAGTAACACTAGTGTTAGCACGCAGCCCAGTTGTTTTTAGAACACAGTGTGGAATGTTCAAATCAGTCTAGAGAAGTTTCATTTGGACACTTGGCACCAAGAGGAACCATAAGATGAAAATGTGAAAGAAATGAAGAAAAAATCATGCTTTGTGATCATGCCACATAAGCCAAACACTATTCCATTCAGCCATTCATTTTCATGCCAAATCAAAGAGGGTTTCAACCCTATTAAAACCCCAAATACTTGAAGATCCAATTGAAATCCCAAAACCTTAGTGAAAATTGAAACTCTAAATGATTTCCCCAAACCCCAAATGGTTACCCCAGACCTTAAATGATAGCCAATTTTATCTTAGTGTTTAATCACTTGATGAAATCACATCCACATGCTATTAACCATTCAAATTCATGTCATCATACCCTTATTTATTCTTTTATACCACAGTATTTTTATTGGACCGAGAAAAATTAGATTTAGGCTTGATAGAAACCGAAACCCCAAACTAAACCTTATTGAAACCCCAAATGATGCCCAATTGGTTTAGGCTCATTAAAGCCCACGAAATTTGCAAGGATTCTAGATGAAGTTTCTCCTTGCCATGAGTGTCCTTTCAACGTCCAAGTAAGCCACAAATAGTGCTTGGATAGGAGGCCAAACGCAACCTCAAAACCATCACTTTTCATGGCCAACAATAACCCATGGGCAGTATGACACACGATTTTCATCACTTTTGACTGAAAACCTCAAATCCCCTCTCAACCCCTTCAGTCGTATATGTGTCTTCCATGGCCATTACCTTAGTCTTTTATCACTTTTGAAACACTTTCTTGGAGATAACTCAAGGAGAAGTTTCAGACAGTTTTTCTGGCCTTTCTTACTTGAATTTTTCGAAACCTTTGTATATAGATTCTCACGAAACTTTCTTCACATAAGTTGTTCCTCTTAGAGTCTAGTTTCTAATGGCAAGTTTTTTGTGATTTTTAATGTGACTTTTATTGCTGAAAAGTTTGTGTAAGCATACAAAGGTCATAATGGATGATAAACTGGACAGTGTGTGGTTCTTTAATTTTTTAAAGTGAGTTTTGCAGGGTCCACCTAAGATGAATTTAAATGTATTTGGATATTAAGATAAGTTTAGATGTATTTATGGAAAGTTGAAAAAAGTTGTAGGTCCTGTGTGTAAATAGGTATTTTGAAAAAGGTTGTAGCTCCCACGTGTAAAGTGGTTTTGAGATGAGATGAATTAAGAGATTTGAGAGTTAGATGTTTCGATGTTAGACTTAGCTTAAAGTTAGATTGAACTGAGTTGATCTCAGTTCAATCCAAGTTTCAAACGGTGCCTTAGACTTTTCTAATGAGATATTTGGATTTAGGACAAAATTTACATAATGATTGTAAATTTTGGTGAGTTTTGGAGTTAGGATATGAAATCCTTAAGTTAAGGGTATAATGGTCATTTTTCCACAAGTATGGTCATTTTACTATAAGTTAGTAATTTTATTTTTTCTAAATTAACTAGTTAGGAGTTTCTAACCTTTAGAAATGTTTCCTTACAGTTCTTGTTATTCAAGTTTAATTTCATCACGCTTCAATCACTGTAAGTTAGCCTCTAACTTACTATCAGGATATTGTGTATGTGTGTCGTTTAGAGAAAATGTTATACATGTTCTTATGCTCTTATACATGTCAAATTATGTTATACCACAAAAATGTTTATCTGTTACACTATGCTATGTCATGAAATATTTATTAGTTACACATTATGCTATGTCACGAAAAGCTTATCTGTTACATGATACGCCATGTCATGAAATGTTTATCTGTTTCGTGTTACACCATGTCATTCATTACATGTACATGTCACGTTACGTTATGTCATGTCATCTATTATTTCATTTCACATCACATCATGTCTCGAGTACAGAATATGTCATGAAAAACAGTATTTCTTCAATGAGTAATGCTAGGTACAAGCATCAAATAGACAAGCCTCATACAAGTTATTTATAAAAAAAAAAAAAAAAAAATGGATCCTACTAATAAAAAATAGTTTTTTTAACACTTTTTTAGTTGGAATTCACTTTTTTACAAGGGTTTGTATAGGGCTTGTTTATTTGAGACATGTACAAATCATTTCTCTTTTTCAATCAGACATGCTTAGGATACTCGTGGCATAATCACTATGATTTTTTGAGTATCTTCATTGATAATTCACGCAAGGTACTTTTAGTGTAATCATTTTGATTGTTAGAGTACCTATACCAAAATGCTCATGGCAAAATTATTCTAATTGTAAGAGTATTTTCATTAAAGTTATTACTAGGTACTTCTGGTGTAATCATTTTGATTGTTAGGGTATCTCATTGAAAATACTCATGGCGTAATCATTCTGATTTTCTAAGTATTTCTGATGACATACGTTGGGTGGAATCATTTTGATTGTTCACTATTCCTAACAAAACAGCTAGCAAAATCAATCTGATTGTCAGAGTTCATGTTTAGTTTCACGTTCATTTCATATTAAGTTTCAGTTCATGTCAGCTAAAGTTCATATTTAATTAATCAATTAGTTATGAACAAGATTCCAAGTTCATGTTCAAGTTCAGTTTCAAGTCAATTTCAAGTTTTAGTTTCATATCGTGTTATTTCATGTTCAATTCAAGTTCAAGTCAGTTTAGTCTCAAGTTCACATCAATTCAGTTCAATCATATTAGTTCAAGTTATGTCAGCACATGTCATGATGTTTGTCAAGTCAAGTCATGTTTATTCATATTCACTTCAATATTCATCTTTTTACTGTCATGCATGCATCTATGTACTGCTAGTTAAAGTTATTTGTTAGCTTGCTGAGATTTATAATCAAGTCTCACTTGATAGTCACAACTACCATTTCTCCCAAAATGGTAGGCAATATGTCAGGATCTAGAAAACGCACACATAGGAGATTGGACGAGGTCTAATAAAATGTGAAGCGCAGACAATGAGTTGATGGAGCCTATCTCCCATTTTCTGGACATCAATTTGGATATCATAGTTGAGATGCATGAACAGTTCAGCGATTTAGCATAATAATTTTATTTCTAGACTATAGTTATGGAGCTCTGTCTCCAGTACTCTTTATGTTACAAACTTGTTTGACAAGTACTGTAGCCTTTTTGATATCAGTTATCACATGAATTTTATGAAGTATATTTATGTTTTGGAATATATTACTCTAGTATATGGTATTGTTAAAAAAAAAAAAATTATCCATTACGAATATTACATATTGTTAGTTGCATGCTAGGTGCATTACATCTTTATTTGTCATGAATGGGAACAGATAACCTTGTGTTGTATGTCCCGACGCTTCAGAGTTCTTTAAATCTTAAGCAGAATCCAGGGGTGTTACACAAGAAGTCTTGAAATATGCTTGCATATAAGCCTTCAAGACCTAATTGTGGTGAAAATGATGATGAAAAGCTAGGAGAAGCTCTTATATCTCGTTCTGCCAAGTCAGACTTTGTCAATTTCATTGACTCAAATGCATTGTATTATTTTCCTCTCATCGACTCCAAGAATAATTGATTTTATACAAGGGATGGAGAATTTACTTGGTGAGAATAGATCCTTGGACAACCAATATTGGACTTTTGTATTCCTATATGTTTTATTATTCTATTTAGATAAGAACCACTATAATCATTCTCTTGTCTTGCTCAAGAATACTATCAGTTGTAAATTTTGTGCATCTTTATTTAAATTCTAATGAATGTGGTTCCCACATTATGTTCCTTTATTTTTGTCCACAAAACTAGAATCAGGTTTGCTTTAAGAAGAGTCTTAAGCAATTGATGGGTTTTATTTTTCTACATGAGAATGAATCTGGTCAGAATGATAAATATACTCATAAAAGTGTGTTTCTCATGCACATATGCTTCTAGATTTAGAAATTAATTTGATTTTATAAAAGGGCCATTCCCAATCACATGCTTGGGTGCTTCCTCTTTATTGTTGACCTTTAACTACATCTTTACTTTCCAAAATTAAAGAAAAATGTTGCAAGTTATAAGGGAAGGCTAATGCTCACTAGTAGTAAACTCTATCTTATTAATATTGTTTCAACTTTTGTTCCTATAAAATATACATAGTTCTCTTCATGCTTAAGCCCCCCCAATTATTGATCTCATACATTAATCATTTGCCAATTTCTTTTGAGGAGAATATGAAGAAAAAAATGGGTTTTTGTAGATTGGGTAGAATATGTCGTGGGCTAAGTGCAAGCAACTTAATTTCGATTCTTAGATTTTGTGAAAGGAGATAGAAAAAATTGAATAAAAATATTATAAAATTAAAAAATTGTTTGAATATAATTTTTTTATATAATTTTTTTTTAAATTTGAGAAAATAATATTATTTTTTATATTTTGTTTGGAAGTTTGAAAAAGCTGTAATGATTAAACGATAATATTTGAAAAATAAATATATGAAAATACTTTAGAGCAGTTGTATTGTAAAACAACCCTTAGCGTCTTCCACTCTTCCATCATCTTCCACCCTTTACCTTGCACAATGGAAGGAGGGAGGAGACATCACTCACACCTACTGGTATACTACATGTGGTAGATGAGAGCTCACCCTTTTTGAGTTTTGTGTTTTCACTTTTTATTTTGCATCTCGGATTTATGTTTTATTTTAGTACATAGTACAGCATGTAATGGATGTGATGCATAAAATTGGACATGTGAAAAATTTTCTTCTAAGATTTAAGTGAAGTCAACGGTGGGGTGGATGAGAGTGAATTCCATCCTTCCATTTTTTTTTTAATTTTAGTTTTTCTACTTTGTTTTGGGTTAAGTAATGATTATTTTGTTGCCCTTAATATTTTTAAATTTTTAAATTTTCTTTTTTGATTTTTAAATTTTATTAGTTAGGTCTTTCCTCTATACTTCCATCTGAGTATTGTATTGATATACACACAACATATTTTCACAGCACATTCTACAACAATATTATAAGATGATGATATTTCTATAAAATAATGTTATTTTTATAAAACATTTTATAAAATTACTCCTCATTTAACACATTGTTATCAAATATGTTGTATAAAATATTGTGTACAAATAATTATCCTTTCCACTAACTAACCTAACAAAATGACAAGGTAACATACTTTTATAAAATACTTTACAAAATTACCCTTTATTTAATGCATTGTTGTTAAATATATTGTAAAAAATATTATGTATAAATCATTTTTCTTTCCAATAACTAATCTAACAAAATGACGAGGTAACATGATTAGACACTTCACTAAAAAATAATATAAAAGTATAAAAAATATTTAATAACATTAAATTTTTTAGCTATGTGTAAAAAAAAAAAAAAGCGAAAGTAAACATACAAATATTTTTAAAGATAAAAAATTTACAATGTAACAAATATAAAATAACACATAAAACAATAAGACACTAATATAGTCAACCAGAAAAACTAAAAATGGAAAAGAAATTAAAAATGAAACCTAGAAAAATTCAAGAACAAAAAGTAGAAAATATGCAAAATGTAACATAGTTAAAATTTAAAAAGAGAAGGGGAAGCTATTATAGTTATACTCATTTTTAATTTTGAGTTTTTTTATATACCTTATCAATTTTTTTGATTATCTATTTTTTTATTAAAATTTTTTATTTTTATAATTTCATATTTTAAGTATATTTCTTAAAAAATATTTGGAATTTTATTATTAAATTTTATTTTGAGTCAATTTTTTATTTGTGGGTTTCTTTTAAAAAATATTGCTTTTTCTTTTTATTTTAATTCTTTTGAAGATTCCTTTAATATTTTTATTTTTCAGCCGTATTAAAATAGACGCATTAAATTTACAGAGCAAAATGATAAATTAGTTAACAAAAATACAATGGAGGGATCTTATTGATAAGTTGATGATATTAATATTCTGTTTGGATACAATAACCGTTTCATTTCATTTTTTTTGTTATCATTATAATTTTATCAAATTTTCATATAAAATATAATAAATAATTTAATTTTTTAAAAATCTTAAAACAATAATAATATTAAAAAATAATATTCTAATAATATTTTATTCAATTTTTAACTTTAATATTAATTTATCTTATCTCGACTCACTATCCAATCCGCACATAAATGATAATCGTGCAAAATAGGAGACCATTCTTGTTTTCTTGAGATTTTTTGAACTTTTTGTTCTTAAGGTATTTTAAGTATTATTTGAAATCGGGTAATGCTACGTGCAGTTGTAGGGTGCATAAATACCGTGTAATCACTTTAAAAAATATGAAGTCTATTATTAAAAAATTATTATTTTTTTATATGGATCTCATATTTATTTATTTATTTAAAGTAATTATGTGATACTTGCGTATTCATTACTGTAATTATCATTTTTCATTAAAACCATATTATTTGTAATTTTATAAAGTTGGACATAGGTTCTTAAGTAACGATAGCGGTACATTTTTAACGATAGAGGTACATTATTTTATAATTTTTTTCCTCTGTTTTCAATACAGAATATTTTTATAAAATAATTAATTTAACACATAATTATAAAAAAGTCATGTGTCAATATTTTTTTTTAGATTTATATTCGGAAATTAAGTTGGTAGGATTTGACACAAAAACCTCTTTTACTGATTTAGGTTTGATTTTAAGATTTATTAAAATATTATTTTTTAATATTATTATTATTTTAAGATTTAAAAAAATTATATTATTTATTTTATTTTATATCAAAATTTAAAAAAATTATAATAATAAAATGAAGCGAAATAATTTTGTATCGAAACAAGCCCTTGATGTAAAAAAAATAAAAAAACTTAGATATTTGTTTGTTGCCCTTCGCACGAAGCAGAGCCCTATTTCCTTTTTCATTTTATTGTAATTTCTTCCACAGCACCTCCGGATCCTATCAGACAAAAATTGGCAAGAACTTGTTCAAGCTGCCGCCACTGTTTCAGGCTTTCAGCCCTCTCTCTCTCCCCCCTCTCCCTCTGTTTGTGCGCTAAAACCTCTCCCGAGCTCTCCAAAATAGTCGAAGACTCTCAGTAAAATCTAATTTTTAAGTCTCTCTCTATCTCTCTGTTGTAGTGCATTTGTGAAACTGTTCTGGGATTCTTTCTTTTGTGGGTTTAATTTTAAATTATTGGGAAGTACTCCTTTCGGTTTTCTTATTGATGGCGTTAAGGGCTTCATCGAAACTACTCAGACATGTTTTGAACAAAAAGCTAATCTCAAGTTCTCATATAAGTGCCAGACATTGCGCTTCTGCTGCAGAAGCTGCTCCTAAAATCCCTCACTCTTCCAAGAAAGTATGCTCTCTCTCGCTCTCTCATGTATATGTATGTATTTATGTCTGTCTGTAGGTATGTATGAGTTTCGATATATCTGTTTAATTGCTGAGAAAATGGAAATTTTGCTAATTTCTTCAAAATATGGTGGAGCGGTCTTTTATTTCATGAGGTAGTGGAACTTCGTTGCTTGTTTATAAGGGGGAAAAGGCATTATCTTGGGACATTCTGCAGACGTAATTTTGACAGGGTTCTGTCAGAGACTATATCTTCTGGAGAAGATTCAAATTTCCCTAGATTGTCTGTCGGGGTGAAGCATAATTTTGTAGTTAAGAAACTGTGCAACGGCCTTTCAAGGGATGTTTTTTTTTTTTTTTTTTTTTGGTGCGTAAAGCTTGATTTAGTAGCACCTCATCCATTGTAGCTTTTAGTTCAGAGAATAGCTTGGCATCAACTAGCATTGACGTAAACTTTCTCTAGTTACTTCCTCCCTCCCTTCATTATCTTAATAACCTCTTTGTTACTAGTTTTATACAGTTTCTGGCAGGGAATTTGTTATTTTGTTTGAAGTTTTAGCAACTTTTTCTGTCACCAGTTTCTTTCAGTAGTTGACGAATGTGTTTGCCTTTAAAAAAGTGCTGGAACAAGTAGTTCTCTTAAATGGATTCAGATCCCCTAAAGTTTTTATATGAACTCTAGAGCCTAGAGCGGAAGAGAGATAGATGCATAAAGTGGACCCCACAACATTTATTGAGTATTTAATGCTGCTCGAGAAATTTACTTGGGCAGCTGTAAATATTGTGGAGCCCACTTTATATATTTGTGTGTGTGTGTGTGTGTGTATCCCACTTTAGGTCCTAGAACTCGGGCAGGAACTCTAGGGGTTCCATATCCTTCTAAAACACAGTTGCGTTGTTACTCCTTGCTCTCTCTCTCTCTCTCTGTTTTCTTCTTTTGGTTTTGAGTTGCGGAAACTTAGGCCCCGTTGGATTGCAAGATGATCACATCTCATCTCATCTTGTCATCTCATCTCAACATCCAAACACTATAAACACAAACATTTTTCAATTTCAAATCTTCAACTTTTTCATCTAATGATTACCTAATCATTACAACTTTTCCAAACTTTCAAACAAAACACAAAAAATAATTCAATTTTTTTAAATCTCAAAACAAAGGTAATAGTAAAAAATTATATTCTAACAATATTTTAAATTTATAATATTTTTATTCAACTTTTCACTCTCCTTTCCCAAAACCGCAGAAAACATTTTAACTCAAACCATTTCACTACTATTCACAAATTTCTCATCTCAACATCCAAACGAGGCCTTACTTTGCTTTGTTATATCCATAAAAATTTGAAGTTTCAAGGCTAAAACTGTCGCATGATTTCTTTTTTAAAATTATCTATTATTTTTGTATGACATCCCCATGGTAATTCAGCAGTGAAATGAAATAATTTTTTTTATTTGCAGTGCATGCCCATTTTCAAGCAAATAAGATAATTTGAATTGTACTATTTTGTTTGTGGGTATTGCCAATTTCTTGCCAATTTCTTGTTATATACTTTCTCATTCTATTACTGGTGTACAATTTATAAATGGAAGACTTCGTCTGATTCTGAAATGTAGCCTTTGGTTATTTGAACTGTAGGGAAGGCTATTGACAGGAGCCACAATAGGCCTAGTTATAGCTGGAGGAGCTTATGTGAGCACTTTGGATGAAGCAACTTTCTGGTACTTCATTCAGATCTCTGAGTGATACAAAAATCTTTTTCTTAGTTCACGTTAAATCTTTGCATTTTTTTGCCATTACAATGACAGTGTTTCAGTAAAAGTTCGTACATTTAAATGAACCTAGTCGTGATTATCATTCTTACGGAAATTGACATAGCAGATAATGGGTTCTTCTTAGGCCAAACCTGATGTTTGAAAGGAAATGTCTGTCTCAATACATTGCTCTGAATCTCAGTGTATAAGCGGCATTAAACTATTTCAAAAATGGTGCAATTTGTTTTAGTTTTTGCTCTTTTTTTTTTGTTGTTGTTCTGTCTGGAGAAAGATACAAAAATGCTTTCAGGGGAAAATTTAGCAGAATTATCCCCCAAGAAAAAGGTCTACCATAGCATTTTATTGACCCTTTTCTTCTAGTATTCTAATCGAGAATGTGTTCATTTTTTTTCTTGTTTTTAGTTTTGAGATGAGAGAGATTTTCTGCACGTTGCTCAAGAAGCTCTGGATACACCTTGATGAATAGGATATGAATCTTTTTTAGTCCAGTAATATTATTGCGTGTGAGCTTTCTTTAATTTTCCAAGTATATGAATTAAAATTACTTGGATATTTGATTACAACACTGTTGAAATATAAAGTCTAATTGAGAAGGTTTTCTGCACTTTCCTATGGATTGGGGATGAAACCAAGTTCCATCTTGTTAGTTGGGACAAGGTTTAATCCCCGATATCTTGCGGAAGTTTGGGGGTTTGTAAAGTAAGGATCTTTAATAAGGCTCTACTTGGAAATTGGTTGTGGTGGTATGACCAGGAGGAGGTGTTGTGGAGGGTGCTTATTGATTCCAAGTATGGGAGGTTAGTGGGGGATGGTGCTTTAATGAAGTTAGGGGTGCACATCGGGTGGGTTTGTGGAAAAATAATATAAATGGATGGGGAGGGTTTCCCAAATATTTTAGATTTGAAGTTGGTGAAGGCTTTAGAGTTTGTTTTTGGCATGATGTTTGGTGTGGTGATAGGGCTCTTAAGTTTGCATTTCCCACTCACTTTCGGATTGCTTGAGATAAGGAGGCTTTGGTGGTGGATATGATGGATAGCTCTAGTGGCTCTATTCAGTGTTTCTGGGGGATGTCCTTAGAATATTTGTAATGTTGTGGTGGATAGGATGATCTGGTTTCATTCAGAGATTAGGAGATTCACGGTTCAATCTTTGTATTAGGCTTTGGCAATCCGGAATTGCAACATGTTTCCTTGGAAGAGCATATGGAGATGTAAGGTACCCCCCAAAGTAGCTTTTTTTGGGTGGACTGCTTCCCTTGGGAAAATCCTTACCATTGGTAATCTAGGGAAAGAGGGCTTATTGTCATTGTTTGGTGTTATAGGATTGTGTGAGTGACTTATAGAAAGAGCGAACCGAGAACATACCTTTTCCTGCAGGTACCCACCACAAAGTATCAAATCCTTGAGGCCTTTTTTTCATGGAGTACAAGAGTCTAAAGAGATCCTCAAAGCTGTCAATTTCACAATCTTGGGCTGCCCTGGTAAAGCTCACGTTCCATTGTACTAGATCACCAACTATTACCATGAGATCGGCCATTGAGGCTTCCTTCTCACATGCAATCCTGAAGGCTGAAGGGAAAGAATCCTTGAGTGCATTATCTCCACACCATAAGTAAGAATCTAATTCTAGATCTATTTCCCATCACAAGTCTAGTGTGACGAGCAAAAACCCCCACTCTCTTCTAATATGCTTCCAAACTCCCACTCCACACGTCCCATGTACCTCCCTAGTGTTCCACCTCCCCCATAAACCTCCATACTTGGCATCAATTACTAATTTCCATAGAGTTTCTGGTTCCATATTGTATCGCCACAACCATTTCCCAAGAAGGGCCCAATTGAAAACCCTCAAGTTTCTAATGCCCAACCCGCCAGATGAAATTGTGAAGCTTACCTTATCCCACTTTACTAGATGGAATTTGAATTCATCCCTTAATCCGCACCAAAGGAAATCCCAGTGAAGTTTCTTAATATGGGTTGCCACGCTCGCTGGAATTGGGAATAAAGATAAGAAATAAGTAGGTAGATTTGACAAGGTGCTTTTGATTAAGGTTACCCTTCCGCCTTTCGATAAGTACAATCTTTTCCAACCTGCCAATCTATGTTCGATCTTCTCAATTACTGTATCCCAGATAGATATAGCCCTTGATGCAGCTCCCAAAGGAAGTCTAAGGTAACTCATAGGAAAAGAAGAAACTTTACATCCAAGAGAGCTAGCCAAGCACTTCCCATGGAGAAAGATTTGGAGAAACAAGGTGCCCCCAAAGTGACATTCTTGCTTGGACAACTTCTCTGGGTATGATTTTGAATTTAAGGAAACGCATGGTGATTATAGTGGACTGGTTCTGCATGTGTAAAAGAAGTGGGGCAACTGTGGATCATCTTCTTCTGCATTGTGAGGTTGCTAGAGAGTGTTATGGGAAGATTTATTCAGACGAATAGAGCTAGCCTGGGTTATGCCTACCACTATGGTTGAGCTTCTAGCCAGTTGGACAAATCTAGGCGGTATTCCACAAATCAGAACTGTGTGGAAGATGGTTCCTATTTGTATTCTGTGGTGCATATGGCAGGAGCGTGATGACCGAATGTTTGAAGACAAGGAGAGCTCATTGGAAGAGCTTAGACTACTTTTTTTAGAACCCTATTTCTATGGGTCAAAGATGTTGATTTCAACGGCCTTGATTTTCATGATTTTCTTGTTTCTATTTCTCACTCCTAGATAAGTGTCACCTTTTATATATCATCTTGTGTACTTGGGCTATACCTATTCTTTTAATACAATCATTTATTTATAAAAAGAAGTTTGGTGTTATCTGTGTAAGAAAAGTGGAGAAATTGTGGATTATTTACTCTTACATTGTGAGGTGGCCAGGATATTGCAGGATAACATTTTTAACAGGATTGGAGGGGCTTGGGTGATGCCTAGAAGGGTGGTGGATATTCTTGCATGTTGGAAAGGTCTTCTTGGCACTCCCCAAATTGTAGTTGTATGGAAAATGATCCCTCTGTCTTCTGTGGTGTCTTTAGATGGAGAGAAATGGGCAGTGCTTTGAAGATCGGGAGCGTTCTTTGGACGAGCTGAAAAGATTATTCTACAGCACCTTATTTTTCTGGACTACTATTATTGACTTCAATGGGATTAATTTTCATGATTTTCTTGTATCCATTTCTAGTTCCTAAATCGTAGATAGGTGTTCTATTTGTATCCATCTTGTGTACTTGGGCTACGTCTACACGCTTCTATTTATAAAAGTTTATTTTACTTATAAAAAAAGATTGTTGAAGTGCACATGGAGAAGCTTAGAACTTTCTTTTCCAATACTTTGTTCTTTGGGTAGCTTCTATAGATTTCAAAGGCCCAACTTCCACAATTTTCTTGTTTCGATTCTTTTTTTCTAAATCTCATCTCATCTCAACATCCAAACATCACTCAAACACAAACATTTTCCATTTCAAATCTTCAACTTTTTCATATAATCATTACAACTTTTTCAAACTTCTAAACAAAACACAAAAAAAAATCAACTTTTTTAAATCCCCTATTCTAACAATATTTTAACTCTTATCTTTTTATTCAATTTTTTCTCTCTCATTTTCCAAAACCCCATAAAACATCTTAATTCAAACTATTTCACTACTATTCATAAATCATTTTACTACTATTCACAAATTTCTCATCTCATCTCATCGTAACATCCAAATGAGGTCAGTGTTCTCCTGTATACTTCCTATGTACCTAGACTATGCATTTTGCATTTTTTAATAAAAGCTACGATTACCTATAAAAAAATTATAAATGGCTGCCGCTCATTGATTATCAATAAAATCATCACTTATTATTAAAATAAATGTATACTTCTTGTGTATTAGGGGTAACAACCTATTTCTTCATTAAAATTTTGGCTTTCTCATCTTCTCTCATCAATAAATTATTCTTTACCGATCCAAAAAAAATTTCTTATTCATCAAAAAAAAATTTCAAAAAAAGCAAGTTGAACCTTTTTTGTCTGTCTACGTTTTGAATAAAACCATTTCTTAATCTTCTTCCATGCATTTGCATTTTGATCTTTCTGTATCTTTTTATGTTTGGGGTACATGTTTTGTCCTCTTATAAGGAAATTTCTTTGACCTATTAAAAAGTAATCGTTACATTAAATGGACTAATTTTATAATTAACTTGAAGTTTAAACATCAGTAATATTAGTTGTTAATTTTTGTTGATCAAATTTTTGCAGTGGTTGGCTATTCTCAGCTACGAAACTTGTGAATCCTTTCTTTGCCCTTCTAGACCCAGAGTCTGCTCACAGACTAGCTGTCTCAGCTGCAGCTCGTGGTTGGGTTCCAAGGGAGAGGAGGCCTGATCCATCAAATATAGGGCTACAAGTTTGGGGGAGGAACTTCTCCAACCCTATAGGTCTAGCTGCTGGCTTTGATAAGAATGCCGAGGCCGTTGATGGGTTGCTTGGTCTAGGCTTTGGCTTTGTAGAAGTTGGCTCTGTCACCCCTGTTCCACAGGAGGGCAATCCAAAGCCTCGTATCTTCCGATTGCCTCGGGAAGGGTAAGGATGTATATCTTATGTTATTTCTCAGATTCTGATTGCATATCTTGTTTTTCTATACAGTATCATTATTGTGAATTGAAACGCCTTCCTCTCCCCTTCATTGCAAATTTTCTTTTGGAAAGTATGTGAAGGTTCTTGCACATTCAAAAGTTTTGAGGTCTGATAGGTTAAACTTCTCTAAAAATCTCTTCTGATTTAAGTGCTGCCAAACTGCTTGATCTTTTGGCCAGTGCTATCATAAACCGGTGCGGTTTCAATAGTGAAGGAATTGTTGTTGTTGCAAAGCGGTTGGGTGCCCAGCATGGTAAGAGGAAGTTAGATGAAACTTCAAGCCGTTCATCTTCCTCTACTGATGAAGTCAAACATGGAGGCAAAGCTGGACCTGGCATTCTTGGGGTCAATCTGGGAAAGAATAAGACAAGTGAAGATGCTACTGCGGATTATGTACAAGGGGTTCATACATTGTCCCAGTATGCCGATTACTTGGTAGATATTCTTTTTTTTATGAACGCTTGGTAGATATGTTTTTATCTGTTTAATCACGGTTGATCTATTTCTTTGGTTTTTAGTTATAGATTTTAGCATTTTAGTTGTACATATTAAGTAATGGAGTTATGTATCTTTTTTGGTTCATCATGGATACTTGCTGCATTAACCATATGCTTTCCGTCTGGCAAAATGAAATATGCTGTAAGTCTTTATAGTTCTAACAATTTCAATTTCAATTGTTGAAAGGATAAAAGAATAAAAAAATATACCAATTTCCTCCCTGTAGGTGTGTGTCAGTTGGCTTTTATTTTTGATAGTATACAAGTAATTCTTTCTTAGACCAATGCTAGATATATCTAATGTTGCTAAGGAACATATATATTGATGGAATAGTTCTAAGTTGAGTATACTTATAAAAAATGGTTCTTAGCTGAGTATATGGAATTATCAGGTCTTATTAGGTCTAATTACATGAATGTAAACTGTAATTTTCCCAAAACATATATGCTTATAGAGTTCAAAAGATTAAAAAAAGAAAAAATAAGATAAATGAGGGAGACATTGTGGCAGTTGAGTTCATCCTTTGGTATCCTGTTTCCTCGCACTCCTCATGTTTTACCGCTATGACTCAAACCCTTGGCTCACAAAATCATACCCATCAAACCATTGGCGCATGTGTGCCACCACAACACAGAAATGGATTAGGTCAGGTTGATTTACACCAATGGAGAAATTGATGACAAAAGAATAGTGGTGGCTGATGGGCTTCAGCCACAATAATGGTGCAACCATAATCATATCTAAAAAGACTAGATAGGTGAAATTTGCAAAAATGGTTTAGAGTCTGCAGCAGGTTGATAGTACTAAAGCAGTAAGTAGGGATTTTTTTTTTTTTAAAAAAAGGTTGCTGGTTTTATGATTTTATTCTGTTGATGGGTAGGAAAAAAGGAGAAAAATTAGGTTTTTGGAAGAGAATATGGAGGAATGATAATTGTTTGGAATCTGTGGTATTGTGGTAAATCAGGCAAAAAATTGTTAAATATGAAGTCTTTCTGTTTGTTTTTTGTTGTTTTGGGTCTTGAAGAACCTGATGTGGATGATAAATTGTATTCGAGGGGTTATTTTATCTGGCTTTTATTGGTAGCTCTAAAATTTGGGCTTTTATACGTTTGCGCGTGACTAAAAATTTGACATTAGTGGAAACCCCCAACTCCAAATATGTCTTTACTTGGATGATGATGGCATTAGTCTCAAGTTTAAGAAAAATTAAAACAATGTGATGGGACGAAGTTAGGTCTTTACTCTTCAACCATATGAAAAAAGTTGGGAGAGATGAAAACTTGAAGTACAAGTCCATGAAAGAAAATCCGTCCATTTCTTTTTTGATTATTGTTGGTGAAAGCGTTAGGCACACTGGAGCAGAAATGCTGTCTAGAGCATACAATAAAATATAGAAAGGTTTAGACAGCAAGATGGCAATATATTTAACTTATTAACTCAATTTATTAGAGTATCATGCAAAATGAAAATCACTTGATGAACTAATTACATAAAATTTAAATGTAACATTTTCTATAATTCTCGTGTATTTAGGTGTTTTTTTGTATACTTCATGTGTACATGGGCTATGCCTATTTCATTCATATTAATATAAATTACTTCTTACGTATAAAAAAAAAAAATATATGTATATAATTTTTTTTTTTTTATATAAGTAAGACAAGTATTATTAATCCAAGAATGGGCAACAACTGCCAATTACAAAGTAGTATGTCCTATCTACATAGGCACATTAGAAACTAAGAAATCATGAAGGTCCATGCCATTAAAGTCCACAGCGATGGCCCAAGTACAAAGAGTCCTAAAAAAAAAAAACTTTTAGCTTTGCTATAGATCTCTCTTTGTCGTCAAAAGTCCTCTCATTTCGCTCCTGCCAGAAGCACCACATAATTCAAAGAGGGATAATCTTCCAAATCACTTTGATCTGATGCACACCTCGGATAGAGGTCCAACACGCCAATATATCCACTACGGATTCCGGCATAACCCATGCTAGTTCCATCCTTCTAAACACCTCATTCCAGAGAGTCCTGGCTACCTCACAATGTAAAAGTAAATGGTTCACCGAACACATACAACACCAATCTGCAATGATTATCCTCCTCTTTTTCAGATTATCTGTAGTAAGAATCTTGCTTAATGACGCTGTCCACACAAAGAAAGAAGTTTTAGGAGGAGCCTTGTGTCGCTAGAGCCTTCTCCAGGGAAACTGTATCTCCAGCACTTGTGTGAGGACCTTATAAAAGGAACGAACAATGAATACCCCTTTCCCTGCAGGAATCTACCACAAGCCATCTTCATGCTGGATATTTGGAAGACAAGAATACAAGAGACTATAAAAATCTGCGAAACTCTCTATCTCCCAATCTTGTGCTGCCCGGTTGAAGCTGATATTCCAGTGAATACCCCCTCTTGAGATTCCCATAACCTCCGCCACTGTGGTATCTTTGGCACCTGCTATTAGGAAAAGTATAGGAAACAAATCTTGGAACGCATTGTTGCCATACCAAACATCCTTGCAAAATCTGATCCTGGAGCCTATACCCAATTGGAACCTAGTGTGCTGATGAAAGACCTCCCACCCTTTTCTAATATGCTTCCATAGCCCCATTCCATGGGTCCCTCTAACTTCTCTAGTACACCAACCCTCCCCTAAATCACCATATTTATTCTCGATCACAGTTTTTCATAAGACTTCTGGTTCCTTGATATATCACCACAGCCATTTGCCAAGTAATGCCCGATTAAACAACCTGAAATTTCTAATACCCAACCCGCCACTAGAGATAGGACGGCACACCATCTCCCACTTAACAAGATGAAATTTAAACTCTTCTCCTAAGCCACCTACAGAAAATCTCTTTATAACTTCTCAAGACGACCCGCCACGCTTGCTAGTATAGGGAATAAGGATAAGAAATAAGTGGTAGATTAGAAAGTTTACTTTTGATCAATATAATCCGGCCCCCTTTCGACAAGTACATTCTCTTCCACCCTGCCAGTCTCCTCTCTATTTTTTCAATCATTGTATCCCAAATCGAGCAAACTCTCGAAGCTATACCCAACAGTAGTCCTAGGTAAGTCATCGGAAGAGACGCTATCTTGCAACCCAACGTGTCAGCCAACTCCCTAATATTCCGAACCTCTCCAATCGGCACCAACTCGGATTTATCATAGTTTACTTTTAAACCAGACACTGCTTCAAAACAAAGCAAACATGCCTTCACAGCCCGCAACTGGTTTCGATCAGCTTCGCACATAGTAAGCGTATCATCTGCAAACAGCAAGTGAGAAATAGAAGTAATACCCGTGCTTGGAGATCCAATCTAGAAACCACTAACAAACCCATTAGCCAACAAAGCCGAGATCATCCTGCTTAGTGCCTTCATAACAATAACAAAAAGTAATGGAGATAACGGATCCCTTTGTCTCAAACCACGAGAACTTTGGAAGAAACCCTCTGGGCTGCCATTGATCAACACAGAGAACCTTACGTAGATATACACTAGCTAATCCAAGACTTCCACCTTTCACCAAAACCACACCTACCCAGTAGGTATAGAAAGAAATCTTAATTAACATGATCATATGCCTTTTTCATATCCAATTTACACATAATTCCTGGGTTGCCAGCCTTCAATCTACTGTCCAAACATTCATTGGCAATTAGAACCGCATCAAGGATCTGTCTACTAAATATAATTCTCTTGTGCTTTACTAAATATACACATCAATCATATTTGATTTCCATAATCAAATTAAAGTACATGTTGAATGAAAATATACCAATCAAACATAAATTAAAGTACATAGGTATTGACTTATGTGCTAACATAAGCAATCGAATATAAATCACATAGAAAGCCAACTTGGACTACTATATCGGGTTCAAAACATATTCAACAAATGTGACGTGACTCCACGGCACAGAAATTATATATCAACTAAATATTTAAGAATATTTGGTTACCTCATTTTCTGCACTTTAAGCTCATATATGCTTCACTTTCGGTAAGCAGAGCACTTAGGCCTTGGTGCACTGTTTTACCAACAATCTTTCTGGTGCCTAACCAGGACCTAGAAATCTTTAACAATATGGAGACATCATCCAATTACTGTAATTTAGATGCTTATAGCACAACCCCAAGGGTGGCGTAGTGGTCCTGAGGCGAGCCGTATGATCTGGACATCCTGGGTTCGAAACTCCACACTCTTTGGACCATCAGACTGGGGAATTTCCCTCTTGAATTATGCAATGTACACTTGCGAGAAAGTGATCAAAGATGATATAATGGAGGGGGCCTTTCATGGATTCCATGAAAATGGAAGGTTTGAAAAAAGCC
This sequence comes from Juglans microcarpa x Juglans regia, assembly GCF_004785595.1. NCBI lineage: Eukaryota > Viridiplantae > Streptophyta > Magnoliopsida > Fagales > Juglandaceae > Juglans > Juglans microcarpa x Juglans regia. The sequence goes on from NC_054598.1 coordinate 21,848,942, forward strand.
TCAATGCAAACTTTTATTGCTCTTATCCCAAAAAACAAAACCCCAGTGTGGTAGGGGTAAAAAATTATTGGTGGCATGAATCTCATGAATTTCTTGTATCACTAAAATAGCACACATATGCGCTTCTCTTTTATACGTCCCATATACTTGTGCTCTTGCATATTCTTATGATCAATAAGATTTTGTTTTCTAATAAAAAAAAATTGATGACTTTGAATGGATACTTTATTAGGCTGATATTTTGTAATAAAATGTTACACACCAAACTTCCCAATCGTGGACAGCTCTAAGAAATGTGACATTCCATTGGGGAGTGCCATTAGATTGGTCAAGGAGGTTCACAATTGAGGCTTCCTTCATTCTCGCTATACCAAAGAAGTTTGGATGGGCTTCATTCGGGACCCTTCACCTGCCTCAAAATGGGTAAAACTTGAAAATTTAGTCCATCCTCGTCTAATGTGCTTCCAGAGCCTCACCCCATATGATCCACTCACCTCGTTCGAGCACCAACCTCCCCATGCTCTACCATACTTTGAGTCTAAAACTGTTCTCCACAAAGCTCCATGTTCTATGGGATATCTGCATAGCCATTTACCCAACAATGCCTTATTAAAAAGCTGCAAATTTTGGATACAAACCTCCTTCAGAAATTGGGGAACAAACTGGCCAATTTACCATATGAAATTTGAACACATCATTCATCCCTCCCCATGGGAAATCCCACTGTATTTTCCCCATACGGTAAGCCACCTTTGATGGAAGCGGAAATAAAGAGAGAAAAAAGTCAATAGGTTGGAGAGGGTAGTTTTAATGAGTGTGACTCAGCCACCTTTGGATAACTACATTTGCTTCCAACTAACAAGTTTCTGCTCCATCTTTTCTAAGACATCATCCCAAATGGACATCGATTTGTAATGGGCACCAACAGGAGGCCAAGATGTCTCCTGGGTAAGTGAGATATCTTACATCCCAAGATAGAATCCATACTATCCACATGATGCACTTGCCCCATCGGAACTCCATCTGATTTGCCCAAGTTCACCTTCAATCCAAAAACAACTTCAAAGCATAGAACGAGAGCCCTCAATGCACATATATGATCATGGCTGGCCTCACAAAAAAACAAGGTATTGTCGACCAATAAAAGATGAGATATATTGAGAGAGCCAGTATTTGCCTCCCACGCTAAGAAGCCATATATAAAACCATCCTCCACAACACCAGCTATCATTTTGCTAAATGCTTTCATTACGAAAACAAATAGTAATGGAGGTAAGGGATCCCATTGCCTCAATCCCTATGAGCTTTGAAAGCAATTGCTTGGTGTGCCATTAATCAAGATGGAGAAGCGTGCAGTAGAGATGCAATGTTTTATCCATGAGCACCACTTCACCCTGAAACTGCATCTCTCAAGCATATAGAGTAAGAAGCACCAATTGACTTGATCATAAACTTTTTCCATATCTAGTTTGAAAAGAAGCCTCGCCCCTCCCAACTTGAGTCTTCTATCCAAGTATTCGTTGGCAATAAGCACCACATCGAGTATTTGCCTCCCCTTCACAAAGGCATTTTGGGGATTTGATATTACTTTCTCCACCACCATGCTTAACCTATTCGCCAAGACTTTAGAGATGATTTTATACATCCCATTCACAAAGCTAATGGGGCGATAATTTTTAACCTCAACCACACCTTGTATTTTTGGAATAAGAGCAATGAAGGTTTTGTTGAGGCTTTTTTCTAACCTTCCATTTTCATGGAATTCTTGAAAGAATATCACCCTTGATCACTTCCCAACAAGACTAAAAGAATGCCATAGTGAAGTCATCCGGACTTGGAGCTTTATCACCCGCCATGGTTTTTAACACTTTCCGAACCTCCATTTCTTCAAAAGGCCTCTAAAGCCATCCATTTACTTGTGGGTCGATAGTATCAAAGGTAAGTCCATCTAATCTCGATCACTAGGAAAATTGTTCCGAAAGCAAATTCTCATAGTAGTTGAAAATGTGATATGTGACCTTGGTTTGGTTAGTGATAATCACCCCATCTGCCAACAACATATCAATGGTGTGCTCCCTCCTGTGTGAGTTAGCCACCCGATTAAAGAACTTGATACATTTATCCCCCTCCTTCAACCATAAGGCTCATGACTTTTATCTCCAAGATATCTCTTCCATGAGAAAGACCCTCTCAAGTTCTACTGACACTTGAGTTTTGCGAGCCCTTTCCACTCCTAACATTTCCCTTACCTCCAATATGTTCTCCAAACCCCCAAGTTCCTCCAAGAATAGTTTCTTCTGACCTTCCACATTACCAAACACCAGTTCATTCCAGCTCTTCAAGTCTTTTTTCTGTGCCTTCAATTTACATGCCAGAATATAACTTGGAGTTCCTTGGAGTTGATAAGAAGTCCACCATTGTTTAACTCGGTCAATAAAGCCTCTGATTTTAGCCACATGTTTTCGAATTTGAAGTACCTTGGACCTCCTTGTATTCCTCCACAATCAAGAAGGATGGGAAAGTAGTTTGAACATAGTCGGGGTTGTCGCTTTTGAATGAGATTTGGATAATGGGTTCTCCATTCTAAAGAGACCAAGAATCTATCGATCCTTGACCAAGAAGGATGTTCAATGTTGCTCAACCAAGTGTTGGAACTATTTGCAAGAGGGATATCTAATAGATCTTGATCCGAAATTAAATTAGAAAAGTCTAGCATTGCTGAATTGTAGCTGGGACCACCCGATCTTTCACTCGAGAAATAAGTGACATTAAAATCACCACCAATACACCAAGGCATATCCTAGATGCTACATAGCTCGGCCAACTCATCCCATAATAGTCTTCTTGCTTGATCTATATTAGGACCATAAACACATGCGAAGTACCATTGGAAGCCATCCTCAGCATTCTTAAACGAGGAAGCCACCATGAAATCCCCCATGCCATCCTCCGCCTTTTCCACCACCCATTTATCCCACATAACTAGAATGCCCCTCGATGCTCCATTGGAGGGTAGATAGTGCCAACCCACCTGATTACATGCCCACAAACTCCTAATGATGCTTAAAGAGATCAACTCCACTTTCATTTCTTGTAAACATATAATGTCGCCTTGCCACTTGTATAGTTGATTTCTGATTGTGAGGCGTTTCTCCTTCTCATTCAGCCCCCTTACATTCTAAGAAATGATTTTTGGCTTCATTGTGCAACCTCCTTTGCCCTTCGCTTCGCTCTCCCACGATTCGAACTCCCTTCACTTGGCCCCATCATTAACTGTCCAATTAAGCCGTTTGAGCTCCCTAGGTCACTCTTAAATTGTAGTTGCAGGTTGGCAACCACTTTTCTTATCTTCAGCATATACCTGAATCATACTCCATTGTATGAATTTATTTCATTTTTTTCTTTTAGGAAGAGCTTGATTTTTGAAGTTCCACCATTAAGTATTCAGCAGATGATTGTATGAGGATGTTTATACCTCAATTGCTTTTGAAGGATATAGAAACATTGAGAAAATTAATTTGGAAGCAATATTGATTTAATAAGAGAGAAGTGTTTACTAAGGTTGTTAAAGCTAAATTCTGGAGGATGAAGGATTGTTTCTCAGTGTTGTACAGCCTTAGAGCATGCCTGGAACTGATTTTCCGACAGTGGAATCTTGCCCCATATATTTGTGTTTTTCCTTGAGAAAATGTTTCGATTAGTATTTCATGATCTAGAGGTCAAGAGGCTTTAGTGTCTCTTCAGCTGTTTTCAGGTTTATGTTCTGTTTCTCTAATCTGACAATGCATGTGTTATTGTTCTGTAGGTTATTAATGTTTCATCACCCAATACCCCAGGATTGCGGAAGCTTCAAGGAAGAAAACAATTGAAGGACCTTGTAAAGAAGGTAAGGTAGTCATGGCATGATCTGACCTTTTTTCCCTATAAAATTAACAGAATTTGCAGCCACAAGTTAGATCTTGTTACGTTTTCTTTTTGTCAAGGTTCAAGCTGCTCGTGATGAAATGCAATGGGGTGAGGAGGGTCCACCTCCTTTGCTTGTGAAAATTGCTCCAGACCTGTCTAAAGAAGATCTTGAAGATATTGCAGCAGTAAGGATGAGTGCATGATTTTTAAAATACTCCTCCATTTCATAATATAATGTTATAAGGGTTCCTCCTCTATGATTGCAGGTTGCCCTTGCTCTCCGCTTGGATGGATTGGTATAATTTTTTCCCATTACAAACTTTTCACTTTTTTCCATATCTAGCATTGCTTGTGTGTTCTCTCTCTCTCGTGCTTGTTATCGTTGCTTGACTAGGCTTTGATGGTAATGTTAGGAGGACCAACTTTGTGAAATGACTTAGGAGTTCCATAGATGATGCTGTAACTACAGTGCAATTGGAGAAAACCGTCCTTAATTTGATCAGCAGCAAACTTCAGGTCTGCCATGATTTTGTACAAACTTCTGCAAAAAAAAAAAAAAAAAGGACCATAGAATAAGGTTATGAGAATTCTTTTAGTTGAGTCTGAATGTAAGAACTTATTTGGAATTGAGCTAACATCAGTGATGCAAAGTGATAATTTGAAATAGCAAAAAAGTAAGATATGGTCTATATGTTTAGACTTGAATTGTGCTCTCTTTATGCCTGAATGTGTTATACGTGCTTCTGAATATCAGTTAATTGAATCACCAGCTCATAGTATTATTTTGAGAATGAGATGAGAGAGTTCATGATGTCCACTATCCCTTCTATCATGATGGATGTTAGTGTCTTAATTGTTTCATTCAGCTTTTGGAAATTTAAGATTCTTTCTTTTTCTTGCTGTTATGTATTAAGGAACTCTGATTATATTATTCAACAGTGCGCCCTAGGTCACTCTCAACTCTAAGCAAGCAACTTCATCCCCCCTGCCTCTTCCTCCTATTTCTTGAAAAGCTTTTACTGAAGTACCTTCTTTCATGCTGAAAATTATTATCTGTTTGTTCTTATTATAATAGTGGATGCTTGTTTTCTCTATATTTTGGGAAGGATTATTAATGCAGATTATGAGCTCGTGATTCTAGTTTCCACTATGGTTTCAATTTCTTAAATTAGTTGTGCAGGTTAAAAACTACCCTTTAATTCTTTCCAGTCTTTGTTGCTTTGATATTTTTATTGTTTGTTAATTTGATTTTATTCTCATAATGCATTTTATTCTTGTTTTGGTTTAGATAATATCAAATACAACTGTTTCAAGACCTGATCCTGTAAGTAAAAACCCAGTAGCGAAGGAAGAGGGTGGCTTAAGTGGGAAGCCACTTTTTAATCTCTCTACCAACATCTTGAAGGAAATGTACATTCTAACAAGGGTATGTTGGCTACTTCCGTAATTCACGCGGCTTGTTTTGCATTAGTTGTCCTGCTATGACAAGGGGGTACATAGAGTAAACACAATTACATACTAGTGTAGAATGTTTCTCTCTCTCTCTCTCTCCATGTTCGCCACAAGCACATAAACTCTGAAGATTGATAATTATCTTGGTCACCAAGAGGTAAAACTTAAGGGAGGGCCAGTCCTGTTCAAAGGCATCCAAAACGAGAGCGTCTCTTTACATGGATATGGATCTCTGTCTTTGACAATTGCTTCTGAACACAGCAGATTGGTCTGTGCATTAAGGGAGGGAGTTGATCCCGAGTTCTATAACATATTTAGTTGCAACTCTCTCCTATTACTAAGAGCTTTGAAATATTCAATGATCTATTTCATGTCAGCAATTTTATACTATGATTTTGCTGTCCTATCATTTGTCTGGAGTTTGGTGGGGGAGAAGTTGGAAAATTGTACGATTCAGCCTTTGCCCTGTATTTATGAAATAGAATAAGATGAATATGCCATCACAGGCACCTAAGTTGATGTATCTTCAAAGGTCATCGCGGTGCCCTTCTAAGTTCCATTTTACTCTCCTTTACATGTAGCGAGTCACATGTCAAGTTCCAGCCTAGTGGTCAAAGGGCCTGCTTGGGATGAGCTGTAGGCTTAGATATCTGAGGTTTGATTCCGCACTTAGGGTTCCCTTGATTACCTGATACATGGTTTTGGCAGATATGGTCGTTTATCTGGGATTTTTCTCTAGGGATGGGTCAGAAGGGCCCTGCCTTGGTATGGTTCCGCGTTATCATATCATAAATATGTCCAGCAGGTCCATTATTGTTTGTGGAACGTTGTTGACTATTCCTTATATTTTATTAAATCTGGATTGTTTCATTTTTGTGGTTCTTCATGTTTGAATGATCATGCGGAACGTTGTTGACTGTTCCTTATATTTTATTAAATCTGGATTGTTTTCATTTTTGTGGTTCTTCATGTTTGAATGATCATGGATGAGACTTTAATGCACTGTTTATGTGTTTGTCAGGGTAAGATCCCTTTAATAGGCTGTGGGGGCATTAGTAGGTAATAGCAAGACACCTTCAACCTTGTCATCATCATACTCATTTTTCATTTACATAGCAACTACCATCATAAAAAATTCTTATCTATGATTGTTTTTCATTTACATAGCAACTATTATAAAAATTTCTTATCTATGATTGTAACTACATATGTATTGGATTCAGTGGTGAGGAAGCATACCAAAAAATTCGGGCTGGAGCAACTCTTGTTCAGCTTTATACAGCATTAGCCTATGAAGGGCCTGCCCTTATTCCTCAGATGAAGGTATCTTTGTGGTGCATTTTTTATTTAGTAACTTTTGGAACTGAAAGGATTAATGTCTGGATGTACCATATGATGACATATAGAGGCAGGCTTGTCTGGTTAGTGAAAATTTTGAGAAATATTCTGGGATGTGTTTTGTATTTGGTTATGTTGAAGTGGGCAGGAAAAATGATAAGTTGTTGGGATAAAATAAATTTTTTGAGATATGTTTTGTATTGGAGTTTGAAAATTGGGTAGATAAAGTTGTTTGTATAAAATTTTCATGAGTTCTTTTTGTTTTTTTTTTGGCTTTCTTGTGAAAATTGTTTTAGTTTGTGTTTTTTAATTTAACGGAAACCTAGGTAAATAATTAGATGATTTTTGTTTTTTTTAAGAAATAGAAATCTTTTTGGTGTTTCAAAGATGCTTATATTGAAGTTGAAAATAGTTTATTGAAAAATTTTGAAAAAATGTCAGAACTAAACATAGCATAGCCTTTCTTTTGGGAGTTTGTAACCAGTTGTTTAAGGCTAGGTACGTAATTAATAGAGTTGGAAATAGTTTTTGTATCTTTAGATGGAAACCATTCCAACTATATGGATTGGATTAGTATGTGGGTTTGATTAGAATCTCAGTTTGTGGATCTTTTCGTGGCATCCCCCACCCAACTTCGTTTTGGGATGCTTTTGGAAATGAGTTGAACGATAAAAACATCTTTTTCTCCCTGTAAATGTAGTTGGCTTCTTACTTTTGTCTAAGCCAGAGGTTCTAGGTAGTTGTTGGAAGGTAATAGTTTTTTAACCAGAACAACTCCTGCAATTTTTGTCAGATTGGAAGAAACACATCCGGATTTGTAGATGGAACAAAACTAGAATAAGGGCTAAAAGAATATAGGGATTGCCTGAAGGGTTTAAGGAGAATTTCCTTGGTTGTTATACCAAAACAGAAAAAATTAAAAAAGAGAGAACTTTTAGATAAATTATTAAAAAGTTAGTTGTGTTTAGCTGGACTGCAGAAAGTAGTGATGGATGCTCTTAGGCATAAAACTCTAGAACCTTGTAGGCATCTCATGTTTACCTTGTGCTCTCACATGTTATATTTTCTCTTTATTTTTCATTTTTACTTAATGCATTCTTGGGGATTCACAGAAGGCCTTTCTCAGCCTTCTTTATTCTGTCTAATGTTGTTGTGCCTGCTTTTTATTTTTACTTTTATTTTCTTAGGCTGAACTGGCAGAGTGCTTGGAAAGGGATGGTTTTAAGTCAGTCCTTGAAGCAGTCGGCGCAGATTGCAGATAACGCCCGTATATGTCTCAGGCACTAGAGCTATGAAAAGACTCCGGATCTGTATTTATGTTAAGTTTGGATCATTATTTTCACAGCAAGAAAACTCGAGAAAAATTGTTTTCCTAACAGATGGTTCGTTATCCGTCGTTAATTTTTCTCTCCTTAGGTTGGGGTCGGAGTGTTTTTGACCTACACAATATGTGAAGTTTTGAAGCAATCCAGTTTTCATATTCCGGGCTAAATACATTTTTCTGAGTGAAATATAACCTGTCATGTTATTCAGGCTATGTTAAAGTTTGTGCTGGCAACAGTTTGGAGAACTTTATGTAGCAAGCCTTAGTGGTTTCAATTTGTATAAAAGTTTGATTTATGAGTATAAATTTCTTCGATTTGGTAGCTGTTGAATTTGGTTATTTGAATTTTGTCAAGGAGGAAACTTTAATAGACTATTATTCTTCATGGCAATTACTCTCCATGATAAATATGCTTTTGATCCATCTCATTGTCTTTCTTTTTCCCTTGGTGCAAGAAAGCAGAGTAAGTACTAAAAGAGAGATAGCTGGAGTCTTTCTTGCAACTATTGTTGCAAGTTCTGACAGCCTTCGGCTTCATCTATGGCTCTGTTTGGATATCGAAAGTGTTTTACATTCATTTCATCATTATAATTTTTTCAAATTTTCACATAAAATATAATAAACAATTCAATTTTTTCAAATCATAAAACAATAATGATTGTTAGCGTTGGGTTTCGTATGCTTTTGGGCTGGGTTTCAACAACTCAGGTCTTGAGTATTTTACTTGCACACTTAATAAAACACGGAGTGTGGGGCTTTGGTGGAGATTCGGGAGTTTTCGATGCTAAAGTCACTATATCTCCTTAATAGTTTGTGTGTGAGTTTAGAGGAATCTGAGAGTTTTTTGTACTTGGGGTCGGTTTTTATACTAGGTTTCTGGGTGGGGACAACTCGTACTTGACTTTGGGGAGTCTATATCCATTCAACTGTTCGCTTAGTCAGAATCCTTTAATGCGGCGTGGATTTTGGGGCAGCATCATTTATGCGGTGTAGAGTTCAGGGAGTAGTGCCATTAATACGGCGTGGCTCTTTTACTCACTTTACCCTGCGGAAATTTCTTGTTAAGCCCCTTTATGCCTGCTGTTAGAAGATCAAGAGTTCCCCATATTTTCTGCTCACCTGGCTATGCAGGTTCCTGAGGGAAGGGTGTCATCGGGAAGGTGTTAGAGCGGCAAGTCTTCTCTGCCACTACTGTCCGCTTTCCCCACGTGTGGATTGTTTCGTAGGTGGGTTTTGTTCATAGGCCGAATACTCTACAACGGCCCATTGACTCATTGTAGAGGAAGGTCGTTGGGTTTGGCTAAGCTTGACCAGACTCTCTAACTCACTTCTCCAGTAATTCCTCGTGGGCTTGTTACACTGGCCGATGGGAGGGAAAACTCTCTTACAATTATCCGATGGGAATTCCTTTTTGCCTCATTCTTTATACTATTATTTTCCCGCAATCGCTACCGTGGAGATCCTCTACCCTGGAAATGGGTGGTTATTATTCTCTCAGCTCTTCTACATGTCAGGTTTTGAGCTCTAGATTATGCTCGTATGGTTTTTTCGTCATTTAATGATGTCAGGCGATGGTTCCTCTCCCGAATTTATTGGCACGTTTTCTGACGGTTGGATTTTGCACTTGACTGCGTCCTTCCAGTTCCCTCAGCATTGATGGTGTCAGGCGGCTCCTCCTCTTCACGTCGTATCATACAGTACATGCCGTGAGATTAGTGGACGTCTTGCCAGCTTCGCCCTTGGGGTCTATTTATATTCCCCTCATTCGTCCTTAGAGCCCACTTTGCCTTCTTTTCCTTTTTCAGAGTTCTTCGCACTTCCTTCCTTTCTCTTTAAACTTCTCTCTGCATGCATTATGTCTTCCCTTCTTCCGTCTTTACATTCACATGGCTCCCAAGAACTCTTCACGTCCTACCTTTAAAAACCCCAAGCCTGCCAAGCCTTCTGGTTCTTCGCATGCTCCCGGGGGCCTAGATCCTTCTAAGGTTTGCATCGAGTCACAAAGACTCAACGGGTTCTCTTGGCGATCGGTGGTGACTTCTCGTGAGTTTGAGTCGCTGAAGACAACCAACAAGGTGTTAGGAATCGTAGAGTTTGAGGTGTCGTCCCCCAATGAAGGCACTGTGGACTCTGAAGGATATGCTTCAAAGGTGGCTATATACCCTAATATGTTCTCCAGTGGCCTTAGGCTACCTTTATGCCATCCAGTTCGTGATGTGCTGGACTACCTGCACTTGGCACCTGCCCAGCTCCACCCAAATGCGTGGAGGATCTTGGTATCATTTTGCGTCATATGGCGGCAGGTGCCGAAGGAGGCAGGTTTCGAGTACCCTAGTCTCACCGCGCGTGAGTTTCTCCTTACCCACAATCTTTTGAACTAGAGTGGCAACACATGCCGTTTCAGGTTCATTCAAGCGTTGGCTCGTTTGGAGCGACAATATAACAGGGTAAAGGGGTGGAGTCGGCACTTTTTCTTCTTGTCTCCCGAGGAAGTGAGCCAGATCGAGGTCGTTTGTGCTTAGGTGAAAGCTCATATGAACGTTGTTTTTTCCAAGGCCCTATTGAATGAGGGCAACTTTCGACAATATTTGCCTCCTTCGGCCAACATGCGTTTTGCTAACCGGACAGTACCGATGCAAGAGATTGTGCCTCAGGTCCGTAGGGCGAACTTCTTCTAGTCCGTCAGTGGAGAGAGGGGAAGGGAAAGAAACCCAGGAGGGAGTCTCCTGCCAAAGCCGACTTCGACGAAACCACCATCCCCCCTTTGGGGCAAACTTCTGTTGCAATGCTAGTTTAACGGCCAAAGCCGTCGTCGCCGAGAAAGGTGGTGGTGACCATACCGCCTCCTCGTGTTGTGCCTTCTCCGTCTTCCCCATGAGTGAGGGGCGGGAGGCTCTGATTCTCTTTAGCAAGTTCGGATTGATCCTCCCAACTATTTCAAAGGCTTCTTCTCCAACCCCACTAGGCAATGTGGGAGTCATGGAACTCTCGCCCTGAGAGGAGTTGCTCTCCTTGAGATTCTATGGGGCCCTCTTGGATCGTCCTATTCGAGAGTTTCAGATAGTGCCCTCGTCCACGGACATTGATCTCGAAAGGGTTCATTCGCCCTTATCCGAAGAGTGTCCTGTCGGGGGTGAGGATCTCCTTGACCGGATTTCTATCTCGGATTCTCCCATCGCTTATTCCCCTAAAGTCAAGGTTGTCTCGACCGAGCCCAATTTGGAGGGTGAGGGAGGTGACGATGTTGTGTCCAGGAGGGAGATAGCGAGGGTCGTGTCATGAGCCGAGGGGGTTCTGGTGGATGCACCCGAGACTAAGGTCGTGGCGGTGTCACTGGAGGTCAGAAAGCTCCAGTTGTTGCGGTCAACGTTGAGGCTTCATTGCCCTCCACTTACACCACCCCGACCTTGGCTTCGGCGGAAGCTAGAGCTGGGGCCGAAGTTGGCGAGGGTGGTGAGGCCTCGGCCACTTTGGTGGACGATGTTGTTTCTTTGGCCTTCATTGACACCATCCCGACATTAGCGTCGACTAGGGCTAGTGCTAAGGCAGGGACGATAGCGGTGGGAGAGACTGAGGGAACCCCCCTCAGCCTTGGTACAGATGCGTCGGTGGTTGGTGAGGCCCCAGCAGTTTCCACGGGCTCAAGGGTCAGAGAGATTTTTGAACGTGCCATGGAAGTAGATGGTGAAGGCGAAGGCAGGGGAGGTCCATCCTCGGCGGGGTTAATGGTGGGTGTTGAGGCACTAGGGCGTGATGGCATTGTGCTCAAGAACCCTTCTGAGGAGGGGGAATGCTGCCCCAAAGCCGGCGGTAGGCGAGGCCTGTGCTGACCGTGTCCAAGAAATGGTTAGGAAGCTCGAGGAGTTCTTCTCCTGGGTCAGCTATCGACTCACCACATTTCCCTTTAAGCTTTATTGGTGCCTTTTCCTTCGACACTAACTTGAAATTTTCATGGCAGGGTGTAGAGCAGTTGGCATCGTCCATTGTGGATGATCAAGAGGGGTTGGAAGGCAAGAACCGGGTGCTTCGATCTTTATCACGGTTGACCTTGCGTTGTGCCAAGGAAGAGAGGGAGAGAAAAGAGGAGTTGGAGGAAACCCTCATCAAGGTGCAGTTCAACAGGCGATGGAGGCAGAAGATGATATTCCGACTTCGTCAACGCAAGACCCAACTTAAGTCTGACTTGGCAAAGTCCCGGGAGGAGGCTGGCTCACTTGTCTTGAGCATTAGCCACAGAGGCAAGTGACAACCTTCAGGGGTCGTTCGATTTCCAGTTGGAGGAGCTAGAGCGGCTTCAAGTTGAAAATTCAAAGTTGCTCAAACAGCATGACTCCAACACCCGGCCGTACAAATGGTTGGAGGGCAGGTTCGAGGAGGCCTCCTAGTCTTTGCAGAAAAATAGGGACTCTCAAGGCCAAAAATAAGTGAGTGAAGGACTTGGAGGCCGAGAAAGCTAAGGTCGATCTTGTGATATCCACCCATGAGGCCACCATTTGGGGCTTGCACTCTCACCTTGATAGCGCCGAATCCGCCCTTCCCTGGCTGAGCAAGGAGTTGTCACACATTTGTTTGGTCAGCAACAACAACTAGAATTAAGGCTATGTGGAGGGTTTGGAGAGAATGAGAGATCACGTGCTTCTGAATTCCCGAAGCAATTTGAGGGCATTGAAAGTGCAAGAACTCCCTTCATACCTGGCGGCGTTGAAGTGTAGTGCCTTGATAGGGAAAGAGCTAATCCCGAGCACATTCTCAAACAACTCCGCCAACTGACTACTATTCCCGTTGTATTGATGTATCTTCATTTTCTTTTGCATGTACTTACGTTGTTGGAGTTTACATTAATGGAGATTACGTTGTTGAAGTAAGGAGTCAAGATATGGGTAGGTGAGACGTGCTTTATTCTTGAAAAGCCACACTTTCATTAATAGAGTTACAATATTGACATGGAAATGTAAATTACAAGTCATAAAGTTTTTTAGCAATAAAACTTCCGTAGGTGCTCGACGTTCCAAGGGTGTGGCAGCTCGTTCCCTTGGGAGTCTCAAAGCTAATAAGAACTCAGGTGGTTGTTGGCGATGACCACATAGAGGCCTTCCCATTGAGGGCCTAGCTTTCCTTCGTCTCGGGTAGTTGTTCCCATTTGTTTCAGCACGAGATCCCCGACTTTGAATGCCTTTGGGCTTACCCATTTGTTGAAACATTGTTCTGCCCTCCTATTGTTGATGGTTGTCCTTACTTCAGCTTCAAGTCTGACCTCCTCCAGTAAGTCAAGCTGCTCTTCTAATCGCTCGTTGTTGAAGTCTTGCTCGAAATGAGGGCGAATGGGGTTTCTCCTGTTGGGTTCCTCCACCCAAGCACCCTTTTTGTCGTCAAGTTTCTTTTTGAGTATTCTCATCAATATCTTGTTGGTTACCTCTACCTGCCCGTTGGACTGAGGTTGTCCTGGAGACGAGTAGCGAAATTTGATCCTTGGTTCTCTCGACACCAGTCTCAGTAGTGGTTAGAGTTAAACTGCCTCCAATTATTTGATATGATGACGCGGAAAATGCCAAATCTGCAGATGACCGTCTTTGACAATAAGCGTGTGATGTTGCTTACCGGCCTCAGCTTCTACTCACTTGGTGAAGTAGTCCACTGCCATTGCTACAAATCTTACTCCTCATTTTCCCAAGGGAATGGAGCCTACTAAGTTAATTCCCCATTGGGTGAAGGGCCACAACGAGGTGATTAACGTCAGTTCTTTTGGCGGGTAATGGGGCACTTTAGAATATTCTTGGCTTTCTTGCACTTCCGCACGTACTCTTCAGCATCCTGTAGGGCGCGAGGCCAGTAGTATCCCGTGCTCATCACTTTGCCTGCCAGCACCTTTCCTCCAGAGTGGTCACCACAAATTCCCCTGTGTACTTCTGCCAGCACGTATTGGACTTTTTCAAATGAGATGCACCTCAGAAGAGGTGTGGAGTATCCCCTTCGATATAGGACCCCCTCGACTAGAGTGTAACTCGATGCTTTGTTCCTGATCTTTCTGGCTTCACACCTGTCATTTGGTACCTCGTTGGCATCTATGTACTTGACAATATCCAACGCCCATTCTGGAGCTCCCTACTTTACCACTTCAATTCCCATGATGAGTATTTCGACAGTCCTGATCACTGTTCCTTCTAGAAGGGGAGAATCTTCTTGCCCAGATGCCGCTTGTGCCAATTTATCCACCTTTTGATTCTCTGCCATCAACACATGTTGGATCTGAAAGTATCCGAAGTGGGCGCACTCAACCTCTATCAGCATTAGATACTTCTTCAATTTTTTGCTCTTCACAGCAACCTCCCTCGTACTTGATTGACCACAACCTAAGAGTCAACTCACACCTCTACTTCTTTGGCTCCTAGAGACCTGGCGACCACCAGACTAGAGAATAGTGCCTCATTCTCTGCCTCATTGTTAATGGTTTTGAATGCCAACTTGATAGCATAATTATACTTTTTACCCTCATGGGAGGTGCGTGTTTGACCCGTTCTGGGAAGCCGGTGAATTATGTCATAAAATCTGCCAACACTTGCCCCTTAATAGTATTTTGTGGTGCGTATTGGATATCGAACTCGCTCAGCTCCACAGCCCAGTTCGTAAGGCTACCTGAGGCATCCGGCTTTTGTAGGATCTTCTTCAGGAGGATCTCGGTGAGGACTCTTACTAGATGAGCCTGGAAGTACGAGCGAAGTCTTCGGGTGTTCACCACTAAGGCAAAGGCAAGTTGCTCTATGCGTGGATATCTAGTCTCTGCTCCTAGGTAATCCTGGCTGGTATAGTACACATGTTTTTGGACCCCACCTTCATCTCGAACTAAGGCCGATGAAGCTGCCTGTGGGGAGATAGATAGGTACAAGACCAAAGTTTCTCCACATCTGGGTTGGCTGAGAAGCGGAGGGCTGGTGAGGTATTTCTTGAGAGCCTCGAACGCGTGGTTGCACTCTTCATCCAATGTCCGCGCCTTCCGCAAAACCTTAAAAAATGGTAAGTACTTGTCAGTGGACCTTGATACAAATCTGTTAAGGGTCGCTACCCGTCCGGCTAGTTTCTGTACTTCGTTTATGCTTCAAGGATGGGTCATGCGGAGTATGGCTTCCATTTTCTCTTGATTAGCTTCTATTCCCCATTTCGACACTATGAAACTCAAGAATTTCCTAGAGCCTACACCGAAGGCACACTTCATCGAGTTCAACTTCATCTGGTATTGCCTTAATACTATAAAGGCTTCGCGGAGGTCATCCAGGTGTTGCTCGGGGGTTTCACTATTTACCAACAAATCATCCACGTAGACCTCTATGTTTCTCCCAATCTGATTTTTGAACATACGGTTGACCAGCCGCTAGTAGGTAGCCCCTGCATTTTTCAACCCAAACGGCATGGCAGAGTAACAGTATAATCTCCAATTGGTGATGAATGAAGTCTTCTCCTCATCATTTGAGTTCATGGGGGTTTGATTGTATCCGGAGTAGGCGTCTATAAAGCTGAGCATGCATTGACAGGTCAATCCAAGGTAGCGAGAAGCTGTCTTTCGGGCAAGTCTTATTTAAGTCGGTGAAGTCAATGTACATTCTCCACTTGCACTTTTGCTTCTTCACCAACACTACTTTGTATATCCAGTCCGGGTAATGGACCTCCCGTATGAATCCCGCTGCAAGTAACCGATCGACTTCTGTGGCTATGGTGACATTCTTTTCTACGCTGAAGTTTCGGAGCTTCTGCCTTACTCCTTTAGCTTTTGGGTCCACGCTCAGGTGGTCTTGTATGATCTCTGCGTTGATTCCGGGCATGTCCTCATGACTCCAAGCGAAGACCCTAGTGTTCCGTTAGGAGTTACTGCATGGCTTTCCCTATTTCGAGTGTCATCTTGCTGCCGATCCTGGCAGTGGCTTCCAAGCGGCTTGGGTTCGGCTCCACCTTCCTAAGCATCTGCTCATCTTAGATCTCCCCAGTTGCTAGGGTGCGCTAGGGCTGGGCAGGAGAACATGGTCATTGGCCGGAGTGTGGACCACATGCACCCCGTCGCCTTTGGGCTTCAATTCCTGCATGTAACACTCTTGTGCCAAGACCTGCTCTTCTCAGATTTATCCCACTCCCTAAGGGGTCAGGATTTTATCTTCAAGTGGTAGGTCGACATCATTGCCCTTAGGTTGTTGAGGGTAGGCCTGCCGATTATGGTGTTGTAAGACGAATGGGTCTTTACCACCAAGAAGTCGACCATGACAGAAGCTGTACAGGGGCGATGCCCGCCAAGATAGATAGTGTGATGGTCTCGACCAGCTGGACCATTTCCCTAAAGAAACCCTTGAGTGGCATGGGAGCTGGTTGGAGTCGGGCGGTGTCTATCCCCATCTGGGTAAAGGATTCCCAGAAGAGTATGTTTGTGAAGCTGCCGTTGTCAACAATGATCGTCCTAGTGGTGAAGTTGGCGACCAACATAGTCACCACTAGGGCGTCATTGTGTGGATAGAGAACCCCCTCCTCGTCATCTTCTCCAAATGAGATAACGGGCGCCGGTTCACTTCTCCTGTATTTAGTAGGGCAGTATCCTTTTGAATACACTTCTCAGTATCTCACTTGCCAGGCCTACGCTTTCTAACTCGATGAGGTTCTCGATGGTCTTGATTTCCCCCAACGGTGATCCTTCCTGATGTGGTGCATGAGGGCAATCTTGCGAGGGTCCCCGCGCAGCTACCCTTTGCCTCTGGCTCCCTTCCCTCTTGGGCCTTCCGACTCTCTCCGCACTTCTTCACCGTGATCTCTTCCTCCACTCCCGCTGTGGCCTCCGGGCGGGAGGGTACCGTGGCCTCGACCACCCAGCCTGCTCTCTTTCCTCTTTCAAGGAAAGGCAATCTTTAGTGTTACAAGTGTTAGACTTATGGTAGGTGCAATAGCGGCAACTGGTGCTCTCTTAGCCGTCTTCTTGGGCGGATTGATAGTTTCTTCTCTCCTATTGTCACGTGGTCCTTTCTCCGATTTCTCGTGCACCTTGCCTTTGGTTGGTGCCTTCCCTTTCTTTTTTATCTATTCCAGTTCTTTCCTTCTCTACTCGGTCAAGGCCTCCTCGACGTTAATAAAGATGTTGACTTGATCCATGAACTCTTGCAGCGTGGCGGGAGTTCTCTTTGCCAATTCGGCATGAACTGGGATCGGGGCCACACTCCTCCTAAAAGCTCTGCCAAAGTTATATTCTCATCTTGGTTGTCTGTAATCATGCGTTCTTTGTTTAACCTAGATAGGTATATCTTCAGGCTTTCATCTTCTCCCTGCTTGATGGTGAAGAGGTACATCGAGGGGCGTCTTCTTCTCTTGCTCGCCATAAATTGTGTGAGGAGCAGACTGGCCAGCTCCCCAAAACTGTCTATGGACCTTGGTGCCAAGGATCCAAACCATACTCTCGCCGGCCCTTTCAAGGTCAGCGGGAAAGCTCTACAAGCCACTTCTCTTAGGAAGTTATGTAGAGTCATGTGAGCTCTGAAGGTTTCCAGGTGTTCTAGGGGGTCTATGGCCCCATCGTACATGTCCATGAGGGGAACTCAGAACTTCGATAGTAGGGGCACAACCATCACCTCCTCGCTGTAGGGTAGGCCCATGCTAGTGAGCAGTTGGTCTACTGATGACGATGTGCCCATCTTCCTCGTCATTTCCTTATATTTCCCTTTGAGGTT
Source organism: Juglans microcarpa x Juglans regia (assembly GCF_004785595.1). Taxonomy (NCBI): domain Eukaryota; kingdom Viridiplantae; phylum Streptophyta; class Magnoliopsida; order Fagales; family Juglandaceae; genus Juglans; species Juglans microcarpa x Juglans regia. The sequence goes on from NC_054598.1 coordinate 21,866,654, forward strand.
ACGCAGCACGTCTTGCATGTTTTTTTCTTTCTTCCTTCGCGTCACCTCCCCATCTTGCTTTTCTAGACTCTACGTGCTCGTTGTTGCTTGGTCCTACTTCATTTTTTAGTCCGTTGGTGGCTACTTTGAGTGTCTCGTTCTCTTTTTGGAGGGTCTCCACTTTAGTAGTTAGCTTTCCTACCAGTTGTTTCATCGCGGTGAGCCTTGCTTCCATGTTTGTTAACGTTGCTTCTTCTTGTTCCTGAGTTGTCTGAGAACGGGTTGTCGCAGGCATACGAAGGACACGTGAAGTCTATAGTTATCTCACAGACGACGCCACTGTTAACGTCGTGTTTCGTATGCCTTCGGGCCGGGTTCCAACAACTCAGATTTTGAGTCTTTCAGTCTTTCACCTACACACATAAGAAAACACGAAGAGTGGGGGGCCTTGGTGGAGGTCGAGGAATCTCCGATAGTAAAGTCTGTATAACTTCTTAGTAGTTTGTGCGTGATATTAGAGGAATCCGAGAGAAAGTTCTTTGTACCTAGGGGTTGGCTTTTATACTAGGTTTCTGGGTGGGGACAGCTCAGACCTGACTTCGGGGAGCCCATGTCCCTTCAATTGTTCGCTTAGTCAAAATCATTTAATGCGGCCTGGCTTCTGGGGTGGCGTCATTAATGCAGTGTAGAGTTCAGAGAGTGGCGTCATTAATGCAGTGTGGCTCCCTGACTCATTTTACCTTGTGGACGTTGCTTATTAAGCCCCTTCATGCCTGCTGTCAGGAGATCAAGGATTCCTCATTTCTCACCCACCTGCCTATGCAAGTTCCCAAGGGTAGGGTGTCCTCGGGGTGGTGTCAGGGCAGCGAGTCCTCTCTGCCCCTACCATCCACTTTTCCCACACATGGGTTGCTTCGTGGGTGGGTTTTGCTCATGGTTCAAGTACTCTATAAAGGCCCACTGACTCCTTTTAGAGGAGGGTTGTTGGGCTTGGTCAGGCTCTCAGACTTACTTCCCTAGTAATTCCTTGTGGGCTTGTTATACGGGTCGATGGGAGGGAAAACCCCCTTACAATAATATTTTAATAATATATTTTAATAATATTTTATTCAATTTTCAATTTTTATCTCAATTCACTATATAAACGGCACCTAAATCCTGCCAGAGCATGAACTCTTCTTAAGAACCTATGCACATGATTTATGATTAAAAGATAAATAAATAAAAATCTCACATCTTCCTCAATCTGATCTTTTGCATGTATTATATGATTATTTTCCTTTATGTAGCAATCGAAACAACCTTCCTAAGAAAACTAAATAGAAAGGCATGTCTTTTCATTTTTAATTTAGCCTTAACCTTGACTTGCATGTTTTCACCTTCTCTAAGGGTTTACCATTAGATAAATAAACAGGGAAAATGCTAGTTGGCCCCATGGACCGAATTATTTATTTTTTTTCTCAATTTTCATTTTTTCTTAATTAAAATTTGATTTCTTTAACTGATTTTTCTTGTAAAACCCCAAAAATTATTATTATTTTTTTTAAAAAATGAGTAAGCTAAAAAAGAAAGATAGAATGGGTCGCTACTCGATCATAGATTCCGGTATGACGAGAAGAGAATGTAGCAATGACCAATAATTTTCTCCAAGGATTAAACAATTTGATAAATTTGATAAACAAAAAATCACAATTTAGATCTTTGAGTTTGTACTTTTTCAAAACTGGTTCATAGGCTTGCTACCTGCCCATCTAAACACCCCACCCCCCATGGGAGGGGGGCTGGGGTTGGTCCTAGGTCCCGTCTCCGTCCCGACTCCATCCCACTTGGGCGAGTGACTTTGCTCAAATTCTGGGTAGGCAGATTGGCCTACAGACATTCTTCCCACCATGTAATAATATATAAACCCAAGTGAGAGGGGACAATGCCCGACCCGGCACCCACCCCCCGCTTTCCCAAGGGGATTGGAGCTCATCCATTTGCCTTCCCGATACAGGCATACTACTCCTCCTGCCCTAAGCAAGGCTGGAGTGAATGGACCTATGTGGGTACCTAGTTCCCACCCCTACTAGTACATAAAGTTTAAAACTAGAGTGGTGCTACACCCACTGAGGGTGTAGCCCGAGGATGGGTCCCGATAAGGCCACTTGGTCTTTTTTTTATTTTGATTTTTTTCATTCATTTTTTTATACTCTCACATATTTTTTTAAAAAAAATACAATATCATTCAAAAACGCTTCCTTCATCACTGAGTAAAAAAAAATTATCGGGACCCATTTGTTGGGACAAGTGGCATTATTCTTACAACTAATACTTGAAGTTAGAGTTAAATTTCAAACCTACGAAGGAGTTGTAGAGTTCCAACAAGCATAGAGCAAACTTGCGAGGGAGCTAGTGGGTGGTTCAGGAGCAAGAAGGGGGGGTAGACGGAGGGCACCAATTGAGAGCCATGTGAAAGTGAACTAGGATGCAGCTTTAAATTCGAATGAGAGAAGGATGGGGATCAGAGTAGTTATTAGAGATGCTCAGGGTGAAATCTTGGCTTCCTTATGTAGTTCAAAGGGTTAGTAGTCCTGTTATAGCCGAGCTTCAAGCATTATGGAGGGCTTTGAAGTCATGTGCAGAGCTAAACTTTGAGAAAGTAGTCTTTGAAGGTGATGTATTGGCAGTTGTAAGGGCTGTAAATGGTGAAGAGGTAAGTTTTTTTTTTTTTTCCCTCAAGTGACTTCATTAATAAAATAGCATTAGTACAAAAGTAGATTATATTACAAACCATTTCATGAGATCATGCTTCTAGTATCTACAGGAGGGTCATTCCCACTATGAAAATCTAATAAACATGCTGGGATTTCTATCAGAGGGATTTTTACAAACTTATTGTTGGAATATGCCCATTGCACTATTGAATGCGCGCATCGATTTTGTGATCGATGTATCTTGATTGCTCTCCACTCTTCTAACTCTTTTAACAAAAATTTGGTATCCCTTGCCACTCATTCTGATTCCCAATTGCTTGATTTTTATGGGTGATTAATGTTATTGATAACATTTAGTGAATCCCCTTCAATGAAAAATTTTCTAATATTTCTTATGAATGCTTCTTGAACTCCTATGTAGGCTGCCATCGCTTCACTCTAATTGGGATCAGTACTACATACAAACTTGGTCACTACAAATTGAACTTCTCCATTTTTTGATCTGTAAACTGCTGCTGATGTACTACCATGTTGTCTCACTGCAACTTCAAATGTGATGTAGTAGGTGTCTTTGAGTTCAGGTGGTTTCCAGTTGGAATTAGGGTCAGATTCTGAATATTTCCACTCCCATGCTTTACAATGTTCCTGATACATGTCTAAAGTTTTTTTTGACAAATTAATCTACTGCTATGTTGTTGTTTGTATGAATTTTTTGATTTCTAGTGAACCAGATATTATCCATTGCCACAATAGCAAAAATCTGAAACTGATGAGCTTCTTCATCAAAGAGATTTAGCTTGGTAGGGTTAAGAATATTTTCAATCCAAGTCTTAATCCCTAAAGGTTTGAATGCTTCTATGTCTAATGGCCAAGGTGACTGTCTCCGAAGTATTCTTGTGAAAATGCAGCTTAGAAAAAGATGTTCATCAGTCTCCTCTTCCTGATGACAAATGGGATAGATTTTTTTGTTCCTCAGGAGGTGCTATAAACCTACTAAGGAGGCTTTTAGTAATTACAATGTCATTTAACACTTTCCAAAGGAAAAGCTTCAGCCTGTCTTGAAGTTTAAGGGACCAGAGTTTTTTTCCATAAAGGAGTGAGGTTTGTTGAATTTTGTTCATTTTGTTGGAGAACAATAGCTGCATAAGCTAATTTTACAGAAAAAAGACCTAATGTATGTTGAGTCCATCTTGAATTGTCCCGTTGATTGTGATAATGGTGCTCAGTTAAATGAATTTTTTTTTATTTGATTTTTTTTTGTTATTTCAGTTACTGTTTCTTGAGTAAAAAGAGCTGGTAATAAAATTATGTTCCATCTTCTTGGCTCTTCAAGAATGAGTTCAGAAACTCTCATTTGAGAGACTTGCCATGTATCAGGTGTTTTTGGTTTTGGAGTGAATCTATCGATAAAAGGTACTCATGGATCTTACCAAACTTTAGTTCTTGCGCCATTCTTGATCTGGATACAAAGATTCGAGAGAATGAAATCTTTTTATTTGAGAATGCTTTTCCTGGAACTCGAATATGTTGGTTTTGCAGATATATTGTTCCAATTTGAATGTCTCATGTGTTTTTGGATGAGCATTTCTTTGCATGTGCTTGTTTCCTTATTAATAAGGTGCCAAGTAACTTTACTCATAAGGGCTTTATTGAAATTTGATGCAGTTCTCATTCCTAGACCTCCTAAGGATTTAGGTTGACAAATTGATTTCCGAGATTTTGGTGTAAGATTGTGAGTTTTGTCAGCCTTAAACCCCCACCATAACCTCATTTGAATTCTATCAATCTGTTTGGTGATTTTCTTAGGAAGCCAAGTGGTAGCCATGGTATAGAAAGGGATTGTACTAGCTACTAACTTGATAAGTGTTGTTCTTCCAGCTTAAGAGAGGAGTTTTGATTTCCAACCAATCAGATTGTTCTGAATTTTTTCAATGATTTCTTGACAATGTTGTTTCATAGGAACCCTAACATTGAGTGGGTTGAATATGTATAACAAAAATTTCCATTCCATAAAATCAAAAGCCTTTTCCATGTCAGTTTTGACAGCCATGAGGCATTTTCTTCCTTTTTTGTGTTTTAGAGCATGGAAAACTTCCTGAGCAAGTAGAGTATTTTCTTGAATTATCTTCCCTGGAAGAAAAGCATTTTCAGAGGGGGAAATGATTTTTTTTCATCACTGATTTGAGTCAGTTAGAAAGAATCTTGGCAATGATCTAGTAACTAACATTAGAAAGGCTAATTGGCCTAAAATGACAATGTTTAGAGATTCAATTTTTAGAATGAGAACAATGTTTGTATAATTCATTTCCCTTAGCATATGCCCTAAGGTGAAAAAACTTTAGGAATGTATTGAGCTTTAGGAAGAGTTGGTTTTTACAGTTTGATTACAGAGAAAAAAAATACAGTTGCACACAATTTGGCAAAGGCTACCTTACACATAGTTGAGGAAAAAGTTTGGATAGAATCTGTTCTAGATTTTATTGTAAATAGTCTGGCCTTTGATAGAAGATGTATGCAGGATATTAATATATGAAAGTTTGAGGTTTATTCAAAAAAAAAAAAAAAAAAAGTGAAAAAACTCTTGATGGCAGCAATAAGATCTCCTTTCACAATTTTCCAATACTATTTATTAAAAAAAACAAGTGAACCCATCTAGACCAGAAGCATTATAAGAATGAAGAGGTAAGTTAGGAGTGAGTTTGGATAGATGATAGAAGATATAAAAGGAGTTACTCATAATCGACCAAATTGGACGGTACAACATACATATGGGGAATGTAATAAAGTAGCTCATAGACTTGCAAAAATTTCTCTTACTATAGATGGGGAAAGGGTCCATATCGAAAGTGGTCCAGCAGGGATACATAGTTTTGTTACACAAGATAAGTTGTGTATTGTTGATCTGTAAATAATACAAAAGTATGTTCTTTCTTAAAAGAAAAAAAAATAAAAAATCCAAATAGTTCTTTTATCAATTTGTTGATAACAAAAATAAATAAATAAAAATAACTAATGAGACAGTTTCGTGGCACTTCATAATCAAAAGAAAATTTTCATCTTTATACACCACATATCACTTTTTTTTTTTTTCTTACTAAATATGTTATATGGATAATGAGTAGATAAATTTAATAAATTTCAAAAAAATAAAACAAAAATAAAAAAATTTAATGTGCAGTACGTGAAGATAATAAATAGTAAAGCTCTAAAAAAAAAAATATAAGCCGATGGTACTTTTGCCTTTTACTTCATTTTTGAGAAAATAAACTACATATGTTTATCTCCTGTCTGCAAACTCATTTTGTAGCGGGAGAAAGCACGCTTCAATCTTCATAGAGCAAGATAGCTGCGCTGCACTGCGAAGCGACGGAGAGGGTGAGTTTTTTTTTTTTTTTTTACCTCTCTTTAGTTCGTTCTTTCTCTTGATGTCTTATGAATATCCAAAATCTCTTCACTTTTTCATTTTTTATGTTGCTATCCTTTTTGTTTGGACACCAAAGAGAGTACACTTGCAATGTTATATCCGAAGATGTGCGCGCAGATTTAAGGCGATGCCTTGGTAGGCACTTTAGGTCTCTGTTTGGTTGCGTAGAAAATGTTTGCAAAATCGATACATCTGAACTTTCTGGCAGCCCCTGGAATGTTTATGGTGCTCTGAGTTCCAACAATTAAGAAATCAGGAAAAAAAATGTTGAACGTAATCTGAGTCAACTTTTTATTTAATTGCTCCGGGTTTACGTAGGATTGTGTGTTTCTTGGTACAACACCGGGTGTTTGAAGCGAAGTCTCAGAGATGATGCTATGATATGATTTTTCTCTATTGAATTTCTACGGTGTAAAACAGAGAGGAGTTTATTGTATTGAGCCTAAAAGTTCTTATTGTTTGAAGAACCGCTCAGTAAAAGATTATACCTTATACATTGTGCATGTCAAGCCCGACAATAAGGATTTCGTATTGAAAAATGATGCATCCCAATAAAAGCTACCGATTCTCTTCTCTTTTTTTTTTTCTTTTTTACTTAATTGTTAAGGAAGTGTTTTTAAATGAGTTTGTGAATTTTTTTTAATTATTTAAAGGGGTTTAAAAAATGCTTGAAAAAAAACACAAAATAAAAAGTGCATTTTGCACTTCTCGGTAGAAATTCTCAAGACCACCTCTCGGTGGCCCTAGCAGTCCCCTTTCTTATTAAGGATTGGTGGGGGCTTGGATTTGAGTCTCACCATATAATGAAGGACACAAATTAGGAAGTTGAATTGCCGTTGAAAGCTAAACTAGTTCTCGTATCATGATGAGCTGAAATATAAACCATTGTTCTGCAGACATGCTTGCTTAGTTGCGAGAGGAAATAACCTGAAATGGGATCCTTTTGTTATCATACATTCCCAGCAAGCTCGCATCGTTTAGTCTCTGACTTCTCTCAGGGGTTTAAGAGCCCCAAGCTTCCTTATCTGGTAAGTCCTAGTATTTGCATTGTTCTTTGCTTCACTAATGTCTGTCACAAGATTTTCGTTTTATACTTCTGTTCCTGATATGATTTCTAAACAGAAAAAAGTGGTAGTGCTAAAGATGACCGTTTGTATTCAGATTAATCTTTTAGATAGTTTTTTTTTTTTTATTGGCACCGGGTGTCTAAGAATAAAGTCTCAACTAATCTTGGGGGTACATAGGCCCTCAACAAGGATTTAGATAGTTTTAATTGATATGCTATATCCAAACCCAAAATTAGTAAACTGCAAGTATTTTTTTCAGCTAGACTAGATGTTACTCTTCAAAGTGATATCATAAGGTAATAAGGTGCAAGGCATGACGGCATTGGGGTTGGATGGGGTTCTAGTGGAGGGGTTTCAAGCAACCCCATATTGAGTGAGTATAGGTGATGAATGAGATCCTACATTGCTTGGAAGGGAGGAATTCTTGCTGTTTATAATGATATCATTGACGAGTCTTTTTGGAGTCTTGCCCAAAGGTGGTTTTTACATTCCATCTTTTTCTTAGAAACAGAAACTTTCATTGGATTTTACTTGAGGGGTTTAAGTGCTTAATAAAGTATTATTTGTATTATTGGTTGCTATTTCTTCTCAGGTTTGTTTCAAGGTGGAAACATAGTACCTGTTACTAATAAATTCCCCTTAGTAAAAGCTTCTTATATGAATACCTTGGTATTGGCACCCTTGGCAACAGAATAATTACTCCTTGGAGTGGCTACACCTATATTGTTAGCTCTTGCTAATTGAAATCATATGTTTGATATAATTTGTAAGTAGCACTCATGGCTCTTTGTTTACTTATTGAAAGCCCAACTATAATGAACACATTTATAATTCTTCGCTAGAAGTAGCATTGTACTGCATTTTTTTTATTTTGTTTTTTTGTTTCAATCATTTAATGGAAGATGTGGTACCATCTGGTAAAGATGTCTTAAGTCAAATGGTTATTTACTCCTTTTATTTACCATGTTTCATAATTTTCTGTGCACTCAGTCTAATCAGCAAGAAAGATGGTTTTCTAGATATCAAGGAGCTTCAAAAGTTTTTGCTTACTATGGCTTGAGGGCACCTCCTTATAAACTTGTAAGTAATTATTTCATAATATCATGCCTAACTTCTTATGTGTACAGTGCACTGCCTAGGAAAAAAAAGATAGAAAATGAAAAAGGAAAGGAAACGGTGGGGAAAAAAGGGATAAACATGGAACTACTGATATATACGTCACAGCTGATATTCCTTTTGTAGAACCATAATGATAAGTTACACTTAGTGACTTCTAGCATATCAATTACAGGTGCACTCAAGACAATCAAGAGTCAAACACTCAGTTCTGTTAATCCATAATAATTTTTGTTTGACTGTAGCGGATTTTTGTCTTTTTTTTATGTACTTTATTTCTTATAAAATCACGAGCTCGTCTGTAAATGTTTTTACAAATTTTTTCTGTGTAAAATGAAACCCATCTCTGACTGCAATATGTTTACAGATGGCATAAGCTTCAAATTTATGCAAAGTGCCGTCATAAATTTTTCATCAAAAAATAAAAAATCTGAAATGATCAAAAGACAAGATTTATAATTACATTTTGTTAAAATTACACCTGGAAGAAGAAAAGAAGCTATTGAGATGGAGAGAATGAAAGCTGAAAATAGAAAATTTTCTATATTTTCATGTAGCTTCTGTACATCAAATGCGCTACATATATACGAGAGTCAAAGCTATGAACTAACTAACAAATTAACTAAATTTTCTGACTTTATATAACTGAGCTAACTAAATTGCAACAGAATTACTGACTCTAATATGTTCTACCATATTTGTCAGGTAGATCAAACTTGATGTACCTCATCTGTAAGAGATGGTTCTTCAAAATTTAATCCGTTAGTTTAATTGTTTCAGCATTAAGTGCTTACTTATATAAAAAAATAAAATTATTGCAGCATTGAGTGTTTCATTTATTGTTCTCTTTGTTAAAAAAAATATTGATAAGTTTAGATGGAAAGTAAAATTATATTAACCTGTGAATCAGAATTTCCCGGTAATAGGTTTCGGAGAATATGACAATTCAAAAATATCCATTGAAATTAAAAAAGAAAAAGAAAAAAGAAAGAAGTTATGTTATGATAAGGATTTAATACCTAGTAACTCGAATTTGTAGCAATTCCCTGTAGGTGTCTCTCCTCGATTAAGGGTTCTTTTTTTTGTTGACTTCGTGCACTTCTTTTCCATTTGAAGGATGCTTTAGAACCGTATATGAGTAGGAGAACACTGGAAAAGCATTGGGGAGGACATCATCGGAATTATGTAGAAGGATTGAACAAGCAGTTGGAGAAAAACGAAGTACTGTATGGCTGCACTATGGATGAGCTTGTCAAATTAACATATAACAACGGAAACCCCTTACCCGAATTCAATAATGCTGCCCAGGTACACACTAGATTGACATCTCGTTGGTATACTGCTAAATAATCTGAGTGAATTAGCCAGTGATTAGTAATTTGAACAATTTAGAGATATTGATAAATTATCTTTCAGTCAAAATTTTTATTGTTTAATTTATGCACAAAACTTGATATAGCATCAAGTTTTGTTGCTCTGGCATATTGACATCAGACTTTTTAAGAATGTTTTTCACGAAAACTTAAGTTCTCTGCTGGAAGACAAGTTAATATAGGAAATTAAATTTTTTTTTTCTTTTTTTTTATGAGTAAGAAGCAATTGTATTGATAAAGATAGGCATAGCCCAAGTACACCAGATGTATACATATGAGTACACCATATTAAGAACTAGAAATTGTTACAAGGAAATCATGGAAGCAGAGACCATTTAACTCTAAAGCAATGGCCCACTTAAATAAAGTCTTCCAAAAAAAGCTCCTTAACTCCTCCAAGGAGCATTCATGATCATCAAAGAATCTATCATTCATTTCACTCCAAATACACCAGAAAATATAGGAAATTAATTGTCATGTATAATTTTTGTTTTATGTTTTGTTGGGGGCAGGGAGCGGTAACTTAAGAGCAGGTTTGGGGAGTGAGATGAGAATTTTTGGTTTTAGATGAAAGTTTAAAATATTATTTTTTAATATTATTATTGTTTTGAGATTTGAAAAAGCTGAATTGGGATTTGAAAAAGTTGAATTGTTTATTATATTTTTTGTGGGAATTTGAAAAAGTTGTAATGATGAGATGAGATGAGAATTTTGTGTCTTGTAACCCCAAAAAAAGTTGTCTTTCTGTCTCTGGTGTCTCTGGAGTATGGAGTCACTCTGCTTGGTATTATTACCTAAGCATTACTCAATGTGAGAAACTGAACCTAGTATTATTTACCTACTCATTGAAGTGTGATGGTGGTGTTATATACTATTCAATCCATTTTGCAAGGCAATGTAATAGCAACTGATTCTGAAACTGATACACTAGCATCGTTTTCTTTTTCCCTTTTTGTTCTTTCTTGTGACCCCTAAAAAAGTTCTCTTTCTGTCTCTGGTTATAAATGGGAGAAATCAAGATTAGGTGGACCCCTACCCCTTCTAACCATGGAGTCTTCGAAGCCGGATCTGTCTATTATGCCATATTTCCTCATGCTATACTTCCTTTCCTTGGGAGAATGTTTGGAGGGCTAAGGCTCCACAGAGGATGGCTTCTTTCGTTTGGACTGCTGCCTTAGGGAAGATTTTTATTTGAACAATTTAAGAAAGATGTATTGGTGATTGATTGGAATTGTATGTGTCGAAGAAGTGGGGAATCCATTGATGATCTTCTACCTCCCTATGAAGTGGGTGATGCTTTGTGGAATCATATATTCCATCTATTTGGAATGGATAGGGTAATACCAAGAAGTGCAGCAGATCTCTTTGGTTGTTGGAAAGCAAAGTTTGGTCACCATCATTGCGAAGCTTTGTGCAAATTCACTTCATCTTGCCCAATGTGGTGTTTAAAGAGAGAAGCAATTATCAATATTTTGAGGATTATGAGAAATCAATGAAAGGGCTTAAAGTCTTTTTTCTTACAACCTTTTATCTATGTGTGGCCACTCATATTTGTGATATTGATATACTTATAAAAAAAAAAATATTTGTGATATTGATATTCGTTTTAATGTTAGGTGCATTAATCGTATACTCCATGTGTACTTGGATTACATCGTTTTTTGAAATTGAATAAAACTTTATGTACTTACCAAATAAATGAGGGAAATCTCCTATTTCTATGAAATTTGTATCTATTTTAATATTCTCAAACAAAACTTTCAGCAGTTTTTTTTTTTCTTATTTTATGGACATATGTCAACCCGCCCGAATGCCTGCTTGGTTGGTTATTGTAAATCTCTCATATTCATCTATTTATGAAAACTCAATTGTGAATTCAATTCATGACCCACCCCACCACCCCCCCCCCCCCCCCCCCCCCCCCCCCCGGAGAATAAAGAAAATAAAAAGGAAAATTTTGAGTTATTTTCATCTGCAGGTTTGGAATCATGACTTCTTTTGGGATAGCATGCAACCTGGAGGAGGGGACATGCCAAAACTGGGTGTTCTTCAGCAGATTGAAAAGGACTTTGGTTCATTTACAAATTTCAGGGAGAAGTTTGTAGAAGCAGCGCTCACACTATTCGGCTCTGGCTGGGTTTGGCTTGTTTGTAAGTCCTTAATATAGTTGATTTGTTAAGCAACAACGGTGTGTTTTGGAGTTCTGATTTTGTAATCTTGTATAATTTTACAAACATGAAAATTAGGTTTTCCCTATATTTAACTATAGAAATGGGAATTTGTGAAGGAAATTGTGTCACTGGCTAAAGGTATTGTCAGATAGATTGGCACACTGACTTTAACTTGTTAAACTTACGTCCAGGCCTTTCTGGCCTGTTCAGTCTTCTGCTACGTGAGTTTGACTCTTAACTTGTTCTGCTATAATGGGCTGGTTTCTCTATTTCATCTTTTTATTTTTAAATAAGTAATTCATCTTTCTATAAACTTATGTAAAAAGATAAACGTTTTATTCTTTGTTAAATTCAAGATTTAGTATCATACTAAATGCTGCTGAACTTTTTACCATTTGTTGTTACCATTTTTGTTTGTTCTTTCTTTTATTTAACAGGGCCATAGAATTTCCTTTCATTTTTCTACCGCTTTAACCTGACTGGTCCACTTTATAGCTTTAACCTTATCATGTGTCAAGACACGATATAAGTTTAGATTAATTTGCTGCTTGATTTCTTTAGATTTTCGAATTTTAGAAATTAGGACTTCTGTTTTTTCTTTGGGTTGTTTTTGATGGAATCATGCCTGACCAAAGAATTGACGAGACTCTTCCGTATATCTTTGCTGTGGTTCTTTGCTCTTTTGTTATCTTTTATTCTCATGTTGAGGACATGCATCACTGTACCAATACTGGACCAATTTCAAAAACTTTTGGATCTCACGCTTCTTGGTGAAGATGCGTCACTATGTTTATGATAGCTATGAGTGGCAAATGTAGACGATACATTTCTTGATTATTTTCTCGAGGGAAACATCCATAACTGGGAAAAGAGGGAGGAGGAGAGAAAAGGCCTTGGAAATTTAATAAACTTTGACACCTGTGGTACTCAATTTGAGGATTAAAGACCACATTGGATAAGAATTTACTTCGGGCAAGAGGGAGGGGCATTAGAGTGTTAGACTAACAATTGTTCATCATCAATGTTTCACATCTCCATCTATATTCCGCCATTTTCTTTTTCTATTTCAAGTCTCAGATTATTAAGCACTAAAATTCACAGTTTGGAATCTATGCTCATATTAGAAAGTAAAATTTTCTTTTTTAGGTTCGAGATTACATAGAAAATAAAAATATAATATGTTTCCAAAGTGTTTGTGCTGAGATTTGTTGTTTGTTTGACAAGTGAAGAGAGAAGAGAGACGACTTGCCGTAATTAAAACATCAAATGCCGTTTGCCCACTTGTTTGGGATGACATAGTAAGTAAATCCCTCTTTTCCTATATCAGATTCTCCAGTCTCTTATCTTACCAATTGTATTAATCTTCTCTTGTGCAGCCAATCATCAGTTTAGACATGTGGGAGGTATGTAAATGATCTCTCTCTCTCTCTCTCTCTCTGAGGGGGAGTTCTACAGTAGTTTTGTTATTTAGCCGCAAGATGCTGATAATGCTGCTGCTTGCTTTCTTTCTTGCAGCATGCTTATTATCTGGATTACAAGGTAAGCAAGCATTACTTCATTACCATTTTTTCACTACCACGAGGCCCTTCCATAATGATCCCCGTGCTTTTTCTATACAGAACGATAAAGGCAAATATGTGAATGTGTTTATGAACCACCTTGTGTCTTGGAATGTGGCAACGGGACGCATGGCCCGTGCTGAGGCATTTGTGAATTTAGGCGAACCTAAAATTCCTATTGCTTGAGATGTTTCCAGCCATGAATCTGCAACTGAACGGTTTCATTATGCTTTCCAAGTTATTTTAGGTTAGAGGTTTGGAATTTGACAGTGGCAGAGCTAGTTTGGTATTGTTTTCCGAGATACTTTTGGAATACCATTGAGTGGTTGCCCAGATGATATCTGTAGAATGTCCCCGCTGACTGCAATGTATGAGATGCATATAACCAAGGCACTCAATGGTCTGCTTGGAGGAAGTGCACAATGGTAGTAGAACACGCTTTTTGATGCAGTGATTTTGTCATGTGTTCCTAAAAAGAACATAAATTTTTTTTTTATAAGTAAACGATTGTATTAATAAGAATAAGCATAGTCCAAGTACATAAGACAACAAGAGGTAACACCTATTTAGAAAGAAACAAAAGATACAAGAAAGTCGTGAACATCAAGGACATTAAAATCTATAGCTATGGCCCATAAAAATAGAGTTCTAATAAAAAGATCTACATTCCTCTATTGTGCATTCCTTATCTTATTCCTTATCTTCAAACATCCGATCATTTCGCTCCTTTCACAAGTACTACAGAATACAAATAGGAATCATCTTCCACACGGTTTTGGTTAGTGGGATACCTCCTAGATTTGTCCAACTGGCCAATAGCGTTGTCACTGAGGCGGGCATAACCAAAGCTAAGTCTAATTTGCAAAAGACTTCGTCTCATAGTGCTCTAGTAAGCTCACAATGTAGTAAAAGATAATCCATAGTCTCGTCAGTTTTCTTACACGCAACATCAATCTACTATGATTACCCTATGTTTACGCAAGTTATCCGTCATCAAAATCTTATCCAGATAATCTGTCCAAGTAAAAAATGCAACTTTGGGAGATGCCTTGTTTTGCCAAATCGCTATAGAAACTGAATGTTCTGCGATTGTGTGAAAGACTTCTAGAAAAAGTGAACCAAGAATGTGCCTTTACTTGTGGGTACCCACCATAGCAAGTCAACACCTTGAGTGCTCAGTGTCACGGAATACAAGAGACTAAAAAATTCCTCAAAGCTGCCAACTTCTCAATCTTGGGCCCCTTATTGAAGTTGATGTTCCATTGGACTTGATCCCCAGATATCACAATAAAATCAGCCACTGAAACTTCTTTCTCACTTGCAATAGGAAAACTGGAGGGAATGATTTCTTTTAGGCATTATTCTCACACCAAAGGTCACTCCAGAATTTTATTCTATAGCCATCTCCCAACACGAGTCTAGTGTGACGAGTGAAAACCCCCCACCCTCATCTAATGGGCTTCCAAATTCCCACCCTATAAGCTCCACTTACCTCTATAGTACCCCAACCCCCCTCCACACACACCCACCTCTATATTTGCTGTCAATCACCAACTTCCATAGGGCTTTCAATTCCATATTATATCGCCACAACCATTTTCCAATTAAGACCCTGTTGAAAATCCTTATATTTCTTATTCTCAAGCCACCAGATGAGATTGGGGAGCATATCTTATCCCAATTGACTAGATAGAATTTGAATTCATCCCCTACTCCATAGGAAATCACGATGAAATTTCTCAATCCGGGTTGCCACACTTGCTAGAATTGGGAATAGAAGCTCAAATTAAGAATAGAGATAGGAAATACGTTGGTAAATTAGACAAGGTACTCTTGATTAAAGTGATCCTATCACCTTTCGACAAGTACAGTCTCTTCCAACTTGTCAATCTACGTTCTATCTTCTCAGTCACTGTATCCCAGATTGATTTAGCCCTTGAGGGCAATCCCAACGGAAGACCAAGGTAATTCATAGGAAAAGAGAAGACCTTACATCCAAGAGTGTTAGCCAAGTACTAGATGTTACGAACATTGCCAACTGGCACCAACTCTGATTTGTCAAATTTCACTTTCAAACATGATGCTGCTTCAAAACATAGTAGAAGTTCCCTCATTGCCCGAATCTGGTTTTGGTTTGCCTCACAAAATGTTAGTGTGTTATCTGCAAACAAGAAGTGAGAAATGTTAAGAGTACACCTATTGGGGTAACCAACCAAGAATCCAGTCATGAAGCCATTAATAACCAAAGCTGAGATCATTCTGCTAATTGCCTCCATGACAATAACGAAGAGGAGTGGGGATAACGGATTTCCTTGTCTTAGGCTTCGGGAAATGTTGAATAAACCAACTGGGCTACCATTCACCAAAATTGAAAATTTCGCCATTGGTATGCAACATCTGATCCACGAACATCACCTCTCCCCAAAACCACACCTCCCAAGTAGGTAAAGTAGAAAATATCAATTAACATGATTATATGCCTTCTCCATATCCAACTTGCATAGGATACCTATATTGGCAAATTTGAGTCTACTATCTATGCATTCATTGACAATGAGAACTGAGTTCAGAATTTGCCTACCCTTTACAAATGCATTTTGGGATTTTGTGATGATTTTCCCCGATACCTTCCCTAGACAATTTGCAAGCATATTGGAAATGATCTTATATACCCTATTCACAAAACTAATGGGCCTAAAATCCTTAACCTCCGATGCCCTGATCTTCTTAGGAATAAGTGCAAAAGAAGTGTCATCAAGGCTTTTTTCAAATTTTCCAACCGAGAACAGTTCCTGGAACACCTTGATTAGATCCTCATTCACAACATCTCAACATCATTGGAAGAATCCCATAGAAAAACCATATGGACCTAGTGCTTTGTCTTTTACCATTTTCTTCACCACTCCATGAACCTTCATCTCCTCAAAAGGCCTTTCCAACCAATAGACATTATGCAGCTCAATTGACTCAAAACCTAGTCCATCCAGCTTTAGCCACCACCCCTCTTGCTCAATAAGCAAATGTTAAAAAAAAAAAAAAAAAAATCAGCAACATGTTCTTGAATCACAAGGACCTTCGTACAAGCCCCACCATCTATATTTAGCATCTCAATGTTATTGGTTTTCCTATGAGAGTTAGCTACTCTATAAAAGAACTTTGTACTTTGATCCCATTCTTTCAACAACAAAGCTCTTGATTTTTTGAGGCAAGAAATTTCCTCCAATAAGGTAACCATTTCTAATTATGATACCAACTTTGCCTTCCAAGATAACTCTTTTGAGATAAGAACCTGGCCCTCTTGTATCCTCTCTAACTCATGTAGCTCCTTCAACACGGATTTCTTCCATTGACCTATGTCACCAAGGACAGAATGTCCCAAAAATTTAGATCATTTTTTAAAACTTTCAGTTTACATGCAAAGCTAAAGTTAGGGGTGCCATGAATCTAATATGAGGACAACCATTGCTTGACCCTATCCACAAAACCTTCAATTTTCAGCCACATATTTTTAAACTTGAAGTAACGATGCCCTTCTTAGATACCATCACAATCCAAAATATAGGAAAATGAATTGAATAAAGATGAGGCAACCTTTTTTGACATACATCTGGATAATGAATTTTCCATTCTGATGAGACTAAAAATCTGTCCAATGTAAACCATGTCTGATTATTGGACCATGTGAATGTTCCCCCATGAGAGGAATGTCCACCTAGGAGCTTGTTTCAGGCCATAGAAGCTCTTCTTTAGTCTGCAAACTGAACCTTCATTTCCCTGTACCATAAATCCCTCAGGTTGGTGCATTCAAATGTCTTCTTCAAGATCTCCATGATGAAAAGTTGTCTTCACATCTAACTGCTCAAGAAATAGATCTTCAATAGCAACTATAGGTAAAACTAACCTGATGGTTGTGATCTTTACCACAGGCGAAAAGATCTCAGAGTAATCAATACCATGTTTCTACTAAAAGCCTTTTACAACAAGTCTGCCCTTGTACCTCTTACTGTCATCATGCTCAGTTTTCACTTGGTACACCCACTTGTTGTATAATACCTTCTTTCCTGATGGAAGTTCTGTCAACTCCCATGTATGATTCCCTAGCAAGGAATCCATCTCATCCTTCATGGCCAACTCTCACTTGCTAGAATTTTCATCTTGCAAGGTTTCTTGGTAACTCTGAGGTTCTCCACCATCTGTCAACAGAATATAATTCAAAGTAGGTGAGAAACATTATGGAGGACGAATAGTCCTAACTGACCAGCAAACTGCAGCTGTAGGAGTGGACGGCTCTAGATCTGACTACAGAATAATAGGAATGGGCGTACTGGACCCACTCTCCCCGTCACTCATTTATCTACACTGCACTATGGCCTCTGGTAGGTCAGCCAAACTCACAAACTCAAACTCCTCAGGAGCTGCTTCAGCAACTGTACTAGACTTGTCCTTGTACACAATTTTCTCATTGAAAATCACATTCCTGCTTCTTATAATCTTCTGACCCTTATCATCCCAAAAACGATAGCCAAATGCCTCGTCTCCATAGCCAATGAAATAACATTTCCTTGATTTAGTCTCAAGTTTACTATGAGCATCAGAATGAATAAGAACATAAGAAAAATAGCCAAAAGTTTTAAGATAAGAAAATTTGACCTCTTTCCCACTCCAAGCCTCCTTAGCCAATCCACAATCCAGTGAAATTGATGGTCCTCTGTTTTGTTCATGCGTTTAGCAACTCTATTTTGTTGTGGTGTCCCATGAATGGTCTTCTCCATTCTGATACCCTGAGTTGCACAATAATCCTTAAACCCACCATCAATATACTCACCACTATTATTAGACCTCAAGCATTTAAGCTTTAAGTCTATCTCTGTCTCAACCATGGCCTTCCAAATTTTGAACACATTAAATACGATAGATTTATGCTTCAAAAAATAGACCCATAACTTGCTGTTGTGGTCATCAATGAATGTGACATAGTAACGAGAACCTCCAAGGGATGCCATTGGGGAAGGTCCCCACACATTAGTGTGCACAAGATCAAGCTTCCCTTTCTTTAGTATTCTGCCACTCTTCAAGAAACTAACCTTCTTTTGTTTCCCCATAATGCAACTCTCACACATACTGAGATCAATTGACTTTAGTTCTGATAGTTTGCCTCTAGACAGAAGTTCTTTCATGCCCTTCTGACTCATATGGCCAAGCCTGCAATGCCACAAATCTGTTGTGCTCCCTATAACGGTAGTAGCAATAGTGTTATTCAAACTAGTAATCATATAGAGTGTACCAGTTTTCTTACCCCGAGCCAGTACTAATGCCCCTTTGGTGATCTTCCAGGTGCTATTGAAAACACCACTGAATGGCCACAATCATCAAGCTACCCAACAGAAATGAGATTCTTCTTCAACTCATGAATGTGTCTGACCTTCTGTAAGGTCCATTTGTTCTTGTTAGGGAGTGCAATGTCAATGTCTCTCATCCCCACTACATTCAAAACCTCTCTATCAGCCAGATACACCTTCCCAAAATCATCTGCAACATAGTTCTGCATTATCTCCCGATGGGAAGATGTATGGAAGGAAGCCCCTGAATCAAGTATCCAGTCATCAACTGGACAATAAACTGCAAGCAATAGTGCATCATGTACTTCTTCAGTTACCACATTAGCACTATCATTCTCGGTCTTCTTGAGATTTTTGCAATTCTTCTTTATATGACCAGTTTTGCCACAATTCCAGCAAGTTGCCTGCTGACCAGGCCTTGACTTGCTCTTGCTCTTGTTTTTTTATTTTGATATGCCTCTGTTTAAGTTCTTGTCTTGTGCTCTCCCCCGAGAGTCAAGATTCAGTGCTGAACTCGAACCTGAGATCTCGCCTGAATCTCTCATGTTCACCTCCTCAG
This sequence comes from Juglans microcarpa x Juglans regia, assembly GCF_004785595.1. Taxonomy (NCBI): domain Eukaryota; kingdom Viridiplantae; phylum Streptophyta; class Magnoliopsida; order Fagales; family Juglandaceae; genus Juglans; species Juglans microcarpa x Juglans regia. The sequence goes on from NC_054598.1 coordinate 21,885,937, forward strand.
CCAAAATCAAATCACGAATATCATCATATTTCAACTTTGACTTACCAGCAGAATTACTGATAGCCATTCTCATGGCTTCCCAACTATTTGGCAGTGATGCCAATAGTATCAGTGCATATCAGTGCACGTATCTCATCATCAAATTTAATTTCAATAGACGACAATTGATTTGTGATAGTATTAAAATCATTCAGATGTTGTGCAACAAACGTACCACCTGCCATCTTCTTAAATAACTTTTTCATCAGATGTACCATGTTATTCGCTGAAGGCTTTTCATACATACCTGACAAAGCCGCTATGAGATTCGCAATCATCTTCTCCTTGATGACGTTGTGTGCAACGGATCTCGACAGGGTTAACCGAATAACCCCCAGAACCTGTCAATCCAACAGGGTCCAATCAGCAACTGACATGCTGTCCGGCTTCTTCTCCAACAATGGAAGATGAAGTCTCTTCCCTTAGAGGTAATCCTCTATCTACATCCTCCAGTATCCATAATCCATGCCATCAAACTTCCCGATCCTCGATACTTTCACTTCCTCTCCAGCCATCATTTTTCCTCATACCCGAACATTGGCTCTTGATACCAATTGTTGTGAAAAAAAAATGACAACAAAATAAAAGCAAACACGAGAAAAACAAGCAATCATACACGATACAATATTTACGTGGTTTGACAAATTGCCTACGTCCACGGGAGCTGCAGAGGATTTTTTATTTCTTGAAGAATCACAATACAATAGTATGGGGCGGCTACTGTTCACGCTAGAACAGTCACAAGTCAAGAACAAATCACTTTAATACATCATGCAGCAAAAACCCTAAAAAACATCAGAAATAGTGATGTTCACTCGAGCAGTGTGTCGAGCCCGCATCGAGCAAATTTGTTTCCCACAATTGCTCGAGCCATATGTCGAGCGGCTCTTCAAGCAAAACTCTCTGACTTCCCTTCACTTGAGCTGTGTGTCGAGCGGTGTCAAGGGAAACTCTCTAACTTGCCTTTGCTCGAGCGGTCTGTCGATCTGTCTTTGAGTGAAGCTCTCTGACTTGTATTCGCTCGAGCGGTTAGACACTCCGCTTGACCGGTGTGAACCAGACACAATATACTCAACAATTTGTCTCTCCCACTCTCATTCTTGTGGAATAGACAAGGTTGAAGAACTCAATGAATGAATGGATCGCCCAATCTTGCGCAGCTTTGAAGAATATGGCCTTCCATTAGGGAACTCCACTGGATAGGTCTAAGAGATATGTAGTGGAAGCGTACTGCAACCGCTCTATTCCAAATATACTTGGATAGGCTTCCTTGATGGCCCTATCATCGTACCAAATGTCATGCTAGAATTTGATTTCTTTCGCTCACCTCAAACCAAAAGTGTCTCGATAGAGTTCTCCGTCCTTTTTTTATGTGTTTTCAAAGTTCAACCCCATGTGCTCCACCCACCTCATTCGAAACCCATCCACCCCAAGTATCAGTGTTTTTAATCTCGTATCGTACCGGCTGGTACGACCGGTATTTGCTGTACCAGCCATTGGGTCGGTACAAATATCATATACATTTCGTACCGGCTCAAATACCGGTCGTACCGGCCTGTATTTCGGCCTTTAATTTTTTTATTTTCAAATTACAAGTTTATTTTTTGACCCCCAATTCAGGTTAGGCTATTTATAATTTATATATATGTATTTATATATAATTTATTTATATATAAACTATTATTTTGGAAAATAATTTATTCATATATCGATTATCCCGAAACGGTACATGAAACGATACTGATACCGAAATATTTCGTTTCAGTGCCTTGACCGGTATGATATTCAAAACATTACCAAGTATCCCCAGATTTTGTATCGATTTTGTGTCAATAACTATTGTCCATAGAGTTCCCCTCTCTAATTGATATCTCCACACCCATTTCCCTAATAAAATCCTATTAAAAAATCAATAAGAAATAAAGAACCACCCTCGAAGAAAAGGTATCGAAAATATGCACCAATACAACAATGTATCTAATTAACAAAAATTTTATGTGTAATTATTTTTGCGTAATCTTTGTACATTTCACTACTATAATTGGCTGCATCACTTTTTTTAATGTAAAATAACTGTTTTGACCAATCACATTAGTGGAATGCACAAGAAGTACACAAAAATGATTGTATGTAACTGAACTCTCTAATTAAAAACACAAAAAGGGATCATGGGAGTCAAAAAAATTCATCCGGACCATGTTTTCTCTGATAGATTGAATAAATGACAGCCAACCACAATGGTTTATAGAAGTTTCTAACTAATGAATGTTCCAAGAAATATTATCTTGTATTTGATTATTGAACCAAACTCAACTTATTTTAACTTATTTTAAATCAATAATTGAAGGGACTCACTTTTTTTTAACTTCCCATAAAAAAATTAAATTCAACTAACTTACTTCATACATTTCAACCTAAATAGTTAAATCTATCACAACCTAAAAAAGTTAAATATATCTTAATAAGATTTACAAAATACTATAATTCATAACTCAACTCATCTCAACCTCCATATTCATTTCAAGTCATCTTCATAGATCTGAAATGTAAAAAAAAAATTAAGTATATCACAAAAAGTAATAAAATAATATATTAAAAAATAATATCACAAAAAAAATTTTAAAAATATATATATTACTTCATATAATATATTAAATTTATTTTATAATAAAAGAACATTATTACAAAAAAGTTCTTCTACGGCTACCGAAAAGGTGCCCGAATCACTTTACCGAATAGTGTTTCTTTTTTTTATTTTTGTTTGTTTTTTTTATATATTTTTTTAATCATCATAAATATTTTTTAAAAAAATAAAAAATTGACAACATTATTAAAAAACACATTTTTAATCATTAAGTACAAAAAAAAAATAAAAAATTCTCATTCGGGACATTTTGGGCATTTCTGTATTACAAAATTCTTTTATCTAAGCATTTCTTAGAAAAAAAGTTTGGCCCGGCGCTGCCTGCAACTCTCGTTGGTGCATTTTGTTTCTCTCAAACCCCATTCCCAGCATCTGGTTGGCGCACTCGTTGGGTTGTGATATATTTAGTGTGCGGTTGAGAGAAATGAGAACGCTACTGTTTGGTTCCGGAGAAAACCTTAGGTTTTTTCGGCAGAAAAGTTGAATTATTGAGTATGATATATTTTGTGATTGCCGATTGTGAAGCTTATAAATGTGAATTCTTCATTTTGACTGGGTTTAGTACGACTATTTGGGTTTAATTGAAATGACCATAACGAGATCATAAGATTCAAATAATTTGTATGTTTCTGTGTACATTAATTTTCATTTGATTTGGTTCATTTGATGAATTCTGGGTTGTGATTTTGTATTCTGCTTTCGAAGAGAATAATCATATCTGTTCTTTTGTATGCTGATTGTAATAGAAAGTTATTTGGAAATTATTTTTCTAGTGCCTAAATTGTAACTAGGTGTTCACTTTTGTATGCTTCCTGTATACTTGGGCTAAGCCTATTTACTTGATTCAATAAAACTTCATTCTTACTTATCCAAAAAAAAAAAAGTTATTTGGAAATTTGGGCTCAGGTTTTGCCTTGTGGGCATTGAGAAAATGAATTCTCTCCTCAAGTGAGAGTGAAACAGCTGCGAGAATTAGTTCATTTGAAGACGTGAAAAAACTAATGCTCAGGTTCTTTTCTCCTTGTTTTTGCTCACTGTCATTTCTATTATTAGTTCTTTTGTTTGGTAGAGAAATGTTCTCCTCCTTCTGTTCTTTTTTGTTAGGGAAAAAAATAATTGAAAAGGCTGAAGATTATATGTTTGTAGGCTTTGGACGGTGTCATACTAAACTCCAAGGACTTAATTTAGTATATTTTCTTTAATTATGCTTTTATTTTTTCTTAAAAGTTGATCTTGATATCATTTTAATGCCGATTGATTGTGTTTTAAATGTTGGAAGGCACCAATGGATACCATGTTAATTGCTGTTTATTGTGTTTCTAAGTGATGATTTGTATGGAAAAGATCCCCTCAGATTCTTGGTGAGGGAGAAAGATCCTCTCCATTTCAAATGAAATGATAGTATCCATTTAATGCAAAATATGGGGTATTTTAGTCATTTCACTTGTCACATGATGCGAAACGACTAGAATACCTAGTGCTTTACACTAAATAGATACCATCCATTTCAAGTGAAATGGAGAAAATCCTATTCCGAATGAAGGCCTCAGTGGGAGGGAAAGAGACAGATTAAGTAGGATGACATTTATTGCTGCCTGAGAGGATTTTTTGGACAGCAGTAAATGCTCAATAATTTCTTGAGGACTCGCTTTATGCGTCTATACACTCTTCCACTTCAGAACCTTACGTTCCGGCAATAACTTGAGGGGATCTTAACCCGATATGTATTTAAGTTTTAGTTAGTGTAGTGTTAAATACTGACAGATTTCGTTTATGGTCTCAAATCTGCTAGAGAAGGCAAATATAAAAAACTTTCCAAAGTGGGACTATATTTAGACTTGTATAGAGCAGGAGGAGCTGCCTGGAATTGGATAGAAAGCTGTAGGTCAAATTTTTTGATTTTTGGATTCTAGAAGCTCTTTCCCTTGATTTCAGTCAAGGCATTCTTTTTGAACCCATAAATTCAACCTAAAGCGTTATATGTGCTTCCAGGCAGCCCTTCCTGCTCTGTACAGGTCTATATATTGTCCCAATTTGGCAATTTTTTAATACTAAGCCTTCTATAGCAATTTTTTTTACCATAAATGAAATCTGTCGGCATTTAATACTATATTAACTGACACCTAAATACAAATCCGCATATAAAACACAATAAAACTGAAATTAACATGATGCCTATTGGTGCCTATCAGCATTAAACACAATCAATCCGTACTAACACAATATTAATATCAAAATTTTAAGAAAAATCAAGCATAATGAAAGAAAAATATAACATATTAAGTCCTTAGAGCTCAGGTATGGCATGGTGTCTTCATATATGACAATAAAATCACTGGGAATTTTAGGAACGTACTCTGGTATTAGAATAAGCATGTGGGGATGTGTACTGTGTTCATATGTGACTAAAAGATCACTAGAAATTCTAAACATGCTACTCTAGTATTAGAATGGTCATGTGCGATGATAAGCTCTCTAGGAATTTGTTATCTAGGTTTTTTACCTCACTACTTGCTTGGATGCTAAGGGAGCCTCGGTTGTGGTTTCCAAGAGCATTGTTGAGTGAAGGGACCTAATTTCAACCACTAATCAGATAATTGGGTAACCAAACTTTACATCCCAAAAAAAAAAAATTCAGTGTTGTTGACAAGGTTGAAAGTGAAGTTTTAAGTAGGCCTCAATTCAGAGCTGCCCCCAGCTCATGCCGTGGTGGTGGAGGTGTCATGAAGATCTAGAAGTGTGCATGGCATAAATGGAAGCCTCCAAAACTGTTTGGATTTCATAGAAAATGGACCTAAGTAGAATAGCCATTAACTGACTGGATAACCGAGAACCATAATTTGTCCTCAAGACTAGGTTCTTTGATGATAGATAGGGATCAGCTTCCAGAAAGATCAGTGAATGGTTCGGGATGATTTATTTTATTAATGGGTGAAAGCTAAGACTAACGGGTAAAATTCACTTACACCTTCACTGACATCTCTAAATGAAAACTATTAAGAATAATCTTCCTCATCTAATTTGCTATTCGATTTTACTTTTCAAAAAAAATAAAATTTGCTATTCGAGTTTCCTGCAGTTGAGTTTTATAAAATTGCCTTTGACTGTAAATAATGGAAAAGGCCTTGATGTGTCTATTTTATGGCGTTCAAGAAACTAAAACTGACTTTTTATGTTTTATGCTGTTTTGGTTTCCCATAAAAGAAATATGGAGACTGTAACGACCCAAGGAAAGCTCAAGTTACATTTGGGCTAATTCTCCAAAAGGACTAGTCAAGGTTATAATGAGCCCCTTAGAATCATTATAAAGGGCTTAAACATCTCCCTCCCAAGCAATGTGGGATCTCATCTAGCATCTTCTTGGACATAGTTCGAGGTATTACAATCTTACACCCTTAAATGTCCAACGTCCTCGCCGGTCCATTCCATCATTGGTGGCACCGCTCAAGTCCCACAATTCTTGTTAGATTTGGCTCTACCATCATTTGTAATGACCCTAGGAAAGCCCAAGCCACATCTAGGCCCATACTCCAAAATGACTAGTCAAGGTTATATATGAAATTTCTTGGAATCATTATAAAAGGCTTGAACTTCTCCCTCCCAAGCAATGTGGGTTACCATTCACCACCTTCATGTACACAATCGTAGATATTATGGAGAAGGCACATAGAAAGAATCTAGGATCTTTCTATGGAGTCAATTGTTGCATGATTTCATTTTTTAAATTTTTTTTCTTTTTAAACCAGAATTATTCGTAAATAACTGAGGTCCTCTTGTTTCTCTTTTGTTATTTTCTTGGAATATAAGTAAATATATATCTTTAGCCTTTTACAAACTGTCAGAAAAATCTACTTTTTTTCCCATTCAGTGAGAAACATTTCCTTTCTAATATTACTGATAGATGATCCAAGATAGCAAAATCATTGTGCTTTTAGGTTCCACAAGGAGATCAATGTCTACTAATCCCATGTTTTCAACTCTTATGTTTTACCCGAAGTACATCTCAATCATATAGATCCATTCCCAAAACTACTTCTGAGGTTGTGTCTATGATTCTTTCACTCTTAGTGTAGTAGTCCCCCTCTTGCCTTTGATAAGGTTCTGAGCAGTTTGTTCATGGTTTCATATCAGTTCAATTCTATTATTTTTTATGGTGAGTGGTATGAATTATGTAAGGGCCCCTCCTCATTCCATCAGATGTCTTCATGGCTACGCTAGCTTACCTTTTTTCCATTTTACCTTGAAAGTGTTGTGCTTTCTTGCAGATGCCATGTTGAAGGATGGTAATAGGCAATTTTGAAGTACTGCATCTGTACAGTTTATACACAGGTCTCTAAACTCTTGTTGTGATCTTAGTTCCAGTTTGCAGGCGATCTCCTAATTAAAGCATCTGGATGATTTGGAGATTCATTTTTCAGTACCAATGTTTTGTCATTCAGCATCTTTATCATGTCTGAAGTGAATCCCAGGAAATTTTCATGATCTAGCCTGTTGCTGAGATAGCTAAATGCTAGAGGTCTCACTACATTGGATCTGAAACAAATTAATTCCATTTGATTTCCAAAAAAATGACAGAAATCTTCAGTTACACGGCTTACAGACAGTTATCTCAGATGTTCCTTGCAATACTCTTCTTTCACAGTTCTGAATACATTTTAGCAGTTGCCATGCATGGGAGATCAAACATCACCCTTAAGTCTCTTCTGATCAGCAAAGCCTACCTTTTGGCAATGTCAGTTTCATTGCTGGAGTACTTAATTGAAATTGTATTATTTCCTGGGTTGAAAGAACACTGGTGGCTAAGCAACTTGGGCCTGGGAATAGTTATAATTGGCGAAGTCATACGGAAAGCAGCGATCATTACAGCTGGTCAGGCATTCACACATCTTATCAAGGTTTATCATGAGGAGCATCACAAACTGATTACTCATGGAATCTATAGGTTTATCCGACATCCTGGATACTGTGGATTCTTCATCTGGTCTGTTGGTACTCAGATAATGCTTTGTAATCCCATATCAACAATTGCATTTGCAATTGTTGTTTGGCGCTTCTTTGCGCAAAGAATTCCATATGAAGAGTATTTCTTGAGGCAATTCTTTGGGTCCCAGTATGTGGAATATTCCCAAGGAGTTCCTTCTGGGGTGCCTTTTGTGAACTGAAGATCTATTGACTACGTACACAGGATCGAATGCGTCGAGCTTGCTGCCGCATTGTTATTAAGGTCTTAATTTCATTTTCATGAAGGAACAAGAAATTACTTTGAAGCTAAAGTGATCAATGTCTTGCAGGAGTGACCAAATTGGTTTATTCCCCTTATTGCAGCTTTACGCTTGCTGGTATTTCTCAAGCTGGGTTCTTGTTATGGTCACTTCTGATAAGAAATCACGCAACTTCTGTAGATTTTGTGTTGGTAGAAACTCAAATTAATTCAGAAGTTGTTGTACCATATGGGAAAAAGGCTTATTATCTTTTCATTTCATAGCTATTAACTTGTATCCTTTTTGGCAATTTTTTTAATTAACCCGATTCTTATCGCACACCAGTGGTACTATATGTGAAATTTAGAATTCGAAACTGTACGCACAATCCATTTGGTCTAGCTGGGTTAAAAATTACCTTTGTTGAGGTGTCACACTTCTATAACAGTGAGTGACAGTAGAGGAAAAGCCGTGGGTTTAGGTTGGGCAATAAGAGTTTAATAGTTGGGCTCAACATGTGGGTTAAGTGTTGGCCTATGACCATCTCTTTCTTTTGCATGTTATTGTTCATGGCCCACTTCTTACTTCCATAGACATTTTAAACTTATGTTATCTTCCTTTAGTTGTAGTGAGTTGGTCTTTGCCTAGAAGAGGCCTGTTAGTATATGTAAAGAACGCCTCTCTTGAAATGGCAAACAAAAACTAATACCAAGTATTTTTATCTTTCTTCTTCCTTCTCTCTGTATTTTTCTAGAAGGTTCTCACCCTCTAAGTGTGATTATTCGTGCAACTACTAGGGGTGTGTTATAAATTGATATTAGAGAGATATCGGTCTTTGTATTATCATTAACCATAGATTTAATTCTTCAAATGAAATAAAACTATGAAGTGTATCGGCAACAACTGTAAAGGTTTGGAGATAAGATTGCTTCCATGAAAAAAGAAACCAGTGCAACCATGGATGTAGCTATGGATGAGATTTCTACGGCAATCAAAAATATTATTCAAGAATCAACCGAGGTTGAAACGAGTTTTACGTCGTCTACCACGGTTATAGTTGCAAGCCAAAATGAAACAAAGGAGCCAGTTTTGTTCAACTATCAGATCGCCCTCTCCTTCTTCCGTTTCTGTCCATTTCATCGGACGTACCTAGAAACAATCATACAATGACTATAAAAGCTAAGGGCCCAACAATCGGGAAGGATCTCGTCACTACATACTCTTCCGTGAGTGTATAGTAACACGATCGCATTGAAATCAACACACCATTAGGTATTAATCTCACTTAGGTGTCGACTGCTACTGAGAAAACCTCCCCCATGGAAGGAATCCCAAACAAAGGGCCACGTCTTGTATGGCATCCTCCATGAAAGTCCGTCCCAAATCTTTGGGGCTTCTTGACTCCTCCGGTGGTTGAAGCATTCGTGGTGGGGGTTTTCGGTGCATTTCCATCGGATATCTTGCCAGAGTTCTTATATTTTGGTAGCTTCAAACATACATACAGCAGAAGGTTTTCGGTGATAGTGAGGCAGGTGCCTGAGGACGGCAGCTTGAATTCTCACGAGATGTGCTTGGTGTTAAATCTGAACATGTTGAAGAGGCTGAAAACACCAATCATGCTGCAAGAGTTCGTAAACCACGGCTGGGTGATTTTCAAGGTGTACGTGGCGGGAGAGTACATTAATTGCGAGAAGCACAAGTTGCTTCCAAGTATATCCAAAGAGAAGCTAAATAACAGTGATACGAAGGGTCTGTTGTCATTTTCACAGAAATTCGGCAAGAAATGAAGATGAGGAGGATAGTTGTTCCTTTGCACACCAAGCAATAAAACTAGTTCTCATAAATTGATCATTCGGATGAGTTGGCTGCAAATGAGCTTCAAAAAAACCAGGATGGTGAAGAGAAAACCCATAAACTTTGGATTGTTCATGTTTCGTTGTCTAAAACATATAGTTGTGATGCTTCGGAAGTATTGGTGGAAATGCCTAGTAAGAGCTGTACCGAGCAGACAAAAGGTTCATTGGGCCCTCATGATGCATCTACTGCTTCCAAGAAGTACTTCAAAGGAGGAATGAATGAGGATATGCAACTGGTTCATTTTGACTCTTACAGCACCCCATTTGAGCTCCACTACGTTCTACACGCAATGAAATTTTGTGAAAGACCACAGGTGTACACGACTTCTCTACAGATAGAGGTGAAGGTCTAAAGGCACAGGATACCTCTCTAGCAAAATTGGCTGAGTCTTGGAATTCATGTAAGCTAAACGAGGAAGATGTTGATGAAATGCTTGAGAAGTTGAGCTTTGGTTGGTGCCATAATGTGTCAAATATGGGTTTAATATCTATAGATCAGAAGCGTAGATCGTTGAAGTCTCTAGATTTACATGATTGTTACGTTGGAGATCCAAGCTTAGATACTATTGGAAAGTACTATAGGCAACTTGAAGCTTGAAATTGCGATTTTGTGAGGGCTTCAAACTCATTAGCGAAATGGAAAGCGGAAGAACACTTTGCACAATTTGGTGTTGTCTTTCATTTTGTTGCTTTTGGGCTAGAATTTTCTCTAACAGCGCAAAAAATTATGAGTTTGTGTTCTTGCAACATACTAACAAATGCTATGCTGTGGAATTTGGGTAATGGTTGGAAGCTAGAGTTTCCCAATAAAATGGACTGGTTCACTTTTTAAGGATTTTTACAAGAAATGTTCAAACCAAAATATTCTGGCTTCTAATGTGAAGAACGTCATGGTGATAGAGATTCTTGAAGTATTAGACTATGGAGATAACAATCTTACTTTTTGCAGACCTGGGTCATACATCTCTATAAAGGATGATGAGGTCTCTAGAGTAATGACAGAGCACTCCAAATTACAACATCGATTCTGAAGACGAGAAGTGGCTGGAAAAATTCAATAATGAGTATTTTACCGGGAATGATATTCATCGTCATGTTTCTGAGGGTGCTTTTGATTTAAGGATGGATACATTTGAGAAGGCTTATTATTGTCTCTTGATGATTTTCTAGATAAAAAGGCAACTGCTAGTCTTTGTTTGGGTCTAGGTGGGAGTGAAGTAGTAGAAGCTGCGAATAATTACTGGATGAAGAAAGCAAGCAAAAGTGAAGGTATGGTAGATCGAGCTAATGTAGAGGTCCGAAGAAGCCAAAACACTACAACTGGTTTGACAAAATCTATGAGATCACTAATGAGGAGCATGTTGACCTTTTGCTTGAGTCTCTGGATAGCGTCTTCAAGGACTCTAGCCAATCTAAAGACTACTTGAGTAAAAGAACTGTATATGGTATTGAAGGAAGCGGTAAGAATCTTAACTCCGGTCAAGTTTTATGATCTTCTATGCTCAATATTAATAGGAATTAGCTTGAGAATATTGCTTGGTCTTATGTTGTTTTTGGACAAAGGGACCGGATTTTCTTTTCTAATATATGGAGAACTCTAAGCCACTTTGAGGAGCAAGGGATTTTAGAGCAATATAGGGAGGATATCATCTTTGCCTCTCAAGTTCATCTTGTGAACCAGTGCTTGAATCTAGTATACCCACATTTTCAGTTGTCTTTGACAAGTACTCTCGAGGAGACAATTGCTCGTGCAAGAAAAAAATAAGAGGTTGAGTAGTAAAATGACTTCATCCTTTCATAAAGGGGTTAAGTCTGATGTATGTACATACACCACCCTTTTGTTGGGGTTTGAGAAAGCTGGCTAGGATGAGTCTACAAAAGAGGTTTTTGACCAAATGTTCTCCCAATATGTTGTCTCCTTCAATCCTATGATTATGGGCTTTGCAATAAATGGTGTAGAGGATGGAAATTTTGACTGGATCACTGATAATGAGCTTGAAGTTAATAATTTCTCTTTATCTTTTTGTTCAAGTTTGACACCTCCAAATGCTAAAGCCAGTGTGGCTACTTGAAATTATGTCAAGGGTATTGTGAATTGTGCGGACCTTCCCTTGAAAATCTCTAGGAAATGTTATAGGAAGACAAAGTCTTCAAGGTTATCTACAAGAATTTGATCAACAAGTGTGATGCCATCAATGATAATGTTGTTGGTCAGTTCAAGAAATGAAAGCAAGAAACTTGTCTTAGCTACAAAGCAAGTTAAGTATAACAACGTCTTGTGGGAAAGGTCCTTGAATGGGGAGGGTTTGTCACACTTCTGTAACAGTGACTGTAACGACCTAAAATAAATTTGATAGGTGAATTTCTTTATACCCTAGAAACGTAATGAACTCCTAAAAGGATTTCGGGTTTTTGTCCATCAGTGTAGTTGGATCCCAATCCATTATGCTGACGGAGTTGCCTTTCTATTTAATTAAGGCATTTAGGAGTATAAGTTTACGAAACTAATTCCACCAGTGGACTTGGATGAATATTTAGGATATTACGATGCAATAAAAAGTTTTGAGTTTTTTTTTTATGAATAGTGGATGAGAGTGCCTTTCTTTTTAATCAAGGTACTTAGGAGCAATATTTTACAAGACGAATTGTACCATTAGACTCATAAGAATATTTAGGATTTTATGGTGTAATAAAAAGTTTCGAGTTTCTTGAATGAATAATAACTGTTCAAAAGAGCGCCACACGGCAACTGATTCAAATAGCTGTCAAATAGTTGTCAAATCACCACTTAGGATCAATAGGAATACTTTCTAGTTGGAAATATAACACAATCCTAACCATCTACTTGGAAACCCTAGGACACATGTCAAGTGGAGGACAAATGTGCAAGTGTCAGAGTGTAAATCAAGTCATGTGATCATGTCTCTTACTCTAAACACTATTTGGTTAACCAAAAGAGGGTTTTAACCCCAATAAAACCCCAAATCATTGGAAACCAACCAAAATCCTAAATCCTTTGAGGAAACCAAAACCCTAATTCGAGTTCCAAACCCTAAATCACTCATTTTGATTAAGTGATTTCTCTCTTGGTTGAATCACTTTCACACATAACTAATTTCACACTCTTACACCCTTAATCACTCTCTTACATCTTTTTAATTACATTTTATGAAGAAAAAATTGCATTTAGACTTAACCCTAGCCGAAACCCTAACTAAACCCCCATTGAAATCCCAAATCGAGTCCATTCAGTTAAGCCCATTTTTGGCTCAACCAAAACCACCTTTTGGCCCAAGCTTCTTGAGCAAGTTTTCTCCTCCTTATAAGACCATACCATGGCTGTCATGCCACCTCATGATTGGTCTTAAATAGTGGCTATATGGCAAGTCAAACCACCTCACATCAACCCCCACCCATTCGGCCAGAACAACAATAGAAACTCAGCTGCTATGCAGCCCTTTTTCCTCCTCTATTTTAGCAGCCACCCTCCCATCCAAGGGTCATTCAAACATCCACCATGTCTGCCCTTAACCTATGACCCAAGTCCACCCCATTTGCTTCCCACACTTTGTATTTTTTTTCACTTGTCTTCCAAGAGAGAAACCGAGAGAGAGTTGAGAGAGTTTTTTTGGCAGCTTGTGTTCTAGCATTTCAATCATTGGTAAGTTATTGTATTGGCTCAATTCTCTATTATTTTTTTTTATTATTGAGTATAGTTTACATAGGTGTATATTGGTGAATTTTTCTTGGAGTCTTGATGGATGAAAGTTAGGTTTGATAATGGAAAGGTTTCGATGTTGACAGTGTTGATGTTTGTGTGAAACTTTGAAATTTTGGTGATATTATTTATCATAAAAGTGGGTATATCTGATATGGTGAAGTGCTAACATGTTTATATGCAAGTTATGAGTTGATTCAAAGCATATTAGTATTTTTATAAAGAGTTTTGCATGAATACAAAGTTTTAGAAACCAATTGGCTCAGAATAGTTTATATTTTGGCTTAGGTTGTGATTTTAGTTCTATGAACTTGATCCTATGGCTTTAATTTTCATATATATTGTTCTTGAACCGTTAATCTGTGTTAAGAGTTTATTTTGAAGAGTTATGGTCTAGATAGAGTTTGTTTAAAACTCAATCTAGAGGCTCTCAGGATTGATCATATGTTTTGATGAAATGTTCCATGACATGCAAGATTTAATACTTAGATCAAGTTAGAATTTGAATTGAGGTATATGGTTATGTTATTTGAAGATTTATTGCATAAAAATCATGGATCTAGTTACTCTGTTTCAAGTCCAAAGCATTTTATACTCGGCTTCATGGTTTTTATGCAAACTGATTGTTCTAAGTTGTATTTTGTGATTTTGGTTATTCGTTCAAGCATGCTATCACTTAGGTTTGAATGATGAACATGTTAAGAGAGTATTTATGGACTTTTGGAGTCCTTGGAGTTGAGTTGAAAGTGTTAGACCAAGAACATCATGAGTTTTTTTTTTCTATTTAGCCTTATCTTGATGTTTTGGCATTTTCTATGGTGTAACAAGTTTAAGTTTTCATGAAATGTATAAATTGGTGTCTTATCATGATTTTAGAACTTAGGATATGATTTTTTAGAGTTGCTAAAATCGGTTTAACCATGTTATTATGTTGAATCGTCAAGTAGCAACAAAATCATGTTTTTAAGTATGTTTCTCATAGTTGTAATTAGTTTTAAATTTTTCTAAGTTCATAATTAGATTTAGGAAAAAATTTAAATTTCTCATGTAAATTTTGGTAAGTTTTAGAATTTATTTGCAAAATCCTTATTTTATGGTCAAAATTATAATTTTTCATAAGTAGAAGGGTAACTTTGCAAATTTAGCACTAAATTAATAAATTTTATGTTTATAAAAATTTAGTGGGAGTTTCTAACACTAGAAAATATCTCATTTTGGTTCTTTCACTTTTTTACGTTTGCTTTACATTATGTTATATCACTATAAGTTAGCTTATAACTTACTCTCGGTCTATTTATGTATGTGTGGTAGTAAGAGTTATATTGTTTTTATTCATATTTTTCATGCTTATTGCAAATTTTATAATATATCATGTCATGTCATTAGTTATCTGTTACATATTTATTTGTTACACGAAAATTTTATGTCATCTACTACTATTACACGATTATCTGCTATATGTTTATCTATTCAATAAATGTCATGTCACCATCACAAATCATGAATGTCATGTCATCTGTTACATATATATCTGTTACAAGCCATGAATGACATGTCATTTGTTACATGAGTTACGTCAAAGTAATGCATGAGTCTTTTATTTTATCACAATCCCAAGTGCTAGGATGATAAATTATCTTAGTGAAACTCTTCTGTCCACACTAGAGTATTTAAATTGGATGTGAAATCTCCTAAGTTGACAAAGTACAGTCAACAGACTTCAAATAAGACTTAAGTAACTGGTTACCAGAGCAAATTCAGGCACCCAACGACGGTGGTGCCAAATGCGAGTTTAACAGTTTATTCGTTTAATTATTATGACATACTCACAGCTGACGTAAATATTTGTGATGTGATGCGATACAAGCAGGAGCACACGACTATTGGTAGTCGTGGAGCATCTGTGATTTCACATTAATTAAACATGTATTTATAAGAAAGTCATATTCATGTCAAATCAGGTCATATTTATATCAAGTCACATTTTGTTCATGTAATAGTCATGCTAATTATCAAGTCATATCATGCATGTGCATGCTCATATCGTGAAGTATACATGTCATTTACTGTCATGCATGCCTATTCATGTTGTTAGTAGTTTAGGAGCCTTACTTGTTGAGATTTTATAATCTCATTGTGGTATTTCTAACTATTGGAATGGTAAACGATGTGCCAAGACTTGGAGAATCCGTGCACCACCAACTAGACGCAGTCAAATAGACCATGGAGCGATGACGAGGAGTTGATAGCAATAATACTCTGACAACAAAAATACTCATTTTCTAGATATAATTTCGGATATTAAAGTCGAGCTACGTGAGCGGCTTAGTGATTTAGTTCAATAGTTTATATTTCATGTCTATATTACTGAGCACTGTCTCCAGTACCTATTTTGACACAGACTTGTTGTTATAACTTTTGGAATATGTGAAAACTATGACATCATGATTATGTTTTGGGATATAGTATATCTGCTATATTGTGTATTACTCAAAGAAAAAAATGTATCCGCAGTGTTTATTGCATAATACTATATGCATGTTAGATGCATTGCATCCTTAACTGTCATAAACGAGGGGTATGTAACCTTATGTTGCATGTCTCAACACTTCAAAGTTTCATCAAGTCTCCAACGAAATTTGTGGGAGTCATAGTGACAGGGCCAAAGCCATAATGGGCTTAGGTTGGGTAATAAGAGCTTAATAGTTAGGGGCTTAGCCCGTGGGTTAAGTGTCGGCTTGTGGCCATTTCTTTCATTTCCATGTTATTGTTGATTAGGCCATGACCCACTTCTTACTTTGATATAGACATGTTAGACTTATGTTGTCTTCCTTTTGTTTTAGCGTGTTGGTCCTTGGCCTATGAGTTAGAAGAGGTCTGTGAGTATATGTAGAAAACGCCTCTCTTGTAATGGCAAGAAAAAACTAATACAAAGTATTTATTTTTTCTTATTCCTTCTCTCTGTGTTTTTTTAGGAGGTTCTCACCCTCGAAGTGAATTATTCTTGCAACCAATGTACACCTCAGGGGTATGTTATAAGTGGAAAGAAATTTTGGTTGTACTTCTTGTTGAGTTTACTCCTTTTTGGAGTCCCACATCGGTGGGATTAGAGAAGAGGGACAAGGCTCATGGCCTATATAAGGAGGCTTAGCCTCCTTGATTAAGTGCATCAAGTCATAAGTTTTGCTAGTAACTTGTGACTCTAGTAAAATTCCTTTGTTGTCTTATATTCTTGTAAAAGGGGAAGAAGTGATAGTTAAAATTTTACTAGTGGGGAATCTTTGTGAGTGTCCTTGTGGTGAGGAGAAAAATTGTACAATTGTAACAATTTTTTCTTCTCTGGGTCTAGTGATTTTTCGCATGTTTTGGGAGTTTTTCACTTAAATTCTTGTATTGTTTTTATTTCTCTATTTTTCTTGATATTCCTGCAAAGGGTAGATCCTGGGGTGAATTTAGAAGCTCCAAATTTCCAAAAAATGGTATCAGAGCCTGGGGTCCTTTTGGTGGCGGTGGAATTTTGATATGATAGTGTGGATACGTACAGTATAAGGAGGTTATGTCTAAGAGATTGGAATTTAAGCGGGACCATTGTGACCCTCCAATCTTTCCTGGATACTTTGAAGTTCTGTCTAGAAAATGAGAATCTTTCCTAGAAACTTACTTAGTAAGTACTATTTTTTCTACGGTAAAATTCATCGAGGTGATGTCAGAAAGTTTGGCTTCAAATTCTATCAAATTTGAGGTGGTGAAATTTGATAGGAGAATCAATTTTGGCTTGTGACAAGTTCAAGTCAAGAATGTTTTTATTCAATCAGGATTACACAAAGAGCTAAAGGGCAGACCAACCCTTGAAGTCAGCGTGACTGGTGAAACAAAGAGCATACCTGGAATGAGCAATGAAGATTAGGAGAATCTAGATTTGAGAGCAGCAAATGCGATACGTCTGTGCCTGGCCAAGAATGTTCTTGCAAATGTGCATGGAATATCTACGGCAAAGAAACTCTGGAAAAAACTCGAAGAGTTGTATCAGACGAAGGGCGTCTCGAATCGGGTGTACCTGAATGAGCAGTTTCATACACTTCGGATGAGTAAAGGTACGACTATTTCAGATCATTTAAGTTGTCTCAATGGCATTGTCTCTAAGCTAAAATCTATTGAAGTTAAAATTGATGATGAGGATTAAGCCTTGAGGCTCATCTAGTCTCTTTCACCTTCCTATGAGCATATGAAGCCTATTCTGATACATGGGAATGAGAAAATAATTTTTTCAGAGGTTACTAGTAAACTCTTTTCTGAAGAGAGAAGACTATGTGGTGGAAGAAATGGTCCACCCGAAAACTTAGCAATGGTAGCAGCTGAAAATGAGAAAAAGAAGAACTTCATGAAGAAGAAAGCAGTCTACTAGGGGTGTGGACAATATGGGCATGTCAAGAAAACTTTTTGTCTCTCTCCATGGAAGACGATTTCCTTTGAAGATGGACATGTGCATCCTTATGACATGCTGCTAAATCTCAAAATTGCTATGATAGAGGATGTGTTAATGTTAGAGGGTCCACAAGTTTGCACACAGGCATTGGTTTGGCATTGATGCAGGGTGTGTGGTGGAAATTTATATCGATGGCTAATGAACTTCCAGGAAAGCCAAACGTAGAAGTTGCACCATAATTTTCAACAAGGTTATTTTCGACATGGACCGAAATTGAAATGCTTGGAATTGGTTTATTCTGAGTGGGTATACTTTTATGATGGAGCATGATAGTGGAAGCTATGAAGATCTTCATCCAGGTGGAGCATGGTTGTGGGACTAGCCAAAGTCGTAAGGTGGAAATTATTTAGTTTGCTCCTTTTTGGAGTCCCGCATCGATGGGATTAGAGAAGAGGGGCAAGGCTCATAGCCTATATAAAGAGGCTTAGCCTCCTTGTTTAAGTGCACTAAGTCATAAGCTTAGTTAGTAACTTGTGACTCTAGTAAAATTCATCTGTTGTCATTTTTTCTTGTAAAATAAGAAGATGTGAGAGTTGAAGTTTTGCTAGTAGGGAAGCTTTGTAGGTGTCCTTGGGATGAGGAGAAAAATTGTGTGATTGTAACAATTTTTCATACAATGAATTTTCTTTTCTGGGTCTGATATTTTTTGAATGTTTTGAGAGTTTTCCACGTAAATTCTTGTGTTGTTATTATTTCTCTGTTTTTCTTAATATTCCTACAAATGGTGGATCCTGGAGGGTGAATTTTGGAGGTCCAAATTTCCAACACTTCCCTATGTACCCCGTTCCCCCAAATATCAGGATCTTGTTCTTCATACATCTCTCTCTCTCTCTCTCTCTCTCTCTCTCTCTCTCTCCTTCCTGATAAATTATGAGTTCTGTGATTTTCTTCCTCTTCTTCTTCTTTTTCCTTCTTGCTGTTGGTTTATAGCACTTCACTTCCTTCC
The DNA here is from genome assembly GCF_004785595.1 of Juglans microcarpa x Juglans regia. Lineage (NCBI taxonomy): Eukaryota > Viridiplantae > Streptophyta > Magnoliopsida > Fagales > Juglandaceae > Juglans > Juglans microcarpa x Juglans regia. The sequence continues at coordinate 21,904,827 of NC_054598.1, forward strand.
TGTTGGAACGCCACCTCCCATAGCAGATGACTCCATTTATTGCTTAATCGGTGACAACTCTTGGAACGCCACCTCCCATAAAAAATACAAAACAAATCAATGAAAAGGAAATCCAATTCATACTATAGATAAATTAGTCTACAATTATGCTGAGTCCAAATTTCCACACTGAAACACCTTCCCATTTCCACACTGGTCCAGGAAATCAAGGTTGTAAAGAACTGCCACCATTGTCACAGAACACAAGAAAACCAGTACTGGCCCGAAGATCCAAAGTAGCAAAGGAAGTGCCACATAGAAAATCCTATTGCCCACAACGCTTAAAAGGTAGCCCTTCTCTAAAACATCAGAAACATACTGTGGGGTCGTTACGGACATAGGGTCCTCGAGGATGCTAACAAGGATGTTTACTTTGTTTAGAAAAGTAATAGACATGGAGAGACTGAAAAAGGAGAATAGGAAGATAATTAGAAGGGTGGCATATTTTAAAGATAGCATGAATTCCCCTTGAGCCCCATAAACAGCGTCACTAAGTGGCTTCTTAACACTGTATGTGCTACTTATGATTGCTGCGAGGCCTGCGCATAGAAGGATGGAGGTGGTGGCCATTAAGGTTGATCCCATGATCATGTTCCTCAGGGTTTGGACTGCCAGGATGCTCCTTTTGTCAATGTCCTGCCAACAATTCAAAGGTTTTTTTTGTTTCAAATAGAAATTGGCACAAATGATTCAATGCATACATGGCTTATAGTACACTAGCATCATGAGTCCAAAGTAGAGTGATTAGAATCTATTTTTACTCTCTCTTTTAATTGATCTTGTTGCTAACTTTACTGTTTGTATCATACCTAAAGCACAATAACTGATCAGAAAAAAATACTTTTGAAGTTATTGCCGAATTTAGAAATTCTAAATGAGAAAATTAAGATAAATACATGAAGTGTATCTTACAATATTTATTCATATCCGCGTAAACTTCTTGAAAAATATTCACTATTCAATAAATATTGTAAGACCATTTGACGCAGCGAGATCGACCACATTGGACCAAGGACCGGTCATAATTTACTACGATTGTGCTTATGTGGGTGCATGACAGTATAAGTAGGTGCTATGAGTGTGTGAACTACATGAAAAATCTGGAAAAAAATGATTAATTTATGGTACCTTCATCATCGCGGGGACCCAGAAGCGCTGTGCCTTTGAATATGTTCCAATGAGGGTGGTGAGCGGATGCATACGGACTCTATACCAAAGCCATGCGTGATAGGCAATGTTTATCAGCACACCTGAAGGCACAAGCACCATATCCAGATAACATTTCCTCCATTCCATCTCTCTCTCTCTCTCTCTCTCTGTGCGCCTAGCTATTTCACAGCTTGCATGAATTATATGTTTGTCTTTGGACTATATCTCCACTATCTATAGCTAGCTCTATATATACAGGCAATATTCCAACGCAAAAACAAAAGAGATGATCAAAGCAATCCCAGTTACTCTTATAACTAAATATAAGATACCGAGAGTACTAGCTAATGGGAGTTGCATATAATATATGTCTAGGAACATATGTGTGTGTGTATAAGCCTAATCTGAGGGAATATTATTGCTTTCCAATCTTTATGATACTTTGTAGGTAGAGCGCCTAGGGCATGATCGAAGGTGGTGGTGGTGGTGGTGGTGAAAGCCATTTGCCTATGGTATATGGTATAAATACCAAACTGATTGAATGTCACTAGTATATTATTTAGGAATATGCTTGTCAATAAAAAGAGTTTTTCCATTTTCATCATCTTTCAAGACGAACAATATGTCTCGACTGTTAAATGCTTTTTATTTTCCAAAAAATTAAAAATTAAAAATCTTATGCTTTAATTGGACCTCAACATTTTCACAATCATAATTCCAATATTCACTTTCAATGTATCCTACCATTTCCAAAGAGATATATATAAGGGGTTTTCTTTTAAATAGAAAAATAATATATCTAGAATATCATACTTTAACACAACATTTTAAACTTATAATAACTGTTTTACGATGAAGATGAATATATATGGTATAGACAGACGTACATGCATGATTGTACGTGTCAGCATTAATGTGATGTTCACTTGGTGCTCGATCCCCTTCTAGAAATGTTTGGTGTGTATGCAAAATTCGTTTTCTTTTGTTTATACCTTATGGTTGGTCTGTTTTATACCCGGTTTGGGTTGAGAAACCATATTAACTTATCTTATTTTATATCGTCTTATTTTATTATTATAATTTTTTTAGATTTTTATATAAAATATAATAAATAATTTAATTTTTAAAATTTAAATTTAATTTTTTAAAATTTTAAAATAATAATAATATTTTATTTAAATTCATCTCATCTCATTTTTGAAACGGACTAACTTCTTCGCTGTTTACTTTTATCTCTGCTTTTTTCTAGACATGAAAATTCTGTTTCTATACGGAAGCTCCAGCGTGGCCAATGGGGGAGGCCAAGGCCGCCAATCGAAAACTCTTTATCACTATCTGGGTGTATTCCACGTATATATATATATATATATATATATATATAATACAGTGACATGAATTATCTGTTTTGAGTGACTCTTTCAGATCTCCTAATTTATTCGGATATTCCTCTTTCCATGATTCGACATTTTATTCTCCTGTTCAGAACAACTTATTAATTTAGAATATTTTTTATAATACTTTATACATTTGAATTATATATATATATATATATTATATATATATATACACACCTGGAAGAACAGAAAAACAACTCTGCTATAGTTACACGGCGTTGGGTACCTTTTTTATTAGCCACATCAGCCAATATTATTATAAAAAAAAATAGTGATTTCAGAAAATCAAACTCATCCCAAAGCTAACGCCAAAATTAGTCTGAGAAGAACATCAAACCCATCCCAGGAGGAAAAAAAAATTATTGTTTTGAAAATAATTTTTTGGGTAGCTCTTTTAGGAGTGATTTTTTTTTTTGGGAATCCTGTTCTTGTTTGAATATTTTGAATGTGTTATTGTTCATGTTCTTGTTCATGTTTCTTCTCCACTCGAGTTGCAAGCTTATGCCCAGTGGATGCTCGTTTAGGAAAAAAAAAAAAAACTCATATATTCAAACTTACCTAAAAAAAAAAAAAAAAAAAAGGCTGAGAAATAACACAACAAAATCACCCAAAGTCATCGAGTATGAGAAGAAGAAGATGAGAACAACCTAACATGTATTCGTCTTCGTTGGTAGACAAAGAAGATGAGAAGAAGACCCAGCCCTTTTCTTTTTCGTGTGGAGCTCATTTCCATGCTATTCTAGCAAATGGTCTAGTCCTCAAGTTGGAAGATTCGTCTACAAATTCAAACCAATTCAAAGCTAGGACTCATCCCAAAGCAAGATCAAAGTTCAGTCCAACAAGATGGGGTGCTCTGTTCGTGGGTAGACGAAGAAGATGAACCTGTCGTTTGGGTTAAACACAAAACGTACCGTTTCAATTTTTTCACGTGCAGGGACGGATATGTGGGGGGTTCCCACGCTGAAGTGCAAGTAGACATTTTGAAAAAACAAAGATATGATCTACAATCTTCTTCCTGTCTTACTACAATCATAGTGTATGGAGAAAACCAAGTAGCAAATGGGACTGACAATTTTAACTATCATATAGCTCATTAATCAAGCCTAGCCTCTCTCACAAGCCTTATCTCAATAATCAGTTAACTCAACTAGTATGTAAATGATATTTGCAATTATAGATTGTGCAAGCAATACGTATTTTTTTTAAATAAAGTGAATAAATATAATATTCATGAAAAAATTAATTTTTTAATAGTAAATCCTACTTTTTTTCAAAAAGACTACATACTGCTTAGACAATCACTCATGTTTTAGTAAGTGGCCATTTGTTTCAAGTCATTCAAATTCTTATCTAGTCAATCGAGTTTGGTTATTTAGGCCTCGTTTGTTTTTAGGAAACTTATTAACTCATCTCATCTCATATCATCTAATTATTATAACTTTTCCAAATTTTCATACAAAATAAAATAAACAATTCAACTTTTTCAAATCTCAAAATAAAAATAATATTAAAAAAATATATTCTAACAATATTTTATTCAACTTTTTTAACTTTAATCTTAATTCATCTCATCTCATCTCATCTGCGAAAACAAACGAGGCTTTTAACCCTAACTCGACTCATACAATCAATCTATAAGCCAATCTCTTTCATTCGAATTCATGTCAAGTTATTATATTCGATTTAGGTCATTTGGACTCATGTCGGGTCAACTTCCTTTCATCACTCCGGTCTCTGCAAAATCATACACATTTTTTAATGGATCCACTTCAAATATTACATGAGATTATTATTAGATTTATAATGAATTCCTTGCTACTTGGTGTTTAAAAATACTAGATGCAAACATGCTAAGCACTAGTTAAAGTTATTTAAGTGAAAGATAAAATATTAATTACTTTAACCTGCCTCAAGCTCTTCTTTAAGAGGGTATCAACACTAGGAGTCGTTTGGATTGAGAAACACTCTCAATCCATGCATCTCATCTCATAATTACAATTTTTTCAAATTTTCACACAAAATATAATAAACAATTTAATTTTTTAAAATCTCAAAACAATAATAATATTAAAAAATAATATTCTAATAATATTTTATTCAACTCATCTAAAACTATCACATCTGATCTTAATTTCAAAATTTAATGGTCTTTCTATTAAAAGAGAGACCAAGAGCAATTTATATAGCATGTCAAAAGTAACACTTTCTCCGATGATAGTTGCTCAAGGCCCCAAAAAAGTTATAAATATTTTAGTATATTTAAAAAAACTATAATAAGGTCCAAAATAGAATAAATGTTATAAGTTTATTATAATGATGATGATAGTAAATCGATGCATTGATGAGTGAAAAAAACCTACAATTCTTTCAAAAAATAAATTATATTAAAAGATGTCATGTTTTAGGTTATATTTGAATAGTGAGTTGAAATGAAATGAGATGAGTTGAGATAAAAGTTGAAAATTGAATAATATATTGTTATAATATTATTTTTTAATATTATTATTGTTTTGAAATTTGAAAAAGTTGAATTGTTTATTGTATTTTATATAGAAAATTGTGAAAGTTGTAATGATGAAATGAGATGAGATAAGATAAGTTGATGGTGTTTCTCAATCCAAACTGAGCCTTAATCTAGCCGTATTGCAGTCCCAATGTGTAAAATGACTAAATTGTCCCCATTTTACAGCAGGAAATGGCTACATTACCCTTCTTTTCAACCTAAAGCAAAACAAGAAAACATTTGAATCTCTTCTGCAATACGCCTCACGCCCCCGACCAAATCTCCACCATCATCAACCACCACAACCCAATCTCTTCCACCATCGACGGAACAACCACCTCCACCATCGACGGAGTCACATACTCAAGATTTGTTTTCTTTCCGATTTTGGGTGTTTTAAGCATAAAAGTGCCTTTTTTCGCCTTCCTTACACATATTTTGGTTAAGATGTTGTTGTCTTACACATATTTGGTGTCTTAAGCATAAAAGTGTCTTTTTTTCGCACCTTTGGTGTCTTACGCATTGTTGTTTTCTTTCCGAAGGTTTGGTGTCTTACACATCTTTGGTGTAATTTTTAGCTAATCTGCTATCAACCCATTATAAATTAATATGTCTTATTATTGAAATAAACAGAGTGGAAAAGCTTATCAAAAGAAAGCAACGAGTTACTCTTATGAGTAGACTAACCTCGCCCATTCGATGATTATAACCAAAGACAATCTTCCAATGAAGATCACCTACAGGATAAATATATATTTCCACATTAATTTTTGCTGATTTTCTTCGAAAAATAAAATAAAATTGGATATCATGATCCTTAATTAGTATTACCTTTGCCTTTTTTTCCTTATGACAATTTGTTTTCTTTCCCATTTTTAGTGTCTTACGCATAAAAGTATTTTCAAATGTTGTGCGCTGTGCTCAAATATTTTGGTTAGTGAGATTATCTCATATTTGGTTAGTGAGAAAACATAACTATCATAAGGAAAAAAAGTCACTTGGAACAATTTTTTTATCTTTTAATTTGTAAACTGGTTTGCATATCAAACTGCTTAAATATATTATGAGTATTTATTTAATTTTTTTTTTTTTTTTACTTTCATGTTGTGCTTAAATATATCAATATTGTTCTTGATGGACAAAAGGGAAGAAAACACATCTACTACTAGGTGACCGTTGTTTTTTTCAAAAAGCAGTACTCCAAATGTTAGAGATGATGAGGAAGTAACTAATGATCATGATGTAGTACTGGGGAATGATGATGATGTGGTTTCAGAGCCAACGCCGGGAAATGATGATGATGGGGTTTCAGAGCCAACATCGAAAAATGATGATGATAGGGTGAGAGCCAACACCGGAAAATGATGATGATGGGGTGTCAGAGCCAACACCGGAGATCTTTTTTAAAACTGAGCAAGAACTAATTTACTACTAAAAGGAATATGGGAGATAGACTGGATTCGACATAATGACTCAAAGAAGTAAAAGGAAAGATGATGGGAGCATTAGATATGTAACGCATGGTTGTGCCCGTGGTGGTAAGGCAAGGAAACGTATTACCAACCTTTCTAAACCCTGCCCGACAACGAAGACTGATTGTAAGGCAAAGATTAATGCAATTTTGGTTGATGGTGTCTTAAGCATAACTACTGTCTATAATGCACACAACCATAGGTTAAGTCCACAAAAGGCAAGATTTTTTAGATGTAATCGCGCAATTGATGATTCCATAAAGAGACAGTTAGATATAAACGACAAGGCAAGCATAGGTATGACCAAAAGTTTTAACGCATTGATTGTCGAGGCTAGTGGCTTTGAGAAACTTCCATTTATTGAGAAAGAAGCAAGGAATTATATTGACAAGGCTTGATACCTTAGGCTTGGCAAATGTGGTACTAATACACTTCGTGGTTATTTTGAGAGGATGCAGTATAAGAATTATGGGTTTTACTCATTGATGGATTTGGATGATGATGGTCGATTAAAAAATGTCTTTTGGGCCGATGCACACAGTAAAGCGGCATATGGGTATTTTTGGGATGTTGTGACATTCGATACAACATACCTAACAAATAGATATGGCATGCCATTTGCCCTATTTGTTGGTGTTAACCACCATGGACAGTCAATACTTTTGAGAGCAGGCTTGATATCAAGTGAAAATACTGAAACATTTGTTTGGTTATTTGACACTTGGTTGAAATGTATGGATGGGAGCGTGCCAAAAGCTATTATCACTAATCAAGATAGAGCCATGAAAAATGTTCTTGCAATAGTCTTTCCAAACACTCGGCATAAATATTGTTTGTGGCACATAATGAGAAAAATGCCAGAGAAGTTGGGAACACATGCTGGATTTAAGTATGGTTTGAAAAGTGCACTGCAGAGATGTGTTTATGATTCTCATACTTCTGACGAGTTTGAAAAGTCTTGGGAGGTGTTTATTGACACTTACAATTTGCTTGAAAATGCATGGTTTCAGAGTCTCTATAATGAGCGAATGTTATGGGTTCCTGTATACTTAAAAGATAGATTTGGGCTGGGATGAGCATAACTCAAAGGAGTGAGAGCATGAATGCCTTTTTTGATGGATATGTACATTCAGGAACTACATTGAAAGAATTCGTCGATCAATTCGACAATGCACTGAGGAATAAATTAGAGAATGAGATGGAAGTAGATTTCCACTCATTCAATTGCACAGTTCCTTGTATATCTCATTTACTTGTGAAGAAAAAATTTCAAGAAGTGTACACGACTTCTAAATTTAAGGAAGTCCAGTCAGAAGTAATGGGGCTTATCTATTCTCACTGTGTTACTATAAAAACAGAAGGGACAATTACCACGTATCAAGTTAATGACCAAAGGGAAGTTGAAAATGGCATCAAGAAGTCAACTTTGCAAACGTACTTCAATGAAGATGAGTGTGAGGTGAAATGCATGTGTGGACTATTTGAGATGAGAGGAATCATTTGTAGGCACATTCTTTCTATTTTCGCTACAAGGGATGTCCGAGTGTTGCCGAAAAAATACATTATGGAGAGGTAGAGGAAGGACATTACATGTAGATATGCTCTCATTCGAAGCAGTTACGATGACTTAAGTGGTAAACCAACTGCTAGTCGGTACTCTGGTTTTATAAAATTATGTTATGAAATAGCTACAAATGCATGTGAAAGCAAAAATAATTCCCTGGACATGACACAGAAGCTCAAGGAAATGAATTTGATTTACACTAAATCAAAGCTACAGGCCACAGTTGCAAGCACTCATACCTCTATTGATATCGAAACTGGAAGTTCGAAAAAAGTGTTGAGTCCCCATGTTGTCAGAGGCAAAGGGAGGCCCCCATCAAAGAGGAGACAACCTACAATAGAAAAGTTACAAACCAAAAACAAAAAGAGTGGTGGCAAGTGATAGAGAAAAGATGTGAGAAGATTTAAATAATGTGATTTTGATATAATGTTAACGAATTTATGCCTAAGTTATTTTATTTTTTAGGCGCAAGCAACATCACGTACAGAAGATGTATTAAATCCCAGAGATTCAGTAATACTGCAAAGTACACCACAAAGTATTGTATCGCAACTGTCTGGTACACAACAAAGCGTTGTCTCTCAAGTCTACGTTAAATAATATTCCCTTTTGCATCTATATGTTTATATTCTTCTGAACAATGCAAAGTAGTTTGCATATTTTTACAAAATATTTCAAACTACTTGCAAGTGAACTTTGAATATCATGGCCCTCTCGATGATTGATGAAAGACATTGTAGACTGCTGCAGAAGAAATTGTAGACCGTTGCATTTTGATTATTTAATGAGATTTGAAGACATTGTAGATTGTACATGTTAACTATGTTCACAACTTCAAACTCTCATCTGTTGTATAACTCTGTTTTGTAATGAGATTGGTGGAGATTAAATTGGTTATTGCAATTTTCATCATGTTGAGTTTGCTATCATTGATATTTTTAGTATTGAAAACATAGCAATCCAAATTGTCTGAAAGCATAACAACAAATAGTTATAATATAACAAAAGATATCATAGATTCTAAGAGTTTCATACACAACTGATGGGTTTGTCCCTTGTACAATATTGATAAAGGTGGTAAACCAATATATTACTGCAACCTACTTAACAACATTACATAATTTGATACACATTTACTTAATCTATAATTGTTCTTGATCCTATCCAACAACAAAATATTATAATTGTAAGTCTCCAATACACGCAGGGTCGCATGTGTGCATAGTTAATATCTTTCATTAGACCATGAAGCTCATCCCGATCATTTTGGATATCCTCCTCTGATTTTTGGAGTTCTTCCTCTCACTTTTGGAGTTCTTCCTTTCTCTTTTGAAGGTGACGTTTTCTTTCGTAGATAACTTCTCTTCCATTTTCTACTTCAATATCTGCCCATAAAAAGAACTCACAGTATGGCCTTCCCTGCAGCAAATAACTTGTATAAATCATTTGGAAAAATTACAATGCCAAGTTTAATGTCTGAAAAAAGGTTGCACAAACAAGAGTAATTAGTGTTTACCTTTCTATTGTAAAATGGAAAGGAATAAAAAGGTCACCTTGTTCGAGAATTTTAGACGTGCCATCTCTCTGCATAAACATTTTGGATTCCAATCAACCAAACAAAATGAAGAATGTAATGAAACATTGCATATTCAAAATAGAAACAATTTTCAGCATTGTGTTATGCTGGAACTGTGTTATGCCTACAGTAAATAATATTGAGAAACAATTTAATAGTAATGCATGCATCCTGTACTAAATATTAAAAACAGTTTTTACACATGTTTTACAAACAAGTAGAGTGATGTTGCTAACTGATTCACAAATGGGTTCCATATGGACAGGACAAATCATGGTGCAATTCATACCAAGCAACCAAAAACTAGTGATGTTGATAACTCGTTCACAAATGTATTCAAATACATACACTGGAATTACCATATGGAACCCAGATTTATCAAACCAGATAAATGCAGATAGTGTGGGTAGATTATAAGTAGCATCATGCATATTGCATGCATGTCTGGTCAAGGTACCTCAATCTGTCTTAACCATGTGCATGCATATGGCATTGTTCCCTTTGTGTAGTTGTAATACATTTGGTTGTATTTTGGCATCTTCTCATCTATGCAGACAGTTTTTGCATGTGTTTTGTGAGCCAAAGAGTACCATATTGTATTTTTATCCTACATATTATAGGATAGTTCTCATGAAATAGATGTAATTTGGACTATTGAAAAAAAGGAAAGATTTCGACAGTACTGCTTTGTGTCATGTTATGGCAAACTGTGTTTGGTGACAGGCTAGAGACAATCAAGTTAAGAGTGGGACTGCATCACCCTTGATGCCCATTTGCTCAAGATATGACATGATCAAATGAAGACTGGTTAGGATAAGAGCCTAAAACAAATACTTGTAGGTTGGCTTACTTATGTGCTCTCTCTTTTTTGACGTTTTTCACATGCTTTAACAACAAATACAAGATACTAAACATACAATAAAAAAGCAATGAATCCATAAATTCCCTGACAATGAGGAGAATTACTTGTTCTCCCTTCCAACTCACATAATTTCCAGTTCTAACAAGTTCATATGAACTAACAATAAAATATATCAGCCTATATATAGTAGAATATATATATATATATATATATATGTGTGTGTGTGTGTGTGTGTGTCTCAATGTGTGTGTCAATACACACACACAAGCACCAACACTAAGTTTGGTCATCTAAATGAAAATTCTTTAATTTCACTATAAATTAACGGATCGAATGTTTCAAAATACAGTTTCCTATGGCTCAGAAAATCTTTCCAGACCCCCAAATGTCTTTTTCTACAATCCCACCTAAATAAGGGAAAACTGGGTCATACTCAATCCATGTAGACCTACTTCATCTATATATTATAAATAATCCTGTCGCATCTTTTTTTTTAAGTTCAAATCTTGCTTTCCTATAACTTTTCACCATGACATCCATGATAGGACAACTGCAAACTCATTTCTTCTTGACGCCCCCCATTCACCAGTTTCTCTATACCTTTCTACATCACAAGAATTTCTTACTTGATAAACAAATATGGCCTATTAGGATTTAAAACTTAAGTTAAACAAGCCATAATTAATAGTTAGTTATAGAACAATAACTTTGTGCGCATACAAGGTGAAAGACTTCAGGAAAAGATAAGTATTTACTCAAAATTGCAATGGCTCCAAATTCATGGCATGTCTATAGTAACATTACACATATATATGCATACTGAATTACAAAATGCCAAAAGATAAAATGGAATTATGATCATTAAAAATAAAGGGAGATTCAAAATCAGAAAGAGTACTGCAACTTATTCACAAACTGCAAATTCCCGACCAGTAAGGCAGAACCTTCCAATGCCATTGGCCTAGATAGGAAGCTTTTAGAGTCTCTAAAACTTTAAGCCAGCAACTAAATTATGGAAACCATCATTTGTCTTTCAATTATTTTATTTTCATGAATCAAAAAATAGAGAAGATAAGGAAACCAAAATCATTTCTCAAGCAAGGCTAACAAAGAAACCATAAAATGTGAGAGTGGTGTTTTACCTTAAGGCTGAAGAAGGGGATGAAGTGGACGATGGAATCGAGCAAGCAGGGGATGAATCCTAGGGCAAAAGAAACCGTTGGACTCTAGGGACAACAGGTTAGACTTGCCGGCCTCCAAACTCAATCTGACTACAGGACAACAGTGACAACGACAGCAGATTGGTGGAGACAAACTTGGGACACTTCGACTGAGGAGGGGACGGATCTTCAGGGGAGGGATTCGGATTTCAAAACTCAAAAGGGGGAGGGATAGTGATGAAGCTCGAGGGAGAGGGGGCTAGATTCAAATTACTTTTAATGAAACACGCGTCTCATTAAGCCTGCAAAGCAGTCCCCAAATGGGGACTGCAATAAGAACTTCTCTTTGCAATTATAGATTGTGCAAGCGTTACGCATCTTTTTAAAATAAAATAAATAAATATAGGATTCATGAAAAATTAATTTTTAATAGTAAACCCTACTTTTTTTCAAAAAAAAAAATGCTCAGCGCTTAGACAATCACTCATGTTTTAGTAGGTGGCCATTTGTTTCAAGTCATCCAAATTCTTATCCAGTCAATTGAGTTTGGTTATTTAGGCCTCATTTGTTTTCAGGAAAGTTGTCAACTCATCTCATCTCATCTCATCTAATCATTAAATTTTTTCAAATTTTCATACAAAATAAAATAAACAATTCAACTTTTTCAAATCTCAAAACAAAAATAAAATTAAAAAAATATATTCTAACAATATTTTATTCAACTTTTTAAATTTAATCTTACCTCATCTCGTCTCATCTCATCTGCGAAAATAAACAAGGCTCTTTTAACCCTAACTCGACTTATATAATCAACCTGTAAGCCAAGCTCTATCATTCGAATTCGTGTCAAGTCATTATATTTGATTTAGGTCATTTGGACTCATGTCGTGTCAACTTCCTTCTCATCACTCTGGTCTCTTCAAAATCATACACATTTTTTAATGGATCCATTTCAAATATTACATGAGATTATTATTAGATTTATAATGAATTCATTGCTACTTGGTGTTTAAAAATACTAGATGCAGACATGCTAATCACTAGTTAAAGTTATTTAAGTGATCAAATATTAATTACTTTACCCTGCCTCGAGCTCTTCTTTAAGAGGATATCAACATTAGGAGTTGTTTGGATTGAGAAACACTCTCAACCCATGCATCTCATCTCATCTCATCTCATCTCATCTCATCATTACAATGTTTTTAAATTTTCACACAAAATATAATAAACAATTTAATTCTTTCAAATTTCAAAACAATAATAATATTAAAAAATAATATTCTAATAATATTTTATTCAGTTCATCTAAAACTATCACATCTTATCTTAATTTTCAAAATTTAATGGTCTTTCCATTAAGAGAAAGATCAAGAGCAATTTATATAGCATGCCAAAGTAACACTTTCCCGATGATGGTTCAATGGCAGTTGCTCAAGGCCCCAAAAAAGTTATAAATATTTTAGTATATTTAAAAAAAACTGTAATAAGGTCCAAAATAGAATAAATGTTATAAGTTTATTATAATGATGATGATAGTAAATCGATGCATTGATGAGTGAAAAAAACCTACAATTCTTTCAAAAAATAAATTATATTAGAAGATGTCATGTTTTAGGTTATGTTTGGATAGTGAGTTGAGATGAGATGAGAATAAAATATTATTAGAATATTATTTTTTTAATATTATTATTTTTTTGAGATTTGAAAAAATTAAATTGTTTATTATATTTTGTGTAAAAATTTAAAAACATTGTAATGATGAGATGAGATGAGATGGGTTGAGAGTGTTTCTCAATCCAAACTGAGCTAGCTGTCTTATTTTAAATTTTTGTCTTATGCCTTAATTTTCATCAAAAAAGGAAAAGGAAGCCAAAGTTTGTGTCTTAGAAAAGGTGTGGAAGATTGAAAATTCAAGACAAAATGGAAGGATTGTTATGTGATGTACATATTTTCGTGCTTCTATTGAATATTACCATATGAATGTATAAGAATGTGCATGCAGTGATTGGTTTATATATAATACTAACTATTAGCATAGAATCTATTGATTTACATTACCTCAAGTATATTGTTAGAGGCACAGTTTTCCTGAATTCCATGTTGTATTCATTGTATTGAGGCAGTGTGTATTTATACACTTTATAAGGGAATCAATTCAGTTAGAAGAGAATAAAGTAAAGAATAAAATAACAGAAATTATTTTAGAATATACTAGAGCTAATGTAAATCAGTGGATTGTATGCTAATACACCCCTTCGAGTCCATTGGGGTGTCAACAACAGTGAGACTCATGCGAAAATTAAGAAATTTTTCTAAGACTAAAGACTTGGTGAAGACATCAGCCAGTTGATCTTTTGAACTACAAAAAGAGACTTTCAAATTTTTTGCAACAACTCTATCTTGTACAAAATGATAGTCATGTCTATGTGTTTGGTTCTGGAGTGATAAACTAGATTAGCAGAGAGGTAAGTAGCCCCGATGTTGTCACACCATAATGTGGGAGGCTGAGACAATGAGATGCCGTGTTCCCGAAGCATGGTTTGTAACCAAATTAACTCAACATCAGTAGATGCAAGAGACTTGTACTTAGCTTCTATGCTTTATCTAGCAACAGTCTTTTGCTTCTTAGAACTCCACGAGAGAAGGTGCTGCCCCAAAAATACACAGAAGCCAGCCACCAGTGCATCATCTATCATCTGGACAGCTTGCCCAGTCTGCATCTATGTTGGCTTGAAGAGTAAGACTTGAAGATGATTTAGAAAACAGACCATGACTAATTGTGGCCTTAAGGTACCGAAGTATCCTTTTAACAGTAGACCAATGAGACAACTTAGGGCAGTGCATAAATTGACATACTTTGTTTACAGCAAAGGCTATGTCAGGCCTTGTTAGAGATAAGTATTGTAATCCTCCTATAATACTTCTGAACAAAGTACAATCATCAAATTGAGGAGAATCAAACTGAGAGAGCTTAAGGAAAGTTGGCATAGGAAAAGTCATGGATTTGGCATGAAGCATATTACTCCTAATTAACAAATCCTTGATATATTTTCCTTGAGACAAAAATAAACTAGAAGCAGAATACTCAATCTCAAGCCCAAGAAAGTATGATAGTCAACCAGGATCCTTAACAGGAAAGACAGTAGCCAAATCACGAATAAGAGAATCAATAGCATTCGGTTGTGAAGAGGTGATAACCATATCATCAACATATATTAAAACAAAAATGCGTAGACCACCATGATTTAAAATAAACAGAGAGGGGTCTGCACGAGAGGCAAAAAAACCATAACCAACCAACCAAGAGCTGAGTTGTGCAAACCAGGCTCGTGGAGCCTGCTTTAAGCCATAAATAGTCTTGTTAGTTTCCACATGTAATTAGGGTAATTCGGATCAATGAACTCTTGAGGCCGCTACATGTAAACTGTGCCAAGTAATGAACCATGTAAAAAAGTATTTTGAATATCTATTTGGCGCAGGGGCCATCCCCGACTAACAACAAAAGATATTATCAAACAGATGGTGGTCAATTTCACTACTGGACTAAAAGTCTCATGATAATCTAATCCTTATTGTTGATGATAGTCGTTGGCTACCAATCTGGCCTTCCTACATTCAAAAAAGCCATCAGAGTTTAATTTGGTGTGATACACCCATCGGCAACCAAGAATATTAAAAGAATGGAGAAGGGGTACCAAACTCCATATTTGATTTTGAAGCAAGGTAGTGTACTCTTGAGTCATAGCATCACGCCATTCAGAGAACTTGGAGGTAGCTGAAAAACTGGAGGGTTCATCTAGAACAGCTACCATGGTGCTGAGACAGTGCCATTGTGGATAAGGGATCATGCCATCTGTGACAACTCGTGGTCGCGAGGAGTTGGTATGACTTCGACTAATGATTGGAGATCTTAGTGGAATGAAAGGAGATGAATCATTTCTGGACGGAATGAGAGTGGTTGAACAAGAAGAAGGAGAATCGAGACCAGGAGGGTTTTCAGAAATTGAAGGAATAGAGGACGGGGAATTAGGGCTCAAGGAGGAATTAGGGCTTACGGAAGGAATAAAGGAAGGAGACGAGAACCTAGGCTTGGGCCTAGACTGAGGATGGAGGTTGTAAAGAAAGGGAGTGAAGTATGAGTTTGGGCCGTGTTGGATGGATTGGATAAGTGTTGGGGAGTGGGCTTCGAACGAGAAAGAGGAAAGGAGACCTCATTGTGAAACTTGCATCTCTTGATATGTAAAGTCTATTTGATTTGGGTTCTAGGCACTTATATCCTTTGTGAGTGGTGCTATAGTCCAAAAAAACACAAGATATGGAACGAAAATTTAATTTGTGTTGGTTATAGGACGTAAATTGGGCCAGCATTCACAGCCAAACACCTTTAAAAAATTGTAATCCGAATCCCTATTATAGACAAGAGAATATGGGGATTATTTTTTAGTATTTTTTAAGGGAGCAAATTGATTAAGTACACAGTAGTTTCGAATGCTTCAACCCAATATTTGGTTGGAAGAGAGGCATGGGCTAATAGAGCAAGCCCAGTTTTGACAATATGTCAATGTTTGCGTTCTACTAACTCATTTTGTTGATGAATATGAGGGCATGAGAAACGATGTGTGATGCCAAGTTTGTGACACAGTGGGGTGAGGGGTTTGAATTCACCACCACCATCGGTTTGAAGCATAATTAATTTAGTATTAAACAAATGCTCAATAAAAGGTAAGAAAGTTGAGAATACTTGTTGAACATTAGACTTTAATTTCAATGGAAAAAACCAAATAAAGAGAGTAAAGTGATCTACAAAATAAATGTAGTATTTAAATCCATTTCTGGAAACTACAGGAGATGGGCCACAAAGGTCTCACTAACAAGTTCTAAAGGCTTTGTGTATGTGGCCCAACTGGATGAGTAAGCCAACTGATGGCTTTTTGCTAGAGGACATTCGAAACACTTGAACGCAGAGGGAGTGGGAGAAATGGGCAAACAATTGGTCTGCAAAATCTTAGAGACAAGTTCAAGGGACGAGTGACCCAACCATCAGTGCCATTGAGGGAGAGACGTTCGTTCACCAAGATGAGCTGAAGCAGTTGGTTGATTTATTGTTGAAGGGAAGACATGCAGTCCATTACGTGTGGGTCCAGTGAGGAGGGACTTCCCCGTCCAATTGTCCTTCACGGAGAAATGAGTAGCTTGAAATTCGAAAGCTAAAGTTATGAACACAAAATTGAAGAACTGAGATGAGGTTTTTGGTGATATTTGGAACATGAAGTAAGTTATGTAAAATGAAAGATGAAGAGCTTGAAGGAAGAAAGGAGTCACCAATGTGTTGAATCAGAAGGCACGATCCATCACCAACTCTGATTGTCTCATTACCAGAGTATTATTCAGTGGGTAGGTTGAGATTGCTCAAATCATTGATAATATGGTGGGTAGCAGCCGAATCTGGGTACCAAGTGGTGTTGAAAAGGGAGCTAGGCATGGTGTAATTTGCAGAGAAGGATCTAGGTGCTTCTATTTGATAGGCATGATCAAATATGTGCCGACATTGGAGGGCAACATGCCCTGGTTTGTTGCATACTTGACATGTGGGACGTTGTCCACCAGGTGTTTGATGATAGTTGCTTGAAGAAGAAGAAGAGTATCGACCACCACGGCCATTGAATCTACCTCAGCCTATGCCTTGTCGACCACACGAAAGAAACCTCTGCCACATTGATCTTTACAACCATGTGCACCGTAATTAACTGAGGGTTCAAAGACATTTTTTGCAGTGTGAGTAAGTTTACTTTCATGAATTAACAATAACTAATATAGTTCATGAGATGAAAGAGTTTCGGATCTTGTAGTGACAGATGTCACAAAAGATTCATAAACCAGACCTAAACCAGTTAGCAAATAAGTGACGAATTCATTATATGGAAGTGGGTTACCCATAGCAGCCAATGTATCAGCATGAGTCCAAACTTTTCCAAAATATTCAGAGATAGATTGATCTCCTCGGGAAAGGCTGGTAAGTTGAAATCGTATCTGGAATTCTTTTTCTTGAGAATGTGAAGGAAACATGGAGGTAAGAGAAAGCCATAGTTCTCTAGCAATGTTAGCAGAGAGAACATGGCTAATGACAAAATCGGAAAGGGATGAAAATAGAACACTGAGTACCAGCTGATCTGTGCGCATCTAGGAAAGAAAATCTGGGTTGGTTTTTGGTAAGCCATCTGAGATGGGAGGTAGAAATTGATCTGGACAATGGAGGGTTCCATCAACATAGCAATAGAGATTTTGTCCTCTAAGGTATGCCGATATTTGAACTTTTCATAGTAGATAATTTTCTGTTGTTAGCTTGATGGTAACAACGTGTGAGAAGGAAGAAATATTGGAAGAAGTTGGCTGTGGAAGAGAGGAGGAGACAGGCATAGCCATGGATCAAGGAGACTGCTAGTCGAGCAGCTCTGATACCATGTTAGAGGGACAATTTTCCTAAATTCTAAGTTGTATTCATTGTATTGAGGCAGTGTGTATTTATACACTTTACAAGAGAATCAATTCAATTACAAGAGAATGAAGTAAAGAATAAAATAACAAAAATGTAAAACTTATTCTAGAATATACTAAAGCTAATGTAAATCAGTAAATTCTATGCTAATACCAACTACAAATTAGAAAAAGAGATCTGAATGTTAAGGATTTACTACGGTGACTACATCGGACAGTCCCGAACCCAACTTATATATTGATCCTATGACTTGAGATATGCTAAGTTCGACAACGAGCGACGCCTTCATGTCTTGGCTTTAGTAGAGCTGCATGGCATCCATAGAAACTTTAGGGTTGCTTCCAGGGAGCAACGACCTTCTCTTAGATCTATGCCAATCTAAGCAACCCATAATTATCATTGAGTGGTGCTAGAAGTACTAAAAGACTTGCTATATATATATATAAGTTTCACATATTGATTTGCTAGCAATCAAAGTTGATCAAAAGTCAAGTCAAATCAAATATTTATTCTATTGATGATCTATCGATAGTCATATGAACTGTCAACTGAGTTTGTAACACTTATGTTATAAAATTTGTAGCAAATTTAGCATCTGAGAAATTCTATTTGTAAGCCTGCTTATTGAGACACCAAACATACCCCAGATAAGGAAGCCTCCACATCAGCTGGCGTAAAAAGATAGTGGTATTTTAATCTTTTATGACTTGTGGGATACCACAGCAATGGAGGTGTCAACAAGACTTGAACCAAGGACCTCATGAAACAACTTGATTCTTATACACCAACATATTCAAGATGTTCCTTCTGCAACCCTTCAAGCGCTTTTTTTGGTAAGAGTTTTCATAAAGCTGTAGCTTCTTGAAGAAACCTTAAGAAGCCTTCTTTTCTTTGTACTTTCTCGCAAAAACAATATACAACAACATATTCAAGAAGCTGAGACCAGCCAAAAGCAGGAAGAAATAATCAAGATGGCCCTCATTCAAGTTATCTGGTATCCATCCAACATTCCCACCTTTGGTTGTGGTGTAAGTTACAATAGTCAAAATCAAAGAGCTCAAGTAATTCCCCAATGAGTTTGTCAGAAGTGACAATGCACTGCATAAACTACGCATGGCATCTGGTGCTTGTTCATAGAAGAACTCATGCTGTCCAATGAATGTAAATACCTCTGCAGCACCCAACATGAAGTATTGGGGAATTTGCCAGAATATGCTAATTGGTACTGCAACATCTTCATCAATTAAACCAAGCTCTTTAGCAAGCTGCAATCGCTTAACCTCTACCAAAGCAGCTACCAACATGCAAACGACTGACACAAAAAGGCCAATTCCCATTCTTTGCAACTCTGAGAATCCCTTTTCCTTCCTTGTAAATTTCCTTGCAATTGGAACAATTATCCTATCATAGATTGGGACCCAAATAATAACACTGATGAGGTTAAAACTCGAGAGAGTGGCTGCAGGAATGGTGAAAGAAACTACTGTTCTATCCATCATCTTCCCTTGTTCCACAAATAATGAAGACATTTGCGCATAGACTGCGGAAAAGATAATTCCAGACGCCCAGATTGGAAACATACGAATCAAAATCTTCAATTCCTCCACCTGTGTCACAGTGCAAAGCCTCCAATGATTGGAGAAATCTCCACTTTTGAAGACAGAATCTGAGACCACAGCAGCCTTATCAAGGCACCTACAAAAAAGATGGAGTGAAAGCTTTAACAAAGCAGAAATTGTTTTGCAGTTTAGGAGGTCCAAAAAACCAAGATATTAACTTCCATGCAAGTCGTTCAGCTTTTAGTTCAGGAAATAATAACATACAATTCATAGCTCTCTAAGACGAACAATAGATAGGATGCTGCAATACAGGACAAAATAAGTACATAACATACTCCTAGCATATCTCTTCTGCAAAAATCATACCCATCCTTTTTTTATTTTTTGCAAAATTGAAAATAGCTATCATGTTTATGTAGAAGTAAACTGAATCTAGCAGCAGTCATTCATTACATTCTTGTCTGGAATGTAATAGTCATTCACATCAGCATTCCAAATACTAATAGCAGGAACAGTGACTTGTAAATGTGCGGGGTTTTTATTCCTGTCCAAATGGACAAGTTTTATGATGATCGATGATAACCATATTATTTGAGCTCACTATAATGACGAAAACGAGTACTTGAGCTCATTGCTGTGGTCCAGCTTACGAATTCCTTTACTGGTGGATCTCAAGTCTTGTGTTTCATAAAGGAGACTACTGTCCTCTGGGACCACCAAATTTCTCTTATGAAACGATGCAACCAAGACCTGGGAAATTCTTGTAAGAGGACTTCCCCCTGGTCTGTGTAATCTATAGAAGGGCGTGCCTGCAACAAAGATTACAATGCCAATAACCATAACCAATGTAGGAATGGCGTATCCAAGACCCCACCCTATATCTTCTTGAACCAAAACCACTAGACTACTTGATAGAAAAGCACCAATGTTATTGAAGAAGTAAAACCAGTTGAAGAAGGATCCCTTTTTTCCTCTTTCCCTAGGATCAGTATCATCAAACTGATCTGCCCCAAGAGGCCAAATACACGGTTTGATCCCACCGGTCCCAAGCGCAACTAAGTAGAGTCCAATAAAGAATATTGCATACTGAGCTGTAGTAGCTGAAGGACATACTGTACCCACACATTCAGCAGGCTGTAATGCAGGAATTGATGCACAGAGAGTCAATGTACACAAACCCTGTGCAAAAAACAATGAACCAAGAGCTTAGAGTTACCTATTCAAACCAAATGTAAATAGAGGCAACCAATGGTGACTATAAAGAAGAAACAACTGTGACAGACAGACAGCATTGGCGTCCTAAGAGCTTTTTTTACAGTCACTGTTTACTTCATTGAAATTTCCTTAACCTTTCTAACATGCATTGACCTAATCTAATACAGCTCAACAAAACTACATATCCAGCCATATAGTAGAATTCCCTCCAAATCTAATAGAATGAATGTTGTAGTCCAAATGACGCAATGAGAGCCATATAGTCGTTTAACTAACTATATGAAAAGGAAAACAAGAGCATAAGGCTATAGCTCTTCTGATTCGAAACATGTAGGATGTTGAAGAGGCGATGTGCTGATCAAGTGCCTAAAATTGAAATAATTCTCTGCATAGAAAATGTATACAGTTAATGGTAACTCAAGCATCTGCTTACAATAAGGTAAAAAGTGAAGAAAACTGCCATTGTCCAATATCTTCCCCAGTAAGCATCAGCTAAGACGCCTCCAATAAGGGGTATAAAATAACAAGTGCCTTGCCAAGTGGTAACATTTCTAGCAGCAGAGACATTTCCTTCATGTAGTTTGCTTTTAAGATAGGTAACAAGATTAGAGGAAATCCCATAGAAGGCCAAACGTTCACAACCTCCACTGCCTGTACTGTGTTTTACAACTGTTAATGGCAAATAATAACAGCACAAAAATGGATAGAGAAGAATCGTTACCTAGAATGAAGGGGCATGCTTTCCACTTTCCAGTACTATTCTTCAGGACAGGCCTCCCTTTAATGTCAACTGAGCCATCTCCAGTGACCTCATCATTCTGAAGAGATATCAAATAATATCAATCATCATATGTAGCTAAGGGAGGGGGTGAAGAAAATGTAGGTAAAGGATCTCCTACCCAGTTCTGTATGTTTTTTTTTTTTTTTCCTTGTTTATTATGGAATGAGTTTTTGTTGTTGGGAATCTCCCCCTTACTCTTGTATTTTCAATTTAAATTTTAATGCAAATTTTCTTAAAGAAAAAAATATATGAACATTGGTCAACTCATGCTTGGGGCCAACCCTTTAATGTAGTTTCAAAGTTTATAAAAATTAAACTGATTACAGCTCCTAGAACACCCTCTACCCGGAGCAAGAGCACTAGTACAGAGATTGAGCTTAAAAATAATCGTTTTGCTAACTAATTTTGGCTTCTCTAAAAAAGTTTCAGCTTTGTTGTTCAACTGATGTCGGTTAATAATTACTTAGTTTGACATTATAACGACTAAAAATGGGGTTTGCGATTCAGTTTTTTTTTCTTTTTAGGAAAAAAATGAACCTATGACCGTTGCCTTATGCCTAATTAATTTTACTCTGCTAGATTTTTCTTATTTATTTTGAGTCAAAAATGGGAAGAGCAAAGAGATGAGAGAAATGGGGGTAAAAAAATGGAAGAAGAGATGATTGTAAAAAAAAAAAAACTATTAAATTCTATATGCATCTCACGTTAATGGACCTTAGTTTATAAGTTCACTCTTATAAAATATTAAAATCTATGTAGATCAATAATTTCTCGTATACATTATCTAGATTAGAAAGAGAAATAGTTTACTGATTATTAAATAATAAATCGATAATAAGTAGCATATATGCTATAAAACCTAAAAAAAAAAAAGGAAAAAAACTACTTCGCCTCCCAAGTTGTACCGCTATACTTGACCGCTTGGGTATTACTTAGTGATTAAAGAAATGATTTTAAGTGTATTGGTATATTTTTTTATTTTTTAAAAATATTTAAATATATTAAAAAAATGTGAATAGAAAAATGAAAAAAAAAAAGTTGCAAAAGCAACTAACGGTCAACGACTCAAAAAAAAATGTGTGCACTCAAGGTAGATTCCGCATATCACTTCGAGAAGTCTTTTTTATATTTTATTGATATTAAAATAGGCATAACCCAAATACACATAAGTATACTAACATTACACCTAGTAAAGAATCAAATCTTTGGAAGAACTAATCGGAGGAGGTACTTTTGTAAATTATTTATGAAAAAAAAATCTAAATTTTTGTTAAATCACCTGTTGTCCTATGGTAGAAAATCTCTTCTTTGATAATTCGAGTTCGACCATTCTTAAATTCTATCAATTTTATGTAATTTGTGTGTTTATTTAAAATTAGATTCAACGAAGTTATGGAAAAGTATTAATTGAATGAGAAGTATTACAACTAGATTCTATAAAAATAAACCATTAACTGAACATGATTTTGCATGATATGTTAAATTTACTTTACAATAAAAATAGCGTTAATTACAATTTAACATACCACATCAAGTTACGTCAGCTTGTAGATTTACTTTTGTGAGATCTTTTTGTGGCTAAAATATTTTCCTAATAAAATAAGGGGTTGTTTGGGAAGTGAGATGATCTCATCTCAAAATTTCTCAAAATTTCATTCACAAGCATCACCCAATCACAAACACTTTTCAATTTTAAATATTTAATTTTTTTATCTAATCATTACTTAATCATTATAATTTTTCTAAATTTTTAAACAAAACACAAAAACGATATAAGTTTTTTCAAATTTCAAAACAATAATAATATTAAAAAAAAATTTAATAATCTTTTAACTTTATAATATTTTTATTCAAATTTATCTTCTCTCTTTTCTCAAAACTCAATAAACTATATTAGGGAAGTTTAGATAGTGAGTTAAGTTGAGATGAGAGTTGAAAGTTAAAAATTATATAAAATATTGTTAGAGTATAATTTTTTAATATTATTTTTGTTTTAAAATTTGAAAACGTTGAATTGTTTATTATATTTTGTTTGAAAGTTTAGAAAAGTTGTAATGATTAGATGAGATGAGTTGACATCAACTATGAATCCAAACAACCCTTATAAGTGTGTGGCTGTGAAATTGTGTTGAATTCAATGGAAAATAATAAAATTAAAAAATGGGTGGATCTACAACCGCCACTGAGCTCTCGAAACTCTCGGTGCATTTCATTTGTATTATTTTCAAATATTTTTTTAAAAAAAAATTATAACATCATTAAAAAAATACAAATTTAATCATTAAGTAAAAAAATAAAAATAAAATAAAATAAAAAATCCAGCGACAATACTAGCATTTTCCTTAAAATAAATATATATTTATTTGAACCAAAATTATTATTTTTAAATAGTATATTCAAATTAGAAAACCACCATAAATATCGTCTATTTTTTTGGTTATACGGTCATCACCAAACGGTCAAAAGTAGTTCCAATCCAATCAATGAAAAGAATGATGTAGGGGGCTAAATGGAAGGGTAGGCAGATTTGGTACCCTGTCAACCTTTATCGTCAAGCTTTTAGCCACGTGTCAGTCACATCTTCCAGCGACTTTTTTTTTTTGTTTTTGTCCTCCTCTTTTCTTTTGCGAGTTCTACGGGTTCAAACAGTAATTGGTGAACATCCAGAGAAATGCTAATATTTTCAACGAGAAGTACCATTTGCCCGGGAAAGTAAAAAGGAATCTGTGTTGCTTGGAAAATTTGTAGAGCCATGTCTTCTAATCTGGGATACCCCCCAACAGAGCCTTGATTTTTAAGAAGAGGCAAGAATCCAAGGCCACAAATTGGAGATTTACGGCCCGATCGAGCTCAAGATGGTGGAGCTCAGACGATAAAAGAATGGAAGAAACAAACGCACTCACTCACGCTAAATAAAGCTTGGAAAAGAAGTTAAAGAGATCACATAGTAGAATTATGAGATGCATAAACAGAATAAAAGGAGATGGGGAGATCATGGGTTGGAACCTGCTGAAGAGCATCATCTTCCAAGAGGAATATTCTCTCTTCGTCCGCAGCAGCCATCTATCTATCTATATATCTCTCTCTCTCTCTAAAACCCAAAGACAATTAATAACAATTGAGGAGGAAATAGAGTATGCCAAAAGGTTAAAAGAAAAACCTTCGACTTCAATATATTTCATTTTATCTTATTATTATAATTTTTTTAAATTTTTATATAAAATAAAATAAAATAAATATTTCAATTTTCTTAAATCTTAAAATAATAATAATATTTAAAAAAATTATATTTACAGTCTCTAAATAAAGATTATATATACAAATCTTTCATTAAATAAAAAAAAATACTATTTTAATAAGGATATTATTATAATTTTAAAAAAAATTAAAGATAAAATTAATTAAATTTACAATATAATCTCTATTTAAAGATTATATATAATATTATTTATTAAAAAATAATATTTTAATCAACTCAAACTCGTACCACCTTACCTCATTATTTCAATAACTTCTTAGTTGACATGCATTATTACGAAGGTACAATTGTTTGTTTGTGGGTTGTGGTCCTTTCTCAGCACATGTTAAGGCAGGCGGTTATGCGCACCGATGTGCACCGAAGTGCTGACATGGAATGAATTTAATGAAGGAAAAGTCTGAATGCAAGCTGATTTCGTGTACCAATTGCGCACCAATCTCCACGTCAGTTAGTAAAACGGTGAGTTTTAATTAAATGAAACTCAGGACTTTTCCTCTCCGTTTTCCTTGTCTCTCTCTCTAGCTCTATTCTCTGCAACTTGAAACTCATTCTCTCCTCTATTCTCAGACAATGACATTCTCTCCTCCATTCTCTTCTTCTCCCCGTCGTCTCGTGCTTAGAAGCCCATTAAAGCTTTGGAACCCCCATATGATTCCAAACGTTTAACCCCCATTAAAGCTTCCGAGCCCTAACCCTGTTGTCTCCCTGATTTGTCGTCGAAGCCAAGGCTAATTTTCTCAAGCACCGGTATATATCTCAATCTCTCTCTCTCTGTGATTTTCAGTAAATTTAGGTTGATTTGTTTAGAGATTTTCAATAAAAATTTCCCAATATACAGCCCTTTTGCCATACATTATTTCTCTACTATTATCTTCGTTGTGCTTTCAAAATAGGCTTGAGGGATTGCTGATCTCACATTGATCTGGATTCAAAGACGCGTTGAGTATTTTTTTGATTTTCTAGTTTTATGATTAGAAATAAGTCATGACTAGATTTTCTAAAAAATAGTTAGTTCACTGATAAATTGCTCTAGTAGTTTTAGTTTAGCTTAGTTTCCAGAGTTTGCTTCCAATCCTTCAATTGGAAGTCATAAAGTTGAGTTTTTTTTTTTTTTTCTCCACCGCAAGGCCCTTTTTTCTCTAGAAAAACTTTGTATGCAGTCAAGTAATGCATGTCCATTTGTGCTCAGTCTAAGAAGTTTTCTTGCTTTGTAGGCTAACACAAGTTCGATTTTCAACATCTATTTTATATCTTCAGATTCGTTCTAGTTTGATAACTTATTTTTGGATGCACTTGTTTTCCTAGCACACTATTAGTTTGAGAGTTTATCTGTTTCTTATTCCAGTTAGTTTTTTTGATTTAAAATCATTTTGTACCATCTATCGCTAATTACAAGCTGAAAAGCCCATCTACTAAACCCACTTGTTCTGCAACAATTACTATACTCTTTCTCAGGTTTATTTATCTTTTAAAATTCAATAACTTGTGTTGTTGGTGTCACAAGCTGCAGATACAGTGCATCTGTGATTTGTTTGATTCAAATCTGAGAAAGAGAGGATTAGATCAAGAAGAGGGAGATGGTGCTTCACAAGAGAAATGATGAGATTGAGAAGAGGGAGTTGGCTATCCACGATGATCAAATCGATCTTCTGATGAAACAAGTAGAAGTGTAGTGTTCACGCACACTACTTCATGTGTATTGGGGATTTGCCATAGTTATTTCATGTTATTTAATAGGATCTAAGTGAATTCCCAATGTTGGTTTGCTTTTGTAAATAAAACTCTACCAACCGGACAGGTTATGTAATGGATGGGTAAGGTTATCGAAAAAAATTGTTAGGTTATGTAAGTTGTGTTGTTTGCTGGTGGAAATCTAATGGAAATTTATTTTAAAAATAAGCACAATGATCATGACCAATTGTTATGTTATCCTTATCTCTTTAGCACATTATTGGCACTAATTAAGAACACTTGTTGTATGCTAATGGAACTCTGCTTTTTGTACTAGATAATCCAAGTAATGATATTTGCTACAAAAATATTGTTGGGAAGTCTTACTGTACATAAATTTCGGGTTGGTTGTGCGTCTCCTAGTTAGTGTTACTGTGTTTGGAACTACCCAGTTTGGAAAAAAAAAAAAAAAAAAACTTGAAAACTTGTACCCATAAAACCCAGATTGGTTATGACAGACAATAGGGGAACCTAGAATATGTTATTCATAAGGAGATCGTGAAGCTAAATTCAACAAGGGGACTGTTATTCACATGAGGACAAAACTTTAACACTCTTTACCAGAAAGAAAATGTTCAACAAGGAACAACAACAATATATACATATTACAACAACAGCTACATCTATTACTTGCCTAAACCAAGTTTATACAAAAAAAAAAAAAAAAAAAGTTGTATCATATGAGACTCTCTGCAAAGATTTCATGGCTGCAGAATGTCCAATGGTCCTGCAGGCTTTCACCCTCAATGATCAAATGCACATCCACCACATCGCAGTAGTTCATATCCACTGAAATATGGTTGTTGTCTGCAGGAGCTGACAGTTCACCATTCTCCAATGAAATTAACTTTTTGCAAAAATGCTGATGCACTGGGTGGACTCCTCTGTTTTTGCTACAGGCTGTGCACCTTGGTTTGCATGGAATGCATGCATGGCTTGAACAAATTTCAATGAAAATGAAAAAAAAAAATTATGGAATACATATATGGGTAAGATCATGATGAAATACAAAACAAATTATGAAATATTGATATGGGTAAAATTAATTACAATGAAAATGACAAAAAAAAATGTTAATATGGTAGAGCTCTTTTCACGCTCGTACAATCAGTTAAAGCTCGACCAGTTATGGAGGAGGATATGCCTAAATTGCTTTCCTACCTCATGCTAATAAACATGTGCCCTTGCAATCTCTACCCTTGTCATGTACATCTCCTGCATTATCAAGTCAAAAGAATAAGTGTTCATTCAAATTGATTTTATTGATGTGGACCTCGCACTTCAATGATCATCTTCCTTAAATAAATGCTTCTGCAGATGAACATGATGGCCCCATGTATGCTCAGGACTCAAGAAGTGTGGGTAAAGTGTAACTATTAAGAATGAGTGAAAAGGTCAGGATTTCTGTTTGATCAATTCTAACCACTTCATGCCACATCACAATGGGTGATGAAATCAAAGTAACACATTTTTTTTTTATCATGAACATCTCAGTTGGGCAGACTTGACTCAACAAATATCATCATTTCCTCTCAATTAGAACCGGGAAAAGAAAATTGAAAATGAAGAGAACATACAAGAAGATTTGAAGCAGAACTCAATGACATTATGGCATGTGCAGTAAGAAATGGGGTTCTTAGTTCTTTATTGCAAACCCCAACAATTACAAGAAAGTATGCCTTTTAGACCACTTAAAACGGTCTTCTGAACAAAAAGAAAACAGAAACTTCCATTTGTCCCAAATTTTCCCGTACAAAAGCCATGTACAAAGCAAATAAAACTGTGCTACTTTTAGCCTACCATCATATTTTAACAGAAAATATTGTAAACGTAGGAGAAGAGTTTCAGTTCAGTGATTCCTTCGGGTTCATAGTAAACATACGGGTTCCATTTCAGCATTTAAAGTTGAATCACCTTGGCTGATAATCATCACGGAGCATAGGAGAGGACTGACCTTGACAAAGGTGGGTCGCAAGCAGAGGAGTTCCCTTGAGTGGCGGAGGTGGGTCGCATGCAGGGGAGTTCTCTTACGGAGGTGGGTCGCGCGCAGAAGAGACCAACTGAAGATTAGATGACGAGATTTGGGGTGAGATCTGGGGGAGAAGAGACAAACGAATGGGAGATTGCTTGTACCTAGACGAAGGGGATTTGATAGACGATGTCTTCTTTCTCTGCATTTTGTGTATGCCTTCTTCATTCTCTGTATTTCGTGTTTTTTTTTTTTTTTTATAATATGAAAAGCCACGTCAGCGGAACGGTGCGCAATCAGTACACGGATTGCTTGTACCTAGAAGAACTGTTTAATGAAACGGTGTGTTTCATTTTAGTCGTTTGGGGTGGGAAAGAAATTTGGATCGAATTTGAATCTAAAGGGAAAAAAACGCAACACACCGTTTCGCCCATCCCACACCTTCTCCTCCATCCCACACCTTCTCCGTGCTGTCTCGCCCATCACAGAAACCTGAAGGCTCCTCCATTCTCGCCGAAACGGTAAGGCTCTCTCTTTTCTCTCTTTCCATTCTCTATTTCTCTTCCCTTCAGCACTGTCGATTCTCGGTCTCTCCTCTGTCAAATTCCATTTTTTTCTTTGAGATTGTTATGAACCCTACCCTAAGCAGATGTCCTCTTCCCTCTTTGGTTCCAAACCCTAACCCTAATCAAATTCCATTTTCGGTTCCGAGCCCTAATCCATACAAATCCCTCTTCTCCGTCGATGCAATTCAACGTACAGGTATCTCTCTCTCTCTCTCTCTCTGCTTCTCTCTCTTTGCTTTTCGTATTTTTTGCTTGATCTGAGGAAATGTGGGAGCTGTTTAGTGATGGAGTTCAGTCTATGAGGATGAACTACTATCCTCCATGCCCTGAACCAGATAAGTATGCACTGTAATTTGTATGCGCACTGTATGAAGAGCTATTCCAATTGTAGCGATTTTTGCTGGGTAGTCAGACTACAATCAAATCTCTCCTTTGTCTTTTTGAAGATTGATCAGAATAATGCAACTAATTACGTTGAAAAGCTGGACCAAGTACTTATAGATTTTGGACTTTTAAGCATCTCAAATATTATATATATATGTATATATATATATATATATATATATATATATATACGCGTACTTCTTGTACAATAGAGGATGCTTTTCATGTCAGGAAATTACTAATTTCATACAGATCATCACTATTTAGAAAATTACTAATTAACTCGATCTATAAACATGTTATTTCTTTAGGGTCTATCATGATTAGGATGAAGATAGTAATTACAGGGTGATTTGTGTTTGAAAAGACATGCCCTAGCTACCAAAAAAAAAAAAAAAGTTAGGAAATATTCTGGTATCCAGTACTACTGATTCATCTTTTTCTTATTCACTAAATGAATTTGTTGTCTCACAAAGAAAGCATCTAATGTCAAACTAGTTGCCAGTCAAATGAGGTAGGGGGCGCTTAATTCCAAGAAAAACAAAACACGAAAAATTGTTGTAGCTAGATTATAAATTATAGGTTGATTGAGGATCCAATTTAATGCTTGTTAGCTAGGCTTACAATATATATGTATGTGATATTTGAAATCCAACTTGTTGATCATTTTATCAACCAAACTAATTTGTGGACAAAAACTTGCTTCGTGTTTACATATGACTATGAGGAGTTTGATCAATGGCCTGCTCATCAGCACCCATCTCATGATTTCTTGTTGCTAAGATACACTGATTAGCTAGCTAGCTGTACGTCTGAAAATTTTAGAAGTGGTTATAAACTACTTGTAGTTGGGGACAATTAAATTAATTATCTGTAATTTATAGACGATCGAGATCAAGGAGTATTAATGGATCGAGGACTTAAAAGTAGAATAGATGTTGCATGCATATATGGGGCTAGAAGCCTTACTTGATTGTCTCTATTATTTTGCTTGTGAGAGTGACTGTTTTGTCGTGTGCATGTAGATTGGTAACTTGCAAAGTTTTGGTAATATAGAATTGTGCTAATATTCAAAGTTTTGCAAAGTAATGTTGTGTTTTAATTGTGTTCAGATATTGTGTAATTGGTGGTCATGTACTCAAACAGAACAGAGATTGTAAAGAGGGAGTTGGGAGTCCACAACGACCAACTTGATATTCAAAGGCAACAAGCAGACATCCGGCGTGAACGCACACTTCTTTGTGTCTATTGAGTGATTTATATTTTAATTTCATTGTACTTGATACGATCACAGTGAATACCCACTGATCAAGGCAGCTTGATATATGGTTGATGCAGTTGGACAAAAGCTCCAAGAATGTCTAGACTAGATCCGTTTGTATGTAGTCACCATAGTGCCATTAGTATGTTGTAACCCTATGAGGTTTTGTCTCTCTAGTTTTGTTAGTCATTTGATGTTGTAATAGAATTATGGATGTAGCTGGAAACTGTGTGTGAAGAAGTTCACATATTAGCGATGCATTGTGAATTATTAAATGTGTATGTGGAAATTGTATTTTAATCCAGTTGATGAAAGAAGGTATTGAGGTTACACTTGAGTTGTACATCCTAATTATTTATTTACAAAAAGAACCCAGCAGAGTACATGAACAAGCAGAGTAATCCGAATAGAACAAGCAAAGTTCATGAATAACGGGCCATGAGCACAATCTTGAGACACATAGCAGCAAAATACGACCTGTAGCATCATTTCATATACCATTCAGTTGGTAATTTCGTCCATGAGTTCAGTAGGTAATTTCGTGTACAAGATAATTGAATTACCCACTAAATACACTTATGAAAATAACACTACTCTTTGTTCATGCACTCAATACAAATTAGTTCACCTGCCATACACGTTGCCAATATATGCACATACATGCAAATTAGTCCAAATATTTTACAAACTTCCACATCAAATTTATACTGCAGCTAGTAGTTTCAGTCATCAATCAGATTTTCCCCGAGTACATTGACTTATAGACACGGTTGTGTCCCAGACAAGCTATTCAGCTGGGTTCCACCCCAAGTTGCATCTGTGAACATAATATAACAGTTAAAAACTCATCCACATGTAACAAAATCTAAAACTTTAGATAAAGTGACCAAGTTGAACAAGATCAATTACACTTTCTTGAGTCTCAAAGCCAAACTGGTTTCCACTAAAGTCCAACACTTTAGTAGTGTTTTGGGGCAGCTAACAACAGATAAAAAAAAAAAACTAGATTAATTTAAAGAACTCTGGATATAGATATTTGTAGGATTTAATCGATCTGGTGCTTCTCAGAGAACTGCAAAACTGATGTTTGATAATATGTCACTCAGAGGTTCTTGATAGCAAAAAGCTTATTTTCTTTTGTCATGTGAATTACATTCTCAACCGATGAGGTGTAGCTTGTAGATTTGATGTAACTATTCATTACTCAGTACAATAAGAAATTTACTAGATTGTATATTCTGGGTTGAGAAACTTTGGTCTCAAGCAATCAGTGGACGCACCTTGACCACGACTTCTACAGCTTCAATGTATGTACTGCTAAATGCATAGAAAAATATCTTAAATATATGTCTGTTAAATGATGGAAGTTTAAGCTACGATGAGTTTGTAAGCAGAGGACTGACCTTGACAGAGATTTAGGACTTCTGGGCAATCACAGATCCAACAAATCCCACCGGCCAATCTGCAGCAGAGGTGGGTCGCGCGGAGAGGAGATCCCTTGAGTGGCGAAGGTGCACGCGGGCAGAGGTGGGTCGCGTAATTTTTTTTTTCGAATATTTGCTTGCAGAGGGGAGAAGAGACAGACTACAGCGGGTGGGTCACTCAGTGCTCCATTACATTTGTTTTGTAAGAGTGGATTCACACGCAGAGGGGAGAAGAGCCAGACGAGAAGGGGAGATAAAGCAGTGAAGCCGATGGTTCTTCCTCTCTTTCGATCGTGTTTTATTCTCTCTTTTTTTTTTCTTTTTGTTTTTCAAAAGGGCATCTGGTAAAACAATCCACCTCAGCACTGGGTACGCGATTGGTGCGCCATTTTGCCTGTACGTAGAAGAACTGCTATCTATATATATATCTCTCTCTCTCTAAAACCCAAAGACAATTAATAACAATTGAGGAGGAAATAGAGTATGCCAAAAGGTTAAAAGAAAAACCTTCGACTTCAATATATTTCATTTCATCTTATTATTATAATTTTTTTAAATTTTTATATAAAATAAAATAAAATAAATATTTCAATTTTCTTAAATCTTAAAATAATAATAATATTTAAAAAAATTATATTTACAGTCTCTAAATAAAGATTATATATACAAATCTTTCATTAAATAAAAAAAAATACTATTTTAATAAGAATATTATTATAATTTTAAAAAAAATTAAAGATAAAATTAATTAAATTTACAATATAATCTCTATTTAAAGATTATATATAATATTATTCATTAAAAAATAATATTTTAATCAACTCAAACTCGTACCACCTTACCTCATTATTTCAATAACTTCTTAGTTGACATGCATTATTACGAAGGTACAATTGTTTGTTTGTGGGTTGTGGTCCTTTCTCAGCACATGTTAGGTCGTGACTCACGAGAATATGTAGCATAGGCCAATACCCGGCATTTAATTTACACATTATTAATTAGCACATTATTGAGGCAACTTCTGTCGTTATCACGGGATTCACTTCTTTTTACAAAGAGTATAATATATCTAATATGAGAGGCAATAATTAACTGAAAAGAATCGCACAGTAAAAGTTTAACATTGTTCATTTATATATATATATATATGGGGAACAATACTCATTACTTTAGAGCATTGACATTGAGAAGTCAATGCATTTTCAAAATTTAAAAAAAATATATATAGATAAAATGATCTATATTAAATTTTTCAAAAAATAAACGATTGAACTATGAGTTATAATAATTTTAAGTATATCTTCAAATTTAAAGATATATTATTCATCTTCAAAAGTCATATTTTATTATAAAATTTATCCCAATTACTTTGCTTTTCAATTTTCATTTCCCACGATTTTCACTTCTCTCAAATGCCTTTCACTTTCATTTTTATATTCAGTTTTGAAATATGTGAAGGAATAAATATTATTATTAATTAACATAATATTAATAATAAAAATATGTGAAAATATAAAAAAATAAAAATATTATTATTAAAAAAATAATATTATATTATTATTTTGACTAATACAATATGAGATTATAGATAGGGAGGTTTTGAAATTATGGAAAACATGTACTTTTCATCAAATTTTGAATATGGCTTTGATGAAGCCAATGCTAATTGCTATTGGATTAGTCAAAGCCATTTTCAAAGCCATGGGAAGACGCTTGGCATTGGTTTTATCAAAGTCATATTCAAAATTTGATGCAAAATACATGTTTTTCATAATTTCAAAACCTTCATATCCATAACTCCACATTGAATTAGTTATTAAATTCATCAAAATAATAATATAATATTTTTTTTAATAATAATATATATTTTTTTTCATATTTTGCAATTACACTATCCAAATAAAGCTTAACGATTAATAATCAAAGATTAAATGGAAGGCATCCTAGATGGTATCGGCAACTTTTTTGCTGGCCTGAAATTAGATGGGAGCACCATATTTTTTAGCTAATAATATTATATTATATTATTATAACAAATAAAAATTATTGTAGCTACAACCCTATAGTATTAACCTTATATGAATTTAATTGGATTATTGTTTAAAGAACAAACTATTATACGCAAGAAAGAAGTTGGTCCTAGTTTCTATAATAAAATATTACTTTTGATGATGTACAGTACATCTTCAAATTTGAATATGTACTTAAAATTACTGTAGCTCAAATTTCAAACTTCTGCATTTTGATGAAGCAAATGTAGATGATTTTATCTACATTTCTTCAAATTTTGAAGATGCGTTGGCTTTTGATGAATCTAATGCTTAATGTTTAGCAGCATATTGTTCATGCATTTCTTTCGTCCACTCTGGATGCTAACTGCATGTACAAGCGGAAGGGTACACAATAGCACATGTATAGTGATGCGATGTGGAGGATGCTTATTCATGGTTAAACAGTAAGTCAAATGCTGGAAATATAAATCAAGAGGGAGTGCCTAGATTTACCTAGTTTTTCACATGTTCTTTTTAGGGTGAATTTACTGCATTTAGGTTATATATATACATATATGTGTGTGTATATATATATTAAGTCCCCCTCTCTAGTTTTCTCTCTAGCTTTGCTTGAAGAGAATAGAGGTGGTGGTGAGCCTTAGTGTCTTAACACTGGCGTTTGTAGTCTTTGGTCGAGTATGATGGAAAATTTACATACAGTAATCTACACTTGAGTGAGGAGGAAGGTGATGCTATTGTGCTTGAAGATGCTGTGTTTTCAGAGGTGCAAAGAAAGGGTGATCGCAGTTTGATAGGTAAAATTTGGAGTGATAGACAGATGGGAAATGTGGAGTCCATTATGTCAATGATTTGGCACTTTAGTAAACTTGCAGTTTTGAGGGAGGTTGGCCGAAATATATTCATCATGATTTTTGCTAATCATGCTGATAAACAGATAGTAGAAGGTGGTAGGCCTTGGTTTTTTTATGGTCAGTTATTTGTCATCAATACTTTCGATGGCTTCATACCAATATAGGATATGAAGCTTGATTTGGCTTCATACCAGCACAGGATATGAAGTTTGATTTGGCTTCCTTTTGGGTGCAATTTCATAATCTACCTTTATTGGGGATGAACAAAGAATGTGGAGAGAAGTTGGGTAGTACAATAGGAATGGTTGTGGAGGTGGAGATTGATGAAGATGATGTAGGATGGGGTAGTAGTGTGAGAGTCAAAATTCTGTTAGATTTGAAAAAGCCTCTTGCAAGAGGCAGGACTATTACAATGCATGGAGTAAAAATTTGGAGTCTTTTGCAGTATGAAAAGCTCCCTCAGTTTTGTTTTACTAGTGGTAGAATTATTCATGAGAATGCAGGCTGTCAGTTAGAGAAGAATTCATCACCACAATTTGGAGCATGGTTACGTGCAGAACCTAATACTAGGAGGAGGTGGGAGTATAATAAGGATAGTTCCAATCAGCGGACTAAGAGAACAGGGGTGGAGATGTAAACGAACAGGTAAAGAATAAACTATAATGCACTCAAGGTGCTTGAGGAAATGACGCAACCAGAGAGGAAGAAGCTCCTTTGTATTTCGTATATTTTTCCTTCACTTTTCATTACATCTATGTACTATTTATAACAGAGAACTATACAAAGAATACAATCACATCAACGGTTCAGATTTACATGAGGATTGAAAATGATATTTTAGACCTAGGACACTTGTCCATTGGTTCTCTTGAAGATGTTTTTGGGAGATGTTCTTTTGTAATCATTGTGCGTGAGTCTGTTGCAGGTTGGCTGTGATCTGTGCTGTCTGGTACAGTAGCTTGAGCGTGAGCCTTGCCATGCACATTACTGTGCGTTGTGGCTACAGAGTTTGTCGTTGCTTCAATAGCCCCCCACGAGTCAAGCGGCACTGGAGAGATGGTGAGGCTTGATCGAAGGAGCTAAAACCGAGCACTTGAGAGAGGCTTAGTAAAAATATCTGCAATTTGATCTTTAGTAGAAACAAATGAAACTTTAAAGGTTTTGGCAGCCACACGTTCACGCAAAAAGTGATAATCTAAGGCCACGTGTTTGGTGCGAGAGTGCAAAACAGGATTTACAGAAAGGTAAGTGGCACCTAGATTATCACACCATAAGATGGGAGGGATGGACAAAAAAATTCCAAATTCACCAAGAAGAGATTGTAGCCATAATACTTCACACGTGGTATTTGCTACTGCTTTATACTCAGCTTCAGTCGAGGATCGAGCAATAATGGGTTGCTTTTTGGACCCCCAGGATACAAGGTGTGAACCAAGATATACACAGAATCCACCAGTGGATCAACGATCATCTGGGCAACCGGCCCAGTCAGCATCAGAAAAGGCTGATAAATTAAAGGAAGACGAGGATGAAAGGTGAAGGCCATGGTGAGGAGTGTATCGTAAGTAACGAAGTATGCGTTTAACGGCTTGCCAATGAGGTAGTCTAGGACAATGCATGAACTGGCAAACTTTGCTAACGGCAAATGATATGGCAGGGCGGGTAAAAGATAAATACTGAAGACTTCTACTGTGCTACGGTAGAGTTGTGGGTTTTCAAATGAAGACCCATAAAGAGTAGTGAGTTTTTCAGATGTGGACATAGGAGTCGAGACAGCCTTTGAATTATGCATGTTGGTTTTTTTGAGGAGATCTGAGATATATTTACACTAAGATAAGAACAGACCATCAGAGTTTCAGATAACCTCAATTCCTAGGAAATAGTGCAAGCAACCTAGATCTTTTACTTGAAATGAATTGCTCATGGATGAGATAAATTCATATATCAGTTGTTTATTAGAGCCAGTGACAACAATGTCATCAACATAAACAAGAACATAAATTAAATCAAAACCATGGAAAAATATAAACAACCAAGAATCTGACTTAGAGGCAAAAAAACCAAGAGACAAAAGTTTGTTGCTTAATTTTGAAAACCAAGCCCAATGGGCTTGTTTGAGGCCATAGAGGGACTTACGTAGCTTGCAAATGTGTGTGGGATGATCAGGATTTGCGAACCCTGGCGGCTGTTGTATGTAGACAGCTTCCTCCAAGTCACCGTGTAGGAAGGCATTCTGAATATCCAACTGGTGTAGAGGCCAAGACAAGGTGACAGAAATGGATAGGATGGTTCTAATGGTCACTGGTTTGACCACGAGACTGTAGGTCTCTGTGAAGTCGACCCCCGCTTGTTGATGGAACCCTTTAGCAACCAAGCGAGCTTTTCGCCATTCAAGAGTTCCATCGGCAAGACGTTTGGTCTTTAGGACCCACTTGCAGCCGAGGATATTGAGGTGGGAGTCATACGAGATGAGATCCCAGGTATGGGTGAGGAGCAGGGCATCAAACTCGACGGCCATAGCAGCGCGCCACTCGGGAAATTTTGCAGCCTCAGTGAAGGAGGAAGGTTCGTCCGGAACCACGGAGGAAGCGGAAGTAGTGAGGTGCAGGGAGGGGTTTCGGGTAGGCCAGGGGATGGTGCCATAGAGGCGACAGAGGGGTCTATGGACATTGTTGCGAGACCTCGTAACCATAGGGTGAATAGGAGGTGCCGCGGGAAGGGAAGTGGCAAACGAAGGAGATGGCTACCGAATAGGAGGAGATGGCTGGGTTGATGCCGTAGGTGTGTGCGATCGAGATGGCTGGGTTGGCGTGTGCGATAGAGATGGCTGCGATGAAGAGGGAGACGATGCCCTATCTGAAGAGATGGCTGCGACGGGCTGGATTTGTGGGCCTGGGTTTAGAGTGGGCTGAGACCTAGAGTGGGCAGAGACCTTGAGGGGTGTGTGAATTAGTGTGTTTTGTGGAGGGGTCAAAGATGAGGTTTGTGGGTCTGGGCTTAGAGTAAGGCCTGGTAAGGGAGCTATGAGAGAGTTATCATGAGAAGAAGGCTGGTGCGTGGGCCGTGAGTTGTGAGGGGCAAATGGGAAGGTGTCTTCATAAAACTGGACATCCCGGGAGATATAGATCCTGCCCGTGGGTATGTGAAGATAGAAATACCCTTTGTGATCGGGACTATAACCCAAAAAGTTACACGGCTTGGATCTCAAGTCCATTTTGTGACGGTTAAATGTCCTTAAGTTAGGCCAACAAAGGTATCCAAGAGTGCGTAAAAAGGTATAGTCAGGTGGTATATTAAAAATTAATTGAAAGGGGGATTTGTTTTGAAGCGTTGGCGTAGGCATTCGATTTATGAGAAACACCGCGGTTGAGAATGCTTCAGCCCAATATTTTTGCGGAGTAAAAGAATGAGCTAAAATGGCAAACCCGGTTTCAACAATGTGACGATGTCGCCTCTCAACCATGCCATTTTGGACATGAGAGTAGGGACATGTCACACGATGTTGAATGCCATAATTTTGAAAACTTTTGTGTAAGGGTCGAAATTCGCCACCTTCATCAATTTGCACCGAAGCAATATTTGAGGAAAAGAAATTGGTGACATATTTGTAAAATGCAAGAAACATGGATGATACATCTGATTTTGCTAAGAGTGGAAAAAACCAAATGTATTTCAAATAATCGTCAATGATAGATAAATAAAAACGACAACCATGAGATGACAGCACAGGCGTCAGTCCCCAAACATCTAAAAATAAAAGACTAAAAAGCTTAGTAGAGCGGGATGGAGTATGCGGATGAGGTAACGTATGTGTTTTGGCTTGAGGGTAGGAGTGACAAGGGAACATTCAATTGAGAGAGGTGAGGGGAAGGTTGAATATTTTTATGGTGAAGGTAGTGGTCCGAGGGTTGGGATGACCAAGACGGGAATGCCATGTTTGAGTGGAGGTTCGTTCACCGATCATTGCTTGAGGAGAGAGTCTCACCGAAACACCAGTAGGGAGCTCATACAACCCATTCCTAACGCTGCCCTGAAGGAGTGTTGCCCGGGTGCGTAAATCCTTCACAAAAAAGGAATTAGAGTGAAATTCAAAAAATACAGAGTTATCAAGGCAAAACTGACGTACAGAAATTAGATTACGCGTAATAGATGGCACATGAAGGAGATGTTTAAGAATAAAATTTCCAGAGGAAGAGGGAAAGTGAGCTGAACCAATATGGTGTATGGGAAGAGTAGAACCATCCCCGATGTTGACTTGGTCAGAGCCTTGGTACGATGCAGAGTCAAGATTGAGGTTGGCGAAATCATTGGTAAAGTGATTCGTCGTCGCTGTATCTGGGAACCACATATTGGGGTTCAGAGCTTGCTAAGGCAGAAAGGTATAATGAGCAGCAAATGAGGTAGGTGCAGGGGCTTGATGCTCAAGGTTCAGACATTGATAACACGATGCTGCTGAATGACCAGCTTTGTTGCATATTTGACATATTGTTCGATCAAATGGACGGTTGGAGGGCTGGTTGAAGACCCCACTTTGCCCACCACGTCCACGTCGACCCCTGAATTGATTTCCCCTGCCTCGGTTTGAAACAGTATTGAGAGAAGCCTGCTGAGGGGTAGAGTTTGCTGCAATAGAGGTACCTGAAAGCAGAGCATTAGTTTGATGAGCAATTCGGCTTTCATGGTTTAGGAGATAACTGAAGACCTGAGGAGGAGTAAGGGGTTCAGGTCGTGTGGTTAGGGAGGTAACAATGGAGTCAAAATCAGTTCCAAGGCCAGCTAAGAGGTAAATAATGAACTCAGAGTTGGAGAGTGTGTGGCCAGCAGCGACAAGAGTGGAGGATAGGGAGGTTGCTTCTGGAAATAAGTGGGGATGGAATCATAACCCATTTTCAAGGTAGCAAGCTGGTATTGGGTTTGCATTATATGGGCAGAGGATTGAGCGGAAAATATTGTCTGAAGAGTAGACCAAACACCAAAGGAAGTGGTGCATGATAAAACCTGGGCAAGTATATTTTCAGACAGAGAGGCATTTATAGTCGAAATGATCAACTGGTCTTGTAAGACCCAGTTGGTGTGTGCGGGGTTGGGAGGGTCATTGATGGTGGAGGGAGGCGCAGGGATGGAGCCATCCACATAGCCGAAGAGACGATGTCCCTTCAAGAATGGTTCAATCTGTGCTTTCCACAGTAAGTAGTTCTCTATTGTTAACTTGATGGTAATGAAATAGATAGAGGAATTAATGGTGATGGGGTTGAGGGAGAGTGGTGGGGAAGGCGGAGGAGAGGAAGAAGAAGAATATTCTGGGTTGGCCATGGAAAGGGGGACGCGAGTCCTAGAGGGCTCTGGATACCATTAACGAACAGGTAAAGAATAAACTATAATGCACTCAAGGTGCTTGAGGAAATGACGCAACCAGAGAGGAAGAAGTTCCTTTGTATTTCTTATATTTTTCCTTCACTGTTCATTACATCTATGTACTATTTATAACAGAGAACTATCCAAAGAATACAAACACATCAACGGTTCATATTTACATAAGGATTGAAAATGATATTTTAGACCTATGACACTTGTCCATTGGTTCTCTTGAAGATGTTTTTGGGATATGCTCTTTTGTAACCGTTGTGCGTGAGTTTGTTGCAGGCTGGCTGTGGTCTATGTTGTCTGGTACAACAGCTTGGGTGTGAGCCTTGCCATGCTCATTATCGTGCGTTGTGGCTACAGAGTTTGTCGTTGCTTCAATAAGATGGACTAGAACTTGGTGGTCGACGGGAAAGGATCGGAGCATGGTGGTGCTAGGAGGTGGAATAGCAACGATTTCCCATCATCAAGGCCTATTGATAGGGGGAATCTTGGATTCTACCAACAGTTTTGCAGCTGATAAAGACATTTTAAATGGGGAAGTTGTTACTGACTGTTATAGTATAAATGCCTTCAATCATGTTGTAACGACTACTGAGGATAACTTACATTCAGAAGGCAATCTGGAAGTGCATGAAAATTCAGTTACTAAAGTACTAAATGGACCTGCTGATGGGCCAGATGATGGGCCAACTAATGTTTCAGATATACACAATGGGCCTGCTATAGTGCAAGATGATCCTACGGTTTCAATCTTTCAAGTCCAAGATGGAGTAAACAAAGAAACCCATCAACTTTCTTTGCAGAAGCAAGGCAGGAGTACATGGAAGAAAAAAGCAAGGTTGACTTCTTCTTCTTCTATACCATTAGAGGGGTCTTCTAAAAAGAGAAGAGCAGTGGAGGAGCTAACTGCAAGTCCAATAGATCCGACTTCTTCTGGAAATAAGAGAGGTAAATTCACATCTCTACTTAATAATAAAGCTTGTTGTCTTAAGAAGAGAGAGAATGATAGGAAGGGTAACAATACTTTGGGATCGGCAATGGTTGTGCAATTGACCTGCCGAGATCAATGAGTTTCATAAGTTGGAATTCCCGTGGGCTTGGGAACCCACTGGGAATTCAAGCCCTTTCTAACTTAGTCAAAAAAGAAGTTCCTGAGATCTTCTTTCTTCAAGAAACAAGATTACATGCAATAGTAATGGAGAGGTTGAAGTATAAGTTGGGGTTTCATAGTTGTTTAGTAGTTAGTTGTGAAGGAAAGAGTGGAGGTATTGCCCTATACTGGAAGAAGCAGTTCAATGTGGAAATCCAGAATTTTTCTAAGTTTCATAGACATGCTAAAGTTACTGAGGAAGGTGAGGAATTGGAACCTTGGTGGATAACTGGCCTTTATGGTTAACCATGTGTGAGTAAGAGACATGAGCCGTGGACTTTACTAAGATCTCTAAAAGTACCTACTAATAAAGGATGGTTACTTTTGGAAGATTTCAATGAAATTCTTAGTAATAATGAAAAGAGTGGGGGCAAAGCAAGACCTGACAGATAACTGAAGGCTTTTAGATATGTTATTGAAGAATGTCAATTACGTGATATAGGTTTAATGGCAATCCTTTCACTTGGTGTAACAGAAGAGACATGGGAGAGTGCATTAGTGAAAGGCTGGACAGATTTTTATCAAACTTAAAGTGGCATTCTTGTTACCCATTGGGTTATTTAAATCATGGAATTATTGCTTATTCCGATCATATGCCTATAATATTGAAAGGTTTTAGATCTTTCCTTTAGAAGAACTAATTCGTTGAAGTTGAGGTTATTGTAAGTTTCTTAAGATATTAAGGTGGCGTGTTAGGATTGAATTTTACACCTAATCCTTACATCAGCACTTTCCAAAATAAAAATATAAAGACAAGAACAACAATCAATTAAAATTTTCCAAAAAAAAAGTTGCATCCAATATAAACTGTCTTGTTTGGATTTGAAATGTGTTTCATCTCATCTCATTTCATCATTACAATTTTTCTAAATTTTCACACAAAATATAATAAACAATTCAACCTTTTCAAATCTCAAAACAATAATAATATTAAAAAATAATATTTTAACAATATTTTTTTCAATTTTCATCTTTCATCTAAAATCATATCATCTCATCTCAGAATCCAAATCAGCTCGAAAAGTTCTTCCATTGAAGAAAAAGAAATCAACAAGAGAAAATGAAGAAAATTATAAATTTTTAGTAGTTCAAATGGAGATTGTCAAAATTGATATATAGTTGGTAATAACTGCAGATGGTGATGGACTTTGAGGGAGTCACAACCAAAAATCTGGCCTTTTGCGGTGAGTAGTATTCGCCGCAAAAGGCATACTTTCCGCCACAAAAGACTTCATCCGATCGATATGTGTTCGCAGCAAATTGGCCGAGAATAAATCGTCTAGGTTGATCAATTACGGTGGCCTTCATATTTCGTCGGATGGGATATCTTTTTTCATGAAAACATTTCTTTGGAAATAAGCTTTTCACGCAAGGTAGAAGCATTTTTGGCGCCATCTTAGTTCTCCAGAAACAACTATTTGCGGCGAGTAGTATTCGCCGCAAATAATGATAAACATTTAAAAAAATATCTGCGGCGAATTAAGATTCGTCGCAAAGAACAATTATGCCCAAAAAAAATATAAATGCAGAACACCGTATTCATCAAAATCCAAGCCATGCACTAATTTTATATTTTAAGAAAAATCAATAAAAATCCAACCACAATAATAATTAACCAAAAGAATAAAAATAAATGTCCCTAAAAGGTAAACATCATATAAAAGTTGAAGATGCAAACATGACACATGGATTTCACCTGTATCATTGGCAAAAAATCCTCAGAAATATGTTTGCAATAGATTCACCAAATGCAATCTTGGATAATGTGCACATATGGGTTTCACATATAGCCACAACAACTTAAAATATGTAAACATTTTTGTAGCCAAAAATTGTGTAGTAACCAAAAAGAAAGCATCAAAGTTCTGATATGTACTAACCTCCAGTTTATTTATTTCTTTGGTGGCTCTAAGTAATTGTCTTTTCAGATGTTAAACCTCTTGTTTATGATTATTGGATGAACAAGTCTGAGAGAATGTAATGAGTCCAACCAAAACAAACTTAAAACTTTAGGCTCCAACACAAAAACTGAATGATACAAACATTTAAAAAAACCAACTTATTCTGCTATATATTACACACTACAGAGTGTAAACCAGAGCCCTCAAGATCATCAAAATCCTCAAGATCATCAAAATTATACAAGAATTACAAGAGAAAACAAAAGTGAAATGAAAGTCTCAAGATACCAAACCAGCAAAATCATATTGAGAGATGATTCTA
The DNA here is from genome assembly GCF_004785595.1 of Juglans microcarpa x Juglans regia. Classification (NCBI taxonomy): domain Eukaryota; kingdom Viridiplantae; phylum Streptophyta; class Magnoliopsida; order Fagales; family Juglandaceae; genus Juglans; species Juglans microcarpa x Juglans regia. The sequence goes on from NC_054598.1 coordinate 21,948,791, forward strand.
ACACATGCCTTAATTTTTTAGAACAATTTCTAAGAACATAATATGACTCTAAAACTCTCTGTTAGAGCCAGATTCTATTCAGATCCAAACATGAGGCAGCAGCCTTAATGGCTCAAGTCAGTGACCCTAAATGACCTTTTCAGAGACTTATTAATCCTAGAACGTTTGGAGATAAGTGGAATTAGGTTTAGCACATTAGGATGCCTAGAAACAAGTCAAATGTTTACTACATAGCTGGTAGCTAGCAAGTCAACCTAGCTACCAAGTATGATCCATGATCAGAAAGATAGCTATTAGAATTATGAGCTATTAGAAAGAGAGCTACTAGAAAACCTCTAAAGAGAGCTATTAGAATTATTCTACGGCAATTAGAACCAGAAAGAGTATGAATGACACGAATTCAACTCATTGAGATACTATCAGCATCCAAATACCTAGCTAGTAAAAATTTCAAAAAAAATTAAAAAATTGACAGGTAAAACAAATAGGTAGAAATTAGTAGTTCAATAAGAGAACAAGTAAATGTAGCAATTTTTGAAGATCACTATATCTAGCAATTTTTGAACAAGTAAATCTAGCAACAAGAGAACAAGTAAACTCTATCCTCGAATCCTAGAACGTTTGGAGATAAGTGGAATTAGGTTTAGCACATTAGGATGCCTAGAAACAAGTCAAATGTTTACTACATAGCTGGTAGCTAGCAAGTCAACCTAGCTACCAAGTATGATCCATGATCAGAAAGATAGCTATTAGAATTATGAGCTATTAGAAAGAGAGCTACTAGAAAACCTCTAAAGAGAGCTATTAGAATTATTCTACGGCAATTAGAACCAAAAAGAGTTTGAATGACACGAATTCAACTCATTGAGATACTATCAGCATCAAAATACCTAGCTAGTAAAAATTTCAAAAAAAATTAAAAAATTGACAGGTAAAACAAATAGGTAGAAATTAGTAGTTCAATAAGAGAACAAGTACATGTAGCAATTTTTGAAGATCACTATATCTAGCAATTTTTGAACAAGTAAATCTAGCAACAAGAGAACAAGTAAACTCTATCCTCGACCAAGCATGCAAGGCCAGAGATGAGAGTTTTGAAGATCACTTGAAAACATCATTACTAAAGTCAACCCTTACTAAAGCCACACAAGCACACACAAAAACAAGGAAAGAAAGAATAAAAAAGAAATAGAAAGAAATAAGAGTAAAATAATAATAACAGTCGCCGTATTTAATATTATACATAAACCAAGCAATATGTTAAAGACCATTCAAAGAGCAAAATGCATAAAGAAAAAAATAGAAACTTGAGAGATGTAGAAAAATATTTCGTACCCATATTTTACTTGCATAAAATAAAATAAAAATAAAAACCTCCATAAAAGGGTCAATCATGATACAACTACAAACAACCATGAGGAATTCAGAACACATAGGAAAAAAGATTAAGTATACAAAATTTGAGAAAAGAAAAGGCATGGACCTGAATATACTAAAAGCTCTCGACATCCTCAAAAGCATGAGCACCAGAGCAGAAATCTTATTCTCGACATGAATCTCTCGACAACCTTCATCAAGCTCTCGACATCATCAACCTCCCCTAGCCTTTAGACATCAAGTCCTCTAATCAAATAATCCATCAAACAAAGTAAATTCTCACATGCAGCCGATAATCAGTTCTTGCAGTTAGGATAACAAATATAACATAGAACTTTGAAAAGAGAAGAAAACATTCCCTTACTTCCATTGAATTCTGTTTTTAAGCTTCTTTCCTATGAGACCAATTCCTTCAGGCGCATTTCCTGCAAGCATTTCATCTGAAACAAAAAATAGCCAGAGTAGCAAAGATTTGTCACCACAAAGATCATTTTTTCTGGGCCACCAGAAAGATCATTGAATTATAAGTATCTCATCACTCTCAAAAGCAAATTTACATTAAACATTTGAATTTTTTCTATAGCTAAGGTTTCTCAAAAGTAAAATCATGAAAACTCTTAATTTTCCAACTTCCACACTTATATTACAAAACAATTGAAACAACAGAAGAACAGAGGAATGTGATAAATATGAATAATTACTTGACAGACACCATTATCGTTTTTCTACATAGAATGACTTGGATACATCATGTAGATAAAGCATTGCATTTGTAACAGATTCACAATCAATTCGTAACAGATTCACAATCAATCATGGAGAATATCCAAAAAAAAGTAAACTTACCCAAACAGAACACAGGAACTCCAAATCTACGAAATCAAAACAAACATAGATGAAGGCATTAGCACTATACTCAGATGAAATGCTTGCAATACATATACCTAAAATGGGAGGGGAAAAAATTGAAAAACATAGACCCATTCATTGAGCAACAGCCCCTCGTCCACGATCTGGTCGAGATCCCCCACATACAACGATGGAACCGCGAGAGAGAGATAATTAGGGCGAAATAGGAGAAACTGACAGAGAGAGATAAAGGGGAGAGAGAGAGAGAGAGAGAGAGAGAGAGAGAGGCGCGCACACATAGACGAAGATAGAGAAAGAAACAGATGGAGGATTGAGAGACTCACCTCCTCGGCGAGGTGGCGACGGCACGGCAGTAGGCATGGCTTGGGAAGGGCGGCAGCAAACTCATAAACGATAGAGAGGGAGTCTCGATTTGGGGGAAAAGAAAAAAGCGGGAGAAGGAAAAGAAACAAGGGGGAAAAAGAAAGAAGGGGACTTCGTAGGATTTTAATCTGAAATTTTGCGATGGTTGAAAATCGCCGCAAATACAGCGAAAACGTCACCATCAAAGACCTATACGTGCTATATGCCGAGGCTGAATCTAGGATTATATTTGCGTCAACATATTGTCGCCGCAAATAGTCCTTTTTAGTTGTGATTTTCTCCCTCTCCAGAAGAAAAACACGGCTACAGTGATAAACGGCTTCTACCGTCCAATTGTTGCTCACCGCAATATGTTTTGGCCACATAAACGTCTTTTTCTTGTAGCTAGTTACCCTTTATTATTTTATTCTTTCTTTCTTTCTTTCTTTCTTTCTTTCTTTTTTTAAGAGAGAGAGAGAGAGAGAGAGAGAGAGAGAGAGAGTGGTTCTCTCATTGGAAGTAATTGCAATCAAACCTTATAAATCTTACTTTAGAATATAATACTTAATCACAAAGCCAATAAAAAAATGGCCTTTTTATTATAAATTCTGAAATAGAAAATAAAGAATGAAGTTGTAAGACTAAGGAATCAGGTGGTGGATTTTGGAATTTGCTCGAGGTGACAGTCACAAAGAAGGAAAATGATATTTACAGTTATAGAGTGTCCAAACGACATGCAATCCTTTTGATAAAAAAAAAAAAATTATGTCTAGAATTCAAGTCCCTCTTGGGCCTTGGCAGTATTATGTTTGCAAGTTTGTCACATTCGAACCGATCGAAGCCCATGTCGCAACAACTACATGAGTTCATAGAAGTAAAATTAGCGGCACACACATTCGGAGCAAAGTTTTCATGTCTAAAGGAGCTTTGGGCCCCTTTCAAGTCCATGCCTGTGCTGAATACAAGCCTACCCCAGCAAGACTTTCTTTCAATAATATTCCCATCTGCAAATATTTAAGAAGACCCTAAAAAAGGCGTTTCGAAACTGCCTAAAGCTGAGGATCGAAGATAAAGAGATTGAACGCACAGGAGCTGTCCCCCTCTCCTTTATATGTTGGATTGGGGGGGGGGGGGAGGGGGGGGGGGGGGGGGGGGGGGGGGGGGATCGCAATCCAATAACAAAACAGCTTTACACTAAACCAACTTTAGCAAGGTCAGAATGAATGTATGTGCATGTTTCCGACATATCTTTTTCCCATTTCTCTTCTAAATATTAGCTACGTACATAGCCCACAATCCATGTAGTTTGTTCTAGATGATGCTTTTCTTCAAAAAAAAGGCATTGGAAAGATGTAGACTTCTCTCAGCATTCCAGCCTTGAGTTGAGCCAATTTCTGATAAAAACGAAAGGGAGGGGATCAGAGTCTAAGCTGGACCTTTAATAATTGAAAGTGGTTACCATGCCACCTTTTTTCCTTCATTCATCACTTAACTTTTATCTGTCATGGGTACACACATGGGTCAATACGTCATGCATGTTGGGCATTGTCTTTTCATTCTTCTTGAACATATCTTCTTCGATCGGCCAGAGATTTCGTGATCAAATTCAGTGTAATTGAGCCTAAGTTGCTTTGTTGGGTTGTCAAAATCTAAGCATGGCCGTGCCATGCATGCACCTAATTTCATTTATTGACAAGTTGGTTAATTATTATATATAGAAAATTGATCATAAGGTCCTTGATTTTGTTCCTGTTGTCGGATCAAGACTTGAATTTTTTTCATTTTCATCAGATGATGATCAGGACTTGATCACTTGTCAATTAATGCATGGGTCTGTTTATCGATTTTTTTTGTTCTATCTTTTAGGAAATAATCTGTATGTACTGTCTTCAACTTTACACTTCACTACAATAACATGACTTTCTCATATCTAAGAAAAGTTAAATAATAATAATAATAAAATTAAAATGAAAAAGAATCATGAAAACTTAGTTCATGAAAGGAATTAGTTTATTATATATTTTTGTATAAGAATTTAAAAAAGTTGTAATGAAGATATGATATCTCATATACCAAACCAAACAAGGCCTAATATGGCTTGTTATCTTAAATTTCTCGTCTCTAATTACACCGATGGATGTGGCATATTTTACATGATTTCTATATATCAATGATCACTCAAGTGAAAATCAATTTAAATTAATTCGATCGTCACCTCAATGGAAATCAATCACGATTTTCTTTAATAAATGTTATGAGTTGGTTACTTTAATATATAGCACTGCTTATTATAAATCTATCAAAAACATCTTAATTATATTTTACACTTAATTACTCATCTGAATGTTAATAAGTCTAGTTCAAATATGAGTTAACCATGCATAACCTGATTCACATAGTTAAGCGGATCAGATCTTCCAACCCTAACCTATTAATTTTGTGTTGAGTTCTTATATATCGAGTTTATAGGCTATGAGAAAATTGGTCGGCTAGCTTTAATTTGACAACTACAAAAATTGCCTCAATTTATTGTTGTTATTAAGGTTGCCTTAATTTTGTAGTTGACCTTAATATATAATATGGTTAATATATAATATCAATAGACGGTACTGAAACATGAGTTAATATATAATATGGTTGTTGACACAAAAATAAAACAAAAGTAAGCTGAACAAGTTGTTTTGGTGAACAATTTAAGGTTCCGTTTGGATAGTGAGATGAAATGAAACGATTTTAGTTGAAAGTTAAATAAAATATTATTTTTTAATATTATTATTATTTTGGAATTTGAAAAAGTTAAATTATTTATTATATTTTGTATGAGAATTTGAAAAAATTGTAATGATGAAATGAAATCGTTTCTGTATTCAAACAGGACCTAGTCGACATTGTTTAATGGCAATCATTTTTTACAACTATTAACAAAATTATTTTCTTTTATTTTTTTTTCATTTTTTTCTTCGATCCAATCATTTTTTGCAAACATTAAAAAGAAAAAAGAAAAAAAAAAAAGAGAGCGAGTCATTTCATCTAAATAAAATATAAAAATTTGAAAAAAAAAATGTTGATAGTAATTGCCAAAAAGGGTTGTCAAATGGGACGATGCCATGTATATATTATTTTGTTTAAAAGTTTAGATGGAGTATTGCCATTACAGTATTGCCACCATATATAATGGTCGCAACAACCAGTACTACTAGCGAATTAACGTCTTTACCGCTACCGCCATAAACAGATCTGTTGAAACCACTCGTAGTACTGCCATTTGCCATAAACTTAATTCATGCATGGTGGAAAAACTGCATTAATTTTCACCCACATTTTATTACATATTTTAATTTGCTTTCCATAAAAAGACTGCCAACAAATTTATCTTACACCCACCCCATCGTTAAAAATGGATGAAAATCTTATTACATATATGTTAGCAGCTTTTTATACGCTTATAAGGTAAAAACAAAAACAAAAACAAAAACAAAAATAAAAATTATATATATATAATTTATAGTGTGCAAATTGAGGTTTTTAGTAGTTTGAAATGCAAAGTAAAAATATATATATATATATATATATATATATATGTGTGTGTATGTATATATGGAAGGATAAAAGCATGTCTAGAAAATAAGAACATATTACTTGTATTGATTGTCCAAATTAATGGGATGAAAAGAAACATGTCGTTAATACAACTATTAATTTATAGCGCATGATACACATGATACAACTATTTTCACAATTCTTTACATAACAATCGTGTCTTAAAATGAAGAGTATTTTTGTAAAATATCTTATAAAAGTAACGTCACTTTATAAAACTATCCTAATTTTAAGACATGGTACGTTGTGTAGGTATCATTAGTACTCATATTCAAAAATGGTTGTGTAAATTAAGATTAATGATTGTGAAAAAAAAAAATATATATATATATATATATATATATAATTGTGTAAAGGGTCGTGAAAATGATTGTATGGATATCATTTTAAAACTTGATTAGCCTTTTGACGAAGTTTGGAAGATATAATTAATTTAGTCCATGATCTAGGCTAAGAATGTATAACCATATATAATTCCTTCCATATAAGTAGTAGGTGGCTAGTTATGATTCTCACTTATAGCTAATAATAAAGAATTATTAAACTAATTAAATAAGACTTGTATATGAAACTTGGGGTCCTGTGTTATATATGTCTCTTGAGGAAGATTTTTGTCTCTTAAAATTAACATAATAATGAAACCTTGGACCCGACTTATCTTAGACAGCAAGCTTGACTTAAAGCTGTTTGTTCCAATATATATCTTTGAGACATCCATCCAAGTTAATTTGGTGTACATGGTGTAGCTAGTTGATTCATAATGCCACCTCAGAAAATTTTAGTTTAATTTTATTGTCATTACGAAAAAAATACTTAAATGTGGTCAGTTATTTACAAAAAAAATGATCATTTTCTACTAAAATAAGTTTATTTTCATCACAAATAATCGTTTTTCTTGTAATGTACATGATGTGCATTAGTATCATTTATATATGAAACCATCGTCGACCGATATATGATCTTGATGATCAATAAGGGTTATATTAACAATTCAATTAGAAAAGTTCAAACACATAAAGTCATACGCACAGAAATGCCATTAATAGACACTCATGTGCTTCACATGATCGGTTCGATCAAATTGGCACATAATAGGACCTACACATCATTCATCATGTGGTGGCGTATATGCATAAATTAATATAAAGCTCATGCATGTGGGGTTTTTTTCTCTAAAAAAATGGGTTAATTTTCTAAGGAGGCCCCCCCCCTCTCTCTCTCTCTCTCTCTATATATATATATATATATAGCTAGAGGTGTGGATGAGGAAAACAATAAGCATATTTTGGTGTACCATTAATATTCGGAGCTAGCTAGCTGTTGCTACATCAAATCCTCCTTTAATTCCTTTGATGCTTCGCAAGAGTGCAATATCATGCAATATATATATATATATATATATATATATATATATATACCCACCCAATCCATCCAAAGCTATTTCTTATAAATCCCCAACGGTACTTTGATCAAAGTCAATAGTTTTTATCCTATGTTACAAGAAAAATGGATTTTTGTGACTATTTAATTACGGCGAAAAGATCATTTGTGATCAAAACAGACTCATTTTGACTGTAAATAGTCATTTCACTGGAATTAACTAACCATAAATAAGCAGTTTTCTTGTAGTGCTAATTATCATTTTTCTTTGAAAAGTGCTTCCTTGCACGAGTAATTTCAAGGAGTTATAGTAATTTATTTGCTCAATCTTTTTAATAGGTACGGTTAGGAATTCATAACTTTGTTAGCTAGGTAGGTGGGCTTCCTCCTTCTATTGAGAAATTATAAGCATTACCATATCATGATCATATTTATCCTCACTGTACTTTTGGTGGATAATGGATGATCTATTGTTCTGACCCTGCATTTATAATGTCATGTTTTCATTTTAATAAAAACAAGGAACTATATACATATATACATATATATATGGAAAAAAAAAAACAAGAGTAGTTGGCATGCATATATTGTTCATGGGACGAATTTGCAGAGTGTGGTTTCGTATCATAATTGCCAAAATGTGTACGTGCGGATAATAATTTGACAACGTACGACTTCCCATAATTTTGGAACAGGAAAGAAGGTGAATGTTTGGACGGCTCACCCATTTACCATACGAGTTATTTTATTCTTTGAGAGTCAGGGGTGAACAGAAGTTGACCGAACCGACAGTCGCCGATATATAGGATTTATTGCTAGATTTTGGAACCAATTGAAATTGATGGAGAATCGGTCGGTCAACAGTTCAAATGTATACAAATTGGCGTCAGTTTGATTTCGGTTTGAACTGTGTTTTTTTTTTATTTATTTATTAACTTGAGCACTTATACTTGGGTTGATGAAATCAACGTCAATAATCTCACAATTTTGATAAAGTGGTTGTTGTGTTAACTTGTGAGCCACCTGATTTACACTCCTCTTTACATGTCTTATCTCCCATCTTGTATCTGTTAAGAGAGAATGAACATCATGTATAAGACATTGAAGCATCTCATTTTCCTTCACATGTTGTTTTACTACATTTACCACCTGTAGTGAGTCTCATTCAAAAACTACATTCTGCAAATTGAGTTCTTTACCAAGCTTTACAGTAGATATTAAGGCTCTAGCTTCTGCTATAATAGGTTGTGAACAGAATTGTAAAGGTTGCATGCATGAAGCCAGTAAATCCCCCTCTGAGTCTCTAACAACAACCCCAACTCTAATTCTATGCCCTCTATCTTTAATTGCTATATCCCAATTTATTTTAACCCAATCTGGCTCGGGAGGATGCCAATGAGTATAGTCTATTTGATCCAATATGCCTTGACTTCTACAGTTGAGTTGTTGATGTTGCAACTGTTGAAAGTCATGGTATGCCTGTGTTGCTCTCTTCATCAATATTAAAGTCAATATTAAAGGGGCTAGAAAACTGTCTTCAAAAAGCATCTTGTTTCTTCTTGTCCACAACATTCTGACAATTTCTGCAAACAAACATATTTTAGTTGCACCAATCCTCTGAAGCATATGCATAAAAATATCTCCAAACTCTTCATGAGTAATAGTAGCTTTCTGTAATTTTGTGCTTCCTAACATCTATACATCCTGTGCAGATGAACAAGTCCACAGAACATGACTTGGAGTTTCTTCTGCATGTTGACAGATTGGACATAAAGGTTCCTCTGCAATCTCCCTCTTGTATAAATTTTGCTTTGTGAGTAAAGCATTGTTGCAAGCACGCCAAATAAATACTTGAATAACATTTGTAGTTTGCATTTGCCATGTGTTAAAATTGGTGAATTGTATTCAAATCCTAAACTGACCAATATATTATATAATTTTTTTATTATTTAATTCTAACATGAAACAACACTATTTAACTTAAACGGCATCATTTTATAACAATCTCTTACAAAAAATAATATTTGAAACAATGTCGTTTGACTTAATACACTAAACGGTATTGTTTTGGATTAGGGCCCCTCCTTTATTTCTCCAATGTCGTTTCTCTCTCAGACTCTTTCATTTCTCAAACGTTTCTCCATTCTCCCTCCGGCTAGTGGGTAGTGGCCACTGTCCGGCTGTCTCTCTTGCATCTCACTCTCATCTCTCGGTTCTCCCTCTCTCTCGCATCTCTCTTTCATCTCTTGGTTCTCCCGGCCCTTTCTTCATCTTGATGTCGCCGCTCTCTCCCTCCGATTGGAAAAAATCCCAAAAAGGCCCAAATTCTCTCTCTTTCTCTCTCTCTCTCTCTCTCTCTCTCTCTCTCTCTCATAGTTTAGTCTCCCCGCTTTCTTTCTTTATTTGTTTTTTATTCTTTTTAAATAATACATGACTCTTAGTCATTGTTATTAGCGCTCTATAGAAATCAATGGAACCGGCTACCGGAGTTTGGAATAGGATAAAACCAACAAAGAACCGGTTGTTCGACGGTAGGAAATTGATGAATCAAATGTCAGCTGGCAAACCGCTGAACTGGCCAATATAATATATATATATATATCTTAGGTAAAACGACGTCGTTTTATAGGTACCATTTAGAAAAACAAATTAGAATGAAACATTTGGATTTAGGATTTAATATCTCATCCTTTATTCTTCTCCCAATTCTCATCTCTCAAACTCTCTCTCTCTCTCCTCTCGCACGTAGCAGCACAGCGCTCCGCCGTCTGCCACGCACCTCTCTCTCTCTCTTTGAGTTTCCATCTCATTGTGATGTCGAAGACCGACTGAAATCATGTCAAAACCTCGCCGGCTTCCTCCCCCTTAACCGGCCAGTTTTGGCCCGTTTTAAACATGTATAAAAGTAGTTGGTTCTTCTAAAGCGCATCTGTCAATTTTCACCCCTAATTGGTGTTGATGTAACAATACTAATATTGTGATAATGAAGTAGTGATTTTGATTAAAATCGAAAGCACATGGTGTAAAAAGTTTAGATTTTAGGCAAACTATAAAGATTATTTTAATATTTAATCTATTAAAATTTTTTAATATCTCTTCTAAGGTTCAATTGTCCACCAAAAGGAAAGTGCCTCCTTCTTCCCCTATCTTTTTCCTAAAAAACTAAGGGTTTCAGATATGATTTTCACATGAGGGGGAGGAGGCCTCGGCTTCCTCCTCCTTCTTCCCCTCATTCACTCATTCTTTCATTCACCCACCTTGTCTATCGATATTTCTTTTACTTAGTTTTATTTTTCTTTCTTCAAAGTCGAAATAGACAAATTTACAGCTTTTCGGCAAATCCTGAGAGACACTTGTGGCACAAGCAAATTCACAGGTGGGCAAATTCACAGCTGGAAAATCGTTCGAAAGAATGTAATGATTTTGCAAAAATCATCTCGTGTGGTCCAAATTGTAATTCGTCTTTTTTCGCATTTATCTTTCTTTTTTGGTTTCCTTATTGTTAATTAAAATTATATAAAAAAAAAATCTTCTTTAGGATGTTTGTTTGTAGAGGTTGAGTCATATATTTCTATGAAGGGTGAGTTTGAGTCTCTATTTAGGCAGATAGTATTGTCTGTTAGATATTTGTCTGTAGAGAGTATCAGCAATAGTGAAGATCAGACCAGTCACAGAAGAAAATAATATACTGGTGGAGCTCCAAATGTATTATTTTGGTTTATGATGTCATGTTTGATATGAGGACATCTCAAAATATATCCAATCATGGATGTAAGTTTCTGATGAATGAATAATGACAATTTTTCTTAAAAAAAATTGTCCACCAAATGAAGAAAATTAAATAAATACTATTCTATTTTGCGCTCTAATCAATTAATATTTAAAAAATCAACTTTGTCTATCCATTAGTAGTTTCTAAAAAATTAGAAAGAGCTATTCTATTCTGAAGTTGGTGCGTAGAGTACACCATTATGTCACTTAAATTGTAACATTTAAATTTTAAAATTTATTTTCTAAATCAAATTATATCATGCAAGCAGTATGAAATATAGAAACTTTAAAATAACAGTACTCATAAAGTGTAAAAAAGAATTTACTCTTTACTATAAATATGAAAGATTAGAAGATATACAGCGAAAAACTCATGAGACACAAGGCTTAATTATTTTGGGAATCATTAACTTGGGGCAGGTAATCAGTCTCTAACTTTTGTTATTGGACCTGTCTCCCTTTTCTTTTTAACTTGATTTTGAGCCGTTGGAAAAAGATGCGTTAACAAATTACGGCTTTCTGCCTTCTTTCCCGAATTGGTGGATATATCACAGCATTTCAAAGCATCACAAATTTTAACGTTTAATGGCACTAGTCGAGTATTAAAATACCTTCTTTTAATTTGTATTTGAATTTAATTCTAACTCGGACTTATCTATGAATTATATTTTGAGAAGTGTTAGATTTATAAAAGATTTTATAAAAATAAATTTATAAATTGATGTGTCATGATATTAGATATGATTGCGTTTACATATTGAGGTGATCTTATACGAGGTGAGTTGATATATGAGTAGTAGTATTTTGTTAGTCTCGTTGAGATGTGTTTGAATATAAATAAGTTGAAATATATGTTTGAATGTATGAAACGAGTTGATATGAGTTTAGTTTTTCAAAAATGCTACTTTGCCCACTCAACTTGCCCCCTCATTTTGACACCTCATCTATTTTAATTTTTTTTTAATTTTTTTCTTTACTTGATAATTAAGAAAGTGACTATTAATGTATTGATATTTTTTTTTATATTTTTTAAAAATGTTTTAAAATGATAAAAAAATATGAAAAAAATGGCCAATTTGGCCTAGCAGTCATTTGGAGCGGTGCTATTCTGAGTAGCATCACTCTTAATTTTTTTTTATGTGAAGTTGAAAAAGTAGTGAGTCACATCAATGATTAGTTTGAAATGGATCGAACTCACTTTGGCAACCAAACATAGCCTAAGATTATTTGTAGATCTAGCAGTTTTCTTCTATTTTGTATTTATAAATAGCTTATTAATTTCTTGAATGAGTTTGAACTTGTTCAAAGGCTATTTAATCTAACGAAATATAATTATTAATATTATATCTTATGACTTCATCTACAAATTTTAACTTTTTATAAATCTCCATATACAGTTTATATATACATATATGTATGTATGCATTTCATATCTTATGACTTATTCACAAATTAAATCATGAGATTGAATTGATATGATCAACAAATTCATTTTCACTTCAATTGATTAGTGATTACAAATTATTTACAAAGTTTAATTTGCTTTTAATAATATAAGTTTTTAGGTAATAAGTTGAGAAGTGCCAGATCTATACAAAATTTTTTACAAAAGAAAATCTACAAAATAATGTGATTTAGTCCTGGTTTAGATACAGAAACAGTTTCATCTCATATTATCATTATAAATTTTTTATATTTTCACACAAAATATAATAAATAATTCAACTTTTTTAAATCTCAAAACAATAATAATATTACAAAATAATATTATAATAATATTTTATTCAACTTTCTTCTAAAACCATCTCGTCTTATCTTACTATCCAAATGTGGCCTTAATGTCATATGTCAAGCCATGTTAATTTCTTTCACGATATGTCAAACCATGTAGTTTAAAACATTTTTTAATATGATATACCACATAAGACCATATTGATTTACTCTCAATACAAACCAAATATTTCTCAAATAAATATTGTAAAAACACTATATATACAAGTTTTCAATTAAATTTTGTTATATAAATTAAGAAAAATTATTTTTATCAATCATTGTTCACTACCCTATGCCTCAAATTCTATAAAAAATACTCACACATCTTATAAAAAATAGTTCCACAACTTATAAAAAAAATTATAGATATAAGATATGAAAATAAATAATAGCTGATGTATAGACCTATAAACTAATGACATGTGGGCAATGACATTTTACTTCCCTCTCCCGTACTTCAACCAAAATAAAAAAAAGAAAAATAAAAATTAAGTTAACTAATGTAATTTGATTGTAGAAGCTAAAATAAAATATAAATTTAATTTATTTAATTAATTAATATGAACTTTTTGATTGCATTACAACCGTTTTGAAGTTAAATGTGGTGCTAAATTCTTTACCTACCCCGGATGCAACATTTCTGATTTTATGGAGAGGAGGGGTACCGTAATTATTGCTTCAACCTATACAGCGCACTTCTGATTGGCAGGTGTAAGGTGGGGAATGATGAGACCCAAACATCTGATTGTAACCTCACTGATATGACAGGCGGAGAGAGACAGATGAGTGTGTTACACCTTATGCAGGCCGGGCTTTTTTTCCAATGGCGTGGCGTAATCGCATGCTCTAGCTCCCACGTGTTCCTCGTCTGCGGTGGGCCAATGACTATCCAGTGCTTTGATTTTTTTCAAACTTGGTACTCCCTCCAAAGCCTTTTTATATTTTGGCTACGTTGCCTCACTCACTTTTTCCAATTTCGTCAAGCCCAATCGTTAACTTGATTATGCATTCAAACTCGAGGATTATTTTCAATGCAATGAAAAATTTAGATGTCTAAAAATGATAATTTCAATTTCAAGAAACTTAATAAGGTAATATGATCTCGTTTGTTTTTATAAATGATATGAGCTGAGATGAAAGTTAAAAATTGAATAAAATATTGTTAGAATATTTTTTTTTAATATTATTTTTGTTTTGAGATTTTAAAACTTGAATTATTTATTTTATTTTAAACGATAATTTTAAAAAATTGTTATGATTAGATTAGATGAGATGAATTGTGAAAACAAACCAGACCTAAAACTTAAGGACAAAATATATATTTGGAACGTGACGATTTGTTTAGTTTTAAAGCTAAAGCAAAATTAAAATAGAAAAAAGAACATATAGATTTAGGTCATTAGACATTCAATCTCGATTTTAATATAAAATATATGAAAGCATAAGAAAATTTTTATTTATAACAAAATATTATAAAAGTAAATTTATAAATAAATAATGTAACGTATTATTTTATAATGTAACGTATTATATTAAATTATGTAAGTTTCTAAGATTAAATTTATGCAATTTTTTATACGTGTCAAATAATATGCCAACATAACAAGGGTAATATCGTCAACAAGCCCAAGCTCCCACGGGTTTAGATTTTTAAAATATTCATGTTTTAATATAAATTCGGTTGGTCGTGAGGAATCGAAAAATTTGAATGGCGCACAAATTAAAATGAGTTATATATATATAAAAAAAAAAAGTTCAAAATCAGTAGTTTGTAATTTCTGTATGTATATGCATGTATGTTTAAAGCAGAGAGAAAAATAGAGCAAATCAGAGAGGAAAGCTGCTTCCTCTCCATACCCACACAACCACGCACCTGGGATTTTCTCTCTGTTTCCTTCCCGCATCTTTTCGAAATCCAACCGTCCCCACGACCCATCTTGATTGTTCTTCGTAATCCTCTGTACACTTTCAAGATTTCGCCTTGAGAACTTGTTTCGTTCCCACGTTCTTTGTCGAACTTCTTTCGAAGTTCACATTTTTTTTGTGAACTTGTTTCCTTGAGTTCTGAGAAGTTCTTTCTGGGTTTCTTTTTGGCTGTCGATCGGAGTTCTAGTCGGCTCTTGACTGAAAATCTGAAGTGGCTTCACTTCTTTTCTGAGGTAAGTAAAAGATCTGTGTAAGTTTTAGCAGAATTTCTGTTTCTTTTAGGCTCTGTTCTGCTGTAGAGAAATGACGAAAAAGAAATGAACCTCATTATCGGGGCTCTATGGCTGGTGTCTTTGTTTGTTGTGCTAGTTCTAATTATGACTACTAGTTTGGCTGCAAGGAAAAGATGAGTAATTAAGAGCCCGGACATTGTGGGTTTTTTCTTTAGTTTGACGAACTTGTTTTCTTGGAGAGGCTTTTCTTTTGGTTCCTCGATAATGAAAACTTTGTAACTCGAATTCTCTAGTTTTTCTTTAACTCTAAAGTTATTTTCTTTGATTTACCCACTTGTTTACAGGCACAAAAAAAGAAAAAAAAAAGAAGCCAAAATGGAAAGATCTGTTTGTATAAAAGGGCATTGCCAAATAAATTGAAGTTTGATTATCAGGTTCAATTGGCTAAGGAGTTCCTAGATAAGGGTCAGAATCCGATCGAGGATTCTGGGGGTTTTGTTCTTTTTCATTTTCTTTATCTTTTCTTATTGCATAGCCATTTCAAAGTGTATGGTATCCAGTATTTGACCGAATCCTATCGCCGGCAATTGGTATCCGTTTGAGGTAACTGATATTTTAGCATCTTTTGGGATTTAGAAAATGTCAATGGTGACTGATAAGTAAGGAGCACTAGAGGTAGAGTCTGTATCTTAAATGATGGTCCCCGCCACTATGTTCATCTCATAAGTCACTTAGTGGGACCTTATTAAAGTTTGATTGACCTTTCTGGTTTAAAAGTAAGCTTTATGATCTCTTTTTTTATCCCGCTTCTGCCAATACTCTACAAAATTTGAGTTCCTTTGGGTTGGAAAACATTTCAGGAAGATGTCGCAGCATTCTCGGGTCCCTCCTTCTTTCCTGTCAATCAAATCATTGCCTGGGGAGTTTCGGTTCTCAGGTTCTCCATCTTCTGAATGCCTTGAAAAACCTGATGATGGGAATTTGGGAAACATTCATGTAATCTCATCTATTATTTCTGAGAATGGTGATCCAGGGGATGGGGCTGTTCAGGGAGTTGAGGGTTCTATCGGTGAGATGGATCAGCTTATTGAGGATTCACCATATGGTGGGAATGCAGTATCAGTTGAATATAGGCCCTCGATGGGTGATGAAGATTTGGATTCAGTGGCTTCGCATTTGCCTTCAATATCTGCATCTCATAGTGATCGTAGGTGGGGTGACACCACCTCCTATGCTGCAAAGAAGGTACTTTCTGGCTATATACATGGCATAATTATGTCTTGCTTGCTTGATCATTTGAACTGAACTTTTGATTTCTCTAAACAGATGTCAGAGAAATCCTTGTCATTTTTCGTCTGTCTTCATGGCAAACTGTTTAGTATTGTATTTACTGTAGCTTGCCTATAATACTATACAATGCGTGCCTAACAATAAGGAGCTTTTCCATGCTAAAATAGCTCACTACTGAAATATAAAAGGGAACAATATGCATTTGTGGCTCAAGATTGTAACGTTTTTACTGCATTATTTTTCATTGGTTTGAGAATAGAAGCTTTAGGGGAAATAAGTCTTCTGCATTTGAAGGTAAGATTTCTAGATTTTTTCCTTGAGCATAGAAGGCAGAACGTGAATAGTCTCACCCCTTGAATGAAGAACAATGGTTACTTACCCATTAGTGCTTATGGAACTAAGCAGCAGTTGGGTTGTTGGAAAATTTGAAGAAACCTTATATATATATATATATATATATACACATAAGTTCCTATATTTGTATAAACCACGGTAGAAATTGTAGTTGGCACATCTTGGTTATGTATACTATTGCATTTGATCAAATATGTTATGATGTACTGCAAGGGCATTAGGTCTGTATACAAATGTTCATTTCGCTTCTGTCATCCTACCTTAGATTTGTCTTGAGAGTCTCACTGATTTTGTTAGGGAGATAAAGATCTCTGGGATTTTTCCATTGAGACTATAACATATTGGGCGCTACTGAATCTAAAAGCTTAAGTAACCCTTTACACTTGTGACACCTTTTCAATGTGGGACTTAACCTTTTTACTGCCATACCTGCTTGCTCCACAGGTTTCTTTGTTTCCTGTTTTCATTTTTATCATCGACACATGATTGAATTTGGGCAAAAACACTTATGTCAAGTGTTAGATACATAACTTTTAGATACAATGAAACTTTCTTTGTCTATAGAACAAGATGGGAACAACACTCGTTTATATATTTTTTTTCTGCAGGAACAGTGGACTGTTAGGTAAACAGTTCTGTATTGCATTTTTAAGATAAACAAGCAATGCTCTGCCTGGTTGCTACGCTAATTAATTGGCTGCCCTTTTTTTTTTGTTGTTTTTAATTTTATGTATTCTTTGATTTTGCAATTTTGCGACTTTGTGCTTTTTTGGGTCACCTGGTTGAATTGGTATCATGTTGTGTTATTTGGTGCCCATGAGTTACTAACGAGTCAGAAAAAAATGCTAGCTGTTACATAATTTGTGAAAAATACAACTTCTGTATGTGTATGCCTTTCTAATATAAAAGTTCCATGGTCTACACAAGTTCTTGTAGTTGCTTCATTGGCCCTTGTTTCTCTTGTATATCACTTGGGGTTGTGCAAAGAATTGTTATTATTTTTATTAGTAGGAATCAAATTTTACTAAATCATAGAGAGAGGTGTTGTCCCAGCACACAAGAAGTATACAAGAGAACATCTAATTAGGAGAAGTGATGAATACAAGGAACTCATGAAAACTAACTCCATTAAAATCAATAGCTAAAGCCCAAAGAAACAATGTTTTAGAAAAGAAATTTCCGACTTTGGAAGGAGATTATTGTTTCTAGACACGGGAATGCGTGGGGAGGATGGTGCTCCAATGTAGTGAGGGGGGGGGGGGGGAATGGCGTGGGTTTATGGAAATTTATTAGGCAGGGTTGGCAGTCCTTCGAAAGCCATATACGGTTTGTGGTGGGAGAGGGGTCCAGAATCAGGTTTTGGCATGATGTTTGGTGTGGAGAGTGCACTTTGCACAGGGCTTTTCCAGCACTCTATCGTATTGCAGCGAACAGTGAGGCTTTGGTGGCAGATATGCGGGTATTCTCTCATGGTTCTTACCAGTAGAATGTCCTCTTTAATAGGGATATTCATGATTGGGAATTGCACGCTGTGTCTAATTTTTTCAGGTTGCTTTATTCCTTGGGAAATACCACGACACAAGAGGATAAGATGCAGTGGAGGGCCAATGATAGTAAAAAATGCAGAGTCAGGACATATTACAAGATTTTATCAGCCCAAGGCAATGCTCCATTCCCATGGAAGAGGATAAGGAGGTCCTGGGTGCCTACTAAAGTAGCTTTCTTTGTGTCGGCCCTAGGGAAGATCTTGACTATGGACAATTTGAGAAAGAGGGGACTTATTGTGATGGATTGGTGCTATTTGTGTAAAAAACATGGAGAATTTGTAGATCACTTACTTTTGCATTGTGAGGTTATAAGGGGGTTATGGGATGAGATCTTTAGAAGAATGGATATTGCTTGGGTAATGCCCTCGAGGGTGGTAGATTTATTAGCTTGTTGGAAGGAGCTTCAAGGATGCTCTCAAGTGGCGGTAGTGTGGAAGATGATCCCGTTGTATATCATGTGGTGTACATGGCCGGAAATGAATGAGAGGTGCTTTGAAAATAGGGAGCGCACAATGGCGGAGCTTCAGAATTTTTTTATGCCCACTTTAATGCTTTGGTTCTCTGCTATTGTACTTGATGGAAACAATGTTCATGACTTTCTTTCCTTAATTTAGAATGTATCTAGGTGTTTCTTCTGTATACTTCTTGTGTACACGGGCTATGCCTAGTTCATTCGCATGAATAAATTTTCTTCTTACTAATAAAAAAAAAAGAAAAAGAAATTTCCGACTTTGTCTAATGAGCGTTCCCAACCTTTGAAGCTCCTGTAATTCCTTTTTTTTTTTGGATTTAGGAAAGAGGTGTTGTCCCAGCACACAGGAAGTATACAAGAGAACATCTAATTAGGAGAAGTGATGAATACAAGGATGAAAACCAACTCCATTAAAATCAATAGCTAAAGCCCAAAGAAACAATGTTTTAGAAAAGAAATTTCTGACTTCGTCTAATGAGCATTCCCAACCTTTGAAGCTCCTGTAATTCCTTTTTTTTTTTTTTTTGGATTGAAACTGGGTGTCTGGAATAAAGTCTCGACTAATCCTGGAGGTGCATAGGTTCTTGCCATTTCTCTCCCACCAAATGCACCACATATAAAGCATAAGGGCACCATCTTCCACAATGCCGCAATTTGGGGACTTCCATAAATACCTCTCCAGCTAGCTGGAAGATCAACCACCCTCTGGGCATTTCCCAAGCACGACCAACTCTATTGAAGAAGTCGCCCCATTAAAACCCTAGCAACCTTGCAATTACGTGGCAGCATATGATCCACCAATTCACCTAGACCAATCAACTACAATAATCCGACTTTTTCTCAAGTTTTCATTGGTCAAGATCTTTTCGAGGGATGCTGTCCAAAGTTCAAACAAAGAAAGCAGCTTTCTGAGGTTCCATACTCTTCCAAATACACCTCGACGGAAAAGAGTTATTGTTCCTATTAGTCATGTTGGACAGATTTATGGAAATTGTCTGTATGTGCTTGTGGTGGGCTTAGGGTAGGAGAATTTGGGGATCAAAGCTTCAGAAATTTAGAAGGAAGGGTTAGGGCCAAAAGATTCAGTTGTGTTTTGAAACAATGGGGAAGAAAGCCAAGAAACAGTAAGATCATTGTTTCTTGGAGTAAACAGGTCCCTGGAGAATTCTGGACAGTGAATGTGTTTGGGTACTTACGGCTAATTTTGCAGGTTTTTTGGTACCAAAATATGTGGGACTTAGGATGCTGATGGGTTAGAAGAGGGGCTTGATCTGGGGTTGGGTAATAGAAAAGAAAAGAAACGAGCATGACTGTCCAGGGTAGCACTTATGAACAGTACTCGTATTCAGTAAAAGAAGACCTCACTAGGCCACCTATGAGAAAAACACTCAAAACTCTATATTCTATGATCAAAGTCTGACTTTTTGAATCGAATGAAGCCAAAATATATAGATCATTGTCTCTTACATATTCTACTATAACTAGGATTCCTAATTTGACCAATAAACTAAAGGTCTAACTAAAGACTCCAATACTATTAGAAAGGAATCTAGAGAAAATATTGTTGAAGACAGTCCTAAAAGTAGAATTACGTGCAGGGATTGTATGAAATTCCGATCTGTCCTTGCACAGAAAGATACCCATTACCCATAAACTGATGACTCAATTTAAAAACTATTTTAGCCTTAAGACACTTACATTATTATCTTTGAAAGCATATAGGTCTTGCTTCAAATGGATATCACATTATGGCTCAATGCATGGCAAACTCTAAGTTGTCAAAACTGAAAATCACTCTAAAGGCAGCAACTTGACCTTTATTCCATGGCTTTGTCGTTCTTCCTTGGTTAGAGAAAATCTTGCCCTCAAGTTTTGAGATGTTGGATTATAATTCTTCTTGAACTTGAAACTTAGATCAAAAAGTGGTGATTTATTTATACTTTTTTATATGTTGAAGAATTTTATAGATCCTTATTTTTATTCTGACTTTAATAGAGGTTAATATGGCTCGTATATCTCACATGCAACAGTGTTTCAAAACAGAGAATTCTATATAAGTAGGTTCTTCACTGATACCTATTCCTTGTGCATTTCTCAGTGTCGCTTGAATGCATATGTAGTTTTGTTCTGTTGGTAAGTTATCTTGCAGTTTTTATGATTATTTAAAAATACTGCATCTGTAGAAATTAAATTGAAAAAATCTGCAATAGGAGATGCATAATGGTTCCAAATTATGCTCCTTTTGTGTTGACATTTTTTTTACGTCCTATTTGCTATATATCACCTGATTTTTGAAGTTTTCCGTTTCAGAAGCTTCAATCTTGGATTCAACTTCCAAATGGGAATTGGGAGCTTGGGAAGATTTTATCAACTTCTGCACTCGAGTCTGTTGTATCAATGTCTGATGGGAGAGTAAGAGCACTGTTGGGAATTTTGAGTTATAGCATTTATGTATTGCAATCAGATGTTGAATTCATATTTTATTTTGTAGGTTTTAAATGTAAAAACTGAAAGCTTGGTACAAGCAAATCCTGATATACTTGATGGTGTAGATGATCTCATGCAGCTAAGTTATTTAAATGAACCGTCAGTGTTATACAATCTTCAGCATAGGTACAATCGAGATATTATATATGTAAGTATCTAGATATTTATGTTTTGAATGTGTTTATATTTGCTTTTGTGCATCTAATTTTCTACTTATACCGGATGGAATCTGGTTATATTTCTGTGCTTTCAGACGAAAGCAGGTCCTGTTTTGGTTGCTATAAATCCCTTCAAGAAAGTTCCTCTATATGGAAATGATTACATTGAAGCATATAAGTGCAAATCTATTGAGAGCCCACATGTGTATGCCATTACGGACACAGCTATGCGGGAAATGATAAGGGGTAATTTTTCTTATGAATTTACAAAATTTTGTTTTCAGCAGTTAGAGACCTCTGCAAGTTGTCATTAGTGTTTGGTATTCTTACTCTTCTTTTTTTTTTTCCTTTCTATTTCTTCCAGATGAAGTAAATCAATCTATCATTATAAGGTCAGTAAATTTTGACTAACTTTTTCATGTTCTCTCAGTCATTCCTCTGTGTAGATGAACTGGTCTTTCAGTTACTGGTTTAAACAGGAAATCGCTACTTTGATTGCAATGCGTATGTTTGCTCAATGCTGAAAATCTTATAGGTGTAGGCTCTTGTATGCGACCTGTATACTTGGGCCATGCCTAATGTAACTATCAATAAAACTTACTATGACTTATCGGCAAAAAGGTATATGTATCACTATTTACTTTATACTATTGTGTGTGTTCTAATTTGCTACTGTATGGAACCTACCTCTTATGCTTATCTCCCATTAAGTTGTTGTCGCCAATTACTTAGAAGAAGTTGAAGGAAGTAAGAATTTCATGGGTTTGTTGTATCAAGGAATATTACAAGTATAAACATCAGTTCTAATTTTGGTAAACCGTTTTTCCTTTATTTTATTATTGGGTTTAGGTAAGGGGTGGTGATTCCCTAAGGAGGGCTGTCCAAGCAAAACAAACTGTTCTCAGAGGTGCCTTAGTCCATCAATTTCTCTTCTGAGGGAAGGAGTTACTTGTCTTGAGGTATAAGGAACTTATAGAAGGATCAAACAGTAAATTTTATTTCCTTGGAAGAGGCCCAAAGAATCTTATCCGCACCTCCAAAGACATAATCTAATAGAGTACAAGAGATTGAAGAACTCTGTGAAGGCATCAACCTCCCAATCATGATCTACACAGACATTAATAACATTCCACTGAGGGGAAGGACTGGATAACTCCAAAAATTAGCCATTGAAGCCTCCTCTGCACGTGTAAAAATAGTTTGGTATGAATAGAGAAAAGCTTCCCTGAGGGCCTTGTCAACTGACCGTAATTTATGCCATAATTTATTCATAGAGCCATTTCCCATCACAAGTTTCGTATGAATAGAGAAAAATTCCATCATCTCTTATACTCATACACAACTTCACCTCATGTGGCCCACCTCAAGGACAACCAAATTTAGAATCCATGGCTTTCCTATTTCCTATGTCATGTTGGTAGTGCCATAGTCACTTTCCTAGAAGGCCACAACTGAGCAAGAGCAAATTTTGAACTCCCAAACCTCCCTCAGAAATCAGAGACCACACCCTGAACCAGTTTACTTGGTGAAATTTGAGTCATTCACCTATTCTGTTTCCCACCCCATAAAAATTCTCATTGTAAGTAATCTATTCGATTGGCCTCGCTGGTGGGAAGGGAAAACATGGACAAGAAATATGTGGGCAAAATTAGAGAGGGTGATCTTACCACCTTTAGGCAAATATATCATCCTCCAACTAGTGAATGAACACTAGTCTTCTTAACCATACCATCCCAAATTGACTTGGCTTTGAAATAGGCTCCTAAAGGGAGATCAAGATATTTTATAGGGTTAAGAGAATACCTTGCCCCACTATATTTTAGCTAGACTATCCATGTAGAAACATTACCCTCAAGAACAAACATTGACTCTAACCAAGCTTACTTTTAAACGAGAAACAGCAGGGTTCTCAAAGAGTGGAGGTGGTCTAGGCTTGTCCCCCAGAAAGTTAAGAAATCATTTGCAAACAAAAGTTAGAAATGTTAATCACACTAAGATTACTAGCTCCCATAGAAAAGCCAGAGAGAACCTCTATCAAATAGTTACTGATAACACTTTACTGAGAGTCTCTAAGTCAATAATGGAAAGTAACAGAGATAATGGATGCCCCTGTCTTAAATCACATGAACTGTTTAGGAAGCTCGTGGGAGTGCCATTCACAACATAGAAAAGCACACTGTGGGGATATAATGTAAATTTGGAGTTTCTTTATTATTTACTTGATGCAGTTTTGGGCAAAATGGCCATCTTGGATAGCACTTTCTTTCTAGTCTTTATAGAAAAATTATCATGTTCGGTTCCCTCGAGGGATGGATCCATAATAATTCACCCATCCCAATATTTAATTTGTGAAACAACCCCTTGCTCACCTGAGCTGAGCCTACTATCCAGGCATGTTCATTAGCAATTGGCACAAAACCTCAAATTGTTTATATCTGACAAACATGTTTGGTGGCTTCAAAATAATTTTCTTGACACTCCTAGTCAATGAATTAACAATGGCATTTGCAATTACGTTGACTATCCATTCACTGCCTCAAACTTTTTAGAAATGAGGGTTATGAAGCCTTGAGATTTATTTTTCAAATTTACTATTTATATGAAACTCTTGGACTACCCAAAATAATGTCTTCTTAAATTACATCCCAACAAGCTTGAAAGAAAGTCACAGTAAAACCATCCAAACCTGGTGCTTTATCACTGAACATACTTTTTACCACTTTGAGATTCAAATGGCCTCTCAAGCTATGTGACCATCTTTAACTCTATGGACTGAGTACCGATCCCTTTGGCTTGGGTCTCCAAGCAAACTGCTCAGAAAACATATGTTCATAATACCGAACAGTATGATTCCTAAGCTAAGTTTGATCAAAAGAGACTCAAGTCATCAATGAAAAGATCAAAAGAGACTAGGTTGTGTTTGGATGTTGAGGTGATCTTAGATATCTGAGTTGATCTAGGAATAGTAATATTTTGTGGGTCCCATTGAGATGTGTTTGAATGTAAATAAGTTGAGATACGTGTTTGATTGTATGTAGTGGGTTAAGATGGGTTTTAACTTTTTATGGGAAATTGAAGAAGTAGTGAGTCCCATCAATGATTGGTTTGAGATGGGTTGAAGTGATTTAATCTTCCAAACACAGCAAACCATCAATGAAAAGATCTCATTAGCTCGAAAGTGTTTTTGATCAGTGAATTTTGTTGTTATTGTTCTGAATCCCTGATGAAAAACTTAGCAATTTCGGTAGTGTTTCTATTTGTCATGATAAAAAATTAGAAATCGAATATACAATTGGCAAACAATGAGTTTGTGCTGTTTTAATCAACTACCATATTTAGATAGTATTCCTTTGTTATAATTGCTTATTTCATTGTCCAGTGGTGAAAGTGGAGCTGGGAAAACTGAGACGGCTAAGATTGCGATGCAATATTTGGCTGCCCTTGGTGGTGGAAGTGGAATAGAACATGAAATACTTAAGACTAATCCGATTTTAGAAGCTTTTGGTAATGCGAAAACATCGAGAAATGACAACTCAAGTCGCTTTGTAAGTCCGTTGTTCTTCCCTTGAATTACTTTAAGGTGTACAATTAGGGTTCGCTCTCTGTACTCGGGCCATACCCCTTTTAAGTTCTTTAATAAAATTTTCGATTACTTAAAAAAAGTTCAATTAGGGTTAGAGTAGTCATGAATGGCAGAAGTGAAATTGTTAAAATCGTGGCCTTTTATACTGCAACTGCTGATAACCTTGGTGAAAATGTCACAGGGAAAGCTGATTGAAATTCACTTCAGTGAAACTGGAAAAATATCTGGTGCCAATATTCAAACTTGTAAGTTCACTTGTATTGCCAATGTCCCTTGATAAACTTTTAGCCAATTCATTGGTTTTTACCTCCCTTAAGTGCGAAACTGACCTTAATTTGAATCTATATTGTGCTTCTGTCTATTGTGCCCAGTTTTGCTGGAAAAGGTAATTCTTTATTCCACTGGTCTGTTGTTCCGGCCCACTTGATTTATTTAACTCACGTATTCACACTACCATATAAACAGTCTAGAGTGGTCCAATGCACTGAAGGAGAGAGATCGTACCATATCTTTTATCAGCTTTGTGCTGGGGCTCCTGCTGCGCTACGGGGTAATTGTCACCAGTTATTTCATTATTTTATGAAAAATAATATATGTTCACTTTCTCCTGACCTCAAATCAATAGAAAATTTTTTAAAAAGGCATATCACTAAATTCTTAATATTAGATAAGTCATGGTCAATACTTATCTGTGAATTAAAAAAAAATCCAAAGTCCCAATTAAAATTACATACTGTCAAAAATCTTATAAAATTGGTTCACCCTTTTTTCATTAAAAGGCCTTCAGAAGCTTTATAAATGTAAATTTTCCTTGACTGGCATTATGCTTGGATTAGTTTAAAGACCTATAGCTATACTTAATATATGTTCTCTTGCCTTATCTGTTTCTTTGTTCATTTTGATTTTGAAACAGAGAAAATAAACTTGAGGAGTGCAGACGAGTACAAATATCTGAGGCAAAGTGATTGTTATTCAATTACTGGGGTTAATGATACTGAACAATTTCGCATTGTTGTGGTACTTTTTCTCTTATCATGAAATAAAAGCACATTTCATATTTATATAGTTTCATCATATGAAAAAAATTTCAAACTCAGCTCTTTTACTTATAAAAAAAAATTGGAAAAACTTATAGTCCTTTGAAGCCTACGAGTGGTGAGCAACTGAAGTTTATATGGTTGTTACCATTTTCCAGGAAGCTCTGGATGTTGTCCATGTTAAAAAAGAAGATCAACAGAGTGTATTTGCAATGCTTGCTGCTGTCTTGTGGCTAGGAAACATCTCATTTACCGTGATTGATAATGAAAACCATGTTGAAGCTGTGGCAGATGAAGGTAAGATCTTCTAGAATTTCAAGCAAAAAAATATTTTCAGATTGTGATCTATTGCAATGAGGATGTTACATGACACAGATATTGGAAAGAGATACTTTTTTTTTTTTTATGATAAAATTTATTAACACAAAAATGGTGTTATTCTTATGCACAAATATACAAGAGATCCTCCTAACTAGGAAAAGGTAATGGTGCTAACAAATCCTGAAAAGAAACAGAAAAGCTATATGGTTTTTACCACTATCCAATAAAAGGTGTTAAGAAAAGGTGACTTAAGCTCTGACACCAACTCTTTATACTCTTCAAAACTACACACACATTGATGGTTATCAAATTGGCGTTTCCAACATGCTAGAAGATCCACCACTCGAGCAGGCATAACCCAATCATTCCTGAACAGGATGAAAACCTTATTCCATAGGTGCGAGAAACCTCGAAATGCAATAGAAGGGGATCTACAATTCTTCGTTTTTCTTGCACATAATTGGTTCATGATAATGACTCCCTGCATTCTAATGTTCTCTAGGGTAAGAATCTTCCCTAAAGCAGTAAAGCTGCTGTCCAAGTGAAAAACTTTTCTCTAAGAGGGGTCTTGTTTCTCCAAATGAACTTCCATGGAAAAGGTCCCTAGGCTGGGCATGCAACACACTGTAAAATTACTATATTTTGAACATTCTGTTCATGAGTGGCCTCCAAACCATTTTATCATCATAGTTACATTCTACCTGCCTAGAATACAACAGGTCAAGGAATGATAAGAAGAGATCCACCTTCTGTATTAGCCTCCCTGACAAAATCGATGCACCATTGAAAGGAGTTGCAAGTGAATAATTCAGGCAAAACATCTTTCAGAGTTTGGTCATCACACCACACATCCTGCCAAAAGTGGATCTTCGATGCATTTTTACTTTTTTACTAGACCAAAATAGCTTGGTTATAGAAATTAATTTTTTAATGGATCTTGGTTTCTTGTCGTTGTAATTTTCTGAAAAGATTTTTAGAATTGGGCTTGGAAGGCAGGAAAACTCCTACTCATTTTGGGAGGATCTAAACCTCATTCATGTCAGAGATGCACCTTTCCGATAAGTAAGATAAGTTTTGTTGATGATCAATAAGTAAACAAAGGAATATTGAAGTACATGGGGAGTATACATCAAATACATCCAATAGAGATAGAAAAGAGATCAGAACAATTTTGGAATCTAAAGTTGGAGAGATTATGCTTGTGGCCTTCCAAGGGTAAGGAGAACTGAAAAGAAAGCCTTGAGGTCTATGATCCTTGTGCTTTATTCAAAACTGTGTGGTCATGCATTTTGCTCCACATGCATCACAATAAAGAAATTAGGAATGGATATCATTCTCCACATGATGTCACAGTAGTCATTGTCAAATGGTTCTTTCCAATGTGCTATAAAATCAATCACCGGTCTAGGCATGCCACATCATCCATATTTGCCCAAAAAGACTAAAACTAGCTTTTCATAATGTGCTAGCTATCTCACAATGTAGTAAAGATGATCCTCGAATTTCTCATAGCAGCAAGCTTCCTTTATATGAGTTAGCAGAAGGAAAGCTATGGCATAGCCCTCTTGCATATATGGCAACGCTATATCATCATACAGCACCACTATATCACATTGCATCCCCCCTAGTGCAGCCACTTAAATGAAGAAAGCTCCTCTCAAGGGAGCCCTGATCCTCCAAGTGGTCCTCTGTGGAGAAGAATTGCTGTCGTGGGGGCTAATGAAGATGGTTCTTTATGCAGTCATCATCTTAACAAGCAATCAAGCAATCAAGCATAGTGATTTGACTTGGCACTTCCTTGATTCTATTTTGTAGCTATCGCATACTAGCTGAGTTATTGCATCAACATTCCTAGGAGTTTGTGTTGGTTGTCTGAGGCACATGACTTGTGTTGGCATTTTTCAATTTTTTTGGGACTATGATAGGACAATAAAGGACTTTCAAAGCTTCATTTAATTGCTTTTTTCAAAGTTTCTTGTTGATTCTGCTACATTTTGGCATCCTATAGTGCTTGGAACTAGTTTTCTAAGTCAGACAAGTATTTAATGATCTTTGTGTCCTTACTTTCTTGTTCTATAATACCAGTAATTGCATCTTCTTCAAACATTAAATTCTAGGGAAATTACACTTTGTAGTCTGAAGTTTTCCATGTAAACCCTGAACCACGAGAAGTTGCAATGTGCACCTTAAACTTCCTCTCTTTCTTCTTCTTCTTCTTCTTCTTCTTTTTTTCTATTGCTTGTACTTATATGTTGTCATTGTGAGGTTCAATTGTTTTACTTTCAGGTCTATATAATGCTGCTAAATTAATTGGATGTGACATTGGCGAGCTTAAGTTAGCTTTGTCAACTCGCAAGATGAGGGTTGGGAGTGATAGTATTGTCCAAAAGCTAACACTATCACAGGTAAGACGACTTTCATTGTGAATATAGATTTAAATGTTAGATTGTTAAATCTTTCACGCTGTGTATTTGGTAAAAATATCGGAAGAGATGAGTGCGAGTTTTTGGATCGTTAAACATACTTCACATCTATTTAATGCTATTAAGTAGCTGTATCTTCATTACATATTATTCCTCTTTCAATGGATTTTGGAAATTACTTTGCAGTTCTCTCTCATTATGAAAAGACTGATCAAGCTGAATATTGAATCGAAAGATTAGTTGTCAAGTTAAATTCTTGCCTGTTTATAGATGAGAATAATGCTTGGGTGGGAGCATGGTTCGAAATGTGTATGAAGTGTGAATCTCTCTCTCTCTCTCTCTCTCTCTCTCACACACACACACACACACACACAAACATACACACTTTCTTATTTTGAAGACAAAAATTCCCGTTGTGAAAATATCATATGCTGGGGGAGATTGGTGTTCTGGAGTTATGCCCTTCCGGTGGGTTGTTCTCTTATGTGCCTTTTCCCATCAATAAAGCGAGGGCTTTCCGGACCTTTCCGACAAGGGTTCAGGCCAATATGCATTTCCTTGTTTCTTAAGTTGGGCCACACTCGACAATCTAGAAGTTTATTTATATGTTATACTGTTTTTCGAGTCTGGCTGATCCTAGTGAATTCTCTCCCGATGATTAAAAAATTATGTTTTATTTTTCAGGCCATTGACACAAGAGATGCATTAGCAAAGTCAATTTATGCTTGTTTGTTTGAGTGGCTGGTTGAACAAATAAACAAATCTCTTGCAGTAGGCAAAAGGCGTACTGGCAGATCCATTGGCATTCTTGATATCTATGGCTTTGAATCATTTGATGTACGTTTTAATTATGTTTCTCTCTCTCTCTCTCTCTCTCCCCCCCCCCCCCTCCCGGTTCGTAGTAATTATTTATGCTATATAAATTGTTTCTGCAGAGGAATAGCTTTGAACAGTTCTGCATAAATTATGCAAACGAGAGATTGCAGCAACACTTTAATCGTCATCTGTTCAAGTTGGAACAAGAGGTATTGTCTTGCATATTCTTTGTAAAACTACATAAAGGATGGAGCATAAAACCAAACAGATTTGTTCAATCCTTGATTCTGCTGGTTTTCATGGAACATGGATAAGCCCTTTCACTTGTCACAACGCATGCACACGCACATATATGGTATGAGCTCTTTCAAATATTTTCACGAGCAAACTTGAGTATGTAGTGTTAGACCCTAGTCTAAAACCAAATAGCCATCACGATTTTTCTATTTTTTCACTACATGAGGAATTTTTTTTTTTTGTTTCACAATCTTTTGTACTGACATTGTAAACTCGTTTGCTTCTAGTGACCCTCCATGTTCTTTTCCAGGAATATATCCAGGATGGCATTGACTGGACAAAAGTTGATTTTGAAGACAATCAAGATTGTCTTAGTCTTTTTGAAAAGGTACAGAACTTGATGCTTTAGGTTTAGTATATGCATTACTTCAAGATTTTTAGTACTGACGATAATTAATACATATGTCTACTTATCTTCTACTACTGTTCTCTAGATGTTATTTTCTTTATGAAAGTCAAGGTGTCCATGCTTTAAAAATCCTATGCAACGTGTAGGTGGATAGTGAGTTGGTCCTCATATCATACATTGTCATGCAAACACAGAAAAAGAAAATTAAGTTTATTATATGTTCGCTTCATACAACATATGAAGTTGACAGATCTGCATATTGTCTTCTGCTCAAAAGAGTTTTTAATTGGTTACTGTAGTCAAACATAGACAGAGAGAATGAATTCATATTTTCATTAACATTCAACATCCTATACATACTACATACAAATGACCATTGTATACTCATAAACTATACTAATTACAACCATGTCCTCTAACACTCCCCCTCAAGCTGGGGCATATATATCATATAAACCTAGCTTAGAACAAATAAGTTTTAACCGAGTACAACACAATGGTTTGGTAAACATATCTGCAAGTTGATCAGCAGACTTCACAAAGGGTGTAGAAATGTCACCACTTAGTATCTTATCCTGAATGAA
The DNA here is from genome assembly GCF_004785595.1 of Juglans microcarpa x Juglans regia. Lineage (NCBI taxonomy): Eukaryota > Viridiplantae > Streptophyta > Magnoliopsida > Fagales > Juglandaceae > Juglans > Juglans microcarpa x Juglans regia. The sequence continues at coordinate 21,979,781 of NC_054598.1, forward strand.
GTGACAATCAATCTCAATGTGTTTAGTCCTCTCATGGAATACAGGATTAGACGCAATATGCACTGCAACTTGGTTATCACAAAGTAATTGAAGAGGGACAGGAGCTGGAAACCCAATCTCTTGAAGAAAGTGTTGCAACCATGTCAGCTCACTAGTAGTGTGAGCCATTGCTCTGTATTTGGTTTCTGCACTAGACCGAGCTACTACTGTTTGCTTCTTACTCTTCCATGTAACCAAGTTACCTCCCACAAAGGTACAATATCCAGTAGTCGATCTTCTATCTGAAGGAGATCCAGCCCAATCAGCATCTAAAAAAGCTTCAATTCTAAGGTGTCCATTTGGTCTATACAATAGTCCAAGGCCAGGAGCTCGCTTAAGATGACGAAGAATATGGATTACAGCATCCCAATGTGAGACCTTGGGCGTTTGTAGAAATTGGCTCACTACACTCACTGCAAAAGAGATATCAGGTCTAGTGATAGTAAGATAATTCAATTTTCCAACAAGTCTTTGATACCGACCTAGATCTCCAAACAACTCACCTTCATCTTTCAAGAGTTTACGATTTGGGTCCATAGGAGTGTCAATAGGTCGTGCACCTAACATGCCAGTTTCTTCCAGAAGATCAAGTACATATTTTCTTTGAGATAGGTTAATGCCTTTTTTAGATCTACCGACTTCAATTCCAAGAAAGTACCTAAGTTTGCCCAAGTCTTTTGTCTGAAACTGATCATGTAAAAATTGTTTCATCCTAGCAATTCCAGCTGAGTCACTCCCATTAATTACAATGTCATCAACATATACAACCAACAAGATATGACCTGCATCACTGTGTAGGTGAAATACCGAGTGGTCTGTTTGGCATCTATAAAGACCAAATGCTAATACAACATCAGAGAACCTCCCAAACCATGCTCGAGGAGATTGTTTCAAACCATATAATGCCTTTTTTAACTTGCACACAGTACCTCGATACTCCCCCTGAGCAACAAACCCAGGTGGTTGCTCCATATACACTTCCTCATTTAAGTCTCCATGTAGGAATGCATTTTTAACATCCAACTGAAATAAAGGCCAATCCAAGTTAGCAGCAAGAGAGATTAATACCCGAATAGAAGAAATTTTGGCAATTGGGGAAAAAGTCTCATCATAATCAACGCCATAAGTTTGAGTGTAACCCTTAGCAACCAAGCGGGCTTTCAGACGTTCAACAAACCCATCAAGATGAAATTTGATTGTATATACCCATCTACAACCAACAATGTGTTTACTAGGTGGTAGAGGAACAAGATTCCATGTCCCATTATGGTGAAGAGCATCCATTTCAATTTTCATAGCTGTCCTCCATTCCGAATCAGATAAAGCATCATGAACTGTCGTAGGAACAGAAAGTTTTGAAAGTTGAGAAGTAAAACATGAAAAAGATGGAGATAAGGCATGACAGGAGACATATTGGGCAATCGGATGTTGAGTAACACAAGAACGAGTACCTTTTCGGAGAGCAATAGGTGGAGAGTCTGAAGCACTAGGTAACTCAGGATCTGAAGATAGAGACAAGATTGGTGGAGGCATGGGAGCCGGGGGCCACAAGCGACGTGAGTACACCTGTAAAGGAACAAGGGAAGGAACTGAGGAGGATTGGGTAAAAGTGGGTGAGTGTGCAGGAGAAAAGGTAAGAGTAGGTAATGGTAGAGGATCACACTCAACAACTGAAGATGTTGTTGAGAAATAGGGTATGGACTCAAAGAAGGTGACATTAGCACTAGTGAAGTAACGTCTAAGAGCAGGACTATAGCAGCGATATCCTTTTTGAGTCCGGGAATAACCAACAAAGAAACACTTGGTAGCACGTGGATCAAGCTTATCAAAACCTAGGCCAAGGTTATGAACATAGCAAACACACCCAAAGATTTTTGGAGGGAGAGAAAAAGGTGGAGACGAAGGGAACAAGATGGAGAATGGAGAGAAACCATCGAGGATTGATGAAGGCATACGGTTAATAAGGTGACACGCAGTAAGAATACCATCACTCCAAAAACGTTTAGGAACATGCATGTGCAATAAAAGTGCTCTGGTTACATCTAACAAATGGTGATTTTTGCGTTCAGCCACCCCATTCTGTTGGGGTGTATAAGAGCATGAAGTTTGATGAACAATTCCTTTATTACTTAAGTAAGTAGCAAAGGCACTAGATTTGTATTCTCTAGCATTGTCAGAACGCAAAATTTGAACTTTTTGTCTTAATTGAGTTTTAATTTCTTTCCGAAACACTTTGAATATGGAAAGAAGTTCAGATCGTGCCTTCATTAGAAACAACCATGTCATACGCGAATAGTCATCAACAAATTTAACAAAATACTGAAACTTGTTTGATACAATGTTGATTGGTCCCCATATATCAGAGTGAACCAATTCAAAAGAACTAGATGCTCGATTGTCAACTCGAGGTACAAAAGACACACGATGGTGTTTGCTAAGCTGACATGCTTCACAAGGAAAAGAAGAAGCATTTTCAAGATTCCTAACTTGACGTTTCAAAAGAGAAAGAGATGGGTGTCCAAGGCGACAATGCCATTCAAATTACATGGTTGTAATTTGAGAACGCACTGACTCATACTCAGGTTTTAAGCCAACAAGAAACCAAACAACGTTAAAATCTTCCCGTTGTTTTAGCATACTTGAAACATCAGAAGTGATAGATTGATAAATTCTGAGCTCTTCACATATGCTTATCACTTGAGAATAACATTCTTCTAGGCCCAAAGCACCCTGTTCCAACTCAAAGAATTGCTGACACAACTCATAAATACGGGTTATGTTCCCAGCACCCGAATATATCTGTTTGAGATGCTTCCACGCCTCTTGAGCGGAGCGGTGTCAAAATGTATTAAGTTGGTGCAAATATTAGGTTCAATACTAGTCAACATTAGGGACAATATTTGAGCATCTTCTTGCTCCCATTGAGCAAATGTAGAACTAGCGGAATCAGGCATTGGATCAATCAAGTGAGTACAACGAAGGCCCTTGCCTTTCAAAAACATTTCAATAGATTTTGACCACAACATATAGTTTTTTCCATTCAACTTAACCGAAGTCATAGACATACTAATGTCTGGTGCAAGAGACATTGACTCAAATTTAGTTGTCATGGAGAAAAGTATCACAACAATTCAACTTGGAGTCAAGAATACACACAAAATATGAAATATGGATGAAAAATTGGGAGACACAATCTGGAAAAGTAGAAACCCAGATTAAAAACCCAAATTTCGGATCTGTATTGGTCGAAACAAGCCTGTACCGGCCGAAATAAGCAAGTATCGGTTCTGAACCGGTCTGTATCTGGTCTGAATCGGCCTGTATTGGGTCTGAACCGCTCTGTTTCGGTTCTGAACCGGTATGTATCGAGTATCACCGGTACCGGCTTCAAAAATTAACCCTAAACTGGAATAGGTTATCCCAAACGAGGATAACTTATCCTAAACAGGAATAAGTTTACCGTATACGTGTTACCAAACATACGTTATCCTGGATAGAAATAAGATCTTACACCGGATTGGGGGCAGACGAAGTCGAGGACAGGATAGTAGAGACCTGCCACCAAACACTTCGAGACGTCGACGTCGCCGGTGATAAACAGGGCTTCCGGCAGCCGATGACGACGGTAGACACACCAGTGTGCACAGAAAACGCCGGCGATCTCGATTCTGGTGTCCAGTATCGGAGACGACACCTGAGGTCACCGGAAAAACCTTGAAACAGATACCGGCCACCAACGACGTAGAGGACAACGACCACTAACCACCACAGACAACGACGGTGATACCACAACGCCGTCGCACAACCACCACTAACTGACTACACTTTTCTCTGATACCATGTAGTCGAACATAGACAGAGAGAATGAATTCATATTTTCATTAACATTCAACATCCTATACATACTACATACAAATGACCATTGTATACTCATAAACTATACTAATTACAACCATGTCCTCTAACAGTTACTATGAGGTATGAAGTGAAGATATTTTTCCTAATGGAGATTGAATATTTTTTTTGATAAGTAAAATATTATATATATATATATATTTTGATTGGTAATCAAAGTATTTTATTCATAAAAGTAGGCAAAACCCAAGTATATGGGGAGTATACATGAGAAAAACCTAACTAGAGTTTACAGCTGATAGTAAAAAGTCATGGACACTTAATCCGTTACAAACAATGGCCCCACCCATGAGAACAATGTTTTAAAGAAAAAGGCTTTCAGCTCCTCCACTGTCTTCTCGCAGTTTTTGAAGCTTCTATCATTTTGTTCCAGCCATATACACCGACACATATAAATAGGGACCATTTTCCAGATTGCTGCGACTTGTGATTTCCCTTAGAGACCTCTCCAGCTAGCTAAAAAATCCACCAATCGAAAAAGCATGACCCACGATACCCCAAGTCCTGTAAAGAAATAGTCCCACAAGGTCTTCGCCACCTCGCAGCATAGAAACAGATGGTCTACTGATTCACCCTCTTTCTTACACATGTAACACAAGTCCAAGACCATTATCCGACGTTTCCTTAAGTTATCTATGGTGATAATTTTACCCAATGCTGCTGTCGAAATGAAAAATGCTGCTTTGGAAAGAGCTTTCATTTGCCAAATGCTCTTCCATGGAAATGTGTGCATGCCTAGACTCGTTAAAACTCGGTGGAGTGATCTGACCGTGAATTTACCTTTCATGGAAGGGCTCCAAATCATTCGATCCATGGTACCCTCAGTCATACGTATAGAATACAGTGCTGCATAGAACTCTGTGATCTCCAATTCCCAGTCTGCTGCCCTAATGAAATCAATATTCCATTAAGGGGAGCCACTAGAAAAAAGCAAGTAGTTCGCTATTGCTGCATCCTTCACTCGTGCAAGCCCAAATATGGCAGGGAAAGTGTCTTGAAGACTTCGTTCACCACTACCAGCTGTCATACCAAAATCTGAAACGAGAGCTGTCATCCACTACAATGTGTATGTCTCCGGAAGAACTCCAAACTTTTCCTTATCTATTTCTATAGACCCACCCCATATGTGCCACACCTCATTCGAACACCAACCACCCCATGCCTCCCCAACTTGTGCATCTATAACAGTCTTCCACAAGGCCCTGCTTTCGTGTTGATACCGCCACAACCATTTGCCCAATAGGTTGAACTTCATCAAGTTGCGAATCCCCAATCTACCCCCAGAAATTGGAGTACAAATCATTGACCAGTTAACCAAATGGAACTCAAACTCATCCCCCAAACCACTCTACAAAAAATCGCGTTGTAGCTTCTCAATATTATTGGCAACCTTTGTTGGTAGTGGGAGCAAGGACGAAAAATAGGTGGGTAAGTTGGAAAGAGTACTTTTAATTAAGGTGAGCCTACCACCTTTAGACAAATACAACCTCTTCCAAGATGCCAGTCTGCATTCCACTTTCTCAATCACTACATTCCATATCTGCTCTGATTTAAAAGGAGCACCCAAAGGTAAGCCAAGATACTTTAGGAGTAGAAAAGATACCTTACATCCCATGAGGGAGGCTAGAGCTGCTGCTGCTTTGGGAACAGTCCCCATTGGTACCAGCTCAGACTTTGAGAGGTTAACTTTCAAACCTGAGACAACTTCGAAGTAGAGAAGTAGAGTCTTCACAGATTAGATATGTTCGAGATTTGCTCCGTAGAAGATGAGAGTATCATTTGCAAACAATAGATGAGAAACATCAATAGAGCCATAATTACCATTCCCCACTGAAAAACCATAAAGAAACCCACCTTCCACGAGGCCCACAATTATATGACTGAGTGCTTCCATGATAAATAAAAAGAGTAAGGGAGAGAGTGGATCTCCTTGTTTCAAGCCAAGCGAGGAGTCAAAAAAACCCATTGGTGAACCATTCACCAATACAGAAAAGCGAACTGTTGAGATGCAAAATCCTACCCAATTCTTCCATTTCTCACCAAAACCACATATTGTAAGTAGATAAAGTAAGAACTTCCATACTAGAAGTAAACAAGTAGATTGGGTGTATACAAGAACACCTAACCCATACTAGAGAGCCCCTAATGACCAATAAGTCCGTGAAAATTAGAAATCTACCCAAAATGCACCAAGCCCAAATGGGAACAAAACACACCTCCAAAACCCCAACCCGAAACTCCCTCTACGAGGACGGCTTCATAATGCCATCCCTTTAGTCTTCCCTTGACTCGAACTACCTCCCTTAGTGTCGTAGTTGATTGTCCAAGAAAGACGCTTTAACTCCTTGCTTTTCTTAAATTTTGATTTGGTTTCAAGCGAGTGGCCTGCCTCAATCGTAATGAGTAGTGCTGCAAATTGGTTGTCGCATCCCTCATATGAAAGCCCCACACATTGCTGAATCTTGTTAACCTCATGCAGAATCCCGCTATATTGTTTATTAGAGGAAGAGATACCAGGGGAACAATATTTTCCCTAGATAGCTCCCAACTGCACTCCTGACCCCAAACATTCCTCCTCACAAGGCACCAACGACAAACCCATAATTTCCTCCCCATCATCTCCTGCATTCAAATCCCGAATCTCCTCAGCATTGATATTGTTGATGTCCATTGTTGTTGTCACCATTGAAGGTTACTTCACCTCCAGCGTAGGTGTCGTTGTTCCATTGACGAGAACATTGCTTGTAGGTGGCCACCCCTGATGACCCTATCTATGCCAATTCGTTAGACCCTATTGCTCTTTCAAGAGGCATAGAACAGATAGGACTAGGCTCATCCCCGCCTCTTGAAACAAGTGGCGAAGCACTACCTTTTGTTACACCCTTTTCATCTTTTGAGAGAGACTCGTCCGCTTCTTTCAAAGTACTAAAAACCCTAGAAGGATCCCTATCTTCAACTGAAAGTGAACCCTGGAAAAAAGTACCAACCACATTTGCATTTGGTGTCTGAGGGCAGTCAGACGACAACGTGCTGATGACCTGAGTGACATTAGCATAAATAGTGATGTCGGTGTCCGAGAACCCTATCTGTGACGGTGTCAAGGTGCCCTATGCTGGCGAACTTGAGGCCTTCAAACCCCCCCTTGTCCGTTTTTAGCCCACCACCCAAGCTCATAACCAGCTCTAGCCCCTTATCCATTTTAATCATCACATACTCCATAACTCCCGTCAATTGAGCTCTGAGAGCCCACAAGACCCTCTCCCCTTCTCCCACCCTAAAACATCCAGTAGAGGTATCCATTTCACCATGCAACACACGAGGAGCGTGCTTACCCTCCACTTCTCCCAATGTCACTTGACAGCCTTTGTCTCCTACAAGTGTCTTACCCTTTCCTTTCGCCGTGGGGCTACTCTCGGCTTGAATACATGCCAGTGACCTCAACACCGAGGCGTACAAGACACCTTTGACCTAGAAAGGCCTTCCCACCGTCTTTCCATCCACAAACACCCCTCTATTTGCATCAGGGACTTTGGACCCAGTGCCGCTTCGAATGGAATGCGCAAAACCTTTACCATCTGATGCCATTTGCGCCTTCAGGGATCACCAACAAACCTTTCCTCCCATTTCTGAATTTTGAGAGTTGCAGAAACCTGCCCCTTTCGTTAATATGGTGTTGAATGATGAGAACTCCATTGTCCTTCCTTAACTCCTTGAAGAATCCATGCAATCCTCTATCCCCTTAGCAACCCATGAAGCTGACGACCCACATAGATACATGAACTTAGCCATCCTTTTGCTACGTTCAGAGATGTGAAAGCTATTTCTTCCCTCTTTCGTAAAAATGAAAGTTTTTGATTCCATCTTTAACCACCTTTCACCTTCCATTTGAGATGATTCTGCGTCTTGCGTTGTCATCCTCTGATCCCAAATCACAAGATCATCCTGCGTCGTTATATGGGAATAAATTGTAGAGTTGTTGTTTTTTAGGCTTACACCAGATTTGCACCGACAAACCAAAAGAAAGGTTTCCTAAGAAAATCTTGGTCGTCGGAGGGAGGACCGATGCCAGAATGCCCTCAGAGGAGTTGCCGGAGCCTGTCGGTCTTGTCTGTGGCGATGGCAGGGGTCCTAATGTAAGGGAGATACCAGATCTACGTCGACGAAACTAAATGAAGGTTTCCTGAGAAAATCCCGGTCGTCAGAGGGAGGATTGACGCTAGAGTGCCCTCAAAGGAGTCGTCGGAACTCGTCAGTCTTGTCTGTGGTGGTGTTAGGGGTCCCAGTGTAAGGAAAGTACGATATTTGCTCCGATGAAACCAAAAGAATGTTTCCTGAGAGAATCCCGGTTGTCGGTCGGAGGATCGACGCAGGAGTGCCCGTAGAGGAGTCACCGGAGCCCGTTGGCCTTTGTGGCGTTGGCGGGAGGTCTCCTCAAAACCCTAAAGTTTCCTTCTGGCGTTAACCTTTGAGGGAAATATATTCTATGAAGGTCAAAGTTTTCCTCTAATCCATTTATAAATATGACAAGCCCATGCTTTTTTAAAAGGATTTCCTCCAACCTAGTATGGAGGAAAACTCTATCCTTCTTTGAAAAAGTAATGATGTTGTTTATTATACTAGTAAGTCCCATCGATCTCGGTGGTCTTTCTTGTTTTGACAGATGATTGCTTAATTTTGGTTACGTATGATGGTTTTACTAAATTTAAAATTGGCAAAGGCTTAACTCCTAGGGGTTGACTCAAGTGGTAAGGTCATGATGGTATGCTGCCTCTAGGTCTAAGGTTCAAACGTGCAAACAATTTCTGGGGACCACATCTCATCGGTGAAAAGTTGATGATTTACCTGATGTGTGATGGAGACGTGTTACATGGGTCCGGGGTTTAACCGGATTATCAACATGTTGCATTTGCTCAATTTTCAAGATTCCTCGTCATAAAAAAATTGTTAAAGACTTATAGCAATAAGTCGAACTTGAAGGACCTGTACAGTAATTTTCCCTGTAATTTAGTTCTTGCTAGAATGTTCTTTTCTAGAATAAGGTTTTGGCAATAAAATGGGCATAAAGACTTCTACATCTTTTATCAGTTATGCTGAAGTAAATACTCTGTTAATCACATTCATTAATAACAAGCCTTGATAAAGCATAATCCAAGTGCCTTTGTCAAACCCGTTGAAAGTCTTGCTCACAGAGAGATCTTCTTGAACTGTCATATTGAAACAACTGTATTTTCCTTTGGTGATTCGCAATACATCTGTTAGATTTAGAAAACATTATGAACAGTGCTGGTTGGATTTTTTTATTCTGAGATGCTAAAAGAATAAATATAAAAACCTATGTAAATTTAGAGATCAGGATCATTGTTGTCCTATTTTTTCTGTAAGGAAAAGAATTTATGAACTGAGAAAAAAAGCCAGTTCCCTAGTGCATTGGGAATCTTGAAGAGAGGCTGCAATTGAAAATTTGAACTGAGCCAACAGAACTTGTTTAACCTTGGCTTGACAAAACATCTAAGGAGCTCGCGTTTTTCCTTCTTTCCCTGTCTGTTGTTTGAGATAATGTTATGGTGAGAAGATAATCCGATCCAATAATGATAACAGATATGCTAATCGTTACTAATGCCTTTAATTATTGGCAAATTGGATTTACAAATAGCAATTTCATGAACCTTGTTCTAACTTATATGCAGAAACCATTGGGGTTATTATCCCTGTTAGATGAGGAGTCAACTTTCCCAAATGGCACTGATCTGACCTTTGCCAATAAGCTTAAGCAGCATCTGAATTCTAATTCTTGTTTCAGAGGAGAACGAGGAAAAGCCTTTTCTGTCTGTCACTATGCGGGGGAGGTATTATCTTATCTTTGATTGGTACTTCATTTTTTTGATAAGTAGATTGGAACTTCATTTTACTCATTCAGTCATGTCCCAAGTGCTTGGTACCTGCTTATCCTTGGATGATCCCACAATCGAGATTTATACATTTAATGAGCTGTAGATCACTTGCCTAGTGTGTTCCATTCAACCCAACTTCCATTGCATAGGTCCTGTCTTGAGATTGCCATTATAAAAATGTCAAGTACCAAATATTTTCTATGTGGACAGGAAGGCCAATTATAAATTGGATAAAAAAACCTTTGGTTCTTTTGGTTCATTTTTTTCTCTTGCTAGTGGACTATTAGATGGCTAAACTTGCTTCCCCCCTCAGGTAATGTATGACACAACTGGATTTCTGGAGAAGAACAGGGATTTATTGCATCTAGATTCAATCCAACTCTTGTCATCATGCTCTTGCCAACTTGCTCAGACATTTGCCTCCAGTATGCTTACACAATCTGAGAAACCTGCAGCTGGTCCTTCATATAAATCAGGTGGAGCAGATTCCCAAAAGCTAAGTGTTGCGACAAAATTTAAGGTACACTACTTTCCAGAAGTGTATATAGCTAATCTTATTTTGAATTGGAAATTTCAACAAACTCAGGTGAAATTGTTTAGATATTTATTTTTTGTGGCAAAGGCTAAACTTAATTATATTGACATTGATGAGTTTGTAAAATTTTACAATTATATTGACATTGATGAGTTTGTAAAATTTTACTTCACAATGTTCAGTTACAATCCAGTTTGTACAATGATACTGAAAACAGTTTTTTGGTGACTTCTAGATGAGCTCATAGTGAAATAACTACTAACCATCAACAAATTAAGCGGTGAACAAAATAAAAATTTCTACTGTCATGGTCCATTATTTCCCAAGCGAAGGCATAGTATGTTGGTTTCTTTCTAAGAAGTCCTTCGAACTGTCCATCATAGATTCGTTAAGATTTCATGTATGATTGTGTACTCACTTTTGAAATATCCTCCCTTTATAAAAATCTGGTGGAAAGATTGGGAATTTTAGGCTTTGAAAACGCAATTTCCAATGCCTCATGGATGAAGCTTTTGTCCATTAATTTTAATCCCACACGTTTTCCTGTATATTAGCAAATGGCTCATTGTCAAATTTAGAGCCCTCAACTGTGTCCAAATTACCCTAAAAGTGGCATGGCCATGTTGATGTTTATGGAAGTATATGAATTATAAAAGCCCGAACAGGAAGAATTGGAATAAGGATGTAAACTTCTCGTATTTGACCTTCACCTCTCCCAGATGTTGTCACACAGAGATAAAATACAAGAAGTTTTGTGATGCTTTAGTTCCCACAATTGAACCATAATGTCTATTCTCAAGGTCTTTGTATTTTAGATGATTACTTTTGGCAGTATTTGTCTTTCCTTTTTTCTTAAGGACATTTAACTTTAGTTTGTCTTTAGGAGATACTTTTGTGCACACGCTATTTGCAAGTATGATTTTCCTTTTTCTAGTAAAGTTTTCTATGACATGTTAAGAAAAAAACCTTGTCACCTTGACGTGGAATTATTCTGTAGTTGACACTGCTGTTTTTAGGGGTTTTTCTGGGGTCATTCTATTTGTATGTTGACGTGCCTGACTCAATTGACCAGAATAGCAGTTTCTGGGACTTGGCTAGGGTGGTAAGGGGTGCAGTAGTCTTAGGTTTGGAAGCATTTGATAAGAATACCACATGAGAAAAGTATGGTGCTGTTTGGATAGTGAGTTGAGATGAAAGTTTGAAGTTGAATAAAATATTGTTAGAATATTATTTTTTAATATTATTATTGTTTTGAGATTTGAAAAAATTGAATTGTTTCTTATATTTTGTGTGAGAATTTGAAAAAGTTGTAATGATGAGATGAGTTGAGATGAAACACTTTTACTATCCAAACATGGCCATATTTGCAAGCCGGTGTGAAAGATACACCATCCACACTGCTGATATGGTAGGATATGATTTGCAATATCCTCCACACCGGCTTGCAAGAAGAAATCTTATGAGATTTTGAATCTTACAATTTGTGGTGAAAGATAACTGTGTTCCCTTTATTTACTTGTTTTTTTCGTATTTAGGGTCAATTATTCAAACTGATGCAACGCCTAGAGAGCACCACACCTCATTTCATACGTTGTATCAAGCCCAATAACCTCCAGTCTCCTGGCTTGTATGAACAAGGTCTTGTTCTGCAGCAGTTAAGATGTTGTGGAGTCCTAGAAGTAGTTCGCATATCAAGATCTGGCTTTCCCACCAGAATGTCCCACCAGAAGTTTGCCAGAAGGTAAAGAACAATCTTTTTATGTTCAGTTGCAGATTAGAAATTTTTATATATTTCATGATTGGTTCCTTAATTTATTCTCTGGTTGGGGGGGTGGGGGTGTTTGAATCTTGCATCAGATATGGTTTTCTTCTGCTGGAGAATGCTGCATTCCAGGATCCACTAAGTGTTTCGGTTGCAATTCTTCATCAGTTCAATATCTTGCCTGAAATGTATCAAGTGGGCTACACAAAGTTGTTTTTTCGAACTGGACAGGTACCTTGAATGTTTTATTTGGGTTTTCAAGTAAATTATTTTCATCTTTTTTTGAGTTTTTTTTTGTTTTATTTTTGGGGCCCCCCCCCCCCCCCCCCCCAGATGTTGGTGCATGGCATTGTCAATGTGGTAATTCATGGATGATTCAGTTATATAGGTTGTTAATGCTATTGAAATCCTGTTTTCCATTGGTAAGAAGTTATACATGTACAATAAGTGCTTATAAGCTATCAATTTGTTCCATTCTGCATTCAATTGATTTTAAAACTCAAAATGATTCATGTAGCCAACTGCAATCAATTGAAAATCATTATCATGTAACGAAGGTTGATTTCAAAGTTGGCATGATGTGAAAATGCAACCAATTATCTATTTCTTACTAGTACTACAATGTTGAGAATAATGCTACAGATTGGGGTCCTGGAGGATACAAGAAACCGTACCCTCCATGGCATTTTACGGGTTCAAAGCTGCTTCAGAGGGTATCAAGCATGCCGTCACCTCAAGGAACTCAGGAGAGGAATTGTCACTCTTCAGTCATGTATTGCCCTTTCCATAGTCTTACATCACTGAAATATGTCATATTCCATTAAGCAGAAGCTTAAAAGCGCTTTTGAGAATTAATATTGCAACATCTATTCATGCAGTTGTTCGAGGAGACAAAACCAGAAGCGAATATGCAGTATTGCTACAGAAACACAGAGCTGCTATTATAATACAAAAGCAGATTAAAGGCAGGATTGCAATGAGAAAACTCAAGAGCATACATGATGCATCACTTCTGATACAATCGGGTAAGAATCTTTAAATTTTAACTGTCAAAACAAATTCTTAGATGTATGGTATTGAGATTTAGGGTTTACCAAATGAGAGGAACAGTTACCTTTCTAACTCTTGTGGTTGAATTGTATAGATTGCAAAATAAAGTAAATTATACACTAGAGTAGTATCCTTTAAACCCTCCCGTGGGTAGTCCAAGTGGTAAGGGCGAACTTGTGTGCATGAGCCCCATGTCACAAGTTCGATTCCCCCATGATCAAACTGCGATTTAAGTGGGAGGCTATGGCAGTGGGTTGTTGTGTTAGTCTTCCTGGGGGTTTAGGTTCCATGGGTGAGCCCTAAGGAGTAAGGGCTCTGCCGTGGGATGGTTCCCCCGTCATTAAAAAAGTATCCCTTAAGGTGTACTTTATTACAATAAGGTCATCCATCTTACATTCTCCACACTCACAAGTTGGAGAACACGTGTATATATATTTTTTTTGATCGGTATATATATATATATATATATAAATAAAATCTAACCAACGATGACCCAAAAACTTGTGAACATATGTACAAGTTAATATTTATACTTCACAAATAGTGTAGAAATATCTTAGTAAATACTAAATATCCTATGTTTAATGAAGTGATAATCAACCTCGATATCCCTGGTCCTCATAAAATAAAAAGATTGTAGGCGATATGAATAGTGGATTGATTAGCAAAAACTAATCATATAGGAGTTGAAGCCAAGAATTACTTTACTACCCTAATTGCATGTTAGATTTCCGATCTGATGATAAGATCTTCCTAAATAGTTTGATAATATCTATTAGGATTCCCAAATTACTCTCCCTCATCTTCGTGGGTTTTTTATTTGGGTCCATAGGACATCAATGGGTCAAGCCTATCAGCAACCTTGATTCTTCTAACAATCTAATGCATAGTTCTCCAAGATAAACTAGTATAATTGTTTAGACCTAATGACTTCAATACCAAGAAAGTATCAAACTTTTATTCAAGTCGTTGTTTTGAAACTGATGTTAACGTTTTCAATCTGGTGATACCCCCAGAATTGTTGCCAATAATAACATTATTATCCACGTATACTAGGAGAAGAATGTAGTCTGCATTGTCATAATGGAATACTAAATGGATTGTTTGGCATGCTTGGAGACGAAACTTAAAAGACTAGAAAGATGAGACGATATGGGTGGAAAAAAAAAAAAAACCTTAAGGGCTAACGTGTTGTGCGGGGTAAAGTAGTGAATTTGAAACATATTGATGGAAGGGGTGTTTTGGTTCTGTCTTGGTGAACTGGGCCTCTCAAATAGAGGACCTTAACAATCCACTTCGTTTTGAGTAGAAACAGACCGATGCCTGACCAGTTTCATGGAGAACCGGTTGGTCCATCTGTTCTCTTCTACACCCCTAGTGGGATCCAAGCTACTTAATTATATATCAAGTTACCGACTGGAGCTAGCAGTACTGGTTTTGTTGACTCTAGTAAAACCTGTTAAACCTGAGCTGGCTTGAGTTTGATGTATGTAGCTCTAAATTCAACTGTCAATCATCTACAATATTACTCATCCAAAGAAAGAATAATCTACAATATTATCTTACATTCTTCATGATTTTGTTTGTGCTATGTGGCAGTTGTTCGTGGCTTTCTGGTCAGAAAATTCTCAGGAGATATAGGACTGCTAAAATCTGTGGGCACGAAGGTACTCCATACTCCGTAACTCGATTATTTTTCTGAATTATACTACTTTAGCGGACTGGTTTGCTTCTAATCACTATGGCGGTATCAAACTATGCACAGCTTCCATGCATTCTTAAATTAATGTACATACCTTATCATTGCCAAACTATCTACTCTTTTTTTACCTGCAAAAAGCATGATTTCTGGACAACTTATTTCCCACTATTTTTTCCCTTTTATGCTACAATGCTAATCCCCTAATGAAGTGCTTAATATTAAGATCCCATTACACGTGTCAATTGGTGACCAAAAAGAAAGAAAATCATATGGAATTACTAGTGTACACATAAAGATCTTTGCTAATCTTGTATGGATAATTTGTCTTTTGATGTTGTGCCAATTTAGTACAAGATATTTTGCTTGTTCTCTTCATTGGAGATAGTTCACAAGTGTGAATTTCAAACAGGCTAACGAGTCAGATGAGGTGGTGGTGAAGTCTTCTTTCCTTGCTGAATTACAACGCCGAGTTCTTAAGGCTGAGGCAGCCCTAAGAGAAAAAGAAGAGGAGAATGACATCCTCCACCAACGTCTCCAGCAGTATGAGAGTCGTTGGTCTGAATATGAGCTGAAAATGAAATCCATGGAAGAAGTGTGGCAAAAACAAATGAGGTCCCTACAATCTAGCCTCTCCATTGCAAAGAAGAGCCTAGCCATTGATGATTCTGAAAGAAACTCTGATGCATCAGTAAATGCAAGCGATGACAGAGACTACAGCTCGGATATGGGAAGTAATAATAAGCAAGCTGAGAGCAATGGTTTGAGGCCAATGAGTACAGGTTTGAGTGTAATAAACCGGCTGGCCGAAGAATTTGAGCAGAGGAGTCAAGTATTTGGTGATGACGCCAAGTTCTTGGTGGAGGTAAAATCTGGTCAAGTCGATGCAAGTTTGAATCCAGACCGCGAGCTTAGGCGGTTGAGGCAGATGTTCGAGGCTTGGAAAAAGGATTATGGAGCAAGACTGCGAGAGACAAAGGTAATTTTACATAAGCTTGGCAATGAAGATGGTACTGTTGTGAAAAGAAAATGGTGGGGAAGGAGAAACAGCTCGAGGATGAGTTAGATGGATTACAGTCGTGTCAATATTTTTGGCCCCTTTTGGTTTTCCATCTTTGGAAATCGCAACGGTAATGTCTACAATGTGAGGAAGTTGTGTGGGAGGAACGACTGCTCAACGATAATCTCAGTTACTCTAGCGGTTTTATTGTCCCATCATATGTTGGTAGCTCTTTTATGTTTATGATCACGAGTTGTAATTGTTAAGAGTATTGGTGTTACCAGCGATTTGGTACAACAAAGCCTACTAATTCAATTATGTATATCAATTTGAATATAGTTCGAGGTATGCTAATGAAATCCAAGTTGTCTACCATAGTCATAGAATTTGTGGTGTTTTACATTATAGTTGGTGAGTTCCACTTGTGTAAGCATTTCCCGGGGAGATCACTGAACTTGATCACGGTTGGCAATGATGAATGAACTGTAGTAAGCGTTTCAAAAGAAAAACCAAGTCTTAACCATGTGTAATGTTAGGCATTAGTCCTAAATAGATAAGTTCATTCATCATTGAAACGCCAAGTCTTAACCATTGTGGCGATTCGAGCTTCGGTTGGTGTGGTTTGGAGCCTCCAACAGTGGTCTGGTGATATTGTATGGTATCCGTGCGTACATTCATGACAGTGAACATAAAATAAATGTAAGAAAAATAAAATAGAGGAAAACATAAACATTTATATAGTTCGGCATAATGCGTACGTCCACAGGTCGTTTGAGAGAGAATTTACTATATTATGATTATTTTACAATCTCTCATAATATCAAATCCTTATTGTATAATAGAGATCGAAGTTTTGTCTTTTTGTGAAAAAATGTTATCGTTGGTCTTCTTACCATGAGGTTGAAGAAGCCGAAGAAGTTAAAGTCCCAATAAATCATTCTTCTATCCCCATTTATTTTCTGCTCCTCACTTACTTTATATACCATCTCCTTCCTCTTCTCAACCTTTTATCCCTTCTTTTTACTTGATCACTTTCGTCCAGGTGATGAGTTTCCCTCGATCTGTGCCTCAAAACCCATTATGTGTGGGATATTTTATTCCCTTCCTATTCAGTTTTAAATTGACAAGATATTAGAATTCCAACTTTCAAAGATTCTAAAATTTTGGGATTTGTTTAAGCTGCTACCAAGCATAGAGTGCGAGATTATGCAGACATTTACGCTGAGTTATTTGTACTTTCCACAAATAAAAAAGGAAATAATGCTTAAAGGAAGGAACGAAAATGGTAAAGTGGAGTCAAGTTATCCTATCAGCTTTTTCACGTCTTTATTAGATATCCTTGCATTCAAATAATAAAAAGAGAAAAAAATATTTAAATAGTAAAGTAATAGTAAATAATGTGTAATGGTATGATTATCCTTGTTACAAGAAATTTTAATTTGGCCCAAACTCCTATAAATGCTTTCTCCCATTTGTTAAAATATTTTTTTTTAACAAAAATATAAGATACGCATGCTATAGTACTTTGACTCCAAGATCGGATTATTCCCCCCTTCAATTCTGATAGTATATTCATGCAATGTCACTGGTGTCGTTTGGTTAAGTAGTTCAGATGAAATGAAATGAGATAAAATGAGATATTTTATTAAAAGTTAAATAAAATATTATTATAATATAATCTTTATTGTTATAATATAATCTTTATTGTTATAATATTCTGATAGTATATTCACGCAAGCTTTTTGTAAAAAATAGGTTTCATTAACAAAAAATAATTTTTTTTTTACAATTTTAAGGTAGGGTCTACTTTTTTTTTATAAAAACTTATACCAAATTTGTTTATTTGAGAGTAGTACAAATCATTTATTTGAATAGTGGATGGTAGAAGCAAACCGTAAGTAAGTGAAGTGGAAGCATATGTTGCCATTTTTGCCAACTCTTTGAAAAAAAAAAAATTAATAAGTCCATATGGTTTAATTGGCGTATTACACATACAGGCATCCCAAAAATCTATGCCAACATTTTTTTTTTAAGTGCACCAATATTGTTTAATTTTACTAAAATATATTCGCGGTGGTACTAAAAAAAATTGTAATATTTTGGTAGTTTTGGGTTCAAACTTTCAACTCTTGTATTTTTTTTTCTAGACAAGCATATTATAGATATATTTAACAGTTACATGATACCACAATCAACAAGGTGGGAGGCCCCAACATTCATCTCAAACCAGCAAGTATAACAAAAGAAATAAAAAAAAGAGACATCTGGAGCCAATGACTTAACCCCTACCCATTTCTCACAATGGGAAGCCGTTTGAAGTGATTTTGATATAGTATAAAAAACAGATTGTATTACTACAACTGAAAGACGCAGTGAAGTGTTTTGTGCTGCATTTCTCTGGTCTAGACTGGCTGCAGGAGACTTCCACTACCTCTTTCTCACGATTCTTGATTAGGAGAAGCAAAACCATAGGAATATAGCAAATAAGAGATGAGCCGAATCACCGGTAGACGACTGTCAAGGATTGTGGCAACGTGTGGAGGCCACCGCCTTCAACATTTGTAATTTAAATGCACGTTGCAAATTCGGTATTAGTTTGAAGATAGAAGAATACTATTATATGGATTTTCTCCCATCATATATTTTATCTCGATTTTATTATATGGATTGCCCAAGTAGATTTTACTCAGGTTTAACATTAGAATACTATTTCCTAACTGGCTAGATTACGATATTTCTCTATTTCTGGAAAACTATAGTTGTAATATTCAATTCTTTACATGCTAGCGTGTCTTTTTGATTTTACTCAGGTTTATGAAATGAACAATGAAAGTATTCATGGATATCAAAACTCAGGTCGAATGTTTATTAAGTTGAACTAGGGCTACTCCCATCCTATGCGGGTGGGCATCTGAACTAGGGCTACTCCCATCCTTGGGCAAGGAACACTTACCAATCTCACTACCTCGCATCGTCTTGCACATGAGGGTTTCCCCGTCCGATCATAGGGTGTGAAGCCCCAAGTTAATTTGTGTATGTAGGCTTTTTTCTTTAAGAGAAAATCTGAGCCCAAGTGGTTGTATAAGTAGGTTTTTGTTATGGTGTTACATGGGTACATTTGGAGGGCCCAGCCTGTGTGCATGAGAGCCCAAAATCTGGAAACAAGCCCAACCCTTCTTTTTCCTAAACGGCGTCGTTTTGATTAGCTTAGAAGGTGAATTTTTCCCCCTCCCCTCCTATACGGTGTCGTTTTGGCATAGGAAGAAAAACCCTAAAGTTTTCTTTTCCTCCCCTTCTTCTCCCTCAGTGTCGCACACCCTCTTACCGTTCTTCTTTCTTCTTTCTTTTCTTCTTCTTCCCTCCTTTTCCCGCGGCCCGTGACCTGCAGCACCTCCTCTGTCACCACCCCGCCTTCGCCACGTGGTTCCCGTGCAACAACCATCCTCCCCGTCTGCCTTCACCCTAAATCTTGCCCAATCCGCGCGCCTCCTCGTCTGGCACCTCGTGAAGCCTTGGCCATAGCAGCTGCTCGCTGTTGCTGCCCACCACTCATTGCATGCCATGTGTGCGACGCTCACGAAGCCCCCACCGTCCCACACCACCAATCACAGCCACGACTGCGTCCCCCGAGCCCCACTCCACGGCTTATAAATAGGTCAGACCTCCCCCTTTCGAAAATCATCCCAAGCCTCCTCACACTCTCTCAAATCTCATCTCATCTTCTTCCTCTCCCTCTGTTTTGCTTTCTTGTAGGTTTAGGCAACTTTTTCCCTCGGCAGCTTTGCAGTGGTCGTTCGATCCCTTCCCCTATGCTAGGCCTTTTTCCCCCTCAGATCCACACCAACCTGAGTCCAGAATTCCACTTTGGGATTTGCTCTGCTGCCAACCGCCACACCTCGCCTAAAAAGTGACCTGGGGCCCTGTGAAGTGTTGGGATATTAATGTTGTAGTTGTTGTCATAAATGTGGGCCAATGGCCGGATGGAGAGTTGGGAAACACGGTGGTTGGGATTTGTGAAATTGTTGTGATTGTGACTTTTGTGCTGTTGGTGGTTGACTGTTTTGTGCTATGCCATGCCATCAAATGACTGCTTGTTACATAATTTCATTTTATTTAATGCATGTCATTAAATTGCATGAATTATTCAATTGTGCTATGTTCTATGGTATGTGGTATGTGGTGTAATCTGACACTAGGCTTTTGGTATCATTGAAAATTAATTTTTGTGTGGGTGCGTGCGTATCACGACCCCAAGCTGAGATGGGGCATTATCTCGGTGGAGCTTCTTTGGTCACTCTGGAGTGTGTAAAACTCAGTAACATCCTTTGGGCTGTCGCCGGGCGAGAGTAGGCTCAGCCAAGATGATAATGCTCTCGGTACGACTCTGTGGCCCTTCTGCTGGTGGGGGTTAGAGGATGCTTGATTACGTACACACCGGGTGCCGAGCTGGGCATCGCTTGTTACGAAGTCACACGCGTGGTCGTTACCTGTGGTGTGACGAAGGGAGTCAGAGTGTGCAGATGGTCCCGAGGGGAGTCCATGGTGCACACTGTAATAAATGGTTGTAAATTGGGTATAAATGGAGTTTTTGGAGTGAGTGGTTGTTATTGCATGATTTATTCTTGTATTTCTCTATATGGGTATTTTGGGAAAGTCACTTATGACTGCAACACATGTTTTGTTTGTATGCTTCCATGTTTGAAATTCTTGGTTGTTGATCTGTGGGTTTATTTGCTGAGATTGCGAAATCTCATTGTGATATTTCCACCTACGGTTCTGTTTTATAGAACTGTAGGTTTTGATGCAGAGGACAAGTTGAGCATGATGGATCGATCCCACCTGAGGAGTGATGACCTAGGTTCATTTTTGTTGTAGTGGATGGACTATTTCTTTTCTTATTTTGACCAGCTGGATGATTGTAATAGCCTTATGGAAGATTTCTTATTTGGGTTGTATTTTAAATTTTCTAGTACTAGTTTTAGGCCTTTTTTTTTTTTTTTTTTATATATTTTTTTAATATTTCTCGCTGCGTTTATAAACTTTACATAATTTGCATGTCCGCACACACTTGCACTTGGTGATGGAGTGTGTGACCCAAATGGCCATCACCCTGGTGTCGCGACTCCTACCAAATCACAGGTGGGGGTCGAGCACCCCACATAGGGCTGGCGGATGGCTTGTAATTCATCAAATGAAACCCAAACCTATTCTCAACTACCATACCGATAGATCCAATCTTCAAATCCACAGATGAAATTAGGGTTTTTCCTTTTATATGATAAATCGGGTGCGCGGGTGAAAATCTGGGCTGGTGGAGTCTCTATCCAGTCCCAACCTTGCATATAAAATGAAATAAGTGGTTTGCCCGCTTGCTCACATGAAATATATGGATTGCTTGCTTGGCCCCAAGCAGGGCGGGCAAATGGGTTGGGGAACAGGATATGGGGGCCGCCTAGTCTGCCTAAGTTGAACTAGTTATATGTCTTTCAAGTAGTTTTACTTATGATTCAGTTAATTCTTTTGTAGTATAATGTTTGGTGGGAGAGATTATAATACTTTAAATGTGATAAGAGTGCTCATAAACAAAAATGCGTTATGTGTCTATCTCTTCAAATAGTTCTAAGTTTTAGAAAATTTTAGGGAACACAAATTCTAAGAGTAGATGTTGATATGGAGGAGTAGTGAATGCATTGTATATGATGCATTGTATATGAATGGTGCACATATGATTAACACTTCCTTTAGTTGTGAATAGATTCTATGTAGGGGTGGCAATATGTGTTTGTGGATTGTGTTCGTGTTGTGTCAAGTCATGGACATCCGATTATATGGGTCAATCCGAACACGACCCATTAAGCTAAATGAGTTAGACATTCAAACCCTAATACGACCCATTTAAATAATGGGTCGTGTCGTGTCATCCATTTTGACCCATTCAATAATGAATTAGAAGCGAGTTAACACGACACAACTCATTTAAACCTGTATCATTTAAACGGGTTGAACTAACCCGCATAATTCATTTGACTTGGTTAATATAATCTCACATAAAAGTTAAAATCTATATTTATTAGTAGCTACGATGTCTTAAAAACAATAAAATTACATTCTAACAAAAAATATCAACATTTTTAAGATTTTAACCTATAATAAAATCAATATTACAAATCCAACAATAATAAATATGATGTAACGATCCAATCCAATATGAGTAGAGATTGAATAATGATAATTTTATTGGTCCAAAATTATGTTTAATGGACCATATTGGATAAGCCTACGAGCTATTAACTTATTGAGGTTGGCTAGATATTTTTTATTAAGCCCATAGGCCCAAATGTTTATTTTAAGGCCTGTCAAGGTTTAGTGAATGATTTTGGATAATATTTGCTAGGTCAAATATTCCCTCAAAGGAAATGGGCCAAATCCCATGTCACAAGGGCCCATGAACCCAGAGCCAAAAGCCTGCTCAGTAGAAACGAATGCAATGACCACCAAAACATGCTAATATGGAATTCGAATCGAAGTGTTATTAATAGTGGTTTAACGACATAATGGGAAAGAAGTAAATTAATGATCTCTAGTGTGATACTCGCCCATGACATTTTCCAAGTATATCAATTCCTTTTAGCACGGTAGCGGACTTGAAGCCCTAACAGTCTGCAATCCAGCAATGATTAGGGAGAATCAAGCCATAAGACAAACCATACTAATTGAACACTCAAACTATATAAATAGAGGTCAAAGCACATTCCATAGGTTACTTCTTAACGATCTCAGAACCAAAATACTTTATATACTCTATTCTGACTTAGGCATCAGTGGTATTTTTCACCACACCTAGCCTCTCTTATCTTCTTGGTGTAGGTTGTTGGAGGCATTAGTAGGAGTACGAAACATGTCCACAATAGTTGGTGCCACCTATGGGATTATGAGAATTCAATGTGCTTTTCTTATGCCTGCAACAACACGTTCTCAAGCAACCCAAGATCAATAAGCCACTTCAACAAGCAAATGAACGAATGATAGCATGGAGGGAAGATTTGCAAAAATGGAAGAACGGCTGAGGAAAATGGCTTTGGAGATGAAGAGCCTCCAACGAGAGAATGAGGCTCTAAAACAAAAAACGTTGATTCCGAGGAAGACACTGTACCAAGCCATATTGAGCAGACCGAATCGTAGTCGCAAAGCGTAGGCATACCAACCTTCAATGACGAAGAAAAGAAGAAGATGCATAATGATTTACGCAATCTCATGGATAAATACGAGGAGATGGCTAAAAGGTTACGTGCATCCTCATCCGTTGATCAACTGCACAAAAGTACAGATTTGCCTTATAGTGTGAAAATAATGGCGGGGACACTCCCGCCAAAGTTCAAAGTTTCACAAGTCGAAATGTACAACGGATCTAAGGATCCAGTGGAGCATTTGGAGATATTCAAGGCTCACATGACACTCCATGGTTTTCTAGGGAAAATTTCATGTCGAGCTTTCCCCTTAACCCTAAAGGGAGCATCATGAGAGTGGTTTGAAGTTCTACAACTGAGCTCCATAGACAACTTTGAGGAATTTGGAAGACAGTTCTTAACATAATTCATGGCTAAGAGAAGGAGGCAACCAATTGCATACCTACTCACCGTCAAACAATGGGAGGATGAGAGTCTAAAGGCATACCTAACAAGATTCAATAAAAAGCAAATGACGACAAATGATCAGGATGAAAAGATCACGTTAACATTGCTTTTTGAAGGCATCTGGGCCATAAATCCTTTCATAAAGGAATTGGCGAGGAAAACTCCTTCAACATTACATGAGTTTATAGATTGAGTAGTTGATTTTGTCAATGCTGAAGACACTTTCTAGACCTTAATCGCCCCAAGGAAATCAAAACTAGAGTAAGCAAAAAACCGACCAATGGAAAAAGCAGTGAAAAAGAGTAGAAGGTGTGGAAAGGCCAATACGACAAAAGGAGGGATGGAGGTAGGCCCTCAAGAAATCAATGCACTAGGACTACGTATTGAGCATGAGCGTGCAGAGTGAGGAATGGACTTTAAGTGATGGTGATCATGGCTAGAGAACTCACCGCTATTGCGCATATCATAATATAGAGGGGCATCGAACTAAAGATTGACACTTCCTAAAAAGAAGAATTGAGGCTATGTAGGGGAATGGGAAGCTGGAGCAATTAGTCGCTCAACATTCCTTGCCCTTAAAGCTGACAACAAAAAGAGGGCAAGAATAAGGTTAGGGATCCTGTAGGAGTGAAAGCCTAAAGAGAAGGAGGACAATGTGAGGGAACTCTGAAACCTAGCCAAAGTCCAAATGGAACAACGCACCCCTCGGAGAAATCCGAACAATCCCAGGGTGATTCGCTGAATGTGGTTCAACATCTTCCGGCAGGAAAGCACATGATTGAAAAGCGAGGTATGAAGAAATCTTCAACGTTGGAAGACCGACGAAGCATGCAAAAACCCAGAAAGCCGTTGCCATCTCCTTTAACGATGATGACTGTGAAAGAGTAACATACTTGCATGACGATGCACTAGTGGTAACAATGTTGGTTGCCAACTTCACCACTAGGAGAATAATGATAGATAATGGGAGCTCGGCCGAAATCCTTTTCTGTGATGCATTTTTTAAGATTGGGGGGGGGGGGGAGGGGGAGGGGATAGACATTGAAGGGATTCTCAGGAGAAACAATGCAACATGTGGGCTCCATCACACTACCTGTGTTTGCCAGAGCAAACCTATGCATAACAACCACCATGAAAAACTTCTCGGTGGTTAAGACCTGTTCTTTATACAATAAAATAATTAGGCATCCAACTTTGAACAACTCGAAGGCTGTAATCTCCACATGCCACTTGAAGATAAAATTGCCAATGAAGGCAAGCGTTAGAGAAGTACGTGGTGAATAGGTATTGACATGAGAGTGTTATGTACAAGAGCTCAAGAATGGGGAGAAAGACGTACGGATAACAAAGTCATCCAAACCTGATGAATAGTCACCACCATAACCCCCTACGCTCATCGAGCGTGAACTTGAGTCTTGGGATGAGTGAAATATGAAGCAGGGCAAGGTCGACAAGCCTCTCAAACACATCACCTTGGACGAAGATCACCTAGAAGCAATGGTGAGGATCAAGACCAAAATTAAGCCTGAAGTAGACAACAATTGAAGAAAGTCCGACAAAAACGAAGGAGTTTTAGCATGAAAAAGTACACAACGATAGCAGAAGAGGTGAAACGTCTCTTAATTGTGGGGTTCATTAGGGAAGCTCATCACCTGTAATGGCTCTCCAATGTGGTCCCGATCTAGAAATCGAACAACAAGTGGATAATGTGCGTCGATTTCACTAACTTGAATAAAGCGTGCTCGAAGGATAGTTTTCCTCCACCTTGTATAGATCTGATTGTAGATTCAACAACAGGCCATTAAATGTTGAGCTTCATGAGTGCCTACTCCGAATATAACCAAGTTAGGATAAGCCAAGCCGACCAAGAGAAGAATTCTTTCATAACAGGCCAAGGCCGATTGCTACCAAGTGATGCCCTTCGGACTAAAGAATTTTAGTGCAACATACCAAAGGCTAGTAAATTGCATGTTCAAATTAGCTAGAATATGGAAGTCTATGTAGGTGACTTGCTTGTTAAGAGCAAAGGAACTTGAGCGACATGTAGCAGATCTATGGGAAGTTTTCTGCATCCTGTGGCAATATAAAATGAAGCTTAACTCAACAAAGTGTGCATTTGGCATGGATTAGGGCAAGTTCCTCAATTTCATGGTCTTAGAAAGAGGAACAAAGGCCAATCTAGAAAAGAGTAAGGCCATAATCGACATAGCTCTGCCTCGGAATATAAATGAAATACAAAAAATGATCCGGCAAATAGCAGCACTTAATAGATTCATGTCGAAGTCAACTGATAGATGCTTTCCTTCCTTTAAGGTATTGCTGAAAATTCAAACCTGGAATGACGAGTGCGACCAAGCATGTAAAAAGCTGAAGGAGTACCTATCTAACCTACCACCTTAGTGGTTCACTCTAAAAATGTTTAGAAAATCACTCCCAAATATAAGAGTTACGCCAAGTAATATTAGGGAAGTCCTAAGTCATTTCCTCAAGGAACGGTTTGCTTAAATCCCAAATTTGATTACCATCGAAAATAAAGGAAGGTTATATCCTATAACTATTTATAATGACATTCACAATGAAAATTGGCTTTTTGACATAATCCGAAAATGTTTTTGTTCTTTTTTGTTTGTTTGTTTGTATGAAATAGTGAAATGAGCATTAAGTATGTTAAAGAAAATCTAAATGAGAATATGAAGATGAACTTAATTTAGAGATGGAAAACAACTAGTTAACAGACAAGAAATTATCACTCCAATGCACCTTGGCACCAACATCACTCTTTTCCATAAATTGAATGAATTCATTGACGTGCATTAAATAAATTATGGTTATCCTTGCTTAAGAAGCTAAACCACAATCATCAATTTCATCTAATCCAACGATTCCAGACAATAAACCGAAACTTATAATGACTATGCTCAAAGAGGCATTTTATCAAACACCTTGTGTGTAACTTGTAAACCACTTAGTCTCCATTCCATGGAGATTCAAAACTTCCCAACAACATTACTCTAATCAGGAATTACAACCAATAATAAGTGTAGAAGGATGAAACCAATGAATCTTAAAACAAGTCTCAACAGAATCACAATCATAAACACAATGAAAGTGAAAAAAAACACAGAATTTCAAAGTTGTTGAATTAGAAATGATAAATTGCTCAAGACGCAATAGTGGGTCTCGAATCCAGCCAACAGGTATTTGGATTCGAGCCCAAACTATAAAGACGGGAATGGTGAAGAATTTTGGGTGTTTGAGAGTTCGATTGGGAGCAGTCTGCGAACCAAAAAGAGCTGACCCAATTTTTCCCTTCTGATTTCCTTTTCTCCCACTCGCCAGGATTCCTTCCAACCATTTGGGACCCGTGGCTTCTTTGTATTTGCTGCTGGTCTGGATTCTTGACCTCTACTCATGCTTGAGCTTGGGCAGTTGATCGACTGATTGAGTCTGATTCCCAATTTTCCTGAGATCTTGTTGGAACTGCATCATGCGGTTTGTTGGAGGAAACTGCTGAGTTTTAAGACGTAGAGTGCAGAAGGATATAATGCATTTTGTTGAGGAGTGATAGGCTGCTACTAATTGGACTTGAATGGCTGTTTTTGGGCTTGGAGGAAATTTTCTGCCACTTAAATGTGAAGAAAAAACTAAACTGAGTTTTAAGATCACAAAAGTGCTAAGCATTTTACAACTAGTTCAAACTCCAACAAATTAGAAAATCAAGAGAAAACACAGTAGTCTCGTGGGATGCAAATTTAAACATGCTTTTGCCACAAGGTGCAATTTAGTTCAAGTTGATTTTCCACGACGTAATTTCATCAATTACTAGTGAGAAAAATGTGATTGGCGTGAATTAAAGTGCAAAACGATTACAATATTATGGCTCAATCACTTAGTCAAGGTAGACTAGGGGAAACATTAGACTTGTTTCTATTGGTTTCCCCGGTTGCAATATCAGTAGCGTTGGTAAAAGAAGAAGAAAATGTCCAAAAGTTAGTATATTATATGAGTTGAACTTTGAGGGGAGCCAAGACTCGCTATCGACGAATAGACATGATGGCCTTTGCTCTAGTAACGGCCGCTCGCATATTGAGGCCATACTTCAAGGCTTACTTCATCAAAGTATTAACCGAGGCTCCATTATAGAAAGTGTTGCAAAGGTCTTCAGAACTTGGACCTGCGGAAATAGAGAAGAAGGCAACTGGGAGACGGTGGCCTTGGGGTCGAGGAGTCTCTAATGACAAAATCAATAAATTCTCTTGGAAGTTTGTAAATAAGTGAGAAATTCTAGGAATCAGAGAGAGTTTCTCATACCTGGGATATGTTATTTATACCAGGAGTTTGGGGGTATAGATCGTGTCAGCCCCTGGAGTCTGTGCCCTTCATACTATTCCTTTTGTCAAAGTTCTTTAATGCGGTGTGGCTTTATGATGGTGTCATTAATGTGGCGTTTAGCTCGGGTAGTGGTGCCATAAATGAGGCGTGGTTCCCCTATTTGCCTCACCCCGCTGGTGCCCTTGGTGAGCTGTTGATGCCTCCCATGTTAGAGGATCGAGGGTTCTTCGTACTTTCCGCCCATTAAGCGGACAAACAATCAAGAGTTGGACACTATTAGAGGGGTCTCCAGGTCGGCAAGTCTCATCCCCTTACAGCACGTTCCCTCATGCAGGTAGCGTCTAGAAGAGCCTGCCCACTGGTTAGGCCGAAGAGTCTACCTATTTTGGGCTGGGCCTTTGCTTATTGTCCTCTTAGTCGCCCTTCTTAGGCCCGGTGAGATAGAATGGGGGAAAATCCCTTTACAGTTACCTCGCTAATTCTCACCGGACTAGTACGGTGTGAATTATTATCAATCTTGAACCCGCCTTGTCATTGAGGCCGGGATTCCTTTGCTGACGTGTACACGAGTCTGAAGTTTGAGGAGGTTCCCATTGCTTGGCTACCCAGATATTGTTTCCTTTCCACTTCTTCATGTTGCCTTGTGGTGAATATTTGGATTTAAAGCGTCTCATACTTCTCCCATTTGGCACGGGGCGTGGGAAATTAACTGTTGCCTTCCCCCTATATAAATGCGATCTGGATTAGAGTGTCCTTTCCTTTCACCGCATTGTAATCTTTCTGCCATCTTTGCTCTACTAACTTCTTCTCCTTTTTGATTATTCACCTTCCTTTACCGCATTCTACTTCTTTGTTTATGGCCTCTGAGAAATCCACCTAACCCTTGGCTTCTGGTGAAGGAGATGCTTCAGAGGTTGGCGAGGTCGGGCCATCTTTCTGGGGCAGCTGTTGGCGTTCCAATGTTCAAACGACGACGCTTGCCTCATTGGCCCTTACTTACCATGTGCCGAAATCGGTGCTCTTCGAGGTTCTTGGCCCACATAAGGATGCCATTGACGCTAAGGGTCACTCTTTCGAGTTGCCCTCTATACTCCCATATTTTTATGTGGCATGAGGCATCCTTTCCCTTGTCTCGTTCGCGATCTGCTGGACTGTCTTGGTCTAGCCCCGTCTCAGCTTCACCCGAACGCATGGAGGCACCTGATTTTCTGGAGCATTATTTGGCGACATGCCTTGCTGGAGTCAGACTCGTAGCAAGCTGACCTCACCGGTCGTTAGTTCTGATAAGTGTTATTTTTATATGATTTTTATCACTCTTTTATTTATGAAAAGTGTCATTTTCCCTTCAATACTATTGATTTTATTTTATTTCTGTATATTTTTATTTATTTTCTTGTATTTGAAGGAATGTGAAGATTTAGTAAAAGGAGAGCATTTTGGTACAAAAGAAGAGACTACAGATCTAGACCGATGAGAGGCAGCGAGATCTAAATAGAGCCAATGAGATTTGGGCGAGGAGCCTTGTCCCGTAGGCAGCAAAAAGATTTCTCTCACCCAAAGGCGAGAAGACTTACCTCTCGGCTCTCGGTAGGCGAGGAGACTTGCGACCAGAAGGTGCGAGGAGACTTGCGACAAGGCTCTCGACGGTTAGATTGGGCGACTAGCTTAAACGACCAACTTAAAAGACCATCCTAAACGACATCATGAGCGACAACTAGAAAATGCGAGATCAGTCTTCATCCCGGTCGAAATTCTTTCCACTCGGTAGGCAAGGAGAGGCCTGATCCTTTGTGACCTCCACGCCCATTCATTTGTGACCTTCCCGCCAGTTATAT
Source organism: Juglans microcarpa x Juglans regia (assembly GCF_004785595.1). Lineage (NCBI taxonomy): Eukaryota > Viridiplantae > Streptophyta > Magnoliopsida > Fagales > Juglandaceae > Juglans > Juglans microcarpa x Juglans regia. The sequence continues at coordinate 22,009,473 of NC_054598.1, forward strand.
TCAGTGCACATGACATCTACTCGGTGGGATAATTCCTTTCGGCCAGGATCAATCTGCTGCTGACCAACAAATTCGAGTTCTGCAATCAATCTATTGGGGACCAAATCCTCTTGAACTCCGCAAACCAAACCACATATCACTGAATCTTCTATTTTAGATAATTCCGATATTCTTGAGATAATTCCCTTTTATGTTAACATCTATCTTTAAAAATTATTTTCTCGATTTTTAGGATAGATTGTAGCCGCATTTATTTTATTTACGGATTTGAGTTTTGACATCTATTTAATCTCGTCTTGTGGGATGAATAGGGGGTCTTGGTTCTTTCTTTCAAGGAGGCAGATATGGGAGAGCAGAGGCGAGAGCTGCATGCTTCATGAACTAACTCCAATGAAGAACACCAGTTTTATTTGTTCTTTTTAATTTCATTATGAACTAATTTTATTTTCTAGAGCTTTGATGTAGCCTAGCATTGAACACAGTTTATATTCCAAGTTATCTTATTTTCAATATTTTCATAATTGTATGTTTATTCCTTGTTCTTAATTCTTACAGTTTTTTAGCTAACAATTATTCGATCTTTTGGATTGCAATAAGACTAAGAGGTGATTTGTGATTAAAGCTCTAGGATTAAACACCATTAGTTGAGCGAAAGCAGAGATGCTTTACGTCGACTAGTGTGATTCTCAAGAAAAATCCAAAGAACTTAATGAGTCTCTAATTAGTTAAATTCACATATAGATATGGAGTTATTAGTTGGAGATATTTTTGATATTGTTCAAGAGAAAATATTGAATAGTTAAGGAATTTTTATTATCAACTTGGGATAATTGAGATTATATAATAAGAAAGAATAAACTGTGTGTGATTTGCTAGGTGAAGTCAAATGCTTTAAATCTTTTCTTAGCATTTTTAAAATCTTAATTTAAATAATCTTTTCTTCAGTTTAATTTAGATTAACCATTCTTCAAATTTTAGTTTTTCAAATAGTAATTAATTTAGTCAATTTTAATACTCAACATCATAATTATTCCTTGTGGGTTCGATAAACATATTCTTTAAAATAATTTACTAATTATTACAATTCTGTATACTTGCAGATATATTTTTATGCGAACAAGTTCCTTCTTATTCATAAGGTGCTTCGGTAGAAGCGGAACGTTTGCAGTTTTAGGGCTATGCATGCCCTTGTTAATCTAGAGTTGTGGTATCGTAAGGTGAATGACTGGTCTACAAAGTTCTTCTTTATGTCTGGCCGTGGATGGGAGTTCCCGATGGGTCCAGTGAATCGTCTTGAGTTCCCTATTCGGGCGGATTAGGGAAGGGTTCCGAAAGACTAGGCGGTGCGTCTGACAGCTACCCTTGCCGAGTCGAGGCCTATTGCCATCGTTTGTGAGTGGGCGAGGAAGAACTCTAGTAGTGTCTTCTCAGAAGCCCTCCTTTCCAAGAGCCTAAAGGTTTCTCTGCCTCCCTTTAGCCATTTCCTTTTGACTACAGGGTGACTATTGCCCGGCCTCCGGTCACTCCTGCCCGGAAGTGCCCCTCAGACCCTTCTCCCTCGAGCAAGAGGAAGAAACCTCGCTTGGAGGGGGCCAGGGCAGACAGTAAGCCATCTTCTGGAGCCCTGATTCTTGAAGGGCGGGCGTCAGCTACGCCTGAGGTCCATCATCTTGCCATTCGGGTGGCACCGGTGGAGGTGTCCTACTATTCTGCTGGCGTAGAAGTGTCGGTAGGACCTTTTTCTTTGGATTCCTTGGGCACATTGGCGAGAGACCCTTCAGTTGATGCTCCTGCAGTGCTGCCCCCACCGACTGGTGCTGGTGATGTACTCCTGGAAACGGGTGGAATTAAAGCTCTACTCTTGGGAGACCATTGTGGACAGCCAGGAGGCCTTTGATTAGGAAAACTAGGACATTCCCGCGATGACCCAGACCGCCCCTCAGTGTACTCGCTGCAAGAGGGAAGAGAGGGAGCAGTTGGAGCAAAAGCTGGAGAGGGTATGGCTTCCCTTGGAGGAGGAGTGCGGGAAAAACAAGAAACTTAACCTCCGCCGGAAAAGGCATAAGAGGGAAGCGAGGGAATAAGACTAGCGGATGGAGTGACTTGTTATAGATCTTCGAGGCGACTTGTCTCTGATATAAGAGGTCGGCTCTCACTTGGACAGGCAGTTGAAGTTGGTCTCGAGCATTCGTGATCTTGCGTGGGGGCGCGGGTGTGCTGAGGGTCATAGGTTGATTCCCGACCACCTCCTGGGGAGTCCACAGCTACGTTCACGGACTTTCAAGAAATCTTTGTGGGACCTTGCCTAGATCACTGTCGATGAAGCGGTTTTGTGTGTAGCAGCAAGTTGGGAAGGAAAGAGATCCCTGATACTTTCATGGGTCTTGTTTTCTCGGTCGTGCCTGAGCCTGCTACTTTCGAGTCTGGTGATCCTGCTCCCAATGTTCTTGAGGTTTCACATTTTTGTTATGCTGGGCTGCTTGTCTTTACGATGTTTCCCTTTTGTGCTTCTTTTTTTTCCTTTCTTTTTCATGGCTGGCCTGGGGAGTTTTGTCGCAAGAACCTATGGGATTCCTGACTACCCTGCTGACGGTCCACTTATCTGTTTGCGCTGCCTTCGTTCGCCCTTGTTAGGTAGTCGTCTTCTCGGGGCCTTCATCGATTTTGTTTGATGAGGCTTTGGTTCACCTCGCCTTACAACTTTCTGTCATACTTAGCTGGCTTTTATTATATGTCATTGTAATTTGTTCTTTGTAACTTTGCAGCTTCATGTTGTAGCTTGCTCTTTGTACCTCTGTGGCTTCACGTTATAACTTACGATGATCAATGATATTACCTTATATTTTGTTATGTCCGGCTATTTGTTTTTGCATATTTTTCTTTGTTGTTTCTTTCTTTCTCTTCTTTTTATGGCTGGCCTGGGGCGGTTTTGTCGCAGGAAACTATGGGCTTGGCGTTAGGGGGGTGTTGTCGCCATGTAGTGCCTCACGGTCTACCCCGTTTGTGCCTCGCCTATTCCCGACGACCTCGCAGGTCGACGACTCTCTTGCCCACACTGTTTTCGTTTGCCTTTGTTAAAAAGTCATTCTCTTGAGACTTTTAGCGACTTTGTTTGACGAGGCTAATGTCTCTCTGCCTTTTCCTTACGCCGATTTCCTCTTTTCGCTGTCCATCTTCTGAATGTGCTTTACCCCGCTTAGTCCTTTTGTTCTTCCATTTTATGCTGCTGTGCTTACTTTGGCATGTAACTGGAAGAAAAGAACAGCGGTGTTGTCAGTGTTCGTTGGCCTTTGCCTATTGTCGTCGGCTTAGGGGGATGGAAATCCTCCCCTAAGAGTTATGCCATGCCAGGGGAAGTCTGGCTGTCTCTTTGGGGGAGAGGCTGGGTAGCGTTTCGCTAACTTGCCTCTATGCCACTCTTGAGTAGCGTCGTGGCCGCGAAGTTGGATATGAGTAGGTTGGGCTGCTCTTTGCCGCAATGATGGCCGAGATAAATTCTTCGGGTAGTCGTGGGGATGATCCCGCTATCCACCGTGGGGAGACAAGGCAGCCTTTGACTCGGCCTGTCTCCTTGATTCGGGGGGAGGTAAGTTGTCCGAGCAATTTGGAATTGGATTCGCTCTCATCCGTTAGCATTTTGTATTTAATCCCTGGTTGGAAAATAAGGATGCTATCATAACTTTATCCTCAAGGGCAAGAGTTAATTTTGCAAACTTGGGCCTTCTGGCCTATGTCGCAATGTGCTTGTTGCTGATGTCCATGTTTTTTTGTGCAGTATTTTGGCGGTCGAAGGACCTGGCCCGCTCTCCATCAGGGAGAGGTCAGGACGCCTTTGGTCGACCTGCCCTTTTAACCCCCGATGAGGTAATTTCTTTGGGCGGCTGTGGGCTGACTTGTTCTTTATTGTGATAGGAGTCAAGGTAAGTGTTCGGGTAGCTGTAAGGCATGTCCCGCTCTCCATCCCAGGAGGGTCCGATCAGCCTCCTGCTCAACTCGCCCCTGCTACCCCGTGGGGAGGTAATTTGTTGGGACAGTTTGAGACTGAACCTGCACCCGCTAGTTAACATCGTGTTGCCCTTTGCTTTGACTTTCCCTCTTTGGAGACTTTGTTCACATTGGATAGCTGAAAGACTAGGTCCTCACTCCATTAGGGAGAGGTCAGGATGCCTTAAGTAAAACCCGCCCATTTGATTCCCTAAGGAGGTAACTTTTTTTGACGACTGTGTGGCATGTCTGCACTTTCGCCGCTATTGGAGTTGGGGTATGTATTTGAGCAACGTAAAGGCTGGACCTGCTCTACTCAGCGGGAGGGTCTAAGTGGCCTCTGGCTTAAGTTGTCTCTGTTACCTCGCGGGGAGGTAATTTGTTCGGGCAGTTTGAGACTGAACCCGCTCCCGCTCGTTGACATCACAGGGAAATGTAAGATTTGGGCTAGGCTAGCATTGAACCCACTCTTCGTTCGCAGTGGAGGTCGTGGTAAGTATTCAGACAACCGTGGAGGTTGGATTTGCACTCTTCCGCAGGAGGGGTAGAGCAGCCTTTGGTGTGACTCATCTCCTTAAACCTCGCGGTGAGGTAAGTTTTCGGGCAGTTTGCAACTGGACCTGTTCCTGCCTGTTAACGCTTACGAGGAAGGTAAGTCTTCTGTGTTCGGGCAGTTGAGGACTGACTCGCACTCTGCCGCGAGAGGGATAAGGTAACCTTTTGGCCTACCTTTCCCTTTGGTAGCCCGCAGGGGAGCTAAGTTCGGATAGCGATATAGCTGGTTCGCTCTTTGTTACAATAGGGGTCGGGGTAAGTTGTTTGGGCCGCCGAGGGGGCATGACCAACTTAGTTCTCCCATTTGGTCCCGCGGGAGGTACGTTGTTTGGGCAGTTTGAGACTGGCCCGCTCTTGCCCGTTGATATTGCAAGGAAGGTAAGTGTTGGGTCAGACTGGCGTTGATCCCACTCTTTGTTGCGGCGGAGGTCGGGGTATGTTGTTCGGCCCACCGGGGGGGGAGGGGTAGGACCAGCTCTCCATCGTGGGAGGAGTAGAATGGCCTTCGACCTAGCTCTCCCTTTGACCCTGCGGGAGGTACGTTGTTCAGGCAGTTCGAGACTGAACCCGCTCTTGCCTGTTAACGCTCGCAAGGAAGGTAAGTTTTTATCTTCGGATCACCGAGGGCTGGCCTGCAGTCCTCCATGCGAAGGGTGAAGCAGCCTTTGGCGTACTCATCCTTTTGGTACCTGCGGGGTAGGTAATTTATTCGGATAGAGATATGGCTAGTCCGCTCTTCGCTACAATGGGGGTTGGGATAAGTTGTTTGGACTCCGAGGGGGAGGGGTAGGACCCAAGGGAGGTACACTGTTAAGGTAGTTTGGTACTGGACTCACTCTCCTCAGTTGACATCACAGGAAAGGTAGGCATTGATTTGGTGATGATTTTGTCGTTGCAGATTTCATCAATTGTAGATTGTCTAGTTGGTGTTTTGTCAATAACATGAAAGTCTGAAGCATATGTGTTGCATTGTCCTGGAAAATCACGCCTTTCATTAAATAGAAAGAATTTACAGTGATTAAATGATACATTGCAAAAGAAAGGGAAACGGGGCCTTTAGTGGGGAGCTTTCGTTCGTTCTGCCTCTGCCTTTGGGGCCATGAACCTTTTCGCTCCCCCTCGAGCCCAGTAGGGCAAGTCGCAGACTAAGGCCTACCAGGGTTCTCCAAGCGGTGCATGACCTACTCTTTGTTGGAGGTGCTACTCGGGGTAACACCACCATCCTTCTGTTTCAACTCTTGGACGTAGCATTCTCTTGTCAGGACCTGTTCGCCTTGGATTTCTCCAACTCATTATGGCGTTGTATGACGGCAAGGTTCTCACCACCTGGAAGTTGACCATGACTAAGGCCGTGTAGGGGGCGCTACCCACGAGGATTGACAACATTATGGTTCCCACAAGATGAACCATACTCCCGGAGAAGCCCTTCAATGGCATGGGGGCCAGATGCAGCCGGGCAATATCTATTCCTATCCTGGTGAAGGCTTCCCATAATAGGATGTCCGTGGAGCTTCCATTGTCAATGAGGATTCTCAAGGTGGTCAAGTTTGTGACCAACATAGTCACCACCGGCGCATCATCGTGGAGATACAGGACCCCCTCATCGTCAGCCTCCGTGAAGGAGATGACCAAGGTTGGCTCCCCCCTTCGGTGCTTGGATGGATGGTATTCCACCTAGTACACCTTGTGGTACCGGGTTTGCCTGGCGTATGCCTTTTTGCTTGAGAAGGAAGTGCCCCCACTCACGAATCCTTCTGCTATGGTCTTGATTTCCTAGAGTGGAGGTCCCCCCGAGATGGCAAACAGGGGCGATCTTGCTGTAGCCCTCATGCTGGTGGTCGTCGCTGAGGGCTTTCTTCCCTCTTGCGCTGGTCAAGTCGGTCCATGCTCCTTTCTCCCGACCTTGCCCTTCTTTCCTGCCCCAGTCTCCAAGCTGGGAGATAAAGCTGCGGCGTCCGCTCAGCATTCTCCCTTCTCCCTTCTGGGAGAAGTAGTCCTCAGTGTTATGTGAGGGGGACCTGTGGCATGTGTAGTAGCGGAGGGTAATATGTCGATCGGCATCTTCTTGGGTGGCGATGTCGGCCTCGTGGATGGTGAATGTAGGTCGGTTGAATAGAGGTCCCGATCCCCTTGTCAGAGCTTCCTCCTTCCTTTTGTCTGGGGAACTCTTCTTCGGCTTCTTGTGGGCCTTAGACCTAGGCGAGGCCCTAGCCTTCCTCTCTGTTCACTCTAGCTCCTTTTTTCTTAGCTCCATTAGGGCCCAAAGAGTGTCCTCAATGTTGATGAAGTTGTTGGCCTGATCCATGAACTCTTGCAACGTCACAAGAGTCCTCTTTGCCAGCTCGGCCATGAACTGAGATCGTGGCCAAACCCCTCCCAGAAGCGTCGCCAAAGTTATTTTCTTGTCCTGGTCGTCAGTGGTCATGCGCTCCTTGTTGAACTGGGACAAGTAGGACTTCAGGCTCTCCTCCTCTCCCTGCTTGATGGTGAGGAGGTATGCTGCTGGATGCTACCTTCTCCGACCCGACATGAATTGGGTTAGCGGGAACGCCCTGCATGACACCTCGCCTGGAAAGCCATGCAATGACATGTGAGCCCCGAAAGTTTCTAAGTGCTCAAGGGGGGTCCCTCCCCCAGTCATACATCTCCATGGTTGGGACCCTGAACTTTGGTGGTAAGGGCACAGCCATCACCTCCTCCGTGAGGCTAGACCAGTGCTCTTGAGCAGTTGGTCTACCGACAACGATGTGCCCACCTTCCTTGAAATCTCTTCGTACTTTCCTTTGAGATTGCGGAGCTCATCCTGCATATTCTTCCTCTCTTCCTCCCTATTTGCCTCATCTTTTGTGTTTTGGGACCCCATGTGTTCACTATCGCTGGGCTTTGCTTCCTCGTCCTGCACTCGTTCTAAGCTCCTCGTTCTCTTTGCGAAGCATTCGCACCTTGTCGGTTAGCTTTGTCACCCATTCTTCCATGGTTTTCTGCCTTGCCTCCATGACTTCCTATGTGTCTCTTCTGAGTTGTCCGAAAAGGGTTGTCGTTGGCATACAAAGTACCCGTAAGATCTATAACGATCCCATAGACAACACCAATGTTAATGTCATGTTTCGTATGCCTTTGAGCCAGGTTCTAGCAGCTCAGGTCTTTAGAACTTGGGCTTGCGAAAATAGAGAAGAAGACAATTGGGAGAGAGTGGTCTTGGAGCTGTGGAGTCTCTGATACCAAAGTTAGTAAATTCTCTTGGAAGTTTTAAATAAATGAGAGAGCTTCTTGTACCTAGGACTTGCTATTTATACCATGAGTCTGGGGGGACAGATCATGTCTATCCCTTAGAGTCTGTGCCCTTTGTACTGTTCCTTTTGTTAGAGTTCTTTAATGCGGTGTGCTTATGCGACATCGTTATTATTGTGCGTGTAGCTCGGGTAGTGATGTGATTAATGCGGCGTGGTTCCCCGATTTACCTCACCCCGCTGGCGCCCTTGGTAGGCTGTTGATGACTTCCATGTCAAAGGATCAGGGGTTTCCCGTACTTTCCGCCCATTACGCGGACAGGCACTCAAGAGCTGGACACTATTAGAGGGGTCTCTAGGTCAGCGAGTCCCATCCCCCTACAGCACGTTCCTTGATGCAGGTAGCATTCAGAGGAGCCAACCCATGGGCAGGCTCGAAGAGTCTACCTGTTCTAGGTTAGGCCTTTACTTCTTGTCCCCTTAGTCGCCCTTCTCGGGCCCGCTGAGACAGAAGGGGGAAAAACCCCTTACACATCCTTTTCCTTGGGGCATAGCTCCATTGATATCGATTCCCCATTGTGCAAAAGGCCATTGCCTCAGAGGAAATGGCAAACCCCACGTCACAAGGGCTTGTGAACCCAGAACCAAAAGCTTGCTCAGTAGAACCAAGGCCATGAACACCTAAACAGGCTAATACATAATTTGAATCCAATCATCCTTAATAGTGATTTCATGACGTAATGGGCAAGAAGTAAAATTAATGATCTCCAGTGTGATACTAGCCCATGATATTCGCCTAGTATATCAATTCCTCTTGGCACGGTAGCGAACTTGAAAACCTAATAGTCCATAGTCCAACAAGGACTAGATAGAATCAAGCCATAAGACAAGCCATACCAATTGAACACTTAGCCTATATAAATAGATGTCAAAGCACACACCAAAGGTAACTTCCTCGTGATCTCATAACCAAAATACTCTGTACACTCTATTCTAACTTAGGCATTGGAGTTGTCCCTCGCCACATCGAGTCCCTCTTATCTTCTTGGTGTAAGTTGCTGGAGGCAATAAAAGGAGTACAAAACACGTCCACAATAGTATTAATAGGCAAATATTGTTGGAAAGCTCAATTGAGGTTTAGTGGATAATTCTGAACTGGTAGGCCCAACTATTAATTTTAAAAGGCCAAAGAAATGTTTATTGGAAAGTTTGGGCTTATCTTGTACTCAAGAACCAAAGCCCCCGAGTTAAGCTCAAACCCGGTTGCACTGCCTCAGACCCGTTTATACTATATAGGTTCCATGCTGATTGGCTTTTTCCTTTTTTTTTTTTTCACTAGGGTTCTAGTAGTATGTGTGTGTGTGTGTGTGTATATATATATATATATATATATATATATGTAACCTAAGCCTTTTCATCTCCCGCTTTCTATATTCTCCTCTACTACCATTGTAATATTTTCCATGTATTGTTTTTCATCCAATATGAAGAAGAACTCCTTTTTATATTTATTTATTTACCTACATTTGACTGGTTCTACCACCTACTTTTTTATATATTTATTTACTTGCATTTGATTGTAACATTTTCCATTTATTTTTGTTCATCCAATATGAAGAGTGTATATATATATATATATATATACACACACACACACACGTTAGAATACACCTCATGCACAACAGCCTTTTCCCTAAGCTAGGGTTGCCGCACCTTTCTCCATAGTTCACCAGCAAGCAAGCCGATCAGTGCAGCAGCAAACTGAGTAGTCCAATAGCAAATTGGGTGCCATTTCCCACCACTCCCTCAACCACAACCAAACTGGCGTCACAACCACTGAAAAGCAGTCGCTGGATACTCCTCTACGTCTGGCAACATCTAGCTGTAGGAAAACCACCCAAAGTTGTCAGGATTCCCACTGTAGGTCTCTACCACATACAACTCATCCTCAAGCCACCATAAGTCCGCACCGTGACCCACACCTTCTAGCCATTGTCGCCAAGGAATAATCCCTCCTTCAACTGTAAACAACCAACGAAAATCATCCGTTTTCCAACCCCAAAATAAAGTAGACTCCTAAAATTAGACTCCTACTAGACTTCCACCATTGAACCCCAAGAGACCCATCTTGAGCCCAACCATAATTGAGGTAGGAAACCACCAAAGCAAGAGAGCCCTTGATAAGTGTATTTTTTATGTAATTTTTATTACTCTTTTATTTATGAAAAGTGTCAGTTTTCCTTCAATACTATTGACTTTATTTTATTTCTACATATTTTTCTTTATTTTCTTGGATTTGAAGTAATGAGAAGATTTAGTGCTAAATGAGGGCATTTTGGTATAAAAGAAGAGACTATGGATCTAGACCGATGAGAGGAAATGAGATATAAAGAGAGCCGAGGAGATTCAATGGCGGTCATAATTGGTGACAAGAGTCAAGTGATGAGCGAGATATTTTACCTCCTGGGTGAGAAGACTTGGCGATAAGGCTTTGAGCAACTAGATTGGGCAACCAATCTAACCAACCAACTGAAAAGACCAACCTAAACGACATTATGGGAAACGACTAGCAAAGGGTTTGAAAGTGATTTTGATCAAGAAAAAGTGAAAGAAATCACTGAAGGAATTCACAGGGAGTCCACGTTCGGAATACACTGGGAGATAGTCTGGACATGCTTAAGTGTTTCAATCATAACTTTCTACTCACATATCCGATGGATGCGATTCTAGATGAATTGAGAATTTGACTTGGGCTACAACTTTATCTCTAATAAGGGTTTCTAAATTCTAACTCCTAGAGTGCGTATGAGGCTACCAAAATGAGTCCTAAAAGTTAAACGAATTTTTAGGCCGAAATCATAAAAATATTAGGGTTTTTTTTGTATCCTATATAAGCATATCATTAGCACAAAATTATCACTAGCACGAAATTAGAAGAGGAGAGTCTGAGTTTTAGATTTTAATATTCTAGAGTTTATTTTTGAATTTTCTTTCAAGGAGACGGATCTGGGGAGCAGAGGCAAGAACCGCATACTTCATCAAACGACTCCAACAAAGAACACTAGTTTTATTCTTTTCAATTTCATTATGAGCTAATTTTATTTTTTGCAGCTTTGATGTAGTCTATCATTGAACACACAATATATATTCTAAGTTATTTTATATTCAATATTTCCATGATTGAGTGGTTATTCCTTGTTCTTAATGCTTGTAATTTTCTAGCAATTATTGTTAGATTTATTGAATCGCAATGAGACTAAGATGTGATTTGTGATTAGTGCTCTAGGATTAAGCATCATTAGTTGAGCAAAAGTAGATATACTTTATCGTGATTAGTGTGATTTTTAAGAAAAATTTATAGAACTTAATGAGTCTCCAATTAGTTAAATTCACATAGAGATATGAAGTTATTAGTTGGAGATATTTTTGGTATTCTTCGAGAGAAAATATTGAATAGTTAGGAGATTACTTATGATAATTGGAATTCTATAACGAGGAAGAATAAATTGTGTGGAATTTTCTAAGTGAAATCAAATGCTCTAGATCTATTCTTATTATCTTTAAAATCTAAATTTTAATGTTCTTTTCTTCAGTTTGATTTGGATAATCTATTCTTTAAATTTCGATTTTCCAAATAGTAATTAATTTAGTAACTTTTAGTACTCAATAGCATAACTAATCTCTGTGGGTTCGACAATCGTTTTCTTTAAAACACTTTACTACTTGTTACGATTCTGTGCACTTGCAAATATTTTCAGCACAATAGCCCTTTGTACATGTAACATGGCAGCGATGACCTAACATGCCCACAGTCCTTGTACCGATGTAAACAGCTCAAATACACCTCCCACGTTCATTCTTGTTCCACTGCCTAGCCACCGCTACTCACCGAAAAGTGAGCCTCCACATTGGGCGCCACCCAGTTGATGTTCGACACAACTGTCTGCAGCCCATGCGTTGCATAGTGTGTAAACTTTCTCTCTGTCTTTTGGTCAAGCTATCTATCTCTCTCATCTTCGTGTTCCTGCTACCTTGGAAAGCCACTAGTCATTGCTCATCCTAGTCAAAGGTCACCCACTCAAGCATAGCACGGTCACCCTCCACTGCACCTTAAGCTCCCTACCTCTCTATTCCTTTGTTAATTTTTGTAACAACACTACAGTTTGCGTGGGGTTAAGTTCACTGGTTATATATTAAAGTTTCGAGATTATTAACATATTAGAGGTTGCTATGCTTTAGGAAGAGTGTTATGGGTATCTCGGTGTTAATGATGAGGTCACAAAGAAATTATTTTAAGGTGACATGTTTGATAATGAAAATCGAGAAAAATCAAATGTTTGGGCTTGATGATATTTTTGGAGGTTAATCACATGATTATTTGGAGAAATTATGTGAAAATCAAAGTATTTTGAGAGTGACGATATTTTAGGGGTTTCAAAGATTTTAGGCTTTAGGGAGATATAGATTATTTTAGTATTTTAGGCTTAGTACGTATTTAATAAGAAATTGATGTAAGTTACATGCCTATTTTATAGCATAACATTTGGTGCCTATTGGACCGATGTGCATATGTTATGATGGCCACTATGCAAGTGAAAGACAAGATGAACAAGTCATGCATGAATCATATGAGATGCATGGACTCAACCATTCATTCTTTCCTATTATATGTGTTGCCATGATTATTCTTAAATTTCTCCTAAGTGACTGTTAAATGATCCATATGTTAGATATATGTATGATTATGCATGAAAGTTTCCAAAGTCAAGCTTACGGTTAAGTTAAATTATGTTTATAGAATGATGTGCTATTATTGAGTATTCAATCTATGTTTATTTGTTTTTATGTTTTAACCATCCCAAGTGAGGATCTTTATGAGGATGTAGCTGCAAGACAGGACTTGGCCCAAGGAGACAATGTAGAGGCCTTGACAGTTTATGACATGCTCAATTATATGATTTGCAGTAATAAGTTATTCTTGATAAGCAACCTAATTGATTTTATTAAGTGCTTTGGCATACTCTCTTTCAGATTTTAAGTATTTTAATAAAAAAATTACTTTTCAAATTTAGAATCTTTTACACTTGGCGCTTCCATAAGAAGAAAATCTTAAAGTCAAGATCAGTAGCACACCATTCTCCTAACTTTCTAAAAATGGTGTCGTTCTTAACTCTAGAGGAATGAGGTGTTACGTATGAGCATAGGTTCAGAATAACAATCCTAATAACAAAAATATAAGTATATTGATAAATATCAATATTACAACCTAAGAATGATAAAATTTTAATTTTGAATAAAATTTAAACGGGTTATTGTGGGTAAGCGGGTTGACCCATTTATTAATCGTATATTAACAAGTTAACCAGTTTTGACTCGAACCTACTTATATCAAACTCGAACACGCTAATTTTGTGCGGTGTTCGTATTGGGTTCATGAGTCGTGTTTGTAATACCCGAGTCCTACTACATAAGTCCTTACGTCATATTATTAATTCTTTAAATTAAATATTTTGAGATAAATATTTTTATTGTTTTTAATTATTTTATTTTAACATGGGTATGTTTTATTTTAAAATATGATTTATTAAAATAAATCAAGAGTATATTTTTAAGACTTTGAAATATTTTCCTTTAAACCCTCTAATTTTTATCTATTCAAGAAATGGCTCAAGCTCTCTCCATCATAGGATGGGTAGGTGAGGAAAATATCTCTCCACATTCAATCTCATCCGTCCATCTCCCTAGCTTATGGGACAAACTTTGACTAAAGCAATTAAACACTTTCTCTCTTGGACCCGTAGGTTTCTAAGGCAAGCCATTAAGTTCTTTTTCCTTGCACCCGTAGGTTTCCTAAGTAAACTATTGAATTTCTTTTCCTTCATTTGCACCCGTCGGTTCTAGGCAAGTCAAGAGAGAAAATTTCTCAAGCCCTAAGTGAAGCCCCTTCATTCACACGAAAGACCCTTTCGGTTTCCTCTAGCCCGAATGATTTCCTCTTCCTCCTTCAAGCCGGTTTCTTCCCTTTCCCAATCTTAAGATCCAATCGAAGCTTCTTCAAGGAGGATGATTTTCGTTGTTGTGAATCTCCAGATTTCCTCTCCATTTCTTAGTTGTTGCTCGTTTTCGTGTCTTGAAAGGAAAGCCAAGTAAGGTAAAGCTCTTATCCTTAAGACTTCTTGCGGATTGAAATCGTGCTAAGCAAACTTGTGTCATGTATTTGGGGTTTTCAAATTTTCTGTGCTGGCCGATTATTGTGTAGTAGTTTCAAGACTGTTTTCTCATTTGTTTCCTCCAATATTTGTTCTAATTGGGTGGTAACTGAGTAGAGGATTGATAGCTCATATGTGTTATGCTCTATTTTTGTTTCCAGTTGTGTGTTTTTGCAAGGCATTTTGTTGTAGTCCTTCCGTGTATTTTCTCAAGTTTAAGCCATGTTTTAATTATGTTAAGTCTTGTCTTTACGTGTTAAATTAATGGAGTTGAGGTTTATAATTTTAGACATAATTTCTTCAAGGTTTATGGCCTAAGTAAGCCACCAAGAATTTTAATTAGACTAGTAAGCTTGCTTTGGGAATTCTGAGTTGCCGAGTGTTGTATCCATTATTTATGCTATGTTTCCGAAAAATGTGATGTTTTTCTTAAGTTTTCTACAACTCTAGTATTGTTTAATCATGTAGTTGAGATTGTTGGTTAAGTGAGGGATGTTTAAGAGCATGAATGTACTAAGACCTGCTTCCTGCCCATGCACTGCAGAATTTTCTGCAATGTGTTCTGTTTTGGGGCTTAAATCAGCCCATTTCATCCTCTTTGTTCAATTTCACCTTTTGCTCAACTAAAGTTAAATTTTAATATGAAAACCATTGAAAACAAGTGACAAAATCAACCCTCTTGTGAGCTTTGACCCTTTTGTTAGATTTACCTTCTATACGATATTACAAAGTCATCAAATGTCCTATTTGATGAAACTTTCAGACTTATAACAATTCCTTGTTCCTTTCCCTTTTTAAATAAATTCCTACCATCTATGCATTTCTAAACTATGATTTTCATCTACCCTCCATGTAGAAAACAATGGCATTTAAAGAGACAGCAAGCATGCTATTTACTTTCATGAGTTTCTTTAAAATGTTTGGAATGAGGATTTTAATATTTTGGCCTAGTGCCATGTATGGTGGGTAACTAAATGTGTTAAAGTTGTACCTTGTGGATAATGTTCATTAAGTGAGAGGGGGGTCTAGGAAAACACTTTAATTCCACATTTGAATTAAAGTAAGCGTGTAAGGGTGTCAGTTAGTAAAGTTTAAAGTGAGATGGATATTAATGTGTTTATTCCATTTCATTGAATCTGAGTTTATTTTCAAGTTCAAAGGAACTCACTAGTAAAGCTCGCAGGTAAGTAGCTATGACCATGCTTCTTACACCAAGTTATCTTTATGAAATAATGTCTCTCTCTCTCTTTTCAAATGTTCTTCTAAAGAAAGAGTAATTGTATATATTATGTACAAGCCTTTTTTGGTAGCCCTTGTTAAGCACCATATCGATTATAATTGTGTGTATGTGTATAAGGTAATGCATGCACGAAGGTTTTAAATCATGAGATTTTCATACATGCTCTCTCAGGAAACTTATTGATTATTCTTATATGTGGTATAGCATGAAAATGTATCTTGTTCATTAAAATGAATATGCATCGAATTAAGAAAGATGATGAAAATGTTCTAATTTTAAAGAAAAGGAAATGAATGTCTTATGCCTTATGCTTTAAGTGATACTTTAAATGACGCAAAGAAAATGTACCTACGAACTGATGTTAAAATGTCCATATGAACTGATGTTTTATGGATGCCATAAAAGATTATGTTTAAGCTCATGCTTTTAAATGATGTTCTTCTATGAATGAACTGTTAAATGAAAAAGACTGAAAATAAATAACTGAAAAGATTGAAATGAAAGAAAGAAAGAAAGAAATGACTGGATGAATGAATGTCTTAATGTATGAAAATATGTAATGGCTATATGAATGAAAATGGTACCAAAGGAATGGGCAGATTGCAATGCCGGGTAAATAGTAGTGGTAGTGCACCCAGTGCTGCCCCTTGACTGAAAGGGATTCACAACCTGTGGCCACGGGCAGAATCCAGGTCCAAAGGAAGACCGTTAACCCCAATACACGAGGCGTTATAGTGTGTACCAGCCAAAGAAAGTGAAAAATGAAAAGCATGGTTATTTCTTAAAATGTTATACATGAAAGCATAATTATTTCTTAAAATGTTTATGCATGAAAGTATGGCTTATTCCTTAAACTGCTTATGCATGAAAGTATCGTCACGATTAGCAAATGTTTATGTATGCATATTTTCAAAAGAAAAGATTATGTGGTTAATAAGTTAACAGAATGGTGTACTGCTTACTGAGTATCCGACTCACTTTGTGTTTATGTTTTAAACGTCCAGGTAATGATGAAAAGGGGAGCAAGGCATTACTGCAGAGGGAGAGACAGACGCTTAGTGTCTTCCCTGTTGGTTCGACTTTATATGGATGATGGGTTATGTTTATGGGTGTTGCTTTTATATTGGGACGAAGTCTCTTCCTAACTAGAACAATTATGTTTTTATGAACGTATGATGGACTCTAAGAGTCTTTTATAGATGAATGTTTGAATAAGATGTCTACTAGGTGTTCCCCTTTATTAAATTAGAAATTTAGAGTACACGCGTGTCATATTCATGCCAATCGCATACTGTTAGAAAAGAAAAAAAAATGAAAAAAAATGAAAAGAAAATGACAGGTATGTACATAGCGATCCCGCCCTTCCCAGGGCGAGGTTGTGACAGTGTCATATATTGTCACCCCTAATTCTATGATGCCTACTTACTAAAAAGAAATATTTTATGATGCCTTCAACCTAAAACATGGGTTTACTGTTTTAGTTGCTTTAAACAAAGAGATTGGATCATTATAGCAAAACGACTCTTAATTTCGCAAACAAGCATATAAATATTATGTAAGTTATTTTTGGAAGATTCCAACCAAGACTTTTTGATTCATGAAGACTACAAACTTGATTCCTAAATTAAAGTTTCAAAGGCGCCTATATGGCATTCAATCTATTGAGGAAGCTTTCTTTAATGCCTTGAGTACAACAGAATACCCTCAAGGAAAACCTAATGTTGGTTGTCCGTCTCTTCATCATCTTAAATAAGACCTTTTATAGATAAAAGACTTTTATAAGGAAGGAGTCCTAAAAGGTATGTATGATGAATATGAGTGTAAGCGAACTGATTTTGAGCAAGTAATGAGTGATCAAGTCTCATTCATTTAATTTTTATTCAAATAAGATTTGAGCTCGAGCTTTTCATCGAGTAGGATTTTATGTTCATGACCAACTCGTTTAATATTTGAGCGAGTTTGAATTTGATCACGAGCTACTTCATTTAGATATATTAAGGTGCGTATCTCCCACTCACACACAGTGGGCAAGACCCTAGGTCTACATGTCTCAATATAGTCTTAATCTTGCTCATACCAGCAGATAGGTTGTGAGACCATCGAGCACACCTGTAAAAGAAAAATGGGGGCACTATATTAAATCTCTCCGAGAGAAGATCGGCATAGTAACACCCCAAAAAAGTATCTTGTTATGCCCTAACTCAATCTCCATAAAACATGTTGTATTCATAGTTATGTCGCAACTCCAAAGAAGCAACACAACTTGCTGATAATGAGTGCACACCAATATCGATGTGTTACCAAATAGTCTTCCCTTGACACTCATGTCAGACACTGTCTAGTCACTTTCCTTACAATATCTCTTTAGACCGCATTATTTATGGTCATAGACAACATGCCATAGTAGTAGACACTAAAGCATCAACCTCGTGACAGGACTGGAATGGTGAGAAAGCAGAGATCCATTCACTCACCTCTATTGTTGGTAAAAAAAGTACATGTAATATGAAATACATGCTACATTGTAGTTCTCTTTAAAAAAATGAGTGTATGTCTAGTCTCAATATATTGTACAGATCTTAGTCTAATTGCTATCTCAGCGCCTAATCCGAATCCCTCCATTTGCTCGCTGTCCAAAACACCAAAGAAGATCTCGCATCTGGCTAAATCACAGGCTATATGGATTGTGGGCTTCCCATGTATGGTCTAAATAAAAATAACAAAGACGTCATCTTAGCCAAGCTAAGGTGATATATATATTTGTGTCAACCATCTCTATATGCTACACAAGCATCAAGGGATACACTACCTCATCCCTGCACCCTATCTAAGCGCCAAAGGCGATCGCTCGTGAAAGTGAGCCGATATAAGCATGTCGACATACCTTTTTCACTATAACTCCCAAATTTATGGTGAATGTGTGTGCTTACCAAAAAATGCTTCTAGCCACACCACATGATCATAAAATACATCAATATCATATGCACGATGAGCAATACCATGAGGGAGAGAAATCATATGGTCAATTACAAATGATTAAACCACAAGTCTCAAGTGGTGTTTAAGAACTATTTCTCTCTATACGCATTCTTATGTGTAGTAGCTTTCTAAAACGTGCACCTACCAAGAGACTTGTATTTTCCATATAAAAAAACCTTTACACAACCATGAAGTCAGCAATTCATCTTAAATTTCACTTAAGGTCGAACTCACAATATAAACCTTTGATTCTAGTCAGCAAGTCCAACTGCGACTTTTAAGAATCTATAAGCTGATCCCAAGTATCATTCAACAAATATAATTTGAGACTTAGGGTTTCATATGAATCTCTTGTACTTAAAAACAACATGTGAGATAACCAAATTTTATTTAATTATTAAGGATAAAATGATTAGGGCCTTTGCCCCAAGGACAATCACAACAGACTAGCCATGACTTTGTCCAAATCAAATCACAAACTCACTTAATCAAATAATCCATATTTACGCTCTAACTAAATCTCAATCTCTAACTCTCATGAGCAAACCATAATAGAAACACTAAATATTATAGGCAAAAATAGAATTTTTGGTATTCACCATCTCATTAATTGTCAATGGATTTTGAACAAGAGCTTATAGAAACTGTTTTTTTCTTGTAAATAGTCTCACAAGACATGAAATCTGAGCTACTTTTCACAAACTCATGTCCACTACCTCGTAATATGGAAAGCCACTCATTAGACGACAATTAATAATATAAGAGAACCAAATTCATCAGCATTAACTCTCTTAATAATACACTTTTGTATGACTGTCAACAGTGTTAAAAGAACCCGTTTTATTCATTAAGTTGTTAATAATAACAATTAGGTACATTCGGTATCTTTAAATAGATTATTTGTTTAGGCCGTATGTAAACAGTATCAGCAACATTTATTTATTTTTTGAACCAAAACAATACAAGCAACAATCGTGCGCGCATAGCACTTTGCACCTAAACATCACAAAAGTTAACCATCTAATTCTTTTACGAGAATAAACTATTTAACTCCTTTCAGAAAAATTTCTATCAAATGTGTGATCAATGGTTATCTAAAGGCAACTCAACTAGTGCCAAGAGATGGATTTATACCTTTATTAACTCCAATTTTCTTTTATTAATTAGATCAACAACCCCAAGTTGGGTTATATAAATGAAGTGAATCTAAAATTCTATGTTAGGACTCCAACTATTTGATTTCAATACCTTAAGTGGAGCACAATTACAAATATTCTTTTCTAATCTCTAAACAATGAGAGAATATTGATATATAGCTACCACGTTATTTATGAAGATCTTATATTCCTCTAAATTTTGGGAGTCACAATCACTAGCGATACACCATCATTCGAAGATATACTCCTACTAGTTGATGGATTATTCCCACTATTTTAGGCGACCTTTTATATAAAAAAATTGAAAATATTAATATAGAGTTAATGTGGAATAAAACACTCTTTTCAAAAAATAACTGTTAATGAAATCCACAATAACCCATTGTAACACCCCGTTCCCAACGGTTAATAATAAAGCCACTTTTAAAAATTCTCAAGAGCAGGAGTGCTACTACTGAACCCTGACTTAAAAATATTTTCTTTTATTCTAAAGGAAGCGCTCGATACAAAAATTCTAAAAATAAAATAATTATTTATTAAACTACTGAAATTATAAAAGAGAGTATGCAGAAGCATTTATTAAAATTTCTAAAAGCCCGCGCCATAAAAATCATAACTTAAAATCTATGTATATGATCTAGGCCACTGTCATGCCTGTCCGGACTAAGTCTCGTCTTGCAGCTCTGTCATCATAATTATCTTGACCTGGGGTGGTTTAAAAATATAAAAAATAAACTAAAATGAGTCGATGACTGAGTAAGAAACCTGTCATAACGTAAACATACTTAACATAAGATTTTTCATAAAATATTTTATGTTGAGAACTTAAAATAATGACTAATCATACTAATGCTCATGCTATTCATGACTGATTTATCTGAATTAACTGAATGATCTGACTTATCTGGCTGGCCAACACATTTAATCTTGTGTGCAAGGTTGTGCACTAACTTCCTCTGCTGCAGCAAATGAAGCTGATTGTGCAGTACTCTGGCGTACTACGATGGACCACGCTTGAGTCCGTGGCTTGTATGCCCACCCTGAAGCTACATTGTTACCATGCATCTGAATGGCCATCTGGTTAACTGTTATGAACTTATCTTACACTTGGTCTAATGAAAATTTAAGTGTCTTATGCAATGTGAGATGCATGAGATGCACAATACATATATAACTATAATATGCTAAATGAAAAATGATGAATGACGTGATTGCAAATATCATGACATGCGTGGTACGTAAATACTGGCTTCGAAAGAACTGGCTTTAATAATAATACATATAACTAGCTAACGTATGCAAATCCTAATTTATGATCAAGCTATTTACCTTGTAGTATTGCTTCCTAAAATTCTCGACACAAGATCAATCGCGGTGCTGGATTGGAAGTTCTATGATTTTTTTTCTAAATAACACACGAAATGTAGATATTTATAGAGAGATTTGGGAAAGGGTGATGACCGGTTTCAGTTGGACTCGGTTAAATAGTTTTAACGTGAAGATGACTTGTAAAACTATATCCTTGTTGTAATAGGATGTCAACAAGTTCGAGTTCGAGTTGGACTCGGTCACGATCATTCAAGAAGAGAATTTGAATTTAAAAATATGATCTAGTAGCTCATTCAATGTAGGATTGACAGTGACTAAGATTGCGTAGGGGACTTCAATTAATGATATTTTAAATTGAAATAAATTTATAATGGCCAATCTTTAAATTCTAAAATGGGCCTAATTAAAACTCCTAATCAACCTTAATAATTTATCGCTCATAGGCTTATTCAATATGGCCCATTAAATATAATTTAGGCCCAATAAAAATTATTAATATCTCGATGTTAGAATTATTGGGCCAGGTTGTTACACCCACCCTCGTTGAAAATATGAATTTTCTTGACTCAACCAAAACATACTCAAGTTTAGATCCTCCATATTTCCATCATAATTGAATTCACGTTTGCACAAAATAATCATTCAGGCTTACTAAAAGGCAAAAGAACTTGATCTAAGGACAATATGTTAGAATTGAGGCTGCATTCCTATATTACATCAACCTAAATGTAATATAACAATTACTTAGTGCCATAATTCACTTGTAACTCTATTATCAGCAAGTCATAACACTGCGAGATAATTGCTCTCATCATATATCTCATACAATTACGATTATGAAAATACTTTATCTCAAAAATATATTTTCCTTTTGATTAAAAATAGTTAAAAAAATTTCTTTAGAATCACAAATATATGATGAGACAATTTGTCTTATTTCATGTCCTTAGTATGCATGTATAGGAACTTTAGCGTAGAAAATGCTCATATTATCATTTTCTCTTCAATTCTGCTAAATAAATGAGAGGGGTCTCTTTAGCGAGAATATCTTCAATTTTTCAAGTTTCACACCCATCATCTTATGCCTCCACGACACATTTTAGTATATCATCACTCCACCCGAGAAATAATATCACTAAGTCAATGAGTGACCATTCAACTCTTAAACCTCTAGCAATTCTCACTAACACCATTGTATACATTGAGTTCTAAATCTAGGTATAGACTTTGCCAATATTGTGTTACAAGCCAAAAACACCCCATGTGCAATAAATGCAGTTTATGATGTTGTAGCAACTAATTAGCAATATTCCTATTTCTCACTTACTCAATATTTTTTGTATTCTCCAATCCACTATAGTAGAGAAATAAACTTTGCGAGAAATTATCTTAGCCTAAAACCTATCTTCCATCAGTGCAACCACAAACAAGATTTTTAGACTTAATTAAGTCATATCTAATTATTCAAACTTTTGTCGTAGTTACCATGCAAACCTCCAAAGTGCTTGGTATTACATTACTCTAAAGGGTGCTCCTAAGTTCATATATCTACAAGAACCTATTTGTTGTTGCTAGAGAGAGAAAACTTGAGCAAGATTACCAATACTAATACCACAGAGAAATGCACTGATAAAATCTTTAAAATGAATGTGCCAATCAAGAATGTCCTCAACACGCTTGCACATTCAGATTTTAATGTCCTGATTTGCTAGCCATACTAGCAAGTTTTAGAGAGTATATACATATTTATGAGTTAATCTAAGTTACTTCAAGTCTATAATGTTCAAGCTCAAATATAGGAGCAGTTAGTCTTTGGATTTCAAAAACAATGCACAACTTCCGTCATTAGCCATAAGATTCTCAAAGGCAAAATAGTGATTTGGCTCTATCTGATAGTTGATCCCTTCAACATATATGAAAATTGAAGTGCATGCATCCCACACACACTTTCAATTTTACTCTAGACCTTTCAGAGGTTTTCACAATAATGATGGTCTAAGACTATTTGACACTCATAATAATCTTGATTTGTTTCCAACTATTGCTAATGGAGGAGATTAATGTGACAATTAAGTTGCATACACAATCTATAAGCTTTATTCTAGGTTATCTCAAAGTTACTAACCTATGAGTATTTAATAGCGCACACATATAAGAAATTTGACTCATCAATCTAAGTCTGAACAAAAATAATTAATACACGTCGCAAGATAAAAAATTCGTCAAGTTTTCTAATCATCTCTTGTGGCACAATGCCAAATTATTAATTTCTAATTTAATTTTCACACAAATTCATATCGTATAAGAGATTAATTCTAAATTAATCTCAACCATATTTCTACTAGGATAAGCAATCTACCGAATTAGTCACATGTAAAAACAATTTTTTCCTATATCGAAGAAATCCATTTGAGCTAATCATAAGCATGGACAGTACAA
Source organism: Juglans microcarpa x Juglans regia (assembly GCF_004785595.1). Classification (NCBI taxonomy): domain Eukaryota; kingdom Viridiplantae; phylum Streptophyta; class Magnoliopsida; order Fagales; family Juglandaceae; genus Juglans; species Juglans microcarpa x Juglans regia. The sequence continues at coordinate 22,032,595 of NC_054598.1, forward strand.
ACTCGGGCTACTTGAGCTACTTATCACGTTCTAAAAGTTTGAAGACTAATTCCTAAAATTAGCCTAACAAATACTAGTAATAAAATAAGCTCACATGCAAAAACTCGGAATCACAATACGTGTACACAATTCATCACATTTCATCCTAATAATTATTATTCACAAAAAAAATAATAGTCTAGGCAATTTATAACACAAAATAAATGCCTAACAAATGTGACAAAAAATGATCTCATAATATCATGGCATGCATGTATTCAATAACCACATGCAAAAATTATTTCAGAGTAATATTCATGTGCCACAATTGCATGTATTCTAGCCCAATGGTTGAGCTCATTACCTTGTGTGTGAGGTCTCGGGTTCAAAACACTACAAGGACGATTAGCCAAAAAATGTTTTTGATTTAGCTTCCCCCAGCAACACTGTTAGTGGGTCACGCCCTCCTGATTGCCCAAATTTAGAGTAGGCCTTTGCCTGTTGGGCTCACGGCCCAATTTAGGTCTTGGGTTGAAAACACTAAAAGGACCTTTAGCCAAAAAATATTTTTGATTTAGCTTCCTCCAGCAACACTGTCAGTGGGTCACGCCCGCCTGATTGCCTAAATGCAGAGCATGCCTTTGCCTGCTGGGCTTAAGGCCCAATTTCGCCTAGAGCCCCCCCCCCCTTTTAAGATGAGCCAATATAAAATTAAAAATGGCCCATACCCATATAAGCACAAAAAATATTTAAAACAAGTCCAAAGCCCAAACCCATCACTAAAGGAAATGATCATCTTCTTCCACTCACCCGTATAGGGTTTCTTTTCATCTACCAAAAAAAAAAAATTTGCAAAGGGCTGCCGCCACCCTATGTTTGCATAATGGAAAGAAAAATTTTTTTGAGGCATATGGAGCAGCCATCACCACTGTTGCAGGCTCACTGGACCGCTCCATGTGTTGTTGCAATGCAGTACATTGGCTTGGTGTGTTCAGCTCTGTGACAGTGTGTTGTACCAGCCTGGTGCATGCTTTTCTATGGCAGAGCATGGCAGGCTATGCCATCCAAGTGTGCGACACTGTATGCAGCAGAACCTACTGCCTTGGCCTGAGTGGCACCAGTCACAGCAGAGCTTGTCGTGACCTGTTATGTGGCTTCCCGTGCAGCTGCGCTGCCCTCATTGTTGCTCCTGCACCATGTTGATAGGCATCTCTGCCTCGAGGCTGTATTTTACCAGTGTTGCACCATGACAACATTGCACCAATGCTGGCTGCACAGCACCCAGATGGTGCACAACTTTGAGAGAGATTTCACTTTATATATTGAAATTTCTTAGCCTTAAGAGGGGAGAGACTATCTATATAACCCCTCTAATTGTAACCCCCGATTGGCCTTAAAGGCCAACTATCAAGGTTCACCCCTCCGTCTTCCCTTGAAGTGGCTATTATGCTACTTCATATTCCCTAACCAAGGGAAGACGAATGGGTGCCCACTATGGGTACCCCTTTACTACAATAACTTTGTCTAAATATTTTGACAACAAAATTTGACTTTTTGCTAATATTTTTATAAAGTTTGTATATAAATTTATCAACAATCAGATTCATAAGAATTCAAGTGGCATGTTTTATATTAAGAATATGATTTGCTCTAATCTCTTTGGGTATTTTCAATATTCTCATTATACATATAGAGATAATACACTATAAAAAAATAATAAATAAGAATTTATTGTGGTTTGTACAAGTTAAGCCAAGTTTTATACGAGTTATATCGTTTAATAATTGATCATAATTTTGTGTTCACGAATAACTGATCATTTAATAAACAAATCAAATCGAACTCGAGTTTGATCGAGTCGATCTTGAGAGGTTTGTCGAATGGTATTGTTAATTTACAGCCCTAATGCTGAACTGAAAGATGCTTATACATCTCAAATGCATATCTTTCATTGGTTAAAACGTGGCATATTGATGCCAAGTGACAACCCTTCCATTAATTTTCTAAGAGCATTCACATCTCATTCCCCATAAAATTTCCTAAATTTTAATTAAAATACATCATTCCCTAAATTTTATCCCAAATTTTACCTATCTTAAAAAAACCTCATACATCCCATTCCCTATATTTTCTCTATCCTAGTAAAATAATTTTTTCCTTTTCATTCTTTATTAATTTTTTCTCTTACTTCTATTTTCATTTTTAACTACTACATTTTTTTTCCTCTTCTTTTCAAAAATCACATTTTTTGTCTTCTTTACAATGGTAAAAATTTTTTGTTTTCTCTCTAACGGTAACATTTTTTCGTCCTATTGTAACGATAACTTTTTTTTTTTTAAATAGGCATTTTGGTTACAATCACATTCTCACATTCTCTTGAATCTAACCCCTATTTCATTTTACAAATTTTCAATTTTCAACTTTATCTCCTACTCACTTCATCAAATGGCTCATTCATTCTTCAACAAGTTGTTGATTATCTTATCATCTGAAGATGAGTTGGAGGTTATTCTTAATGATGATGACGGATCAACATCCCGGCGTGGTCGCAATCGACAGCGTTGTAAGTATATTCGGCGTGATCATATTCAAGGGCATGAACAGCTATTTCATGAATATTTTACAAAACCAATCGTATATCCCTCAAATCTTTTTCGAAGGAGATTCCGTATGAGTCGTCCGCTATTTCTTCATATTCTTAATGAGGTTTAGGCTTACGAGCCCTACTTCATCCAAAAAAGAGATAATGTCGGAAGACCTGGTTTATCTTCTATGCAAAAGATAACTGCTGCCATTAGAATACTTGCGTATAGAGTAACTGCTGATTTTATGGATGAATACATACGAATGGTAGGAAGCACCACAATGGAGAGCGTAAAACAATTCGTGAAGACAATTGTTGCTGTTTTTTCTAATGAATATTTGCGGTCTCCAAATGGTAATGATATTGCTCGATTGCTCATAGTTGGTGAACAACGTGGATTCCCCTTGATGCTCGGAAGCATTGATTACATGCATTGGAAGTGTTAAAACTGTCATGCTGCGTGGAAATGTATGTACTCTGGCCACTGTCGTGAACCAACAATTATTTTAGAAGCGGTTGCTTCGTATGATCTTTGGATATGGCATGCATTTTTTGGTTTGCCTGGTTCACATAACGATATCATTGTGCTAGAGAGATCTTTTATTTTCAAGGAACTAGCACGATGTCGTGCTCCTTCAGTAAATTACTCTGTCAATGGCAATGAGTACACAATGGGGTACTACCTTGCTAATGGCATTTATCCAAAATAATCAACTTTTGTGAAGACAATTCTATCTCTACAAGGGAATAAGAAGAAACATTTTGCAGCAGCACAAGAATCAGCACGAAAGGATGTAGGGCGTGTATTTGGGACGATTTGCTATCATTCGTGGACCTTCATGAATGTTCAAGATCAAAGATCTTACAAATATAATAAAAGCATGTGTTATTCTATATAATATGATATTCAAACACGAGCATGATGATAATCTGGTCCCGAACATTGAGTATGATCAACTTGATGATGAAGTCTTGGAATTGTCGCGCAATCGTACAACCGAGCTTATGGACTTCATCCAGTAGACTAACAGCATAATATTTGTATTTTCTTAGGGAGAACTCAACACATAATCAACTTCAAGCAGATCTTATTGAATATCAATGACAACTCTATTCCTAACAGTAGACTAGCAGCATAATATTTGTATTTTCTTCATATTAGAAGTGACTATATTTTAGTTTATCAAATTTCCATTCCCTAGAGATGTTCCATCAACAGAAGATGAAAAATATGAGATGTAATATTAAGGGGTAATTTGTAATAGTTTCTGTAATTGTAATGGTCAATTTCCTGTTTTCAAAATAAACATGCACACAATCCAATGGCTACATCTTTAAACATTTATTATAAATGTTTAACCGCATCCAAGAAAAATTAAATTGACAGAGTATCAATAACATCCAACCTTCTAACATAAATATAGAACTACTTGTCTTAAAAAATTCAAACTATCTTAGTATCGATAACATCCAACCTTAGTAGAAATTGTAAATAGTACACTCATCCATATAAAATTGTAAGAAACAGAAAATAAAGAAATAAACTTTTTAAAAAAATCAAATCACAACAAATCTTCTGTAGCATTGCGTCTCGCATTGATTTCCCTCTGCCGTTGTTGGAAATATACCTGCTACAGTCCAGGCAAGGTACTCACATCGATCATTATAATGAGCTCATCCGCTTCCTTCTTGGCTAACTCTACTTTCTCCGCCTCCAACCTCAGTCTCTCGTCTTTTTTACGGATTTTATTTTCCTATTTTTCCTGGTCATATTCCATCTTGGTGGCCTTGAGGCGAAAAAACTATTTCTCCTGAGCACATGACTCCTCCAAAAGCGTATACTTCTGCTTGCTTAGCGCAACAATCTCCTTAGCTGGCCTGCCTTCGGCCTTTCATTTTCATTTCTCAGCTTTCCTTCCCATTGGCCGCTTCAAATACCGAACCTCATTGTCTAGAACATTCTCCGCCTCGAGATAAAAAACTGAATCTATTGTAGCTCCTAAACATCGAGTTGGGGTCGGAGACGGGGACATCGTCGATCTTCGCTTTTAACTCTCATTTGTGCAACGCTGAATCCATTTAGGTTGATTATTCAATAGGTGCCAACAATACTCGAACTGGAATGAGTATTTCTCTAGCAATTGGTACATGACCTTGAATTTGTCAAACTTGCATGTAAACAAAAGAAGACAATTAAATCAATTGAGATAAAAATAAATTGCTATGTAAAACAAGTAAAAGTATCGATATTCTTCCTTGTCTTACTCGGTCATGCCACTTTGATTCAACCCTTTAACCTGGGCTAATTTCGGACAAAATTTGTTTGTTGCCTTTTAAATGGACGACCACCGATGTATTAAAGACTTTATGATTCAATCATTTGTGGTTTGTTTAAACTGCTAGAAGTATTCAAAATTTTTTTTCCCAAAGTTGGGAGTGTTTTTGGTCTGTTTCAACAATGACATCAAGGCTACAATTAAGCCATGTGGAGTCAAGTAACTTGTCTTCTTCGGGGGTGAAGTTCGCACCCCTGGCTACTTTCCTTACGTCAAGAGAATTGTTATGGGATATGGGTGAAGAGTCATCAACAGTCGTAGGAGACTGTCCACTTTGACCACTATAAGTGGGGTCGAGTTGAGGATCTTGACTTAGGAGGTTGGTGAAGTACATATGTTTAGGGTCTTGTGAATCCATATCTAAAAAAATATACACACACAAAATTCGATATAAATGTTAGACACGTAACAACAAAATTTGGGGTGATTTTGTAGGCAACTCAGGAACCAAGCGGTACCATGTTGGAAATTTGGCACCCTCCAATGGCTGCAAAACCGTTTGCCACAACTTATTGGCAGTCCGGATTACCATGCCATGGAGGAGCTAACCAAATTTCCTGTGTCACCATCTTGGATTTGTCATCATCACAGCCAATGAAGGTAATCCAACAAAGGTTAGGTGAGGCACATTACTTCTTGATCACAAGTCTTATACCATGGTTGCATGCATTAGGTGAGGCACATTACTTTTCTATCACAACAAAATTAGAAATATATTACAAAATGACTGCAAAACCTTAACCCCAATTGCCTTTTGTGAAAAAAATCACAGAATGTTTGATAGCCATCATGGTTAGGATTACCTCGCCATATGGATCGAGCTCTACTAACACTTGTGAATTAACCCCCAAAGTATACAAATTGCTATGTGTTGTTTCAATGCTATGTTTTGTTTCAATGCTTTGGGTTGGTCTATGAAAACCCATTTCCTGGTATAAAGTTATAAACAATTAACCATTAGCATTGAAACAACAAATAAGACTTGACACAGCACATAAGCAATGACATAACATATAACACAACATTGAGACAGAGCACAAGGGCATTGAAACATAACACAACATTGAAACAGAACATAGCAATGAGTCTACACAGACCAACCTAAAGCATTGACACAACAAATAGCATTAAAACACAACACATAGTATTGAAATAACCCATTGCGTTGAAACAACACATAAGAGCATTCGCAGCCCATTCTACAATGACACAACACATAGTACGTTTGGTACAACAAATAAATATTGACACAATACATAGCATTGAAACAACAAATAAGCACATAACACAACATTGAAACAGAACATAGCAATGAGCGTGCACAGACCAACCCAAAGCATTGACACAACACATGGCATTGAAACATAACACATCATTGAAACAAACATAGCAATGGGTCTGCACAGATCAACCCAAAACATTGACACAGCATTGAAACAGATCATAGCAATGGGTCTGTACAGACCAACCCAAAGCAATGACAAGGTACATAGCATTCAAACAACAAATAAGCATCGGGCAGAGCACAAGGGCATTGAAACATCACATATCATTGAAAAAGAACATAGTAATGGATTTGTACAGAAGAACCCAAAAAATTGAAACATAACACATCATTGAAAGAGACCATAGCAATGGGTTTGCACAGACCAACCCAAAGCAATGACACAGCACATAGCATTCAAACAACAAATAAGCATTGACAGAGCACAATGGCATCGAAACATAACACAACATTGAAACAGAACATAGCAATGGGTTTGCATAGACCAAACCAAAGCAATGACACATCACATAGCATTCAAACAACAAATAAGCATTGACAGAGCACAAGGACATTGAAACAGCACATACCATTGAAACACACACGAAGCATGCAAACAGAACATAGCAATAGATCTGCACAGACCAACCCGTGGGTGTACAGACCAGTCCTTGCATCAATCGAAACATCACATAGTAATCAAACCAAACAGAACACGAATAATCTCAGTGGACATAGCAGTAATACCCATTTCCAATAAGAAAAATGCACAAATCGAACCCATATAGGTAACCCGTGAGAACTCTAGGGTTTTTCTTTTTAAAAACCTAGATCTCAAAATCCAGCCATGGAGGAACCGTATTGGGGGTCAAATGGGGTAGAGAACCTCGGTGTAGACAGCCATGGAAGATCGCAGATGGAGGAGAGTTCTCCATGGGGGAAGCCGAACAGTCGTGACTACATAATGGGCATAGGGGAACCTATGAGATTAGGGAAACTGAATGTGAGGGAAGGGATTGGACTTATAGTGATGAGAGGATGGAGATGAGGTCGTCGATGGTGGCCGTGGTGCGAGGGAGGGGCCAAAACCACGAACGCAGCCAACAGTCGAAGGAAGGGGACGCGGAAGGGAACCCAGAAACCAACCAACAATTTCGGTTTGGAAGGAACAGTCGATCCCCATATTTGGGGATACACTATAGCATCCCCATCCATTCACCACAAAATGGGGAATGGAATGGGGAGGGGTTTGGGCAAAAACCCCATATTTTTCCCTAAAATTTGGGGATTTTGGAGATATAGAGAACGGGTTGTGAATGCTCTAACAAGAGATTGACGGACGAGAAATAATATTTGCAATCCTAGAGTGTACAAGTCTCGTGCCTTTGAAAAAAGTGGATAATTGTGACTCACATGAAAAAAAAATTATTTTTAATAATAGACCCTACTTTTTTTCAAAATAAGTACGCGAGACTTGCACACTCTAAAATTGTATCTTGTATAACTCTTGACGAGTTATCCAAGTGCGAATTTCTTAAAATACAAATATCAATTTTGCAAAATTTGAAAACCGAGCTCTTAGATTGCAAAACTGATACTTCTTTTTTTTTTGAAATAAACCTCAATACTTCATTGATCAAACTTTAAGTAATACAAAGTTTATATTTTTCCAGGCAGTTTACAATAAAAACTGGAATTTTTTCAATCCATATCTTAGCTTCTACTAACTTCAAAGTTTCCTTAGCTAGTGTGTGAGCCACTATATTTTTTTCTCTATATGCAAAATGTAAAGACCAATTTGGTCTATTTTTGAACACTGAACGTATATCTTCAACTAAAGAACCAACACTGGACAGATCTTCCTCCTCACTGTTAATAGTTGTAACAATAGCCTCGACATCTCCTTCAAACATAACCTTTTGAATGTTCAACTCATTACACAACTCCAATGCCTTCCAGAGTGCATGACATTCTACCATTGATGGATCTTGAACATGCTTCCTCTAATCACAAATAGCCACCATTGCCTCTCCCTTCTCATCTCTAATCATAATTCTCACTCCCATTCTCTTTCTCTTTAAATCTAATGATGTATCCCAGTTAACCTTCACGAAATCAACCTCTGGTTTTTGTCATTTGTGTTTGTTACCGTCTGCATTTGATGGATGATCATCCTACCTCTGTGCCCTTTGTGAATTCCTATACTCATCAAGCCATACTTTAGCTGAATTAAGGATTTTCCTAGGACAAGAGAATTTCTCCTCGAATACACTTTCATTCCTCCTAAACCACACTCTTCTGAATATGACTGCCATATCTTCAAGCTGTGACATATTTAATCTTGCCATCAATTTCTCCCACTGCTGCATAAAGTCAACCTCCTTACAGCTCAATTTTTGTACTATGCTTCTCTCATCAGCCCATATATCGTTTGCTATTGTGCACTCCCAAAGAGCATGCATGACTGATTCTTCTTCTGCAAAACAAATGGGGCAACTTTGGTCCTGCACTATTTTCCTTTTGAATAAGTTCTTCTTGGTGGGAAGCAAATTATTTCTTGCTTTACATAAAAACAACTTGAACACTCCTGGAACTTCTAGATCCCAAATATTCCTTCATCTCTTATCTTCCATTTCTGCATCTGAACATGAACCTTTTCTACTTCTCAGTCTTTCAAGTTGCAAATAATATGCACTGCTGACAGTAAAAACCCCTTTCTTTGATGGACCCCATATTATCTTATCTTGTACATTTCCTCTACCTAAGGGAATATTGAGAATTTGCTCAGTCTCTTCACTTGAAAAAATGGATCTCACTCTTCCTTCATCCCATACCCTATTTTGTTTGTCAATCAAATCTTCCACCTTTGAATCTCCCCTCTGTACAGACATTGCTGACTAAACTGAAAAGGATGATGGAGTTGGCAACCATTTAGAGCCCCAAATCTGAATCTTACTCCCATCCCCCACTCTCCACTTTAAGCCTTCATGAAGCAGATCTCTTACAGACCAAATGCTCCTCCATATAAATGAGGGTTGATAGCCAAGTTTTGCCTCCAATAAATTTGATTGCCCAAAATACTTCTCCTTAAAAACCATAGCTGCTAGAGAATCAGGATATTTAAGAAGCCTCCATCCCTGCTTTGTTAAGAGAGCTAAATTAAAGCTCTCCAAGTCCCTAAATCCCAGGCCTCCCTTTCCTTTTTGCAATCCCAAATATTCCCATTTCTTCCATTGGATACCCCCATCCTTATGTTGTTTCCTCCACCAGAATTTAGAAAATAACCCATTCATATCCTTGCACAACTTCGCAGGAAGCTTGAACACGCTCATGGTATATGTAGGGATGGATTGAAGTACAGCCTTTATCAATACTTCTTTTCTAGCTTGTCAAAGAAAGCTATTTTTCCAGCTGGAAATCCTCTGCCAGACCCTATCTTTTAAGACTCTAAAAGAGTTGTATTTAGATCTTCCTACCAGAGCTGGAAGACCTAGATATCTCTCATAACTACCACAAACAACAGAAGCCCTAGCAGCCATAATCCTTCTCTTATCTTCCTCCTTGGTGTTGCTACTGAAAAAGATAGATGTCTTCCTTTTGTTCAGAAACTGTCCTGAGGCTTGTTCATATTTGTTTAACAACTCTTGAATCTTATCCCATTCTTCCAATTTGCCTCTTCCAAATAGTATAAAATCATCTGCAAAGAGGAGATGATTGATACTTGTCCCCCCTCGAGTCACTTGCACACCTCTAATCAAATTCTGTTTCTCATAGCAGTTAAGCATTGAGCTCAGCCCCTCAGCACAAAGGATAAAAAGGTAAGGTGACAAAGGATCACCCTGCCTTAACCCTCTTGAAGGCTTAAAAATGTGACCTACCTTTCCATTAATCAGCACTGAAAAAGTTACTGAGCACACACATTTCATGATGAGCTTTACCCATTTCTCACAGAAACTAGGCCTTAACATTACTACCTTTAAGAACTTCCATTCTATTCGATCATAGGTCTTGGACATGTCCAACTTGATGGCCATACTTCCCACCCTCCCCTTCTTCCTTGTTTTCATGGAATGTAACATTTCATATGCTATCATAATGCTGTCACTTATCATTCTTCCCGGTAGAAAAGCACTTTGAGTGGGAGAAATGATATTTGGTAACACTTTCTTGAATCGTTAGTGATGGTTTTTGATACAATTTTATAAATGACATTATAGAGACTGATGGGTCTAAAATCACTAACCATCTTAGGGTCTTTCACTTTAGGAATCAAAGCAATGAAAGTATAATTAAGAGCAAAGTCCATAGAGTTACCATTTAGAACAGGTAAGGTTGCCTGACACACTTCCTCAGCTACCACCTTCCAATGATTTTGGAAAAAAAAGGCTCCAAACCCATCTGGACCCGGGGACTTTAAGGGTCCCATTTGCTTAACTGCCTCTTCCACCTCCTCCCTTGAAAAGCTCCTCGAGATCCAATCATTCATGTTTGAGATAACCTTTGCTTCAATGCCTCCAATACAGTCCTCCAAATCCACTCTATTTGGATTGTTTGTCTAAAAAAGTTTCATAAAGTACTTTCTGAAAGTTTTCTCAATTTCTTCATGCCCAGTAACTCTCCTATTGCTTTCATTCATCACTTCTTTAATAAGATTCATTTTTTCCTTTGGTTGGCACAAGCATGGAAATATTTTGTATTTCTATCTCCAAGCTTATACCAATTTGTCTTTGCCCTCTGTCGCCACCTCAAATCTTCTTTATCCAACAACAGGTTCAATTCTTCCTTCACTCTTCTTATCTCAAGTGCATTACTACTATTTTCATCCTCTTGTAGCCTCTACAGTAGTCTTGATTTTTTCTCACTTTCATTTTTTCCTTCATTACTTAGCTTTTTGCTCCACTTCTGAAAAACTGCTTTACTATTATCCAGTAACTTCACCACCTTGTTTGAGGGATTCCTCCCCACGACTTCCTTCTTTCTTGCTGTCTTTAAAACCAGTTCACAATCATCTTCTAAAGCCCAACTTGCCTCATACTTAAATGATATCCTCTTAACCCCTTCAGCTTCTTTTGCTTCTGTAAGTGAACTAACAAAGATTTATGGTCAAAAGAGCTAACCACCAAAACTTCAACCCATGACTCCTTATACACCTCTCTCCATACAGGATTTGCAATAGCCCTATCTAACCTTTGCTTGGTAAATGATTCATCACCATGCAGATTGCACCATGTGAATTTGTCAACCTTCCAACCCAAGTCATAAAGGTTCCCAACATTGAGAGCCTCCCTAAATAAAGTCATCTGACTCTCAGGTCTAACTCTTCTCCCTTCTTTTTCACTGTTAACAAGGATTTCATTGAAATCCCCCACAACGCAGCTCCCAACCTGAGTTTGTGGTTTAAAAGATTTCAACAAGTTCCATGATTCCTTCCTTTTAGTTGTTTCAAGCAACCATAGTAACAAGTTAGCAACCATCGTTTGTCAACCCCTTCATCCCAAATCCGAGCATTAATATGCCTTTGAGAATAATTCACAATTTCTATTCCCACATTAATATTCCAAAATAATGCAAAACCACCCTTTTTTCCCACTGGGTCCACAGTAAAACAGCCCTCACAATCGAACCTCTTCTTTAGACACTCAATCCTTTTACTTCTAATCTTGGATTCCATGATGAAAACCAAGCTGGGTTTATTTTTCTCTGCCATAATGCAGAGATCTTGAACTGTTTGAGGATTCTCCAATCCTTGGCAGTTCCAACTTGATTTTCATAATGCATGGCGGGGTTGAAACTCAGCTTCCGCCACTTCAACCACACTGTCTTCTCCCTCTGCACCACTACTTGATTTCCCTTTTTCTCTTTTTTTCCCACTTTCCTTTCCTTCTAAGACAGATTCGTCATTCCTCTTTTTATTTACAATAATAACTGCTGAATAATCCTTCTTTCCTTGCTTTTCTCTTCCATGTTCCTTTTTTTATGGTTTGCTCAGCTCTCTTCCAACTCTTATTCTGAACTGTATCCTCAATAGAACTTGGCTCTCTCTCCCTATTTTCAATGCTCATACCACTTGCTTGAAAAACTCACTACTCTCTCAGCTCCACCTCAAACAGTTCTATCATATCTTTCTTTACATGATTTTGCCCTATCCTTGCATTCATATTCACCTCCTCTTTATTAGTAGTAGGAATAAACTCCCCTTCCCTCACATTATTAGAGCTTTCTGAAATATCATCTTTTCTCTCTTACTCACCTCTCAGTTTTTCCCCCTTGCCTCCATCTCCATCTCTAACCCCCTCTTCATCTTTATTTTCTCTACTTTCCTGACCTTGAGACTGCCTAGTATCTTCCCTCCTCCAATTCTTTAACCCCCCTCTTCCCTTCTGAAAAAATTACTAGAATTCTTAACCCTTTGAAACTGAGTAGCCCTCAGCCATGCACCATATTGCACTTCCTTGTTTTCTGAATCTTCCAATACGCTACAACATCCATTTGTCCAGTGAACAATGCATCCACAGGAAAAACAGATGCGTGGCATTTTCTCATAGCTAAAAGGGACCCAGACACTCTCTCCCTTTACCTCCAGAGTACGATCTCTTGCCAAAGGCTGAGTCAAGTTCATATAAACCCGAACCCTCAGATAACTCCCCCATCCATAACCATCATCCTGAACATCCACTTCCTCAACCTTACCAACAGTACTACCAATCTGTACTCCTCTTTCTTTTGTCATGCATGATAAAGGCAGGTTATGCATTCTGATCCAGAAGCTTTCATGGTCAAAACTTATGCGATGCAGAGGAATATGAGCCTCAAACTCCCTCAATGCTAACATATTGTTATCAAAGAGCCAGGGCCTTCCTGCCCAAACTCTTAGCTTATCCTCTTGGTTTTCAAAAACTAGGACAAAGATGTTCATACTAACCTTCATGAACTTAGCTGCCTTGTTGATTCTCCATATCTTCGCCATTGTTGCCTCCAATGCCTCCCTGCTAATGGTTCTGGACGAAACCATTCTTCCCACTAAGCTTCTTTGCTCCTTGTACCTCAATTCCTCAGAGACATTATCTTCTATTATAATATCAGAGACCTCCTCTTCCAGTAGCCTTAGTTTCTTCCATTTATCTTCCAAAACCTCCATTGCTCACCCACTCCCCTTCTCAGAGACCACCTTCCGAGCACCTTAGATCCCTTCCGTCGAGAACCTTCTCCGCAGATACACTCGCAGACACCTAAAACCACCGTACTCACACACCTTCTGTCCCCGCACGATTATTCTTTACCACTCCACGCCACCCTGACTTCCACTACTTCCGTTATAATTGTTTCCACGTCCCACTTACTCTGCTCCATCCTTTTCTAGAGAGAGAAAAAGGAGGAGAATCGATGCTAGAAACCTACTGTTTTTGCAAAACCAATACTTAAAAAATGAGAAACTCGATATAGATTTTGCAATTAGCTCATAAAAAACTATTATGTAAATTTAACTTCTTAAATTACTGAAATATCAGTGTTTATCAATTCAATTCCCAGAGGTGCAGTACTAACCAGCATAGGTCACTTGTAAAAAAAAAAACAAGTATAGGTCACTTACCAAAAAAAAAAAAAGCATAAGTCATATTTTTCAACTGGAATTGTACGAAAAGAAAATGGTTTAAGAAGATGTTATCCGGAAGAATTGTTGATCAAAGAATTGGCCGATCCCACACGACAGTCTCGCACGCACGGACCGCCTGGCGCCTGGTTCTCTCTTTGTAGAAGAGGAACTGAAGAGCACGTTTGTCGAGGCGATTCTTCGAAAACACGACACGAGAGCTTTTTTATTTCTAGCGACTGATGATAATGTTGGCCGGTGGTTCTCGTATCTCCTACCACTTACGAGAGTGCGACCACTGCTTCTTCGGTTTAGGTTTAGGGTTTTACAGCACCAGAATCATTCAGCTCTCCTTTGCCTCGCCTCCAAACTCTTCTTCTTCTACCCCCATTACCCCTGCCACTCATCACCTCCCGCGTCGATCGAAAAGCACTTCATCTCCTTCTTGTCATCGCATCCAATCCAAGTCCCCTGGCGAATTTCCTACACTTTCCAGTTGCTTTAGGTTCGTTTCTGTTCTATCGCGCGTCTTGTTGATATTTTCTTGTATTCTGCTTGGTTGTAAGTAATTTTTGTTTGGTGCGTTTGCGAAGCATGAAAATGAAATGCCGGCTTAGTTATACATACCATTGATCTTGATGCCGGCCTGGAAAGTAAATTTTTATATGCCGGATTTCTTATCAGAAGTTATACCATTCCATTGCTTTCTGATTGTTTTAGGTGCTGTTCTATTGATTTTTGTTGTATTTATTATGAAAATTCGAAATTTCATGGAATAATATAGAATCCTGCACTCTGCGATGGTTTCTGGTTCTGTTTTCCTTTCTTACGTTTCAAATTCGTTCAAATCTTGATGAGCCTCATGTTCGGCTTCTGAGAAAGATGTGTTGAAGGACATTTAATTAAATAAGATTCGTTAGAGTGTGTCCACAATACTGCTCCCTGCGACCGCTCTAAAAGGGGCTTGTGGTGTGCAATATCAAATGACGTACAAAACTACAAAACTAAGCATGTCTATCTAACGTCAATTAGTTTTAGGTGGATTGACAGCACATTGTTCGACAAGATTCATACCCTAGGTGGTCTATATGTGGTTGGCCCTTATGAAAGATGAAATGTGGCCTTCAATGCCAAAGCTTTTGGAAGTCATAAGGGGTAGTGTATAGATATATGTGGTACCCTATATGATAAGGATAAGGGTAGGTGGTATATGAGATCCTACATTGCTTGGGAAGGAGAAGTTTTTGCTCTTTATAAGGTTCCAATGTGGCTCAAATTGTATCATTGACTAGTCCTTTTGGAGTATAGGCAATGTGGTTTTGGTCTTTCATTGGGGCGTTATAAATGGTATCAGAGTCTATCTCAACCATAAATGTGGGACTTGAGTCGTGCCACTTACAACGAATAGGCCCAACGAGGATGTCGGGAATTGAAGGGGGGGAGATTGTGATATCTCATATGATAAGGTTAATGGTAGGTGGTATATGAGATCCTACATTGATTGGGAATGAGAAGTTCTTGCTCTTTATAAGGTTCCTATGGGGCTCAAATTGTATCATTGACTAGTCTTTTTAGAGTATAAGCCATATGATTTGGGCATTCCATTGGGGCATTACAATATATGAAGAAATTACATCAGAATGTCGAAGAAAAAAAATACTTGAGATTGAATTAATGCAAGAAACTTGAGGTTTTTAAGTTAAAATTTTATTAATGAAGAAAAAATGGTGTGGCCCGAGTACATGGGATGTATTCACTTGTAACACCCCCTTCCTGTAGGTTAGGAGCGTTACATACTTTTGAAACTTCTCTTGGTAAAGAGACCCAACATAATAAAAATACCTACTTTATCGAAAATAAATTCCTAAAAGAAAATAACAAAAATTTAGTCTCATAGCAAGAAAATTTAAAACTGATCTTTCAATGAAAAGGAAAGACACTTATTAACTAAGTCTGAAAATCCCGACAAATAATAGATGCCTGGTCGTCACCTCATCAACACTATCTTCTCTACCTGGACATTTTAAAAACATAAAAAAAAGGGAGTCAAATACTCAGCAAGTAGTACATCATACAATAAACATAATAAACATAGGTTTTTTTTGAAAAGCGTGCATACTAAATACTTATATACTAACATAAACATGTAACATGTACTATGCATAACTCATTAAACTTGTATTTTCCTTTCTTTAATGGCTAGCACACCTTAATCCCCATGTGCATGGTTGTGCAACGATTCCACTGCCTATGCCACAAGGGGAACTGCTTAACTTATCATAACATACTTTGGTGGACCACGCTTAGGTCCGCGGCTGGCACACCCACCCATAATAGGATTGTTACAGTATCTCTTATGGCCATTCTTAAAGCTTCTTTCATAACTTGTCTTTTATCTTTCTTAGCATGTAGAACACGTAATGACGTAGCCTATCGTAATCATAATTGAAACATAATATGATGCATGTAAAACATATAATAACATTACATTGAAACTCACTTTCATCATTTTATAACTGGGTACATAAAAAGGAGCTTTCAATAAAGAGCTGTACATAAATAATACTTAAAAAAATAGTTTACCAAACATATAAGGGTATGATAATGCTACTTACCTCTTTGCTTCTATTGATAACAAACGCGTCAATAATCACCTACTTGGGGTTGCTGGAAAAGGGTTGGATTTGATAGGGTGAGGCTGGTTCTTTTTTCAACCTTCTGAAATTGCAGCAGTTTTCTAGGGTTAGCGATTGGTTTTCTTGAAGAGCATCACACGGGATTGCTATAAAAACTTTCCAGACTCACAGCAGCCTCTGTCTTTTCTAGATTTCAGGCCATACAGTCCTTTTAATGGACCTGAAAAACCTAATAATAGGGCTATACGAATTTAACTCAGTTTGTTTTGAAAAGGGGTTCTAGGAATCCTAATGACTTGGAGTTCTGGGGTAAATATGTTGCTATTCTTTGGATCCATTTAGGAGTCATAAATGGGGATGGTTTCCAATTATCATGAATTTAACAGCCAAAAATCAAATGGGCTTTGGCTAGAAAATACTTGGGCTTATCCATCCATAAATGGGCTGAATCTACTCAATTTTGAATCTAGGTTCATAATTTCATATCCAATCCTATCTCCTCAATACTAGATCCTCAAATAATAAAGCCTGAAAAAACTTGGCCCATGTTCCAAACTTGTAAAGCCTAAAACAATTTGGGTTTGGATGTTACAAACACCCCCCCCCCCTTTAAAATCCCGTCCTCAGAATTTGCTAGCACCTCAAGTGTACTTATATGCATACTCATCCTTCATCTTATCTCCGCATCTAATTGGAATTTGCTAGTACCCCTATCTCTTGGCGTGTTAGTGCTATTCCTAGCATTCGATGCTATTCTAATTACCAAGCAAGCAAATAAAATAATTCTACCACACTATTGACCAAGCCAAGACATATCCTAGGTAATCCTACTCCTTAAAAAAATTCTTCTCTTTAAAACTTAAAAAATCATTTTTTAAAAAAAAAATGTTTTAATCTAAAAAAAAAACATTGCTTATCTTTTCAAAATGTCGGCGGAATTTCTCGACCTGGGCTCTGATACTTAATTGTAACGCCCTAAGGAAAGGGAGGCCCAAGTCACATTTGGACTTATACTCCAAAAGGATTGGTCAATGATTCCAAAAGGGTTGGAATCATTATAAAGAGCAAGAACTTCTCATTTCCAAGCAATATGGGATCTCATACATTACTTACCCTTATCACTTTTTAGTCAGTATGGGGTATCACATCAAGAGACATGCGTAATAAGAGAATGAAGAAAGAGCAAAAAATGTCCAGAAAACTAGAGAACAAACGACCACAAAATGAGTACACAACTAATGATAAAAGAAAACTATCCTCAATATCAACCATTGTCTTTTCCTTATCCTCAAAGCTTCAATTGTTTTTCTATTCTTATGATCAATAAAAAAAATTGTTTCTTTCTTTCCAAATACAGCAAATTAAGCAACTCGTGATCATCTTCCACATGGTTTCTCTCTGTAAGCAATCAAACTTCCATTTTACACAAGCCAATGTTTCCACCACAGAGTGAATCATGACCCAATCTAGGCCAAACAACCCAAAAATGGCATTCAAAGAGTGATATCCACCTCACAATGCAAAAATAAATATTCATTCGTTTCATTGCTTCTTCTACCCATGCAACATGAATCCATTAACGGGATTCGATCAGAGTATTTTATAATTATATGGGTTTATTTTAATTGGCACTGGGTGTCCAAGAACAAAGTCCCAACTAATCCCCAAGGTGCACAGGCCCTCTGCAAGGAGTTTTCCGCAAGTGCAGCTCGGGTAATTCAAGGGGAAGTTCCCCCAGTCCGATGGCCCTCAGAAATTGTTTGCACCCAAGAGGATTCGAATCTTAGACCTGGAGGGAGTATACCACCAAGACTAAGACCTTTACCACTTGAGCCAATCTTCATAGTATCTTGATTGGAAATGTATATTCTACAATCAGCTCCACTTACTTGCCCTTTGAAAACTTGTAGGTGTTTAAACAGAATATTGCTTATTAAACCAGATATGTTTGGTGCCCTGCTTTCTTATCAGAACCATTTGTTTGGTTGATCTATGATTTCCACATAAATTGAACCATTCAATAGCAATTGAAAGAAGATATTGTTCATATTGGGACCCAAATAATTATGTCTTATTAAGTCGAAGTTTTAATGTATATGGAAAACATAATTTCCCTCTATACTTTAGCTGTAGAAATAGCTATGAATCAAACTAATTGTTATTTGAATGTTGAAAAGGTTCTAGTATGGAATCGTTACTACACCACCCATCAATGCATACATATGCTGCTTTTCATATAATATTTTGGTCAAGGATCTGATTTGCTTCTGTTCTTGCACAGCCAACAAGAAGAGGATCATGAGCTTCCATCCAAAGGATTGTCCCCCGTGTCAGGTTTCTTTCATCCTCGTTTATGTAGTTTCCCATAATTACCATCCATTTATATAACTGATGTTTCTAATGGAAAATGCTAGTCCTCCCATTGGGATCGTTTTTTAATATTTTTTTGTACTTAATGATTAAGGAAGTGTTTTTTTTAATGATGTTGTGAATTTATTTTCTTAAAAAAATATTTAAAAATGTTAGAAAATGCATTTGAAAAAAAAGCCAAAAAAAAAAAAAAAAACCCTTACATGAAATGCACTAGTGGGAGCCCCCATCGGGTGCTCCCAACGGTGGCTGTAGAGCCACCCGTTTTTAATTATGTGATATTCTAAATAGAAGAGCTTCTAGAGTATGTTTGCCGATCCATTTGTTAGGTTTCTTTCTAGGTGTTTCTCCTGTGCCTGGATAGTAGTTTGACGTTAGATGTACTTGGGAAATAAGAAATGTAGCTGGATTTATTATATTTAGAATGCTAAGAAGGAGAATAGTACTTGTAAGATTATATGCCAAGGGCTTATTGTCTCAAAAGCTTCCCCTTTTTACAATCAAATGCCTTTGGATCATGAGGTTCTAAATCTAGAGTTACTGATAACTATCAACAAATATCATGGGATGTGAGCATGTGGGATTTGAATTACATTTCTTGATTATTCACGCTACTTAGGCCCGGTTTGGATACAAAAGTCCCCTCAACTCATATCAACTCATCTCATCTAATCATTACAACTATCCTAATTTTCCACACAAAATATAATAAATAATTCAATTTTTTCAAATCTCAAAACAATAATAATATTAAAAAATAATATTCTAATAATTTTTTATTCAACTTTTAACTTTCATCTCAACTCATTATCCAAACCTCCCCTTAGACTTTTATAGTTTTGTTGACATGTTAAAAAGCACAGTACAACCAAAAGAAAAAGTTAACATGTTTTTGGCGCCTTCAAATTGGGAGTTACTTATTCATTGTAAAATTAATTGGCAGGGTATTTAGTTCCAAATGATGCTGCAATTACTGTGATGAGAGCCTTGCCTACAAAATTGGACTAGTGAATGCCTATGATTTGTTGACTGTCCATATGGTCCTTTGCATTTCATTTTAAGCAGATTTATCCCAATACTCTCTAAACTTATCAAAAGAAATAAAAACAAACTCTGGAAACTGAAAAGTGAGATGGGTTAATGGACTACATAAAGGAACTTTTTTTTTTTAAGTAATAAGAAATTTTATTAAGACGAATAAATAGGCATAGCCCAAGTACACATGAAGTATACAAGCAGAAACACCTAAATACATGCTACAAACTAGGAACTAGGAAAGTCTGAAAGAAAATCATGAAGACTATCCCCATTCAATACAAGAACATTTTCCCAAAGACATAAAGCTCGGATGAAAAACTCTCTAAATTCTCCTAACGAACATTTTCTATCATCAAAACACTGACCATTTCTTTCCAGCCATAGGCACGCATCAAACATAAAGGAAACATCATCCAAATTTCTGCAATGCGACGAGTACCCATAAACCCTTTCCAACAAGCCAAGAGATCCACCGCCCTCTTAGGCATCACCCAAGCAATGCCTGACTTGCTGAAAATCTTGTCCCAGAAAGTCTTAGCCACCTCACAGTGCAGAAACAAATGGTCAACAGATTCACCATCTTTCTTACACAAATAGCACCAATCTAAACAGATTATACCACGTTTTCTCAAATTATCTGTTGTCAAGATTTTCCCGAGAGACACCAACCAGCAGAAAAAAGCAACTTTACTAGGCGCCTTGGATCTCTAAATGCACTTAAAAGGAAATTGGTTGACACAATGACAAGCCAGCATTTTATAATAAGAGCTGACAGTAAAAATAGAATTTCCAGCATGTTTCCACAGCAATTTGTCCTCCCTTCCCTGCACAATCTTCATATCATACAACCTATGGAAAAAATCTGAAACAACGGGCATTTCCCAATCATGAGCATCTCTAATAAATCTCACATAAAGAAACTCATGCTAGATGTTTATCTTTTGAAGAAGTTGGAGAACTAGATACGTACAGTGAGAATGATAAATCCTGAATATATGAAAGCCAAATAAGGAATGAACCTTAAAATTTGACATTGCACTAACTTGTCAAAAAGAAAGTATCAGAGTATTGAAATTACTTTAAAAAAAATGTTTGAGTATCCAAATCTCTGTTTTCCTGCACCTACCTAGCCAGGTGCTCTTCTTATATGGACCTTGTATACTTGAGACTCTTCGCTTATTTTATTAAAAATGACTTGTAGAAAAAAAGGTATCAGCGTATTGAAATAATGCACTGAATTATGTTCAATTAGAAAACATAATTGCTCTGCTCTCCCAATTTTAAGGAGAGCAGAGCAATGGACATTGCTGCCCACCGGCCACCATGGAGATCTCCCTCTCTCCTTTTCCTTTCTGCTGAAAATGTGACGTCTAATAAATTCTCTTAAATGAAGGCTAGTCTGTCTGTCTGTGTCAGTATAAGTGTGTTGAAAGTTGCTAGCCTTCGTTGATATATTATGTTAGCAATCCTCTGTATCTCTTTCTATGCATACACACATTAAATGCCTACATAGGTAAGTATATATGTTGTGTGTGTGGTCTTTCTTATGACATATGATATATCCTATAGGCTTTTTAATGGAGCGAATTTACTAAAAAAAAAATAATGACTCCATGGTTATCATTTCCAGGAGGAATAGTAGCATTGGGAAAGTTCGATGCCCTTCACATTGGCCACCGAGAACTTGCAATTGAAGCAGCAAAGGTGGGACCTCCATTTCTTTTGTCATTCGTTGGAATGGCTGAAATACTTGGTTGGGAACTTAGGTATGGATATTATGCATCTTTAGTATCTGTTTATTTCAAATCCTCTCTCTCTCTCTATGATTTATGGAGTGGTAGTCCATTGCCTTTGCCCTTGGACTTATTAAGAGTCTTGTTGCTGTGGTACGGAAAGGTTGGTTTTGTACCATGAGAGAAGTAAAATTGGTTGAGGTATGACTAATTGCATAAGTTGCTTCTGTCAAAATAAGGTGAAACACTGTATGAATGGCCAAATGCCCTGGCCTTGAGATTCCGTATATTATATAATCTGTACAAAGCAATTCTATACATGGAAATAAATCATTATGTGCCTAATTCTAGCCCTATACATGGAAGTTACAATCTGTCAAATATTAACTAGAAAAATAAGGAAAGAGTTGAATAAGGAAAGAATAATGGGCAGTGTTGCTGTCCATTGACAGCCCCCCTCAAATTGATGCAGGTTGATCAACAAGCATCAATTTGCTACTTAAGAAGCAATGTCGATGGCGAGTAAGAGCTTTGGTGAAGATATCAGCAACTTGGAGTTCAGTGGAAATGTGTGGAAGAGTGATAACACGAGCTTCAAATGCTTCACGGATGGAGTGACAGTCGACTTCAATATGCTTCGTGCGCTCATGATAGACAGGATTGGCCGTGATCTGAATAGCACTCGTATTATCAGCATGTAGAGGTGTAGGATTGGTCTCAGAAAAATCTAGCTCAGCAAGCAAACCTCGAAGCCAAATAATTTCGGAACAAGCAAGAGACATCGCCCGATACTCAGATTCGGTAGATGACTTAGAGACTCTGTCTTGCTTCTTACTCTTCCAGGAGATCAATGCATCACCTAAGAACACACACCAACCAGTGATGGAACGACGTGTATCCGCGCAACCGGCCCAATCAGCATCACTATAAGTAGTAAGACGAGGAGAAGTGCCTGAAGGAAAGAATAAGCCACGGCAGAAGTGCCCTGAACATAGCGTATGATCCTACAGATAGCAGCCAAATGAAAGATGACAAGGAGTCTGAAGAAATTAACTGACTTGCTGTACTGCAAAGGAAATGTCAGGTCTAGTAATGGTGAGATAGACAAGGCTACCTACCAACTTCCGGTATAAACTAGGATCAGCAAGTAAGTCACCCTCTTCTTTGCGAAGCTTGACATTCAATTCCATGGGAGTATCAACAAAGGTAGCCTCCTGCAGGCTGGCTATAGCCACTAGATCACTAGCATACTCATGTTGGTTGAGAGAAATACCAGATGAACTACGATGCACCTCAAGGCCGAGAAAGTATGTGAGAGACCCAAGGTCTTTCATATGAAAGGACTCAGAGAGATGAGTCTTGAGTTGACCAAGTAAAATAGAATCGGAACCAGTAATCACAATATCATCAACATAAACCAAAAGAACAACAATACCCATGTTTGATTTCCGAAGAAACAAGGAAGTGTCATACTTGCTTTGCTTGAATGAGAATTGTAATAAAGTTGTTCAAAATTTATCAAACCAGGCCCTCGGAGCTTGTTTGAGACCATAAAGGGAGCGACGAAGCTTACGCACATGTGAAGTCGAAGAAGAAAACAATCCCGAGTGTGGCTTCATATAAATTCACTCTTTAAGATCCCCATGAAGAAAAGCATTCTTGACATCCATCTGATGTAATGGCCAATCATTGGAAGTAGCAAGAGCTAGAATCGTACGAACAGTAGTCATCTTAGCCACAGGAGCAAAGGTTTCTTCATAATTAACACCATATTCCTGATTATTCCCAAGTGCAACAAGCCGAGCTTTGTAACGATCCAAACTGCCATCCAATCGAACCTTGACTGAATAAACCCATTTGCAACCCAGAGGAACAATTGTTGGAGGACATGGCTCAATGTCCCAGGTGTGATTGGCTTCTAGAGTAGCAATTTCTTCCTACATATCTTGTGCCAACAGTCATGCTTGGCAGCTTGTGAGTAGGATGTGGGAATATCAAAATTGGACAATGCAGAAGTAAGAGCTGAAATAGAATTGCCGGAACTGGAAGAAGTAAACCCATACCTATCCGGGGGTACCGACACTCGAGGAGAGCGACGTACCAAAGGCGCAGGAGGTACTATAATTGGCTGATTCAGAAGCATGGTAGGACTAGATATCGGGTGAGCTACCGGAAGAGACTTTGGGCGGGAGCGTCCTGTATACACAATACCTGGTTTAAAGTGAGAGCTGACTTGATGAAGATCTGGAATTGCTGCTCAAAGGAGGGAAGGACCACAGTAGAAGAGGAGGGCACAGAAGACACATGAAAGAGATGTTGATTTTCAAAGAAAATAACATTCCTAAAAATGCGTGTACGATGTAATATAGGATCATAGCAAACAAATCCCTTTTGACACACATTATAATCCAAGAATGCACATCTAACAGATTGAGCAGATAATTTATGTCACTCATGAGCAGGTAAATGAACAAAACATACACAACCAAAGGTACGGAGATTATGATAACTAGGTTGCTTAGCAAACAAGCGGAAGTAGGGAGACTCCATATGTAAGACTTGAGAAGGTAAACGATTAATCAAATGAGTAGCAGTTTTCAGAGCCTCGACCCAGAACATGGATGGAACAGATGATTCTAACAAGAGAGTACGTACCACATCTAGGAGATGAGGATTTTTGCGTTCGGCTACTCCATTGTGTTGTGGAGTAGCAGGACATGAACGTTGATGAATAATACCTTTGGAAACCAAGAATGCCTGAAACTCAGTAGACAAATATTCACCACCAGAATCTGTGCGTAATGTCTTAATAAAAGCAGAAAATTGATTGTCAACATACACTAAAAACTCGGTGAAAGTACGAAAAACCTCAGATTTAGAGCGAAGAAAATAGACCCAAGTAAATCTGCTATGATCATTAGGGGTGTAATCGGTCCGGTTCAATCCGGTTTTGGACAAAATCTAGGACTAAACCAGTATGTACCGGTTTTGTATTTTTCAAAACCAATTACGCACCGGTTACCCACCTATGGTTTTACCGGTTTCCGGTCCGATTCGGTCCGGTTTTTTGGTTTTTTTAAAATGTAAGTTTCACAATTTTTCATTAAAAATTTGTTTATAAAAAAAAAAATTGATTTAAAAAAATCTGTTTTATACTTTTATTAATATATTAGACTATTGGTATAGTTATAAGTTATATATTAGTATTAGTTATAAACTATATATTTAATATTAGTATTAGTTATAAACTTTTAGTGATTTAGTATTAACATTTTATGTAATAATTTATAAATTATAATAAGAAATTATTTCATATATGAATATATATATATATAATTATATATATTATATATAAAAATTTCACATAAAAATTTATAATTATACATAATATATAAAACTTATATATACAATAATAAAAATATTATTTTTTATATATATTTTTTATCAACCGGTGCGGTCCGAAAAATCTAAAACCGGAACCGGACCGTAGCCGGCCGGTTTTCACATTCTATGAACCGGTTCCAGACTGGACCGGTTCAAAACCGGTGGACCGGTTTTCCGGTTTTTTGGTTTGAATTTACACCCCTAATGATCATCAATGAAAGTTACATAATATTTAAATTTTTCATGTGAACTAACTGGGGAGGGTCCCCAAACATCACTATGAATAAGATCAAAGCAGTGAGAAGTTCTATTAGCATGCAAAGGAAAGGGAAGAGTTTTGCTTTTACCAAGTTTGCAAGAATCACACTCAAAAGATAAAGAAGGACGTTCTTTATTACCAAGAAAAATAGAGTTCAATACATGAGATAAGATCTGAGTATTGGGATGGTCTAAACGATGATACCATACCTTACTAAGAGTTGGAACATTATTACAAGCAAAAGACTAAATAGAAGAAACTGAAGAAAGTGCTGGAACAGGAAAAAATAGTGGAAACAAGCGTCCCACTTTAGGTCCCTTCGCGATCGGCTTCCCCGTTACCTGGTCCTGCACAACACAACCATCACTAGAAAAATTAACAGCACAATTGTTATCAACTAATTGACCAACAAAAATAAGATTCGTGGAAAGCTGAGCAAGAAACACATCAGTGAACTTAGAAGAGGCATCTCCGATAGCAGTTATTGGCAAAGAACTGCCATTGGCAGTCTGAATGGCTGATTGACCAGCATAGAGCCGAACATGACAGAGCGATGGGGTTGTTTGTCATGTGATTAGAGGCCCCTGAGTCCACATACCAGAATTTAGTAGAATTTTTACCTTGGAACCCCATTGTCGATAATGCCAAAATGAGCATCTGTTGCACCATTTCTGGTGTGCAGTAATTTGCTGCAGGAGGTGCAGAAACAAAGGAAACACCTGAAGAAGAGCCATGTGCTGCAGAAGTTGCTGCTGGAGGAGCAATAACAGAAGTCTGAAATGCTTGGGCCTGACGATTCTGGGGGCGGATACGACATTCTTTGATAATGTGACCCTTCTTCTTGCAATAAGAACAATATTTCTTAGGACAATTGGCAGCAATATGCCCATATTCCTTGCAACAGAAACACTGCAAGTTTTTAGAATTCATAGGTGGTCCTCGTCCCTGGGCAGCATAAGCCACAGTTGTGGTCCCGGAACCGCCAGGAGATTGCTCCAGAATAGCTTGAGTACTAAGACGTCGTTCTTCGCAAAGTAACTCACCAAAACAAATATCAAGAGAGGGAACAGGTGATCTGTTCAATAGAGAAGAGCGAACAGATTCATATTCCGGGCGTAGTTTTATAAGAAACTGATCACGCCGACTAGTCTCGTGAAGAATCTGAATAGTCGAAAGAGCGACAACAGGAACATCCGCTGTAACCAAATTAGTATATTCATACCAAAGAGTCAGGAATGCTGGGTAGTAGTCTTGGATGGAAAGACTACCATATTGAAACATGGCAATTGCATGTTCCAACTGAAAGCGACGAGCATCATTAGCTTGATGATAAATCTTCTTAGTAATTCCACATGGATGGAGCGGAGCGATGAGCCCGCAAGTTGGTAACAATATGTGGCTCCAACGAGCCAAGAAGCCAAGACATAATCCGAGGATTCCGTATATTATATAATCTGTACAAAGCAATTCTATACATGGAAATAAATCATTATGCGCCTAATTCTAGCCCCATATATGGAAGTTACAATCTGTCAAATATTAACTAGAGAAATAAGGAAAGAGTTGAATAAGGAAAGAATAATGGGCAGCGTTGCTGTCCATTGACAGCTTCTTCTATGATTAATAATTTTGCCTTGTGAATATTAATTATTAAGAAAAAAATATAACACAGGGCAGGGGAGGGTGGATGCAAAATTAGAAGTGTTTATGTGGTTTTATGCACTTAATGGTCTTTTTTTACTACCATGGAGTGATCAGTGTGGGTCAAAATGACCTATTTGCTAGCAGAAAAGGGCTAAAAAGTCATTTGCACTTGAAGCTTGACAGGGTGGTGGATACTTCTTCTCAACTTTGGGATTGGGAAAGGAGAGTATTAAGAGGTAAAGTAATCCAAGTAAATACAACTGAGACCCTAGTGGTTGGCTCAAGTGGTAAGAGTCTTGGTCTTGGGCGGATACTCACTCCATTTCTAAGGTTCAAACCCTTGGGTGCAAACAATTTTAAAGGCCACGTCCCATTGGTGAAAAGCCGATGATTTATCTGATTTGTGTGATATGCGCGAATTACATGAGTCTTTTAAGATCAAAGTAAGGAAGACAACTTACAAATTCTTTATCAATTTCCTTTCATGCGTTTTCAAGTTCTATGGAATTGGTAAGAAAGATAATGATGTATCTATTTGATTATGCTTTATACACGTTCATTGCTGATTGCTTATGGAATTGGGGTTGGAGTTGTCTGGTATCATTGTTTTGATTTATTTTTCTCTGAAGAAAGAAAGAACACTTGCTTACACTTTCTCATAGTGAATGAGTTCATGAGAAATTACGGAGAACATGCATGTGGAAGGCCTGCGGGTAATACCAGTTTTTCTTATCATTATCATGTTGACCCGGAATTTTAGGTGCTTAATTATGCTATATCTGGATTGGAAGAAATCTTGCAATCATGTTGATAGGAAACTATAAATTGTTCTCTGGAAAATCATAGCTGCGACATAAATATAGGTTTTGAATTTTGCACGCACTTAATGGGCTTCTTCAAGAAGACCATGCATCTGTTACTGTCTATGCTGGTTGTGTTAAATTCATAGATTGATCTTATGCCCAAGATGGCTTTATTTTATTTCTGAAACATAGAGGTATCATTCCTTATTTAATCTTTGTGATGTAAGATGGGGCTTAGATTCAGAGATTAGGAGTTTCTGTAGTTAGTGTGGGTGGAATTTACTGCTCTCATTTAATATTGTGATACCATAATGGACGTGGAAGAGTAAAGTTGGCTATCTTTTTAATTCAAGTGAATAAGTCCAAATTTAGAGAAATTATAGCGGACTTGATAAAAATTTCAGGATTGTTTTTCCCCATTTTCTTAATAATTTTTATTATACTCTACATAGTATGGAAAATAGACTGACATTGTTCTTTATAGTCGAGCTTTCAACTCCATTTCATTCACCAAATTAAATTATTGTTTTTACCTTTGAACAGGGCTCCCATAGTTGCCAAATGTGACCGGAAGCGGATCCTTTCCTCTTGGGCCCCTTACTGTCGTAACATAGCTCCAGCAGAGTTTCAAATGGAATTTTCCAGTGTTCGCCATCTTACTCCAAGGCAATTTGTCGAGAAGTTATCAAAAGAGCTTGGAGTGCGTGGAGTTGTCGTAGGTAAATATAATGAAGATTGCTGGTTTTGTTACACTTTTTATGAGTACAAAATACTCTTGGTGACTAAAGTAGATGTGCTGATGTGAAATTTTGGCAGGTGAAAATTACCGATTTGGATATAGAGCTGCTGGTGATGCATTAAAACTGGTGAGGCTGTGTGAGGAGTATGGTATGGGGGCTTACGTAATAGAGTCTGTTATGGACAAGAACCAATATGCCAGAAATATGAACTCCAGTGATTCAAAAGAGAGAGGACAAGTATCATCTACTCGTGTTCGCCGTGCCCTTGCTGTAGGGGATATGAGATATGTTTCAGAGCTTTTGGGTCGTAAACATCGCCTTATATTGATGGCAAAAGACCAGGAAGGATTGACTCACAACAGAAGTCGGGTGTCAATTCCAAAGTCCTGCTTGCTAAATCTAGCTCCAAAGGAGGGTCTATATGAGAAGTGTTCTATTTTTATAGCTGATGAGAAGCTAGTACCTTGTAAAGTAGTTATAGACACAACAAGTATCCATGTTGAAATGGATGAGGTAGATTCATCTAATATTGTTGGTAATCAAGACTTCCACTTCTTTCGTATTGAATTTGGTGATTGAGAAGCTTGATTCAGTTTAATACATATTTTTTTTTTCTCATCTCATTTTAAGTTCAGGTAAACTGTTCACAGATGAATTGTTGCATATACGTTAGGGGGGCTATAGGACAAATGATTATTTTAGCAGCATTTTTTGGAGCATCTTTGTAGCTTGTATGGTGTATACTGAATGCATGATTTATTCCTTGGATGAATAAAATCTTACATCCTAATCGATGGAATTTCTTTTCAAGAACGGGTTGAAGCGAGGAACTCAACCTTATTACTGGTTTTGTTGGCTTGGTGTGTTGGGTTCGTTCGTTGTTCAATTGTTCCTCTCAAAATCGGTGGAGTTTAATAGATAATATTTGTCAATTAACTAATCAATATCATTAATTTAAAAGACTTATTATACAACTCAAGGATCAATAGTTGAGCCAAGATTAAAGTAGCTTTAATTTGTTGAATCAAATAAGATGCATGACATTTAAAAATGTTTTGGGATTTCGATTCAATTCTTAATATAAATTAATGAATAATTATATTTGAATGTCTTTACATCATAGATCACTCATGTGAGATAATTTGATTTGGAAGATAAATTTAAAATCCGAATCTGGCAAATCAAATTATGACACGTAGATAATGTCTGATGTTGGGCTTTCAAATAGCACTATTGATCTGTAGAGCTTCTTTCATAGCTAAAAAAAGAGTTTCTTTCATGAGATTTAAGATGAAAATAAATTCAAACAAAATTGCCAAATAAATTAAGTTTGCTCGTATAAGGTTTTTCCCTAACTCATTTATATATATATATATATATATATATAATTCCGTTTTGTTTGGCTGAAAATTTATGATCAAGCTATAAATTGATTTCAAGTTCAATTTTTTAACAATTATCTATAGCTCATTGCAAGTATCACGAAATTTAGTAGAGATACCTTCTTACATGATTTTTGAAATCTTAAGAAAATCAATACAGGTGTAAAACAACGAGGGTGGACAGAACAAACTGACATAAGGTTTGGTCCAATCTAGCCTCTGGACTATTTTCAGATTTTTTTTTTCCCGGTTTCGGGACGTAGATTCTTCACCATGTACCGGACCGGACGTACTTGAGGGTGGACTGAACCCACTCTCATTTGATGCCTCGCTGATGTTGAATCTTTCTCGCACTTTCTCTCTATGCAATCTCCAAGTTCCAATATAAATCGTATGTTAGGGCTGCTTGAAGCTGGACTTTCGGCTTTATGTCCAGGGCAACATAAGCGATGTCTTTGTTAGATTGTCTAAGGTCATCTATGTCTTTTACTTTTGTTAATGGTGATTTGGCGTGAACTTCTAGAGAGAGAAACTCCTCTCTAAAAACTCTTCTAATCCGAAACTAGCTTGAGGGGGCCCTCACTTCCCTCTGCCCATATTTTCAGCCTGTGTTTTGTTTTGTTTTTGTGTGCTTTTTATTCTCAGGTCTAATAAAGGGGAACATTTTCCGGTGATCTTAGTCTTAGCATAGTCTCTATTTTCAGTCTGTGTTTTGTTTTGTTTTGTTTTTGTGTTTTTTTTATTTTCAGGTCTAATAAAGGAGAACACTTTCCGGTGATCCTAGTCTTAGCAGAGTCCCTGTTCTTCTACATTTTTTAGATCTGTTTCACTATCATCAGCCAGATGACCTACTCATTTTATCCTCTCTTTGACCCGAAAAGTGAGGTGATGAGCTGCCTGCACAGTGGTCCAAGAAGCATACACGCTGGTCTGGAACAGGTGCAGTCTGGGACAAGAGCTGGGTGAGAGGGACTGTGGCGATGGCTATGGCTATGGCTATGGCCGATGCCCGTGCAGCTGGTGCTCGTGCATAGGTGGAGGGGAACTGGTTGGCTGCCTGCACAGTGGAGCTGGTGCTCGTACGAGAGCCGGGTGCTAGTGTCGTCTGGAGCAAGAGCTGGGCGAGAGGGACGGTGCTCGTGAAGTTGGTACTCGTGGTGGGCGACGGACGCAGAGAGGCGGTCACTGGCACTCGCAAAGGAGGAAGAAGCAGGAAAGAGAGAGAATAAAAGAAAAAAGAAGTGGGGCGGCGGGCAAAGAAGTGATGAAGCTCTAATCTCTCACTTACAGTTTTTCATGTGCTTATGTGTTTTTATGCGTGTCTTTTTATTTTTTATTTTTATGTATTTGCAGGTTTTGTTTATTTTTAGTAAATAATAAAAAAAAATAGGTTATTGAATTTGGTATCTATAGCAGTAGAGTCTCGTTCTTCTTTTGGGAGGCCAGCGATGCGATAGTACTCCTCCTCATTAGGAGAACAAAGGGTGATAGTGCTTCTCTTCTTTAGAAGAGGGGTCGTTTAATTCTATTTTTACAGAACGCTATTCTCTCACAAGCTGAAAGGTTTGTTAGGAGAGAGTTTTATAGAAGTTAAAATAATGTCTGTCACAAATGAATTTGTGTGCTGAGGTGTCCCAGAGCAAATGCTTAGTCTGGCTTGTAGTCCAGGTTTTTCCTGTATTGATAAATCACAACTGTAATTTCGGTTTCATTGAATTTAATGAAGTCTATTTCTATAAATAAAAATAAAAATAAAAATAAAAATAAAAATCTCATGGGCTTAATTTTAGGTCTTGTTTATTTTTACAAATGAGATGAGACGTGATGAGTTACAATTAAAGTTAAAAGTTGAATAAAATATTGTTAGAATATATTTTTTTAATATTATTTTTTTTTTTTGAAATTCAAAAAAGTTGAATTGTTTATTTTATTTTGTATGAAAATTTAGAAAAATTATAATGATTATATGTGATGAAATGAGTTAAGAAGAATTGTGAAAACAAACGAAGCCTTAGAATCTGACCCAGTCTATTGTTAGTGAGCTTGTCTTTTGTTACGTGGGTTTATGGTGTCATGCTAGTAGGTTAATGTGGTCGTGTGTGGAGTCATATTCGAGTCACTTATGTTGTTTGTTGGTTATTATGTCTATTTAGAGTATTAGTAGTGGTCATTCTTTAGTCAAAATTTAATTAAAAAATTTACTTTTTTTAAATTTAACTAGTCATTTTTTAACAATACCAAATAATACTCTAAATTTATCACTATTCTATTAAAATATTGATTTTGACATTTTCATTTATTTTAATTTTAATTTTAATTGGAATATTTATACGTTATTAAAAAAATACACATTAGTTTTCTAACGTTCATATTATTCCAATAGATATAATTTTTTAATGGTT
The DNA here is from genome assembly GCF_004785595.1 of Juglans microcarpa x Juglans regia. Classification (NCBI taxonomy): domain Eukaryota; kingdom Viridiplantae; phylum Streptophyta; class Magnoliopsida; order Fagales; family Juglandaceae; genus Juglans; species Juglans microcarpa x Juglans regia. Next base: position 22,064,740 of record NC_054598.1, read on the forward strand.
TCTTTCGTTTTTTTTTATAATGGTCATATTCTTCCAATAGATATATTTTTTCAACAGTTATATTTTTACAACGGATATATTTTTTTAACGGCTATATTTCTCCAACGATTATATTCTTCCACTATAAAATATAATATTTCCTTAACAATTTCATTCACTTTAACTCAAGTTTCTCTGTGATTTTTTTTTTCATTTTCTCTCAATGGATCATTTGCTTTTTAACAAAATGACACTTATCAATTCAGATTCTGACGAAGAATTTGAGATAGCTAGACAACTTGTTCTGGAAGAAGAAGGATCAAGTTCATGTAGTTCTTCTAAAAAATCATGTAGATTCATCAGGTGCGAAAGATTGCAAGCCCACCAAAATCTTTTTCGCGACTATGTTGCTGATCCTGCAATCTATCCTCACAAATACTTCCGAATGAGGTTTCGAATAAGTCGTTCTCTATTTCTTCGTATTCAAGCTGCAGTAGAAGCCCATGAATCTTATTTTATCCAAAGACGAGATGGTTTTGGAAGACTTTATTTTTCTTCCCTTCAAAAGATTACAATTGCTCTGAAAATGCTTGCATATGGTGTCACGGTTGATTTTATGATGAATACTTGAAGATTGGAGAGACTACCGCATTAAGAAGCTTAAATTTTTTTTGTCAAAGCAGTTTTTCAAATTTTTTTTTTTTTGAAGAATACTAAAGGAAACCCAACAATGATGAAATTGCTAAATTGCTCGCACTTGGTGAGAAACGTAGATTTCTAGGTATGTTAGGGAGCATCGATTGTATGCGTTGGAAGTGGAAGAACTGGCCAACTACTTGGCATGATATGTACTCTGATCATATCCGCGAATTGACAATTTTTTTAAAAGCAATTGCTTCTTACAATCTATGGATTTGGCAAGCTTTTTTTGGATTATTGGGATCTCATAATGATATAAATGTGCTTGATAAATCATTTATAGTTTTTGATATTACTCAAGGGCGTACTATGATTGTCAATTACATCATTAATGATCTTAACTATGCAATGGAGGTACTATCTTACTGAAGACATTTATTCACAATGGACAACATTTGTTAAAACCATCTTAGCTCTCCAAGGAAACAAGAAAAAATAATTTGATGTAGCCCAAGAGTCTACAAGGAGCGATGTTGAGCATGCTTTAGTGTGCTTCAAGCACGATTTGCTATAGTTCGTGGACCTGCACGGTTTTTTCACATTGAAACACTCAACGATATTATGAAAGCATGCGTAATTTTATATAATATGATCATTGAACCCAAGGAACCTAAAGACACATGGTTGACAGTGGAAATAGAACTGAAAAAGAAAAAAGAAAAGAAAAGAAAAGGAGAGCCGGCGACGGCGTGGGCTTACCAGAAGGTGTTTGGCGATGACGGTGGCAGAAGCTTGGTTTTGGGGAGACTTCAGTTGCTTTGCTGCTCTGTGTTTTTAGGAGACTTCAGCAACAACTTAGTCTTTCCAGGAGATGTTTTGTGGAGATTTGATGTGCTTTGCACAAGATGAACGTAAGCTATAAGAATATTTTATGGCCAAAAAATAATTTGGGCTGGCTAGATTTAAAGCAAGTTAGCTAAATTTTGACTGTCTACCTCACTACTAATGCTATTAAACCATTGATGTACAAAAAATAAAATAATCTTTTGAATCCCAAAAATTATTGTGTTAGTATTTGGCTCCTTCAATTTCCATTCTAAGTATTTACAACTTAATTAAGTACACATCATGTAACAGTGGTCTTAGAGCCATGCTCCTGTGCAGATGGTTGAAGGTATCCACCATGCTCAACTTGCTAAGGTCGTGTCCACTTGAAGGGAGAATATGTCCAATTGAGAGAAGAATAAGAACGACAAAGGCAAATGTTGGAAGCTGTGATGCAACAGATTAATAACTTGGTTGCCAGTTATGATCAATTGACAGTCATGACTGGAAATCAAAAGTTAAGAGAAGGCTCATCAGGTAATGCCCTTAAATTTAATAGTAACCTTCTGTTTGAAGGAACTGCGGGTATTCAAGGTAGAACTCTGCTTGGATTTTCACAAGTTTGATGGATCGGAGCCCACAGAGTGGATCCTTACGACCCAACAATTCTTTGCTTATGGTAATACTCTAGATGAACAATACGGAACCAAGGTCGAAAAGATTGAGAAAAATAGGTAATTCACAACCACTGATAAAGGATTCCTCGAAAAGTTAAGGATTAGTAATCCTTTTTAGAAATCGAATGGATTCGATCAGGGATCCCCCTCGAATCAAACAAATAAAGAAGGGGGTAGGTCCCATTAAGTTCTTTTAAGTTTTTAATGATCAAAATATTTTATTCATATAAATGTAAAAAATGAATCACTTTTTTTCCGATGTTTGAAAAACCCTACCGATACTTGTTTACCAAGCATACATTATCTAACCAAATCCAATTCTCTCTCGATATGTTCCTCAAAAAGCAAATTGTTGTTTTTCATATGGAGGGTAAAGCCCTCTCATGATACTGTTAGCTAATGGATTCCAGCCTAGTCAACTCTTGGGAAGAGTTTGTAATGGCCTTAAAATTTCGTTTTAGGCCTTCTGCTTATGAGGACCCGATTTGAGCTTTTACCAAGTTTCGATAAACAGCTACTGTGAAAGAATATCAATCTCACATTGAGATTGTATCCAACAGAATTAGTGGCCTTATTGAGGAATTTCGTATTAGTACATTCCTTAGTGGACTCAGAGATGGTCTTAGGATCATTGTTACAATGTTTAAGCCCATCACTCTGTCGGCAGCCTTTGGGTTGGCTCGATTGCAAGAAGAAGAAGTAATCTATAGAAAACATGGATATCTACCTAGGGGCCAGACCCAAAACACAATAGCCCAAAATCCTACCTCGAAGTTACCTGCTCCAGCTCCCATCCTGAGACTACTTGCAACACTTCCTCACCCAGACCCAAGGCCCAACAATGCCAACTTCCCACCTCACAACCCAAACCGAAGTCCCACCATACCCATTAGGAGAATTAACCTTACCCAAATGTAAGAAAGAAGAGAAATAGAGCTATGTAATTATTGTGATGAAAAATCTCATCTAGGCCATAGATGTACTCGCCCTAAGAATTTTTTGTTGGAAGGACTGGAAGAAGAAGGAAAGCAAGAAGAAATATAGGGTACTCTAGCAGTGATACAATAAAATGAAACTATCAAGGAAGAGAAGGAAGTTGGAGAACTGTTAGGCATCTCATTACATGCCTAGCAGGATCCCTATCACCAAAGACTATGCGACTGGAAAGAATTATTAATCATCAAATGGTGCTGATTCTCATTGACATAGGGAGTACTCACAGCTTTGTTGATTCTTATGTTGTAGAGACAACAAGACTGCCAATGGAGGAAAGCCACCTGTCAGCCACTTTGCTAGCCTTCCTTGCCTTGGTAATTGTAGGGTAGTCCCTATCAAGCTACAAAATATCAACATTAAGGCTCACCTATATTTGCTAACATTAAGGGGTTGTGATATGGTATTGAGGATGGGTTGACTGAGAAATCTCGGCTCTATCTTATGGAATTTTATTGATCTTACAATGCAATTTTCTTTTGATGGTGCTATAGTGAAATTACAGGGAAAACAACCTGCCACTCATACTATAAAGGAATTTGATCATATCAATCATCATAAAAGGGGATCGGCTAAAGGAATATGGCTCCAAGTTCTAGAAGGGACTAGCTTCTCTTCTACTGTTTCAATCCCTTCTGCTGTGCAACGGGTTATTAATGCATATGGAGTTGTTTTTTATGAACCAAGGGGCATCCCTCCCTTAAGGAGTCATGATCACCAAATACGGCTACAAGATGGTGCCAAACCTACTTGTGCGAGACCTTACAGGTACCCCTATTATCAAAAGGAGGAGATCGAGTGCCTAGTGGCAGAGATGCTAAAGAATGGCATAATCCAAAGCAGTCAAAGTCCCTATTCATCTTCGATTTTACTTGTAAGTAAGACGAATAGTAGCGGGTGTATGTGTGTGGATTAGCGTTCCCTCAATAATGACGTTGTAAAAGATAAGTATCATATCCCTAACATTGATGAACTACTTGATAAACTTTATGGAGCTGTAATCTTTTTGAAGCTAGACCTTCGTTTGGGATATCAACAAGAGAATACCTTCTAGCCGGTCCGGCTGTCTATCCCCAAATAACAGCCCCCAATAATAACCCTACACGTAAGTGGTTCAATTTATGTATCATGCATCCACCCTATAGAAGATCACAAACTCCACAAAAGCTTTTGTGCCCTCATCTTCCACCCTAACCAGAGAGACAAACCTAGAGAAAACCAAGTACCGTGCCCCTTCGTCTTCCACCCTGACCAAATCCAGAGAACACCTTGCAGAGCCGAGACAAGCTCTTTCCTACCTAGCCAAGAAGGACGGAGATCATCCCCCCGAGCTGCGACGAACTAATCTCGCGACCCCCAAGCACCCATCCCAAACCCAAGGGTCTTGAAGTGTCCCATTCGAGAATACTGCCTCATTCACTAGTTGAGTTTTTTCTTTTCTTTTTGGTTCGTTTGGCCTTCAACAACGATGAAGATAGAGAGAGCAACCTGCAGTGGAGTCAAAGGAGGCGAGAAAATGGCGATGTGGTTTTCAAAGGGTGATCAACACTTTTTTTTTTTTTTTTTTTTTTTGTAAAAAAATGAGATTTGTGTGTTATGGTGGTGCTAGGTGCTATCAGCGGTGGTGGAAGAAATTGTGCTCTGTTTTTGCTCCTCAAAAATAAAAGTTTGTTGGGCGGCATCTAGGCTATTTCCATGGTGACAACGGACTGATTTAGAGATACTGCCCCATTTACCACTCTTTTGTTTTTTTGGTATGAAAAAAATGAGATTTGTGTGTTACGGTGGTGTTAGGTGCCATCGGTGGTGGTGTTAGGAAGAAATTGTGCTCTGTTTTTGGAGGTTTGTTGGGTGGCGTCTGGGCTATTTTAATGGTTGTTCAAAGCTTGCTATGATGGTTAGACGTGGGGCTTCGCGGTGCACTTTTCTTGCAGTGCCATCCAATGCTCGGTTGTCTCATGGTGGATAGATTTTTTTTTTTTTTTTTTATTGTGGCAAGGGTGGTGGTGCACGATGGTGGAACTGAGATGGCTTCGAACTGGTGGCGATGGAACTCTGCTTTTTTATTGTGCAGCGGTGAAACTGGAAGTAATTTACTATCGTGAATGAATGTCTTTTCTTTCCGATGTGAACGAGTGTATTGTAAATTTGATGTAATTTATGATGTGGCAGTATATGTATGGAAGGCTGTTAAACAAAGAAAAACAGCCCGACCGGCTAGAAGGCCCTCCCTATCATCAAATTAGGATGAATTCTAAAGACATATATAAAACTACCTTCCGGACCATGAGGGTCATTATGAGTTCTTGGTGATGCTCTTTGGGCTCACCAACACTCTATCAATTTTCCAAGAGTTGATGAATGAAGTTTTTCAGTCTTATTTAAGGAAGTTTGTTATGGTTTTCTTTGATGACATTCTAATCTATAGCAAAAATTTGGAGGATCATTCGCAGCACTTACGCACTATCCTAGAGACTCTAAAGTCTCTTAGCTCTTTGCAAAGATTTCTAAATGCGCTTTTGGCAGAATACTTGGGACATTTAATTTCCAATAAAGGTCTCAAGGCCAACCCCCATAAAAGTTTGGCTATTTAAGAATGGTCAACTCCGAAGAATCTGAAAGCTCTAAAGGGATTCTTGGGGATCATTAGATATTATAGAAAATTTGTATAAGGCTACGGGGCACTTGCAGCACCACGTACAACACTATTAAAAAATAATTCTTTCATTTGGACCAAAAGGCCTCAAGGGGCTTTTAACCAACTTAAGGAGGTAATGGTCAACCCACCAGTTATGAGATTACCAGTTTTTTCTAAAACTTTTGTGGTGGAATGTGATGCATTTGGAAAAGGTTTAGGAGCAGTGTTGATGCAGGAAGGATAATCTATTGTTTATCTCAGCCAAGCATTAAAATGAAAAGGAGCTGCTTGCATTAGTTATGGCATTGAGGAAGTGGAGACACTATCTGTTAGGGCAATTTCAGGATTTGCACTAATCAACAAGCCTTGAAATACCTACTAGAGTAACATGTAGGGACTCCTACCTAGAAAAAATAGGTATCTATATTATTAGGCTATGATTTCAAAATGGAGTATAAGAGTGGAAAATCCAATGTAGTGGCAGATGCACTATCCTGACTACCCCTCAACAAAATACAACATTCAACCAACCATAACCTAATCAACCAATCCCACCACCACTCCAAACATTGAATTCCATTCCCCAAAAATGCAACTACAAGCAATTTGTATGATGTAAGCATGATGGGTGGAATAATTAAAGAAGGCTTACCCCTAAGACCCCCAGCTGCCAGCTAATTAGGTACTGGGGATCTTGGATCCAACTTAGTACTAAGTCTAAAATGAGCTACTCTTCTACAAGGGAAGACTTTACCTTGGGTCCTTGGTACCATTTCAACAATAGATTTTGTAGCAATTCCACATCAGTCCATTAGAGGGCCACACATGAGTTCATAAAACATATGCAAGGATAAAAAGGGACTTTTTTCTGGCTTGGGTTACGGAGTGATGTTTGAGCATATGTACGTGAGTGTGATCCATCCCAAAGGAACAAGGTTGAAAACCTCCACCTTGTGGGGTTGTTTCAACCTCTGTCAATTCTTTCAAAAAATTGGGTAAACATAGTATGGATTTCATAGAAGGATACCCCCCCTCGGGAGGTCGAACTGTGATTATGATGGTGGTTGATAGATTGAGCAAATATGCTCATTTCATGTCCCTCACGCATCCACACATAGGTTTGACTATAGCAAGGGTTTTCATGGATAATATCTTCAAATTACACAGGATGAGACTATTGTCAGTGATCAAGATCCAATTTTTCTAAGTCATTTTTTAAAAGAATTATTCATAATCTATAGCACATAAACAAAGGGCTTGAGTGTTACCTGAGGTGCTTTTCCAGTGAGAGACTAGAAGATTGGGCGAGGTGGTTAAAACTAGCAAAGTATGCATACAACACCTCTATACACTCATCTATTAAGATTTCACCCTTTGAAGCCGTATACGGCCAACCCCCACCCAGAATGCTGCCCTATGAACCAAGCTTAACCCATGTACAAGTCGTAGAGGAGGAACTCAAAAGTCAAGACTTTATAGCCACTTTGGTTCGAGAAAACCTACAGGAAGCACAAACTAAAATGAAATTTTTTGCAGATTTGACAAAAAAAAAAAAAAAAGACAGAGAGTCCAATGAAGGTGACTAGGTTTTCCACCAATTGTGTCCTTACTGCCAGATGTTGGTGTTGATGCGATGGAATCTAAAGCTCTCCCCATGGTATTATGGACTTTTCAAGCTCGAGCTAGCCACATAATCTCTCATTCATCCTATTTTTCATGTTTCGCGCCTAAAAGAGAAGCTAGGGAACGACGTTCAACCCATCCTCAACCTCCTGACGATAAAAACAGAAGGAACCCTAGCCCCCATATCTGAAAAGGTGCTACAAAGGAGGCTTTTGAAAAAAGGGAACAGAGTCGGGTCAGCGTAGAGGTGCTGATATAGTGGAAAGGCACAGCGAGGGAGAACATTACTTGGGAGGATCTGAAGAGGTGCTACCTAGACCTTGTGGGCAAAGTCCTCTAAAGGAAGGGAATATGTTAGGGCTTCAGGAAGCTGGATTTTCGGCTTTATCTCTCGGGCAACGTAGGCAATGTCTTTGTTAGATTGTCTAAGCTCATTTACGTCTTTTGCTTTGTTTAATTCTCATGGGCTTAATTTTAGAGTTTGACTGAGTCTATTGTTAGTTGGCTCTTGTCATTTGTTACGTGGGTTTATGGTGTCATGCCAGTGGGATAATGTGGTTGTCTGTGGAGTCATGTTTGGAGTCAGTTATGTTGTTTGTTGGTTATTATGTCTATTTAAACCATTAAAATATCATAAATGAAGTCATCTTTTGAATCCCAAAATTATTGTATTATTGGAGGTATTTAGCTCCACCAATTTTCATTCTGAGTATTTATAATTTAATTAAGAACACATCAAGTAACATAGTACTTAATAGTTCTCCATTCGTTCGTTCTATTTTCCAAAACTGCTACGTATAGTCTCCCCCTAAGTCGCCACACATTGCCTTGTTTATTTTTACGGATGAAATGAGATGAGTTGAGATAAAAGTTGAAAGTTAAATAAAATATTGTTAAAATATATATTTTAATATTATTTTTATTTTGAGATTTGAAAAAATTGAATTTTTTATTTTATTTTGTGTGAAAATTTGAGAAAGTTGTAATAATTAGATAATATGAGATGATATAAGATGAGTTGGGAAAACAAACGATGGCTAAATCCAATGTGCTTTGGTTCATGTCAGATATTAAAAAAGAAAACAAAAATGAGAAAGGTCAGACATAGATATGGTCGGTCTGGTGATATCCCACAAAGAAGAAAGCATTTTTGTTCGATATCGAGCAAACTCAACTTCTCTGCCTAGCAAAATCAGCTCTCTCCTCCTATATTTTCGTCTCCAAGATCTGGTAACTAGGCCATGGGGGTGTTTGTATCCGGCCGATCGCAAAAGGTACACACACACACACTTTCTCTCTCGCGCGTGCGCGCTCTCTCTCACAGTAGTTTTGAATGTTGTTCTGGAATCACTAACTTTTGGCTGAGCCTCTCAATGAAAGCATCAATTAATGTTAGGGACCTCAGTCAAGTCTCCAAACACTAAGGTCCCCTTGGTCGCCTCTCCTTGTGATGACCAATTGCACCTTGTCTTCTTGTTTGGTCTTGGAATGATTATGGCAATGAAGGATCCTTAGGTTAATAGAGGTTTGGTGTTTAGTGGTGGAAATGATTATTGTTGTAGTGATGATGTATTAGGGTGATCTAAGAGATGAACTTGTGAGTATGAAGCAATGTGGCACGGCATGATGTTGTTCCTTGATGGTGGCGCCACTTGGGTTGGTGATTAGGGTTTGGAAGATGAAAGATGATATCCTAAATGTAAGAGGTGATTAGGTTGGTTAGGATTTTCAGCTAGGTCAAATATGGAAGGGATTTGGTGGTTTGAATGAGGCTAAGGTTGGTTTTTTGAATTTAGGGAATGAAGAATAGAAGATAGGATTTGGATCCTAGATTATAGGAGTTGCTTATGAAAGATAGGGTTTGGGGTCCTAAATTATAGGACTTGCTTATGGAGGCTAAGGTTTTTGGCTATGGCAATTGTATGGAGGTTAGGGTTTTCGGCGATGACAATTGGTGATAGATGAAGGGTTATTTTTAGGAAAGATGATAATGTGAAGAATTAAGAATAAGAAGGGTGAGGTTAGGATATGTTTGATATGCGAGAAAATACAAGAAAATATATGAACAATGATAGATAATTGGATGGAAAATGGAGAAATACTCATAAGATAATAATATAATCACCATTTATTCATGAACTGCAATGTGATGTCCCTCTCCTTAGGATTCACGAATTTCACCCAAGAAGTCCAAGTGCAAAAGCACCGAAAAATATTAAAAACAATTCAAGCAGAAAATTAGTCAAAAGATACAAATGAAATGTCAAAAAAACTTATTTAAAGCAATAATATAGAAGGAAAAATCCTAAAAGGTCCCCTTTCAAATATGTCTTGGGTGGGCCCCATGATGGGCTTATGGCATGGGTTGGCCCATGGTTGGCCTTGGCTGGCCCATGGCATGGTTGGCAGCTTGGCCGTGGGCCACTTTCCTTGGGGTCTTGACATTCCCCCTTCCTTCAAGTACATGCTTGCCGTCAAGGATCAATTATGGAAATCTCAATACCATCTCATCATATTCCTCCCAAGAAGCCTTTTCCATTGGCACTCATTGCCATTATATCAACACTTGCCACACCTTCCCCTTACTCCTCTCCCTTTTCAAGTGCTTCCCTTGGTTGCAAGAGCATTCTTCCTTCTTCATCAAAGGTAGGCAACTCATCAATGATGAGCCTAGTGTCCCCAACCCGCTTCTTTAGCATCGATACATGAACGACCGGATGTAGCTTGGATGTTGGAGGAAGTTCTAACTTATAAACCATTTCTCCCAAATTTTCTAGCACCTTGAAAGGCCCATAATACCTCTTGGACAGCTTTAAACTAAGTTTCTTCCTCTAGGTCTTTTGCCCATATGGTTGTAGCTTCAAGTACACATAGTCCCCTACATCAAAGGTGATACACACCTCCCTTGGTCATAGTATTTCTTCATTTTCTCTTGAGTTCCTACTTCACCTTCACTAGGATCTCATCTTTAGTAATCAACTCTTTCTCCACCTCATCATTCTTAGTCGTCCCCCTTTCATAATTCACTAAAGTGGGTCGTGGTCTTCCGTAAACAATCCCAAAAGGACTCGATTGAATGGAAAAGTGAAATGTTGTATTATACTAATACTCGACCCATGTGAGATAATCACCCTACTTCACTTGCTCTTCATGACAAAAGTATCTCAAATATTGCTCAAGTATACTATTCACCACCTCGGTTTGCCCATCAGTTTGAGGATGGTAAAAAGAACTTGCCTTCAACTTGCTCCCTTGCAACTTAAATAGCTCCTTCCAAAAGGTGCTCATAAACATCCTATCTCGATCGGTCACGATACTCTTCGAAAACCCATGTAACTTCACCACATTATCAATGAAAGCCTTGGCCACACTCTTGGCCGAGTAATGATGCTTGAAAGAAACAAAGTGAGCATACTTGTTAAGTCGATCCACCACCACTAAAATCACCTCATGGCCACTACTAGTAAGTAGCCCCTCTACAAAGTCCATTGTCAAGTCCTCCCAAATAAAGTTTGGAATTGGCAATTGTCGTAAGAGGCCGGTTGGTGGTCTTGTGTCATACTTGATCTTTTGGCACACATCACATTCGGCACTAGCTTCTTTTCCTCTTTCTTAAGCCCCTCCCAATAGAAGAAGTGCTTTACCTTTATGCAAGTTCTTAACCACCCCGAATGCTCTCCTTCCTTACTGTTGTGGAAGTAATCAAGAATCTCCTTAAGGTTTGGAACACTAGGTACATAAACATAGTCTTTGTAGTAGATAAAACCATCCCTCACCTTGAAGCCAACTATCCCTTCTTTTTGTACTTCCAAAAGTTCAATAATTTGAAGGACTCTCACATCAATTCTTGTAGCTTCTTGGATCTTGTCCCAAACTCTCCATTCGGCCCTACTCAAGGCCATCATAGAGGACTCATCCTTCTCATACACTACCCACAAAAGTGAACTCCCTTCTCTTCTACTCAATACAACGGCCACTTTGTTCTCTTTACCCAGTTGGTAAACAATCTCATACTCAAAGTCAAGTAGCTTGACAAGGAACTTTTGTTGCTCGGGAGTGGCAATCTTTTGTTGTAGGAGGTGCCTCAAAGCTTGTTGGTCTGTCAGAATAGTAAACTTGCGGCCCAAAAGATAAGGCCACCACATTTTCACTACATGCACAACCATCAACATCTCTCTTGCATAGGTGCTCCATGTCTTCTTCATTGGCCCAATTGCTTGGAAATAAAGGCCAATGGTTGCTGCTCTTGCACCGAAACAGCACCTATTCCTTCCTCACTCACATCCGTATACACCTCAAATGACTTCTCAAAGTTGGGCAATGCAAGCACGAGGGTCACGATCATAGCCCTCTTCAAATTCTCAAAGGCTTCCCTTGCTTCTTGTGTCCACTCAAAATTGTCATTCTTGAGCAAAGAAGTGAGTGGCTTGGCAATGTGACCATAGTTCTGCATAAATCTTCTATAATACCCGATCAAGCCCAAGAAACCCCTCAAAGCCGAAGCATCCTTAGGCAATGGCCAATCCACCATGGCCTCAATCTTCCTTTGATCAACCCTTACCCCTTCTCCCAAGATAAAGTGACCAAGGTGCTCTAATTCTTTTTCCATAAAGGAAAATTTGGAAGCCTTTATAAAAAAAATGGTTTTCTTCCAAAATCATCATCACAATCTTCAAGTGCTCGTTGTGTTCTTCAATAGACTTGGAGTAGACCAAGATGTTATCAAAGAAGACCAATACAAAATTTCTCAAAAGTAGATAAAAGATTGTGTTCATGGAGGCTTGAAAAGTGGAGGGGCATTGCACAACCCGAATGGCATCACTAGGCGCTCAAAGTACCTGGAATGAGTCCTAAATGTTGTCTTGTAGACATCTTCTTCCCTCATACGGATTTGGTGATAACAGGCCCGTAAGTCAAGCTTGGAGAAGATCTTAGCCCTAGGTAACTCATCCAACATCATATCAACTGTTGGTATAAGAAATCTATCATTTACCGTTGCTTCATTTAAGGCCCTATAATCCGTGCAAAACTGCTACGATCTATCCTTCTTCCTCACTAGCAAAACTGGAGAAGAAAATGGGCTAGTGCTTGGCCTTATCAACCCACTCTTCAACATCTCATCCACTTGCCTCTCAATCTCCCCCTTTTTGAAAGTGAGTATACCGGTAAGGAGGCACATTCACCAGTTTCTTCTCATCCACCAAAACAATGCGATGATAAAATGACATAGAAGGTGGCAAGGTAGTGGGCACCTCTAAAATACCTCTATGGTTCTCCAATACCTCTCTAACCTCATTGGCCACCATAATGGCAAAGCAATGTGCCCTGCCTTTGCATAATTTTTCGAACATAATGGTCTCACAAGACTTGACTTCCTTGGCCGCCAAAGATATCAAAACTCTCTTCTTGGACCCGAGCTTGAATTCCATAGTCATATTGTGGTAATCATGCACTACCCTTCCAAGGCCTTTGAGCCATGCATTGTCCAAGACCACATCAAGCCCCACCAATGAACGAACATGTAGATCGGCAACAATTCTCACCCTTGGAAATTCATCTTCACTTCTCTCATTGGTCCTTCACACTTCAACTTGTGTGCAAAACCACTATCCACCGATAAGGTGAATTCAAATGTCCCAATCCATACCATCACTCTCATAGAAGTAGGTTTTTGGACCCTCAAGGCGTTAAGGGACAATTCAGCCTCTTCTTGTTTCTCACTAGATTTGGCCCTTTCATGATCGGACTCTTGGCTTGATGATTCATCATGGTAACCCTCACCATCCTCACTATCTTCCTCATCAAGCAATACAAAGGCTTGACCCGATTTACACTTGTACTCTTTACCCATTTCTCACCACATTTGAAACAAATGCCCTTCTTGATTCTCTCTTGGACCTCCTCTCTTGAAAGCTTCTTCACTTCAAACGGCTTGGACTTAGAAACATCCCCATGTCCTCCTTGTCTTTCCAAGGAACTTTGGTTTGTAAGGGTTTAGAAAGCTTACTCCCATGTCCTTAGATTGTAGTCTTTCCATAGTAGTGTTTTTTTCTAGGATCTCTGCCATCCTCATCACCACTTGGAGCCTTGTAGGTTGGTTTAACTTAATCTCCTTAGCTAGCCAAGGATTAAACCATCCACAAAAGTGCCCACAAGTACCTTTTCGGACTAATCTCTCACCATAGTTTGAAGTTGCCTAAAGTCTTCAATGTAAGTGTGCACTTTTCCCTCTTGCCTCAACTTACCAAGTCGGCCATGGTGATTGACAATTGGTGATGGGCCAAGTTGCATAAGAAACTCCTTCTCAAAGGCCGTCCTCGACCTTCTTCTTTCATTCTCATATTGATCATGGATCCACCTCCACCACTTGTTAGCCTTCCCTTCCAAATAGAAGCATGTTGTTGACACTCTTGTCCAACCACTCATATGGATCTCCCCCACTATACTTAGGGAAGTCTACCTTAGGTCTCTTAGGTCTCCGATCATAAGCCTCATTTCCTATTCTCTCCTCATGGTACCCAGCATCATACTGTCTTTTAAGTAGCCTCTACCCCTCTCTTATGGTGCCTTCTTCTATCAAAGTAATCACCTCGGCCATAAGGTCTTCCCACCTCATGATTATACTCGGCCTCATAGTCTTTCTCTTCTTATTGATATTCAAACCTCACATCTTGAGGTTCTTTTCTCACACTAGGGCTCTTGTACGTTGGTCTTCATTTCAGATCTACCTTTTTACGACAACATGCTCATTCTCAACTCTTCCACCCTCTTCAAAACTAGGCTCTTGGTGGCTCTTGCATAGACTTCGTCACACTTGTCTCAACACCATCAACAAAAACATCTTGTCTTTGCCCACTCGGATTCGGAAATGACCCATGGTCATTCCCTTCAACAACTCTTCTTTCAAGCCATTCAATACTTGCATTGGTTTCTCTTCTCATGGCTTCGATGGCTCTTTGGTTCTTTTCACCATCTTAGCATGTGGCATTCAAGGCCATCCTCAATTCGACCATAGTGGTAGTGACCTCATCAAGGACTTTAGTGAGCCTTGTGGTATGCCCCTCAAGTGTCTCAATGCATTTTATGGTTGGAACCTTGTTGTCCCATGGCTTCATGAGTGGCCTATTGCATTGTTGCTTCAAAGTCTTGACCTTAAAACAACTTGCAAATTGAAATTGCAAACTTAGATAGCAACTTTGGACCTCTTGAACACTTGCAACAAGCTTCAAAAGTCCAACCTCAAGTCCTCCACCTTCTTGGGTGGCCGACCACTACAACGTAACTACTCCGACCTCTTCCTCAACACCCAACTGCAAGTTTCATAAGAACACAATATGAAACCCAAGAGGGGTTCCCAATCCAATCACAAAGTTCAAGTTAACGTGTCATTTACCTCAAAGAAAGTGAGAACTCCTCTAGAATCACCAAGCAAGATTGAGCCTCTCAATGAAATGACTAATTAATATTAGGGACCTCGGTCAAGTCCCCAAACACTAAGGTTCTCTAGCTCGTCTCTCATTGTGATGACCGATTGCATATTGTCTTCTTGCTTGGTCTTGGAATGACTATGGCAATGAAAGGTCTCTAGGTTAATGGAGTTTTGGTGTTTAGTGGTGGAAAAGATGATTGTAGTGGTAATGATGTATTAGGGTGATCTAAGAGATGAACTTGTGAGTATGATGCAATGTGGCACGGCTTGATGTTGTTCCTTGATGGTGGCGCCACTTGGGTGGTGACTAGGGTTTGGAAGATGAAAGATGATATCCTAAATGTAGGAGGTGATTAGGTTGACTAGGATTTTTGGCTAGGTCAAATATGGAAGGGATTTGGTGGTTTGGATGAGGCTAAGGTTAGTTCCTTGAATTTAGGGATTCAAGAATAGAAGATGGGGTTTAGATCCTAGATTATACGAGTTGCTCACGGAAGATAGAGTTGGGGTCCTAAATTATAGGACTTGCTTATGGAGGCTAGGGTATTCAACTATGGCAATTGGTGATGGATGAAGGGTTATTTTTAGGAAATGTGATAATGTGAAGAATCAAGAATATGAAGGGTGAGGTTAGGATATGTTTAATATGCGAGAAAGTACAAGAAAATATATGAACATGCAAGAAAATATATGAACAAGGATAGAAAATGGAGAAAGACTCATAAGATAATAATGGAATCACAACCTATTCTAGGCACTTCTAACCACCAATTGGGACAAACAGAGCCACCAAATTAACCACAAATAGATCTCAGCCACCAACTTGTATGGTAGCAACATATGGCCAATCAACCATTTCATGTAGTCAAATCATTATTTGGAAATGATGTACAAGAGAATCGATCAAAGAATCGATCCAAATTCAAAGCCCAACTTTTGGAAATCTTCATTGTTTTTAAAATCTAGTAGAATGGAGAAACAATTATAGTCAAAGAAGACATAAAAACAGTTACTCCCAAACAGGTTGTGTCCCACAGGTCAACAAGTTTCTAATGATATGAATCCAACATTACCATATCAGAGTAAGATATGACATGTTTGTTGACATGCATTTCTATTATGATTTGTTGAACATCATATTAATGGTTCAGTCTAGCATCTTAACATATATGCCCTACCAATATTGAGAATGGAAAGAACGAGTTGTTCTAGCACCAAGAAGGATCAACTATACATGGCCAGAAATTTAGACTATCAACTAAAATAAAAGTATGCTTGTAACAAAGGTCATACTTCAGATGCTTACTAGTTACTACAAAATAAAAAACCAAAAGAAAAAGATTTGCTTTCCTATCTGTAAGAAAGGGGCACCCATAGTGGGCACCCCTTCCCATTCTCTTGGTATTATGAAGTGGCTCTTAAACCACTTCATAAGCCTTGATAGCTGGACCTTAATAGCCAGTCTGAGGTTACACTTAGATGACTTACTTGCATCACAAACAACTTCTCTCTCTCAAATGGTTCTCTATAGTCCCGGCATCTACCCCATGAAATATGTCGGTGCTGCTCTGGTATATTACCACATAGCACACTCTACCATTGCTGGAAGGATTTCAGATAAACAATAATGACGACAGAGAATATATGAAACAACTGCACTAGATCTACAATTTGACAAATAGGTAATATCGCTTCCACTACGTATTCTGATCTAGTATTTCTAACATAGATATCATAACGTGATTGGTTGGTCTTGATTTATATTTTGTCGTGCATGTGGTGATTTCTTTTACGGAATATTTTTCTGTGATGAGAAATTTTTTTTTCCCGTAACCATGGTTGGCTGCAGCCGGAATAATGAACTAGTCGAGCTTGCAAAATCTTGATTATGAGACATCAACATGCATAACACCCAGGTGCTGCAAGCACTACAAGAGGCAGCAACGCACACCACATGGGTGTTGTGTTGTGTCTACTGTCTCTGTGTAGCAACCACTCCAAAGAGTAGCGCCCTGTGCCTGAGGGGCTACGATAGATTCGTGTATTAGGCCACACAAAGAGCTACATGCTCTACCGTTGGTGGCTGCCGAGCATCGTTAATGCAACCACAAGACCGCTGCACAGGTTGCGGTTGTGGCCACATATAGAGCAGTGCGGGGACTTGTGTACTTGAAGATGTTGCACACATCAACGTCGGGAGCGCCTTAGGCAGAAGATTGTACTAGTGGTGCAGTGCTTGCCTCAGTGATGCTCTCTGTTTTTTTAGAGTTGCACAATCAGTGATGCCCTATCGAACCAGGGTAGTGGTGCACCATCAGCACTGTTGCGCAAGGAGCTACACGTACTACAGCCGCTGCTCACAATCCATTGCGAACCCATGAGAGTGTAGCGAGCACTGTAGCATGGGCATACCAGCTGGGTGTTGCGCTGCCCATGGTGTTGTGCACACCAACTGGGTCGTCGCCCATGGAGCTGCCTACATGATGCATCTCACTCAGATGCCTGTGTAATACTGCCAAGGGTGCAACGCTGACTGTTAGGGAGAGGCGGTGCCAGCGTGGATCACCTAGCACTAGCTGGGTGTATCGTCTGGTGTATCGCGTTGCGATTGTGTGCAATGTAGCCTATGACGCAATCGTTGGATACTACGTGCCCATGGTGTTGCACGCACAAGCAGCTCAAGTGCAACGGTGCTCCCTGTGCTACGTTGAGCTTCATGCACTAGGTTGGTGCCGTGTGCTCTATTGCTGAGCTGCACGCACTAGGCTGGTGTAGTGAGGTAGCGTCGCCATGCTGCTCTGTTTTCGCTAGGAGGTGCAGCCATGACTTAGAATTTTTTTTTCTCTTCCGTTATGTTGAACAATAACTAAACAGATGAGGAAGAAGAATAGTTTTTTTTCTCTTGTGATGAATTAAGATGAATTGGGCTGTGGGTTACAAAACGATTTGGGCTGACATTTTCTTTTTGGCTAAGATGGATTTGGGCCATTGTTTTTGGTTGATGGGAGCCGAGACTGTGTATTTGTTGGGAATCTAGTTGGGCAGCCCGTGGGCTTTCTGGTTTGGCGCAGTGTGCTATATTTAAAAAAAAAAAAAAGTCTTGAGGCAAACTGGGTTGCAAGCTTAGTCATCGGCCTGTTGGCTGTGAGAGAGTCCACACAGCCCATCCAAAAGTTTTGTGTTCTTTTTGGGTCATTAAGGGAAAAAAAGTTCTATGTGGTATTTTGAACCTAAGATTTCACACATAAGGGCAATGAGTTCAACCATTGGGCTAGAGTTTATTGTTGGGTTAATTTTATTTAAATCAGTTAAAATTGTGGCACATGAATATTTTTTCATAGAAACCTTTAAAAGATCTAAAGTAAAATTGGAAGTGTGCATAGGACGCGTGCAATACAATTTTTCATAGAAGTTGATGGGATCAACTATCAGATAGAACTAAACCATTATTATGCATTTGAGAATTTTGTGGGTAATAACGAAAGTTGCGCATTTTTTTTTTTTTTTTTTTGTAACGCAAAGATTAATGACTCCTAGATTTAAGGTTGATCACTATAATCTTGAAACAACTTAGATTAACTCACAGATAAGCACATACTCTCTAAAACTTGCTAGTATGTCTAGTAAGTAAGGACATTAAAATATGAGTGTGCAAGAGTGTTGGAGACATTCTTGATTGACACATTCATTTTAAGTTTTCTTTTTCTAAAGCGAGAACAAATGTGTTCTTGCAGATATATAAACTTTGGAGCACCTCTTGAAAGTAATGTAATAGCAAGTACCTTGGAGGTTTGCATGATAACTGTGGTAAAAGTCTGAATAATTAGGTATGCTAAGATTAAGCTTAAAAATCGCTCATGGTTGCACTAATGCAAGATAGATTTTAGGCTAAGATAATTTCTTACAATTTTTTTTCCTCTCCTATAGGGAAAATATTAATATGAAAAATATTGAGTAAGTGAGAAATAGAGATATCGCTAGTTAGTTGCTAAAACATAATATACTGCATTTATTGCACAAGAAGATTTTTTTGTACTTTTAATGTGATATTGGTGAAATCTAGTCCTAATTTGATTTAAGACTCATTAAAAATAGTGGTGTTATTGAGAATTTCTAGAGGTTTAGGAGTTGGATAGTCACTTAGTGACTCAGTGATATTATTTCTCAGATAGAGAGATGGTATACTAAAATCTACCGTTGAGGCATAGGATGGTGGGAGTGAAGCTTGAGAAATTGATTGTTTTCTCGCTAATGAGATTCCTCTACTTTATTTAGAAGAGTAAAAGAAAAAAGGAAATATGAGCATTTTTTATGTGAAAGTTCCTATACATGCACACTAAAGACATGAAATAATAAAAAATATTGTTTCATCATATAAATATGA
Source organism: Juglans microcarpa x Juglans regia (assembly GCF_004785595.1). Classification (NCBI taxonomy): domain Eukaryota; kingdom Viridiplantae; phylum Streptophyta; class Magnoliopsida; order Fagales; family Juglandaceae; genus Juglans; species Juglans microcarpa x Juglans regia. The sequence continues at coordinate 22,083,927 of NC_054598.1, forward strand.
TTCTTTTTTTTTTAAGAAAAATATATTTCTCAGTTAAAATATTTTTTCCAAATCGGAATTGTATAAGTTATATGATGAGAACAATTATCTCGCAGTTTAATGACTTGTTGAGAATGGAGTTATAAATGAATTATGGCACAAAAGCAGTTATTGCATCGCACTTGGGCTGATGTAATATGGAGTTGCGACCTTAATTCTGACTTGTCATTCTTAGATAAAATTCATTCGCCTTTTAAGAAAGGCTGAGTGACTATTTTGTACAAACGTAAATTCTATTAAAAATCTAGAGGATCTAAGTTTGATAATTTTTTGGTTGAGTCAAGAAAACTACTAGTATTTTCGGCGAGGGTGGGGAATCTTGGATTTTTTTGCAACACTTGTTTTTTAGGAAAAAACGTTTCATTACGTTTAATTCCACATTACCTTAGCCTTAATATTTTCAATTTTTTTTTTCTATAAAAGTTTGCCGAAAATAGTGAGCGTAATTCAACAACTAGTGTGAGCATATCTTTGAGTGATGGTGTACTACTAGTAATAGTGACTCCCAAAATTCATAGAATATAAAGATCCTCATAAATAGTGTGATAATTTTATATCAGTATTCTCTCTTCGTTTAAAGACTAGAAGAGAATATTTGTAATATGACTCCGTTAAAGGTATTGAATTAACATAGTAGGAATCCCAACATAAAATTTTAAATTTACTTCACTTAAATGATCCAACCTAGGGTTGTTGATCTAATTGATAAAAGAAAAGTGGAGTTGATAGAGGTATAGATCCACCTCTTAGCACTCATTGAGTTGCATTTAGATAACCATTGATCTCACATTTATTTGAACTTTTCTTGAAAGATTCAAATAGTTGATTCTCACAGGAGAATTAGATGCTTAGATTTTTGTGATGTTTATGCATAAAGTACTGGAGCGCGTGATTGTTGCTTGTACCTTTTTTTGTTTACATGCGGCCTAAACGAACCATTTATTCAAAGATACCCAATGTACCTAGTTCTTTTTTTATTAACGACCTAATGAATAAAATGGGGTTCTTTGAACGCTATTGACCAATTCTATGACTTCACGTCTTTTAAGACTGTGTATAAGAAAACAGTTTCTATGAGCTCTTATTCAAATTTATAGACAATTAATGAGATTGAAAATAACAAAGAATCTAATTTTTCCTATACTATTTGATGTTTCCATTATAGTTTGCTCATGGGAGTTAAAGGTTGAGAATTTGTTAAAGGATAAATATGGCTTACTTTATTAAGTGAGTTTGTGATGTGATTTGAAAAAGTCATTAACAGTAATGATTAGACTGTTCTGATTGTCCTTAGGGGCAAAATGCCCTAATTGTTTTACCCTTAATGAAAAAGTTATCTCACATGTTGTTGAGTACAAGAGATACTTATGAAACCTTGAAGTCATAAATTAAGTTTGCTGAATGAGATTTGTGGTCATCTTGTAGATTCTTAAAAGTCATAGTTGGACTTGCTGACTAGAATCTAAAGTTTATATTGTGAGTTTGATCTTAAATGATATTCACAGTGAGTTGTCGTTGACTTCGTGATTGTGCAAAGGACTTTTATATATAAAAGTAGAATCTCTTAGTAGGAGCATTTTTATAAAGTTACTACACATGAGAATGTACATAAAGAGAAATGGTTCTAAAACATGACTTGAGAATTGTGGTTAGATTATTTTTAGTTGACCATGTGATTTCTCTCAGTCATGGTATTGTTTGTCGTGCACATGATAATGATGTGTTCTATGATCATGTGGCGCAGTTTAGAAATACACACATTCACCATAAATTTGGTAGTTATAGTGAAAAAGGTATGTTGATAGGTTTAGATCGGCTCACTCACACGAGCGATCACCTTTGGTGCTACAAAGGGTAGTGAGCAAAGATGAGACAATGTGTCACTTAGTACTTGTCTAAATAAGGATAAGTTGTAACACACAAAAGATATGTTGCCTTAGTGGGATTTAAAATGAGGTCCATCATGTTTAAAAGGACCGTGCATGATTACCCACAATCTATGTAGTCTATAGTTTAGCCAAATGTGAGATTATCTGTGCCGTTTTGGATGGCGAGCAAATGGAGGGACTCGGGTTAGGCATTAAGATAACGACTAGACTAAAATCTATATAGTGAATTGAGATTAGATATACGTTCTTTCTTTGGAAAGGGAATTCACTGTAACATGTATTTCATACTACATGTGCTCTTACAACAAATAGTAGAGGTGAGTGAATGGAACCCTGTTTTCTCACCGTGTGAGTCCTGTTGGTCATAATTAATGACCTTAATTTAGTTATACCCTTAGGAGACTTTTGACTATGTCACGAAGTTAACACATCGATAATGATGTGTACTTACTGCCGACGAGTTATGTTGCTTCTTGAGAGTTGCAACATAGTTGTAAGTACATTATGTATTATGGAGATTGAGAATTGCTTTGAGTCATTTAGATTCGAGAGGGATTAGGGATGCTTATTCTAATGTGACTTAATGAGTTTGGGCATAACGAGACATTTTTAGGGATGTTGCTATGTTAGTCTTTTCTTAGAGAGATTTGGTATAATGCTCCTATTTTTCTTTTACAGTTGTGCTCAATGGTCGCACGACCTATTTGCCAAGTGTGAACAAGATTGAGAACATATTGAGAAATGCAGGCCTGGGGTTTTGCTCACTATGTGCAAGTGTGAGATGTAAGAAAGGGGCATCTTAAATTAATTTTTAGTTTTTGGATTGGACTATGGAGGATTAGATTCATGAATGGGTTTGGAGGATGGGGTTGTGATTTGTTTGCTGTGGGAATATTTGTGTGAATTTGTGATGATATTTGGTGGTATTTGTGATGTAAAATTGTAAATCTAGGGTTTTAATCTGAAATCCTAAATTAGTTTAGGGGTTTCAATATCAGGTTGTCGCTCTCGCCAACCTTAAATATTTTATTTAGGGTTTCAATCCAAAACCCTAAATATTTTAAATTGAAATCTCTAATTTAATTTAACAATCTGTTTTGGGGGTTTCAATATTGAAAGCCCCAAAATGTATTTAGGGATTTCTAATTGGTTTTCTTGTATTCTTTTCAGTTTTTATAGTCTCATTGGCATATGTCCAATCCTAGTGATCTCATCTTCAATATCAATCTCATCTCGGTTTGTAATTTTAATTTTATTACTTTATCACATATCTATATAATGTTTATATTTATGATTTTTTTCTTATTTTGTTTTTGAGGTTTCATAGTCTCACACCCTCACTTGCCTAAGTTTCAATCCTAATCTCAAATTTCTAATGATCTAATCTAGAATCCTTGATGGTCTCATTTGGTTTGAACTTGTAGATTATGTTTTTAACTTTTTTACATATGTATATATCATTATATTGTTTGTAATTCTAATTTATTTTTTTATTAATGTTTTAGGTTTATAATCTCACAGTCTCATTTGCTCATCACCCCCAAATTCCACTCTCAGGACTCAAAGTCATCTTGCTAGTCTGCTAGATACAATTTCTAATATTGTAATATTATTCATTTCAATTATTTGACAATTTGTAATATTTTTAGATTAATTTGTAATAGTTTTAGATTAATTTGTATTATTGTAATAGCTTAGATTATTTAGATTTTTATGTTTTATGCTCTAAACAACCTTTTTTTATTTTTATGTTATATGTAAGTTGTAAAATATAAATTTTCTTTTATTTTAAGACTTTTTTTTAAAAACAATCTGGATCGAAAATGGCCTAAGAAGAGGTTTTGGGCCCATTTGCCTTGGACGGGGGTTGAACGAACCATGGCTCGAAATCTGCCCCTTGTCACCTAGAAGGGAGGCCCCAACCTTGGGATGAATGGTCGGATCTCGCAGGAAAAACCCACCCCTGTTAAGGCGGGAGTAGGGTATGGGGTGTGGTCTACCCTGTCCGAGAGGATGCAGGTAGCACTCTTATCTAAGTCTTATATTTATTCATTTTTTTAAAAAATATGTGACGTTTACACACTTTATAACTATAAATAACATTTTTCATTCATTTTCAACCCACCTTTCTATTTTCCATGGCGGTCATTTCATTCTTTCTATTTAATTTGAATTTAAATTTTCCTTTTTTTTCCTCTCTTTTTGCGGAGCAGTTCGAGTCCACTCTTTGTTCCGGTCCATTCCGGCCCAATTTGGTATTTCGGTCCGGACTTAAGATGTCTGACAATTTGGTAAATTGTCTGAAATGGTAGGATGAACTTGTAATTTTGAATTCTTTTTCTCCTTCCTTGTGAGCCTGCGATGAAGCAAATCAGTTTCACTTTCCCTCAATTTCCTAATCCCTAATTTCTCTCCTACCCTACGCCAGACACCTTCCGGCCTCCAGCCTTCCGCCACAAGCAGCAGCTCGTTTACTCAGTCTACTCCGCCGCAGCTCCTCTTGTTCCACCGCAGGTCGTCGTTGATCTCCATTCCGCCGGTTCTTCCCGACTTCTCTCTCTCTCTCTCTCTCTCTCTCTGTGATGGCTTATAAATCATTGGTTCTGTTTTGGATTTGTAAAAACTGTATGAGATGCTTGAAATTTCTTCAATTACGCCTCCATAGTTCATACTTCATTACGTCCCCTAAATTCCTAATAGTTCATTACGTCTACAACTGTACAACTTCAACCTCGTTAATTCAGAGAGCATACTGCCAAAGAATTTGTTATTTCTATTTTTTTTTTTTTATTTTGTAGTATAACTCTAATCTGTGCTATTTGATTCTCTTTTAATAACAGCATAGCCTTCCTATTTAATCATTATTCTATCATCATTCCAGTTTTAATAGTGATATTTTAGGATTATGTAATTTGATGACAATGTGGATGGTTGTTGACACGCATAATTAAGTTGAGACATTAAAATTACAAGATGTAGAGATTACCTGCAAACAACAAAGGCTGTGAAAAGCCAATTGTTTCGAGGAGTGGCAGCAGCAGCACTAGTTTTCTTGGGTTTTACATATTTATCTCACCAACTCCATCGGAACCTTTAGAGTTGAAAAAAAGCAACCCCTGCCATGTCGATACAAGTTTAATCCCCTTGAAAACATCCCAAGTACAATCTTTGAAGAAAAACATTATTTTTGCTTCTTCTACCCAAAAACCCTAACATCTTCAGCTACATTTTCAAATGTGATACCTTTAGAAAGATGCACTTTCAGCGCTTACAATTAGAGACACCATGTAAGTTATTTTCAAATAGTTCTTTCAATTCGTGGGGAGATAATGAGAAGGCTTTGAAGAGTTAATGGCCATGTTTACAGCCATTGAAGCAAGCCATTCCCCAGGGAAGATGTTCCTAGCCTAAATCAAGTGCTAACTTGTATTGATGTTATTTTGGAATATAGTTTATATATATATATATATGTAATTATTTATATATATATATAATTTATCCATATAACAACTATCCCGAAATGGTACACCGAAATGTACTGGTATCGAAATATTCCGTTCTAGTACCTCAACCAGAATCGAATTCAAAACTTTGGTTTATATTGCTGGAATTTCTTTTGTAAAATATTGCTGGATGCTTGAAGCATTATATTGCTGGAAAAAGCTTGGTTGGACAATCTCCTCTGTTTGAACAAGAAAAAGAGACATGTAATTTAGGTTTTAGATATGATAGTTGGATACAAGAAAAGTTTGTACAAAGTTAAATTAATAACTTCTTAAAATCTGAGATATTTACCGTTAGATGCTCACTTGCAAATGATAATCATTGAAAATATAAGCAAAAAACAATAATTTAGTTATAATGAATAATTTAATTATTATGATATAATAATATACTGTCACATCTACTACCACTTCATTTCACCATTTACAATGCAACACATTGAACCGGCTGACTTGTTGTTCAACTGATATGCCCTCCCTTTGTAGTAAGTTAGTAACAAATGGGGAGTGTGAGGTTGTGGGTTCTAACCCCCACAGAGGAGTCCTCTCTTTTTAGAAATAAAAAAAGAGAGATATAGTTTATGGATCTACTCACCACAGATGGAGTCGTGGTTCTAATTGCCATGGTGACGCCTATGTGCTATGGAAAGGATACAAAGTGATGGAGATAAGAGGAATTTTTGTCTTTAATATGTTCTCATGAGTTTGTAAGTGCCGTTTGGAAAATTCAAAAAGAAAAAAAATGCAACATATTGAAGTGTCTAGGAAAATAGCACCGTTGGCAATTTTGGTGTTTATTTGCTTCTCTAGCTTGAATTTATCTCTCTGTATGAATCTTCATTTGCAACTTCTTTCTAACATATTAAATAGTTGATTAAGGAGATATTCCTTTGAATTGCAGGATAATTTGAGTAGGAATCCTATTTGGTATCTTTCTTGGTGTTATAGAAAAGGTAAGAGACCATCCCTTTCGACTTTACAATGTGTATCTTTGTCCTTCTCAGAAACTTTTCCCTCCAAATTACTTGTATTCTTTGTGCTCATTGTGTACATATGGTTCTTTTGAGATGGTGTTGTTAGTCTGTCTGGGATCAGGGATGTACATGTCTCTGCACCTATAAAAATGCAAAGCCTTTTGTTTCTGTAATGATACTTAAGTACCATTGTGTCATGTGTGAGATAGCGTTTCTCTGTAGAAACATTTCTAATGTACCCATTTTTTCCCCAATAATTTTGCCACGTCTAATTCTCTACAGATTTTTTTTTTTTTTGTTGGTCCTCGTAATTGACTGAATGTTTTTGTGGTCCAATTAACTTTGATATACCTGACAAGGTTGAATAATTTAGTGGGGCATGTCTTACATTCTGAACTTCTTGCACCTTACCTTGGATGGTGGTGGGTTTGTGAAAAACCAACCAATAAATATATATTGAATAACAAGGATGCTTATTGTCACGTAACCAAAAAGTTTTTAAATCTTTTCAAAATATGGACACCATTGTCGTGTAATAAGAAATTTATTAAATCTTTTTAAAATGAGGACATGTATTATAGAATCACCTAATAATCGCTCCCATATTGATTATCTACTTCTGTTTATATTTATTTTGGCGAAAAAATTAGGGGTAGATTAAAAACAGCATTACCGTAAGTACAAGTGATATATTTATAATCAAAGTCCCAACACTGCCCTTTTCAATATGATAAATTCCAAGCCAAAATACAAGGAGGCCTAAAACAACTATACAGCCCAAAATCCTCAGCCCTAAAGAATTCTCCAAAACCTCTCTCCTCTTTCTATTTCCTCCATTTCCTTAAAAATCATAGGGATCTCATTCCGCCATAGCTAGTGATTCCCTTTCTCTCTTTTGGCTGGTAAATTCCTCATTTATTTGTGAACCTTTTTTTCAGGGTTTTTTTCTCTTCAAACCTTTCTCAAGGAAAAGGTGATCATGAAGTTAGTGATTTTGATTACACAAGTGATTTTCTCGTGAGCCTCGGTTTTCCAAACCGCTTCTCTTAACTGAATCTTTCTTCGGTTGGGTATCCGGATTCATATCCGCATCTTCTGGATGCGGGTACTGTTATATAATGCAGCTACCAAGATTAATACTTGGTAACTGACTACCGTAACCGGGTTGAACTTTTAAAAAAAAAAAAAACTGACTTACGATCATTTTGATGTTCCAAAACAAGAGAGATTCTTCCACAGAGGAAAATAAAAAATAAACCCTAAGGAGTGAAAGCTAGCTATGATTTCATTCCGACATCCCTTTCCGCATATTCAATTTGAGATCTCAATCCTTCGTTCTAAGGTAAGCCTTTTATATTTTAAGGAAAAAAAATGCATTCCTTAGTTATAAAAAAATAAAAAAAAAAATAAAAAAAAGAAGAAGAAGAAGAAGTAAAAAAACACATTCCTTGAATCCTTTTATGCTTTCGAAACCCGAATCCGTTTCCAGTTCTATTGAATCAGTTCTAGTTATCTTTCATTTGGTTTTTAATCTCATACATTGTGACATTTCGTTTTGCTAAGTCTTTAAATTTTGGAGCTGTGTCATTGTCTATTTCTCTACTTGTGCTCTGTTTGTTTGCCAAGGAAATGTTAGAAAGCACAAGAAACTTAGTTTTTTACTTTTTAGATTCCTAATTGTTTTACATGTTTTAACCCCTAGTGGTTGGCTCAAGTGGTAAACGCCTTGGTTTTGGTGGTATGCTCCCTCTCGGTCAAAGGCTCAAATCCTCTTGGGTGCAAACAATTTCTAGGGTCCATCAGACTGGGGGAACTTCCCCTTGAATTACCCGAGGTGCACTTGCAGGAAACTCCTTGTAGAGGACCTATGCACCCCCAGGATTAGTCGGGACTTTGTTCTTGGACATCCGGTGCCAATAAAAAAAAAAAAAAAATTGTTTGGGACCTGATAAAGAAAGCAAAATCTCAACTGAACTGAGCCTGGCGCAGTTGGTTTGTTTAGCTAAGGATATAGTATCCAACAATTATTACTTATCAAAAAAAAAGTATCCAACAATTATTTTTCGTCTTTTCCTGTTTTATTGTCTGCCAAACAGAAAACTGCTTTATCATTCAGTTAGTGGCACACATGTTGTCTGAAGATTTGTAACCTGTACAGCCCTAGAAATGAACTCAGTGAGAACGCTTGCGTCGAGCCTCTTACGGTGGCCGAGTCAGACCATTGAGTGGTGCAGTTGTGCGCCTCATTACCAACCGCTGCAGCTACAGCAGTGGAGGGGGATCCGGGTGAAGGTCCGGGACGGGAACCTGGAGCAAGCGCTGACTTTGTTGCAGCGGAGGATGCAGTCAAGTGGGATTGAGCGGCTTATAAAGCGCCAGCAGACTCGCCACCTCAAGAACTCTGAGAAGCGTGTCTTGGCCCGCAAGAACCTTGAGCGCAAGATCCGATCCCAGGACCTCGCACGCAAGCTCAAAGCCATTCTTGTCAAGAAAGTCAGGTAAATTAATTTTGGACGCCTAGATTCTTTAATGTTTTTCACTACTATTTTTCCCCCCAAAACCCCTGTAAATTGTAGTTGAGGAATGCGCACAGGGTTTTTCTTGAATTTTATTCTTAAAGTGATTTGATCTGTTCATAGGCACTTGATATTAGTCAATTTTTAGTAATTTGAGTATTCATTCAATTTTAAAATGTAATTTGAGTTTGAACATTTGCAAAACTTCCCTGGAATGGTGTAAAACTGATAAAACCTATGGTGCTTCATTGTTCTCTAATCACATAGGTCCCATGCAGAGGGATAGATATGGCTTACACATCTAGTAGTTTTGTTTTGTGTTGCTACATGCTGTTTTTTAGTTTTTATGCCTTTTTTCCAGTTTATAATGTCTAAAAAATCTACCTAGACTGCATCTTAGTCATCTATATTGTTAAAGGGATTCTTTCTGTCTTTTGTTTTTTTTGGAGATAGAGAGCTTTTGTTGATACTGAAGTTTTTATTATGTGAACCTGCGAGAATGTAAATTTTGCATACGTGCTACTTGAGGGTAAGGCTTTGGAATCCACTCAGGACAGATAATATTTGAGATAGTCAAATGGGCAACTTCCAATAATATCCATGGAAGCATTCCCTTCCAAACCATCCTCAGACACCTGTTTGTAACTTGCCCTGTTTGCTAGATTTTAGTCGTAGAAAAAAAAAAAAAAAAAAAAAAAGAAGATAATGTTTGAGCTAGTTGATGCTAGTCCCATGTGAAATCACTATTACGTGAATATACTGTTTAATGGGCGTTATATAAAAATCCATTTTTTTATTGTTGATGGGTTATCACCAATATTGCATATTGGTTATAAAAAGTTGATGATGATGGGTTTATTGTATCGATCTAGGAAAAATTAAGCTTCTGGCCTCTCCTTGGGCTCGCTTTAGCTGTAATTTCGGAGGCATTTTTTGTCCTGGTACTTTAGGGTTATGATGCCTGAGATAGATGCTAATTGGGCACTCCTCTTTTAGTTTGGCCTGATAATTATTTCCTAATATCTGGGTTTGGGTATTTAAATAATTGGTTATCATTGCTTGAGCCAAAGCATATTTGAGCAGTTTGAGACAATTTTTTTTTTTTTTTTCCTTCTCTTAGTTTTTTGGAGAGGTAATAAAGAATGCAATTCTTGTAATCTTCCCCAATTGGAGTTAAAAAGGTGATAGTTTCATAGGTTACCTGTGTACAGCAGGTCCTTGGTGTTTTCTTTCTTTTTACTTGGACTTGGAGAGGTAGGCAATGGGCTCTGGAGTTTGACTGTTTTGTTTATTCACTCAAATCCTGGAACTGGTAATTTGGATAGGGATTTCCTTCCAAGAGGGCTGCCATCTATGTGATGTATTGTGGTGGGATTTCCACATTCATATTTTTGTCCGTTTTATCTTCTTATGTTTTCTTTCCTCTCTTTCTTGAGGACTCTTCTCTTTCCAACAAATCAATTCTCTAAAATATGTTAATTTCTTCATTTATTTCTGCTCATATGTGCTTGATTGGTTTTTTGCAGGGGTCTCTAAGGACAGCTTCGGAGTAGTTTCTTCATAGGAAATGGATAACACAAGTACCCTGTTAATTTTGCTGGCGTGTTCTTTTTTTTTTTTCTTTTTTTTTTTTTGTGGAAGTCAGGGGTTATGCAAATCTGCAAACTCTCTTCCCCACTCACTACAATCAAATAAATAGGGATTAAATTGGCTTTCTTTTCAGTTGTTCACAAATTCATGCAGTTTGACACTTGATGCTGAACATGCATTGAGATTTTTGAACGGTTCATCACTTGGCAATCTTAGCGCAATGTGCTCAAGGTGGAAACATTTGTATGTGTTTCTAAATTTTCATGTGTTTTAGCTAAACTTTCATTCATGAGGGGGAAGTTACTAAATATAGTGATTTCCCCCTCAAGTTCAATCAACCTATTATTTCCTATTTTGGGATTTTTAAATTAATTTTTGGCCTTTTAAAATGCCACGTCATTCTTCTCCCTCAGAAAAATTATGAGATGGATAGAATTGCACACACCAGTAGAATTGGTGAAGAGCGAGAACCTAATTAGTAAAATGTGAAAATTAAAATTTGAGAGTATTTTATAAAACTTGTGGAATTAGGGGTTAATTTTCCTTATCTTTATAAACTGCGCGAGACTTGCTGTCTTATATACTACCTTAGGACCATATAAATCATTTTCCAACAAAGAATCATTTCCCTTTACCCCTTGTCTTGTCTTTGCTTTATTTATAATAATCCATGTATAAGGTGGCTTTACTTTTGACATGCCGATTGAGTTGAGTTTTTCACTTACCCAAAGCTTAGTGGAAATATTTGGCTTAAATGATCATAGAACTGATTTTAGCATTGGTGGAGGTGGAGTTTCTGCACCATGAACTACACTACTTATTTAGTTATTCCCAAGGAGGCTGACCTGGTTCTTGCACAGCCTCAAGTCAGCCATTTTCCACTTGCAGCCAGGATGATAAACAGTAAGATAAGGAATACCATGATATAGTGACAATTGACAAATATAGCTTGCATGTATTATCCCTGTTTTTATGCCATGCCAAGAACTTGCTCAAGAAATAGAAGAACTGTCATAAGTTGGAGGAGGCAGAGGGCTACAGTTGCACATTATCAGAAAGAATCTTGGAATATATATAATCGGTACTATGTCTAGATAATCTCATCAATAAAAGTTTGTGCTTTTTTAGGCAATTTTAATACCATGAATTTTATGATAAATTGGGAGTACAAGCCATATTCATTTATATATAGGAAAATTATTTTTATTATAAAATATATGTAATATATCATATGAATTTACATCAATTTGTAATTTTTTTTATATATATAAAATTTCTTTGTGGTTGATGTACTTGTCGAAAATAATTTTCCAAAATAACGATATTTTTATATAATTTTTACAAATTTCAACTTCTTGAAGAAATGATTTGTAGAAATCTCAAATAAACAAGTTCTGTATAAGTCTTTATAAAAAAAAGTATATTCTACCTAAAAAAAAGTGTTAAAAAAATTAAAAATGATCTTTTATTAGTGAGATTTTTTTTTTTTTTTTATAAAAAATTTATATAAAATTTATTTATTTAAAACTTATAGAACAGCTCAACTCATTGCGTATAAATCCAAAATTTTTGAAAAAGTACAAAACAGATCAACAGAATTGACAGGACATGAGAGAGAATATCATGGGCATGGATGGATGAGACTTTCACTACTGTCAGCGATTTCATTCCATGAAATATCTTTAGAGAATATCCAATTAGAATGCTATTGGAGTGTAGGAAAGGAACTCTTCAGCTCTCCATATTATCAACACGGTAGACAACAAAATCATTGGCTACTGTTTGAAACAATAATGAATTTTGATTCGCTTTTAACCATTGGATTTTATTTGTTTAACAGTTTTTGAGTTTCATACCACTACTACTTGTTTTAAAAGTTGACAGTTATGGTCTAATAAGGTGGGACAAATTGTTTAGAATGGGCTAATATCTTAAAACTACAACCCATTACAGTTAGAAGCCCAACCCACTTTCCTTAGTCATTGACCCCTTTACAACTACGATGCTCCCTCTCTCGCGCTCGCTCGCTCGCTCCCAGCAATCTCCGATATATAGAGTACTTCTAACTCTTTCCCATTCATTCGTTCTATTTTCCAAGGAAAAGAAGACATAAGACGAATCCCTCTTATCGCAGGTCAGTTTCTTTTCTCTCTGTTTGATTTGTGTACGACCTCTCTCTCTCTCTCTCTCTCAGTTGGCTTTCCAACCACCTTTCTATTGTCCATGGCGTATTTTCTTCCTTTCCATTTAATATGAATTCTATAGATCCCCTTTTTCCACTCTTTTGCGGAGGAGTTCGAGTCCCTTCCGCATTCCAAATTCAAAGATATTTTTTTCTTAGTTATGAAAATAAATAAAAAAACAATGCAGGAAATTGGCAGCATATTGTGATTCGAATCGAATTGAATCCCTTTCCTGTTCTCTCTTGGAGATGGAAGCGAAAGAAGATTAAAGTCTGAAGGAAAAAAAGGGAGAGGGGGGGGGGGGGGCGGAGTGCAAAACGTGTTTTCCGTGGTAACGTTTACAGAATCATTCACGCGTCCCCAATGCGTCCTGGTAAAGTTAAGTTTCGTAGGGGCAAAACAGTCTTTGCATCTCACCCTTCCCGTTTAGTACACGGGTCTCCCAAATTACCGGAGGGGACATCATCGTCATGGTCATGTCCCTTACTTTTCACATAAAAAAGCTAGAAAATGACAGTGACAACCCACGTTCTTCATTAATTCGTTTCTCTTCTTTTTAGTTTTGCACATCGATTTATAGAAAATTTTTATTTATCATACTCACGCGCTGAACACCATACATTTTTATAATTTATTTTTAATTTTTTTTCTTACTAAATATGTGATATATGAATAATAAATAGAGGAATTCAATAAGTTTAAGAAAAAAAAAATTAAAAAAGTGTAGTATATGGTGTGTGAAGATGATGAGTAGCAAAACTCCGATTTATATACGAATTAGGCATCGTTTATTTTCGCAGATGAGTTGCGATTAAAGTTAAAAGTTAAATAAAATATTGTTAGAATATATTTTTTTAATATTATTTTTATTTTTTAATTTGAAAAAATTGAATTGTTTATTTTATTTTGTGTGTGAATTTAAAAAAATTGAAATGATTAAATGTGATGAAATGTATTATCAGTAATTATGAAAACAAACTTGGCCGGTGTGTGATTAATGTTAGTTTTATGCATTGAAATTATGTGACTGCTAAATGAGACTTTTCGTCAACAGCAGGAGCAGCGTGGTTGGCAAGCAGTGCTTTGACCCAAAAAGGAAGCTTCTTGGCCGGTGTGTGAATAGAGAACCGGGCTGTTAAACACGGTTGGCAGCCCGATTTTCTTAAATAGATTCCACACCCAGGTAAGATAACTCATCGCCCTAAACGAATATGCCCACTTTTGCTATGTTCTCGCGTTGTTCTTAATCGAATATACCAGTTGCTACATTCTTGTTTGATTTCCTTCTATTGTGGCTCACTCTTTCTGAGTCAAATCTGTTACAACGCATATTATTTGTTGATATTGTCAGTGGTTGATCTTTATAGACCAACTCATTCTTATTAACTTGCGCAGGTCGGATTTTTGTTTGTCTGCGTCTTCACCTATCCAATTGAGTCAGCAGTATCGTAGCTTATGATGTGACAAAAGGTTTCATTAGTATTGGTATGAGAGATTTTGAGTTGCGTTACCAAAATGGGTTCCTTGTCAGGAATCCTTCAACGACCTCTAGTTGCGGCTGCTGCGGTCACTGTAGCATCTGTTTCTGCTGATCTTTCTGATAAACTGCCATTACACAAATCCTCAGATACTTGTGCTGCCTCGGATTTAGCAAATTCATCGGTTTACAATTCCTTGCAAGGATCAAAGCCATCATGGGTTTCTCATATCTCAGTTTCTAAGCTAGCCAACTTGTCATTTGTGACTAGAATTCGAGTGCCTGTTCCTAACATTAACTTCCCGGTTCCTGATTCAGGCCGCAATTTTGTACCCAGTTTGTTCTCTTCTTCTGTTGCATCTTCTCCGCTTCTTCTTAATTTGTATCAGTCCGCAGACTTGGCCAAAGCTCCAAAGCCAACTGCACATGGGCATAGTATATCTAACTCGCCTTCTGAGGTTATGTATCGATGGCATTTACCTGAGCCAAATGCCATAGATGTATCAGGTGTTTCTGATTGTTCATCTGCAAAGTCTAGAACGGTGGTGGTTTTGCTTGGATGGTTGGGAGCAAAGCAGAAACATCTTAATAGATATGCAGAATGGTATACTTCGAGGGGGTTTCATGCCATTACCTTTACTTTTCCAATGGCTGAGATTCTTAGTTACCAGTTTGGTGGGAACGCTGAAGAGCATATAGACTTGCTTGTGAACCACTTGGCTGGTTGGTTAGAAGAGGAGCATGGAAAGAACCTTGTATTTCATACCTTCAGCAACACTGGATGGTTAACGTGAGTTTACTCTCTTGAATACACACAGTGTGACAATTTTCTTATTTTCTTACTTTGTGGAATCAAGTTGCTCTATTGGTTATTTGGATTTTTATTTTGTAAGCAGGTATGGGGTTATTTTGGAGAAGTTGAAGAAACAGGATGCTTCTTTGATGGGAAGGATTAGGGGTTGCATTGTAGATTCTGCACCAGTTGCAGCACCTGATCCACAGGTAAATGATACTTTCAGCTCTATGAGAGGCTTTTATTTACATGTTTTTTTATTATAAGTGGTTTTTGTTCACATGATGAAGGAAACTGCTCTTATGTTGGAGAGTAAACTTTTGTCATTAACATTCCTATGTCTGATAAACATAGACCTTTGTGACCTTTGTTTCAGTCCAAAGAGTTGGCCAAAGCTTCAAAAACCTTTTAACTTTAGTATGTCTGAAATTATCTGCTACGACCAAAATAATAATTGGATGTCCATAAAAATCTAAAACTATAGGCCAGCTGTGTGGGACTTTTTTGTGCACCCTCAATTTCAATAAATGTTTTATGTCTCGTGCACTTTCTCACGAGTAACTGTGTTAATGCTGTTTGTTTTATCTTGCATCTGTTGCTCTTGTTGCTGCCAATTCTATGTTGCCACTGCTTTTTTAAAGTTGACTGGATGAATATGGTGAACAATGGTTAATGGATCCTCCATTTCTTCTGTGTAGGTCTGGGCTTCAGGTTTCTCTGCAGCTTTTCTAAAAAAGCGTAGTGTTGCAACAAAGGGAACTATTAGTCCCAAGGAATCTGGCATGGAGGTATTGGTTGGCAATAATCAAGCTGCGGAACCTAAACCTGCAGTGACTGAAGCAGCATTGCTTTTACTTCTCGAGAAGTTCTTTGAGGTGGTCTTGAATCTCCCTGCAATTAACAGGTAGTTATCCTTTACTGAAATTTCACTGCTGGATCATTTAATAAGCTTGTAGCCTTGTAATGCCTCATAAGCTTGAAAATATGTTAAATAATTTACGAGTTAGGAATTACTTTTTTGTTCGAAGGTATTCAATTGAATGCAAGGGCAGGGGAAAGGGTTATGTATCTTAAATAAGAAAGCATCATATGCAAATTTCTTTAATTTTTTTAGAGAGATACTTATTGTGTACTTGGGTTACGCCTTTGAAAAATTATATTCTTAAGCTGGTATGTAGAGCACACCTATAGTAAAGTGCTTACATGGCATAATTTGATTTGGAAGATAAATTCTAAAATTTGAATTTTACAAATCAAATCTTACTATTTAAGTGATGTAGATGGTATACTCTACACACCGGCTTGATAATAGAATAACTTTACGCCTTTTGGGCTTTTCAATAGAGATTATTTAACTTGTTGCAAAATCCCCCCTCCCCCCTCCCCAATAGAAGTTACTTTTATTTTTCTGCTCATTTCATATGACATGTCTAGGCATTTTATTGAAACTTTGCCCGTGGGGTTATTGCATTTATTTTAGGGTTATCTAGTTCCAAGATGGCTCTTAAACATTATCCTACTCATTGACACCATTTTGCAGCATAGATTACATTGCTGCGATGGTAAACTAATTAAGTAGCAGCATTTGATTAGTATAATTAATATACTAATCATCTGGACCTTACTGTCTCTCAACTCCTTAAAATGATTTCGTTGGATTACAGGAGGCTTTCTGATGTATTGAGGCTGTTATCATCTGGGCAACCAAGCTGTCCACAATTATACATATATAGCTCTGCGGACAGAGTTATTCCTTCAGGTTCGGTGGAATCATTCATAAAGAAGCAGCAGAAGGCAGGGCATGAGGTCCGGGCCTGCAACTTTGTGTCCACACCTCATGTTGATCATTTTAGAAATGATCCAAAACTGTATAGTCTGCAGCTGACCCAGTTTTTAGAGGACTGCGTGCTTACATGTTGCAAACGTTCGGTATAGTCAAGCTCATGAGTCGCTAACCGACTCTTTCTTACAACATTTATATTTATTTATATAACTCATAACTGATTCATTGATCTAGAGGTTGTTGAATGCAATAAAAGAGTTTTAGCTATCTATTCATATTACTTTGTTCTTTACATGTAAAAAATAAATAAATACATGAACAGGATATATCCGATTCAATACAGGCCAGGGTTTCTTTGATACTAAGAAGCTATAATCTTTATTGAATAATTCGTGGCCGGCAACTCAACATGTTTTATTTAATTTTACTGGTACAAGTCTGTGTGATGTTGGTGCATCTTTGACTTCAATAACAGTTGGTATGGAGCATCCTCCCTGGAGTTTGTGATTTTCTTACGAAGATTGGGTATCCGGGAAAATAGTATAATTCTTCTCGAAGTTAAACTAGGAAATAAGACATTTTTTCCGTTTGGAGACGTCGATGGATGCTATCTTAATTCAACTCATTTCATTTTTATAATTTTTTTAAATTTTTATACAAAATATAATAAATAATTAAATTTTTTTTAAATTATAAAATAATAATAATATTAAAATATAATATTTTATTTAATTCATTTTAAATTATCTTATCTCCTCTCATCTTATCTTATTTCACTAATTAAACGAGCTTACAGAATGAGAAGAAAAAATATTAAAAAAAATAAATATGGCAATTTGGGGCCACCAACAACAATGATTGAGACTTGAGAGACTTTGAGAGTGATAATGACCCTCAACCGGTCTATGCGAAACTACGAAATGCCCTTGCCGAAGAAACACAATGGTAACCATCTACCGAGGATATTGATGTAACTTCATCAACAAGAACGTTATTTGTACTCTACTCTCACTCTTCGCGCAAAACACACACCCACGCACTCCTACCACCGACTCGAGTAATTAACGAAACCCCTAATCCTAATCTCCCCAAATCAGTGTTAGGTTTAGGGATTTGTGACTCTGCAAGCAAGCCATGGCTTCCAGCGTCTGCATAAACGAAATCCTGACGGACGACGAGATACGATTGATTCTGGCGAAGCTTGGGAGCGACAAGGACATGGAGGCGTTCGGCTTGGTCTGTAAGAAATGGCTGTATCTGCAGAGCACGGAGAGGAAGAGGCTAGCCGCACGGGCCGGAATCCACATGCTCCGCAAGATGGCCGCGAGGTTCTCCCGGGTCGTGGAGCTCGACCTCTCTCAGTCCGCTTCCCGCTCCTTTTTTCCCGGTGTTATCGACTCCGATCTCTTTGTTATTGCCGATGGGTTTAGGTGCCTCAGAGTGCTCAATTTGCAGAACTGCAAAGGTATATTCTTCTGTTTTTTGTTTTTTCCGAGAAAGTGAACTAAATTTGTTTATCTGACTGTGTTTTGTGCCCAATTTGCAAAGTTCTTTTTTGGATTGGTTTAGTGAGCTTTTGGAATTTGAGTGCTTGGTTGTGTTTGTTTGACTGTTCTGTTTGTTTCTGGGAAGGATTGTTTATTTCTCTGAGAAAATGTGTGGATGGGATGGAAGTATAGGAGGTGTATTAGAATGCTCAATTGGAGAATGATGGCAACTGCAAATTTGGATGGTTTGCTGTCTCTCATGAAAGTTCTATTTACTAGTGAGAAAGATATGAGACCTGGGAGATCTTTTTGGGTATTTGTGCTAAATTTACTGAAAATTTTATCATTTAGTTTTTTTTTTTTACTGGTTTTGGTATTATGAGGGTAACGAACTTGTTGAATTGAAGTTATTTTGGTTTGTTAGTTGCTTTAAGAAATTGAGGAAAAATTCTAAATTACATTAAGACTACTCAAAGTTACAAATGGAACTCTTGAAATTGTTGTAAACTGCAAGAACTTCCCCCTCTCAGGCAACACGGGAACCCATTCACTCCCCTATCATGCTAAATATGTTGGAATAGGTATTTCAGTTAGTTTGATGGGTTTTCGTATGTTTCTAGGGAAAATATCCAATTTTACTGAAGGAAAAAAATGTGGAATTTAGATTAAAGGTAGATATCCGATGGTGCTCTATTTGCAGAATGTACATTTTGATTGTCTAAGTTGTTGGATGGTTGTTTGTTTCTTGGAAGAATTCTTGTTTTACTGAGGAAGAGAAAGTACATAAGTTGGGTGTAAGAGGTGTTTGCCATTGTAACACTTCAATGGGAAATGTTTTGCTGCTTGATTTGATGGGATATGTTTCTTTTAGATATTTGTACTGTCAGTTTCATCCTGTGAGATCATTAAATTTACATATACATGGTTGATATGGTTCGGTGGATGGAACAAATACAGGACCAAAACTTGGAGCAGAATCGGGGATATATATATATATATATATATATATATAATTGATAGTGACATTTAGAGGTGAAAGTAAGATTAGACTTTGATGGTTGTCAGAGAAACTTGCATTGAAACATATCTTCAACCTCTCCTATCTTGTTACTGGTTGGGTGGGCTTGAGGTTCCAAACTTTTACTTGAGGTCACCAGTTAACTTTGAACTTTAGTTAAATACAATTTGTGATTGATATGCATCAATTGAATAAAATGCTGTTTTATTTTCTAATACCCATAAAATGTTCATATGGTTTGCTGGTTTTTTTTGCTTACTGAAACAGTTGATTGCAGTTTGTAATTTATTCCCAGGTTTTATTTTGGATGTTCTTTTACTATGCCATTCCATCTGGAGTTCCTGTTTTGTTTTTTCTTTATATTATTTTTACTTGATGAAATCGGTTTTTTACTTTCCCTTATAGTTTCTTTTGGAGTTGAATCTAACATGCCTAACATGGTTTCCTTTGTTATTGTTTTCTTGTTTTGCAGGAATCACCGATGCTGGCATGGTGGAAATTGGGCATGGTCTTTCTTCACTACAATGCTTAGATGTATCCTATTGCAGGAAGCTAACTGACAAGGGATTATCAGCTGTTGCTGAGGGTTGTTGTGAACTGAAAAGCCTACATCTTACTGGCTGTAGATTTGTTACAGACAAATTATTACATGCTCTTTCCAAAAACTGTCACAATTTAGAAGAGTTGGGGCTGCAAGGATGCACCAATATAAGTGATTCTGGACTCACGAATCTTGTAAACGGTTGCCAACGTATTAAGTTTTTAGATATCAATAAATGCAGCAATGTTGGGGATGGTGGGGTTTTAAGTGTGTCTGAGGCCTGCGCATCTTCTCTCAGGACACTCAAGTTGTTGGATTGCTACAAAATTGGAGACGCCTCTATATTTTCCTTGGTCAGATTCTGCAAAAATCTAGAGACTCTTATTGTTGGTGGCTGCCGGAACATCTCTGATGAATCTTTAAAATCACTTGCTGATTCTTGTAAAAATAGTCTGAAGAACTTACGGATGGATTGGTGTTCAAATATCTCCGACTCTGCATTGAGCTGTATCCTCAATCAGTGCATAAACCTAGAGGCTCTCGACATTGGGTGCTGTGAGGAGGTGACAGATGCTGCTTTCCAAGGTTTAGGTACTAGGGAAATTGAATTGAGTTTGAAGGTTTTGAAGGTTAGCAACTGTCCAAAGATAACAATTGCGGCGATTGGTCTGCTTTTTGACAAATGCAACTCTCTGGAATATCTGGATGTGAGGTCATGCCCACTTATCACAAAGGCCGGATTCGATGAGGCTGGATTGCAGTTTCCCACACGCTGCATGGTGAACTTTGCAGGGAGTTTATCCGAGTCTGATGTTTTGTGTTTAAAACCCTTGATTTGAACAGTCTGGCACTACTGGAAGAAAGTTCTTCCCTTCAGAGTTATCATACCTTTGAAAGCCTGACAGATTACTGCAACTGGTGAGAGTTAATCCGACTAGCAGCCCTGTTCATATTCATTTTATTCTGGGGTTAGAATTTGCCTTCTTGTTGTTGGAGTTGGATACTTGTCACTCATATTTTACATGTATATGTTGCATGTGCATTGTATTTCGGTTGCCTCGTAATCTATTCCTTGTTTCTTTGGATTGAAAAATATTGTATTTAGCCCCCTGGTCTGCATTTTGAACTCTGCCTCATAATTTAGTTTTGTACCTGTTGCAATCGACTTTTCATACTTAACGTCGTCCCGCAGAGATTGTTGCACCATAGAGATTAGGAGGATGTATGGGAGGATCTCGAAGATAGCTGATTGCGTTTAAAATAAAACAAATAAGGTGGAGTGGTTTTCTTTTGTGAGAAATGTGAAAAGGTTTTGGGGTATCAGTGTATAATATACCGAGAGGGCTTGATGTGTTCGCCAGTCAGATGATGGATTTCAATTGGAAGCATATCTTCTGATACCAACTATAGATACGTTGAAAAGAGTTTAGCCATTTTATCGATGGTTCCAAATGGCAGCATTGTATTACCAATTTCTTAATGAACTACCATCCAACTAGTCAGGCAATGGGAGATAGTCTCCGAGGGATTGATTGGTGGATGAAAATGAAATCAATAATAATGGTCACTAATATGTTCATGATGTCTGCCCGGGAAATGCTCATTATGTAATCAATCACCTGTGGGATATGCTTTATTCACAATTCTGAAGTTCATTGATTTGCCTGTTTCAATGCTTTTTGGGGATTGTTCCATTCTGTGAAGGTATCAGATATGTAGTTCGAGCCTACGTCCAACTTGCTTTTAGTCTTTTTCAAACGATCTCATTGCATCTATGCAATTATTATGTAGGAAAAAGTTGACGCGGTTGAACTTAGGCTAGCTAGCTGTTCAGCGTACCATATTTGAGTTGTAAGTAGCACAGACATTGTCTCTTGTAGCCTCCCTTTTCCTTCTACCACGTGCATCTTAGCTTTCTGGTGTCAACTTTCTTCCAATAGTAAGGAAAAGGGACGGAAGAAAGAAAGAAAAAGAGAGAAATGTTTAAATTAACCAAATCTCATGTAGAAAGAAATGATAATGTATAATGTATAAATAGCAAAGGATTGGAAGTTTAGTCTTAAATTATAATTGGAACTAAGCAATGGAGTTAGGTTATTGGATGTTGATGTGGGTGTTTGTATACCAGTGTGTGATGATTAGTGAGTTCCTATGTAGAATTTGGAATTCAAACTAATAAACTTCAATATTTTTTATGAAGTGGCACTATCACATTAGTTGGTTTTAAAGATATAGTTGTGTGAATATGTTGATTTCTTGGAATATATTAACAGAAAAGTTAATAGAAACTTAACACCTGAGATTTTATTGCAAAAAGTATGAAACTTTTGATTTTGAAGTGGTGCAGAAAAGAAGATGCCCTTGATTCGTCTTGTTTGGATAGTGAGATGTAATGAGATGTTTTATATGAGTTGAATAAAATATTATTAGAATATTATTTTTTAATATTATTATTGTTTGGAGATTCGAAAAAGTTGAATTGTTTATTATATTTTATATGAGAATTTAGATAAGTTATAATGATGAGATGAGATGAGATGGATTGAGAGTGTTTCTATATCCAAATGGGGATAGTCTTTTGTTTTTCACTGGATAAAAATAGTTTTGAGGTATAAAACTTGGTTGCATTCTTCTTGTCAATCTTTTATATTAATCCTGAGCTGTGTCTTTCAAAAAAAAAAAAAAATTCCTGAGCTGTGAATGAATGAGAAATAGCAGTGAAGTCTGTAATATGGTGGCCTACAAGAAATAAGTTCGACTGTTTTGAGTGTCATTCTAGAAGGTTGCTACCTTGGTTACACAAAACCATCTCATCAAATCTCATATAATCATTACAATTTTTTCAAACTATCACACAAAATATAATAAACAATTCAACTTTTTCAAATCCCAAAACAACAATAATATTAAAAAAAATTATATTATAACAATATTTTATTCAACTTTCAACAAAACATCTCATCTCATCTCATCTTAACTGCATAACCAAACAAGATTTTCGTTTTAACTTACATTACTGTTGACAATCAGTATTTTTTTTTTAATGGTCTAAGAACCAATCTCTTGATTAATTTGTAAACTCATTGCCTGGTTGCTCAATTTGGGTCTTTGAATGCTGTCCTTACTCTCCTTTTAGTAGTTTTACTTGGCAACTATTCCACATTTAGTTGAGTTGAGAGGCATGTTTCCTGTCTCAATGACACAGTGCGTGATGTTCCGTTCCGAACAAGATGTATTTTTGTTTTGAATATTGCTTTCTATGTCAGAATTTATTGGTTGTTGTTGAAGCAGGGGAGAATCATTCTGCTCATCAACTGTCAAAATGGGACATAGCCAATACCAGTATTGATATCAGTAGCCAACATTGGTTGAGGCACTAAAAGACCACCTTTTATGTATATACACGTTATAAATGGCTTGTATTACAGTAGCTGGAGCAAGAGGAGAAGGTACTTGTATTTTAAGGCTACGAGTTATATTCACTCTGAAGATTGAGAGACAGCCTGCTGAAGAAGTTTGAAGGCATTCTGATTATTTACGAAACCCATGAACCAGAAGTCAAAACTATCCACAGTTAATATTTCTATGTACTTTTGTGAAGGCCTCTTTACATTCTCACTCTGATTGACTCTCTTTATCTTCTTAATTGGGATCATGACCTGCACAAAATAGATGCCACTTAAGAGAGAGAGAGAGAGAGAGAGAGAGAGAGAGAGAGAGAGAGTCAATATCTTGTGAATACTTACCTTGTAATGGGCTCTAACCGTTTCACCTTTTGCAGAAGAGATTTTGATAGATCTCTCGCTACAAAAGGCAACCTTGTCGGTTGAGATGAAGAGAAGGCCTGCTATAGGACCTGCTGTTGTTGATATATAGCACTGAGAAGCCTTGAATAGTTTTTCTCCTTCTCTAACTCCAAATATCTGTTTGAAGATCTTATCCACTCCACCTACTTGAAGAACTCTAGCCCCCAACCTCAACTTTCCCTTCACGGTTTCAGTGATCTTTGGCCCCAATCTCACTGCAATTTCATAACTTTCGAAAATTAGAATTTCTAATTGGTGAAACCCCATAGCTTGAATCACGAAAACTAGTATGGAATCCACGAAAGGCAATGAAAATTCAGGAACTAGAAACAGCAATGAAATGTTTACCATGCTCTCGAACTCCATATGCAGCATGTGCTATATTGTCTGCCTTCTTTGCAAGTTTATTCATCATATTAAGCACAGAATCTGCTCTACCTGCAACGTGAAGACCATTTCATTAGGAACAAAACCTTCATTGAGAGAGAGAGAGAGAGAGAGAGAGAGTCATACCATGTTTCAAAGTGGGAGGCTCATTTGAGGAACCCTCAACGGCTGCCGAGCTGATTGGAATTCCAATAACAGGTTCAGGAATCTGGGATGTCATGTTTCAGTAAATGGCAAAGATTCCCTGTGGCGTTCTTGAATCTGTTTTTCTGCAACGCCTTGTGCCGATGAATTAAAGTTCTTTCCTATCAGGGATCAAGCGAGAGAGAGAGAGAGAGAGAGGGGGAGAGGGAGCTTGCTAAGGTTGATCAAGCCTTGTATTTAAAGGCCCAAGACATGGTCGAGGATTCTTAACTTTATGTTGCATGAGTCATCTATTGCTCATCCAACAAGAATAAAGGCAGAGACACCGACAAGTAAAGATTGATAATTCCTTCACAAAGAAGACATTAAGTAGATGGTGCCTTTGGTTGCTACTTGCTTTCCAAGTCTTCAGTCATGTTCTTCCCTAGTATTAGCTGCATTTTCCATTTTCCATTACTTTTTCTACTTTATTTTATTAAAATATATAATTCCAAAAGCTTTGTTCCCTTCATTCAGATCATTCATTTTCTCCCCATAAATTTGGATATTTGAAAGTTGAAAGAACTGCAACTTAAACCCATTTCCTCGTAAATTTGGCCATTCCCTATGAACAATAAAACAAGGCAATGAAGAGACTATCCACGGAATACCAATCTAACAGTATTTGATCTCCAAAAGTGATACTCTTTGAAGGGTTTGGACTCTAAGGTCCTGTTTGGATAGTGAAAGTATTTTATCTACTCTCATCTCATCATTACAACTTTTCTAAATTTTCACACAAAATATAATAAACAATTCAACTTTTTCAAATCTCAAAACAATAATAATATTAACAAATAATATTCTAACAATATTTTATTCAACTTTTAACTTTCATCTAAAATCATCTTATCTCATCTCATTATCCAAATTGCACCTAAAGGTGCAAACTTTGTGGATGAATCTATGTGGGAATGTCTCTACCTTTTTTTTCATGTTATTTTTATATAATAACCTAACTATATCCACACATCGTGCGAGTTTACGGCTAATTAACTAATAAAAAAGAAAAAAAAAATGAAATTAGAACCTTGCATTGCGATTAATGATCAGTTCTATATAGAACTCAAATATATATAGTATGGTAGATAACTCTTTTGTTTATAGTTCTGATTATGAATGAAAAGGTTTGTTTGTGTTATTATTTTCCGAATAAATTAAGGTCTTTTGCATGTGTAATAATCCTCTTATTGCCTTGAATTGATAGATAAACAGTGGGCCAATCCTTCTAGGTGAACGTTCTTGTATATCATGACTTGGTCAGTTAATGACAGAAAGTGACTTACATTATCTTACGTACAACGATTTCACAAGTTGTCTTGTTGCATGATCTGGATTCGACCAAGGAGATATTGTATTATAAGGAAGTCATGTTGATTTTAAGGAAATTTTTAGCTAATTCGAGAGACAGACGTATCACTGTCATCTTATTATAAGTAATATTATCATATAATTTCCGAAACATTTCTGTTGCTCCTATCGAGCTACCTCAGCTTTTCCACTTCATCTGTTGTGATCATTCACTTATCTAGCTATCTCTTATACTATATTTTCGAACTCCAAACCTCTATTTTGAAGGCAGGGGTTATGCCAATCATTTCCATACTATTTAAATGAACATGGGTTGCATAAAAGGCCCATTAACTTCCATTTTTCAATCATTCACTAGTAACAACGTACATGCATCATATGTCATGGTTGCCCCTTCTTTTTCCTCCTGATGACTGTGTGAGGGTGTGGCATTGGAGCTTTATGAGTTGGCATAATAATAACTTTGTGATGCTAACCACATGATTTATGGACTGAAATTCATAACAACTTTATATTAATACACATCTTGTTGTCAATATTAATGTATCTTTCAATCTGAGGTGTGAATGACTGGACAGTAGGCCATAACATATTAAAGATGTATTGCTTCTTTGACAAATGCATGCCTCTTCCAATTACATTAAACATCAATTAATATCAGTAGGTTCAATTAAACAAATTGGAGTACTATTGGAGAAGACTTTTAAGGCCACAGCCTGCCTTTGGTCACACATAAATGGCCAGGCTGATCACCTGTGTGTATATTTTGTGTTTATGGGGAAAGTGACTTGCCACATCGTTGCTGCATCAGCTCGTCCCCACTTCTATAAATTTATCTTTTCCAATCATTTCATGACATATTAACGATGATGAAAAAGATAAATTACATTACTCTTTCACATATTTTTCATTTGTTTTAATAACTGAAATTGGACAATGAAGTTATATATATATATATATATATATATATATATATATATTAGTTTTTAGAAAAATTCTATTTACAATTCTGAGTGGGTGACTGCGTGTACAGTCTCATTGATGAATGAGGGTAAAAAGAGAAAAAATAAATTTTTAAAAGGGATATTATTATGATTTTAATTTTTTTTAAATATAACTGTAAGGACTTACATGAGTAGTCTCTATTTGAGAATTGTATATAGACTAGCTCTAGTTTTTAGTAGTTATAATCTATAATGAGTTATAATTGATAACTTGGCTCGTAGAATATTGTAACACTCTTACAACTGATTAAGCATGTTTGGTAAATAAAAGACTTTTATTATTTCTTTTAAGATTCTTGATGGAAAATCTGGTGGGTGAGTTTTGTATTAGGAAAAATGATAACTTGTTTGGATAGGAAGTTGAATGGAAAATTGTCAGGACAACAACTTTTTTTTTTTTTTAGACCTGTTAGGAATTGTATTAATGAAAGTTGTTTTGAATTTTATGTTATCGACGCGTCACAACTTAAAAGATCTTTGGATTGAAATAATAATAGTTCCTTGAGAAAGACTGTCTACAACTTTAATGCCATTGATGTTGAACTTTTCACTTGATTGTGAATGGTAGTTGGATGGCCGGAGATGACATTTAAGAAGGATTGGATAGTGAGGTGAGTTGAGATCAGATCAGATCAGATCAGATCAAAATTGAATAAAATATTATTAGAATATTATTTTTGTTTTGAGATTTCAAAAAATTGAATTATTTATTATATTTTATTTATAAATTTGAAAAAATTGTAATAATTAAATAAGATGAGATAGAATGAGTTGATATGATTTCTGGATCCAAATAAGAAAATTTACTTCCTCAGACAATTTGGTCAAGAAAAACATGGTGAGAATGAAGATATTAGAAATTTAGAAGTTTTAAGATATTATGTGGTGGTCCGTAATTAGGCTAGCCGACATATCCTCCCAACCCATGAGGGTAAGGAGGGCTGCCATATCCTTTCAAAATTTAGCCTAATATGGGTGGAGTGTGGATTAAATACAATCCTCCTGCCTATACTTACCTGATCTCTTAACTGGCCAAGACTAAAATCTCATTTGGTTATACAGATGAGATGTAATGCGATGAGATGAGAATATATAAGAAATCTGTGAATAGTAATGAGACAATTTGTGAATAGAAGTGAAAATGGTTTGAGTTAAGATTATTGTGGATTTTTGGGAAATGATAGAAAAAAAGTTGAATAAAAAAATTATAAAGTTAAGTGGTGGAATGGATATTTCCCTCTGGCCCACTAGGTTGGGCATGGGCCTGGGCCTGGGCCTGTGCTAGATGCTAAGGTCCATCTCGGACTAGAACCTGCCCTCCCACGACCCAGAAATCATCAAAAGAGCCCGGCCCATGAACTGTGTTAGCAGAGATGGAATACATCGCCTGGGAAACAAGTCGAGGGGAACAGACGGGGCGCGCCAACCTTGACACTCACCTACGATGCCCAACATTAAAGGATCTGCGAAAGGAAAGCACAGGCCACCCTCTATACTCTGACAATGGGGACAAGAAGTGACCGTGCCAATCGCTAACTGTAGAGACGGTACTTGAGGAGCCAAGCCACATTAATGGCGCCATCTCAAGCACCATGCCACATTAAAGACCATGACCTAGACGATTATGGCCATGACACTGACCCCTAACACAAGGTATGTGAATGTTCTCCCGAAACCTCGTATAAAAACCATACTCCAGGTACGAATGAATCTCTCTAAACTATATTATTCTCCTACAATTCTCTCAGATGAAGTATTAACTTTAGTTTCGAAGGCTCTCCGGACCACCACCAAGCCCACCTTTGTCTTTGTGATCGCAGGTAGAAACATCTCAGCTAGGGTTGTAAGAACTTAGCCTAGGCTTATGAAACACAATCTTAATAGTGGCATCATCTGTGAGATCTCTATAAACGTAACGTGTCCTTTGTATGCCGGCTACTACACGCTCATAGGCAACCCGTGAACAAGAAGCAACGTTGAAGAACATGGAAGGACGTTTCGTAGAGATGGAGAAACGTATGAGAAAGATGGCGGAGGAAGTTGGGAACCTTCGTAGAATCTCGATGCGCTGGCCAAGTAGACGCCGGCGAAGAAGAAAGAAGGAAGATGCATCACGAGCTGCGAAGCCTTATGGACAAGTACGAGGAGATGGCAAGGAGGATAGATGCCTCCTCATCAGTTGCTCACTAGCACGGACTTGCCTTATAGTGCTAAGGTAATGGCTGCACCGTTACCACCAAAGATCAGGGTCCTTCAAATGGAAATGTACGATGGGTCTAGGGACCCTCTTGATCACCTAGAAACTTTCAAGGCTCACATGACCCTACACAACTTCCCTGTGGAGACTGCTTGTAGAGATTGCACGAGAGTGTGGTTCGGGTCGTTGGCACTCGGATTAGTCAATAGCTTTGGATAATTGGCCCGCTTGTTCCTCACACAGTTCATGGCTATTAGGAGGAGAAGGCGCCCAGCAGCGTACCTCCTAACTGTCAAACAAAGTGAGGATGAAAGCCTAAACTTATACCTATCTACATTCAACAAGGAGCGGATGACGACGATGACCAAGATGAAAAAATAAACATGGCAGAGCTCTTGGGAGGTGTATGGCCCCGAAACCAGTTCATGGTGGAGTTGGCTAGGAGAACCCCCACCATGTTTCGGGAATTCATAGATCAGGCTGATGGCTTTATCAATGCCGAAGACACACTCCAGGCCTTGACCAAACCCAGAAAGACGGAGCTGGAGTAGGCAGACAGGAAAGCCAAGGCTAGGGCTAAGCACCGACCAATTCGGAGTTGGTATGGCCAACCTCCGACTCTGACTCCGACTTTGTCGGAGGCTGAATTCGACTTCGACAGGCACATCCTCCCCTTCGACTCTGATCCGACTTGTCGGAGCAGAGTCAGATTTTGGACTTTTTTTGCTTTTCTTTTTTAACATCATGTTTGACCAGCTTTTTTTTTAAAAAAATTCTGCTTTCAAATTTCTTGTTTCACAAATTACAATCTAAACTAAATAATTCACTTTTGATTACAACAAAAAATACACCTAACTAAAAACTAGTACTAACGTCTACCGTGCTTTCAAAAATTAAAAATTAAAAATAAATTAAATTTTAAACTTCTAAATCCCAACAAATGAACCAAAATAAAATAAGTAAACGTTACAAACTTCCAAATGTTCCAACTTCCAAATTGTGCCTGAAACAAATATGAAAAGATTAGTAAAGAAAACATAAAGGAGCATAGGAAATGCTTGGTTGCAAGATACGTATTTTGGCACTAGATTAATGTGGTTTCTGACTCCAGAAATGGAATTTGGGTCCTAATTTAATACATGAGATCAATAAAAATATGTTTATAAGATTAGATATGGATAAGTATACGTATATATGTATGTATACAAAAATATGTATTCTCTCACACTTAATAATTAATTATTTTTATTCCTTGCCAATAATAAATCAAATTCCAACCTTCCAGACACCAGCTTGCTCTGCTCCAATTTCAACCCGCCCAACAAAACCCAGCTTGCTCCCCATTTCCTCACCCACTCATTCTCACTTCTATACCAAAATCCACATGATTATTATTAAAAATAATAACATTAATAATATAAATAAAAGATAGATTCATATAAAAGAAATAATATAACAAACACATATCATAAACCTACTATACAAATCAAATCACCGACACTCATGATTGAAAGGTAATATTGCGTACATGCTGGCCAATTTTAAACATCACAACAAGCATTAAAATATATATTACGGGTATTAGCAGTACTCTTAAAACTTGAAAACTTTCAGTCTTTACACTTGTGCACAACTAACAAATGCAACAGCATACTTAAATTTCTAAATCATCAACAAAACCATCTTTATAAGTTATAAAATAGAACCATCAAAATTAACAGAATCATCAACATAATATGTTCATCCCAGGCACATTTTTTAACAAAAGGGATATCAATTCCAGGCAAACTAGGCAACTCATAACTGCATGCTTATTTACATACAATATGGATAATGCACAAAAATAATTCATTGCCTAATCTACACAGCAAATGTTCAAAAGTCTGAAATTCGAGAAGATCAAATGGTGTTTACTTCTGTGCCACTAAAAGAAAAGTACATAAAAAATACGGGTGGATTTGAAAAATGAGAAAGTTATGGATGAAAACACTACTGAAACAACATCAAAAATTACATATTTTTGGGTAACAGATTCCCTAAACATAATCAGCAAAATAAACCCAAATTACCAATCAACAAATTAAAACCCAATTATTTGATCGTATAAATCAATACACAACAGGGGCAGTCTAGGAGCTTACTGTGGTGAACCAAGATCTGGAAGAAGCACTATCAAGAGCCAAATCTAGAAATAACCATAGAAAAAATTAACATTACCAACCTCAAAGATTTGATTAAAGAACAGAGACATGGGTTTGGGTAACTTACTGACTTCGAATCTTCGATGGGCAGTGATTAATCTACAGTTGAGAGTGTAAGAGATCAATAGGCGATGGGGATTCGAGGGACGACGTTTGCACAACTGCAGTACACCTCAAAAGGCCATCGACGGTGACAATGGGACCTAAGGTTTCAAGGGAAACTTGAGAGAACGAAGGAATTTCGGGAGTGAGGGACCGAGGGTGAATAGCGACTCAGGGGGGGATCAGGGGCATTACAATCACCGGTGGGGACTGTCGCAAAGTTGTTGACGGCTGTGTGAGGGAGGGCTACAAGAGGGAGTGAGATGGCTGTGAAGAATCTGAAAAATCAAGATTGAAGACGAAATGGGGAGAGGGGAGAACTTGGGAACCCTAAGGGCCTAATTCCTAAACAATTAAGTTATTAACAAATAGAAACAACATCGTATGGTAGTATACTAATTACTATGAATCTATGATATATATTAATATA
Source organism: Juglans microcarpa x Juglans regia (assembly GCF_004785595.1). Lineage (NCBI taxonomy): Eukaryota > Viridiplantae > Streptophyta > Magnoliopsida > Fagales > Juglandaceae > Juglans > Juglans microcarpa x Juglans regia. Next base: position 22,115,341 of record NC_054598.1, read on the forward strand.
TATGAATATTACTAATACTAATTATACTATTACTAATCCACACCATTATGGCCTATTTTATATATAATATAGTATTACTATAATATACTATTAGTCTATTACTATATTTTATAGTATAATTACTAATACTATAGTATCATACTATTAGTATGTTAGTGATTTAGTATATTAAATCTCTAATCTCTTATACTTGATATATATTCATATATATAAATATTAGTAATACACTAATAGTATTAGTATATAGTAATACTATTGGTATAGTACTAGTACTATATGTTAGCGATAATATTATCACTAATACTATAGTAATATTAATACTATATATAGTTATAGTGATTAGTATAACTATATCAGTATTAGTTATAGTGATTTAGTATAGGTATAAGTTATAACTATAGTCTATATTAGTATTAGTATAAATATTAGTATTAGTTATAGTGATTAGCATAACTATAATTAATATTTGCTATAGTGATTTTAATTTAGTATAACCATATAATAGTATTAGTATAAATATTAATATAACTATATCACTGATAGTATTAGTATACTAATACTAGTAGTATTAGTATTACTATATCACTATATTTAATAGTATCATATATAGTAACTAATACTATAGTGATTTAGATATGGACTTAAAGTGGTTTACTAATAGTATTAGTATTAGGCCATAAATCTAATTAATATACTAATGTATATTAGTATTACTAATGTATTTATCAAAATGAATATGTTGAGAACTTATTAGGCCAAAAAATATAATTAATATAAGATATTGTTTTATAAAATTTATATGATTAATACTTTAGTTATTATACATTAGTATTATATGTTATTATAAATTTATAGATTAGTGTTTATCCATTAGTATTACATGTTATTATATTTATACATTAGTAATTTAGTGTTACATGGTAGTAATATTGTAAATTTGTAATAGTATGATGTTTACATATAGTCATGACTCATATACTAAACTATTATTAGTCAATTTAGTCTATATATATTATAGTATAAATATATTATTTAACTAGTATATTATTGAGTTTAACTAACTATATAAGATATAGTTGTATAAAATTTAAATGATTAATATATATAAAAATACATATATTTTTATAAAATATGTATAAAATCAAAGGCGGAGGCGAAGGCGGAGTCGGAGTCGGAGTCGGAGGGCCAAGTCGAAGTTGGAGGCAGAGTGTCGGAGTTGGATCGGAGCGGAGCGGAGCTGGAGTCGGTTTATCAATGTGGCGCCCCCAATCCCCCTTACATAAATACACAGTGATCGAGATGCCAGGATGATGACAACACGGTCACACATCCTAACGAAGTACCAGTGTGTGTACATGCAACAGTGTACAAATAAAATAACACAGCGGATAGTCAACTAAGTACTAGAATTTATTTACAATCAAACATCAGTAAAAATTTAAATAGCAGTTATACAGTCATCCATAAAATATATTGCAATAGTTTCAAATAAACAAACGAGTGATCCCAGATCACTCCTCAGGCGGAGCCGTCTCCTCAGGTTCGCCCTCCTCCTCCTCATCTGCATCAAAATCTGCGTTACCACAAAATGGTATCGCAGGTAAGTATGACCCCAAATAACAACGTAATATAAAATGCATTAAATGCAACTAACATGCATGCACATGATGAAATATGCATTTTTCTACAAGACATCATTTTTCCCGAAAATGATAATTTTCCAACACACGCCAAATTTCCATTTTGGCCCAAAATATCCGTAAAACATTTTCCCAGAAAATGATTTACCCAAAAATCCAACTCGCACTATTTTTCCAAAAAATAGTGAAATAATTCCAAATGCACCATGCATTAATTCCATATGCACCACGGCCTCCCCTATGGACCATCCGCACGTCCTGGCTTCGTAGCGGTGCTCAGTTCTGCGCCCAGAGCGTACATGGCCAAGCACCCACACTACGCAACGAGCGATTCCCAGTTCCGCGCCTAGCGCGTACGTGGCCAGACATCCTCTAGTCCCCGCCAGCAAAAGGACCACGGAGTCGGCACGAGACCATCTCGTCCGATCCCATTGTCGCCCGGTGACAATCCAGGGGACGTTACTCAGTATATTCCGCTCCCGAGTAACCAGAGGAGCTCCACCGAGTTAATGCCCCATCTCGGCTTGGGGTCGTGATACACACGCACCCAAAATCCATTCTCACATGAAAACCCAGTTTTCATAAACACATGAACATGAATGCAATACACGAAAACCCAGTTTTCTTTACAAACATGATCATGCATGAAATAATGAAATGCACATGTACCAACACCAATCCAACGTCCATCAATAACCAGTCCCAACAAATCCAATCAAAACAACTCATCAACAACCAAACCAAATAAATCAAACCAACCAAACAACTCCAATCACAAATCCATCCGACCCTCGAACTCCTCGGACTCAGTCCGGCATGCCAAAAATACAGTGAAATGGGTTAGTGCAAAAATACATTTAAATTACGAAAGTTCTTTGGAGAAATACTTACAATGCTATATAATAATTTTTCGAGGATCACGGGTGCGCTCGAAGTGGAAAAATAGCTGTCGAACAGTGTAAAATACACTATGGCCGTGGGTCACAAATACCCACTTTTCAACGGTGACAAACGAAGACTCAAATTTGATAGAGTAGGGCCTAGGGAGGTCGGTGAAGCTAGTGGTGGTGAAGGTTGGCCGTGGGTGGCGGCGCAATGGGTGGTAGAAGATCAAAATACCCAAATCAGAAATATAGATGGTGGAGCTTCACCGGTGGCGGATCGAAGCTGGGGTTGGGTCCAATGGGTTGCTGAGAGGTCGAGGATGAAGTGGTAGGAAGATGGTGGCCAATGGTGGTGCGAAGGCGGCGCAGCGGCGGAAAGAGTGCCGTGGCTTAGAGAGGCTCGTGGTGGCTAACGGCGGCGCGAATGGAGCTGGAAACGGAGGGGTAGCGTCGCCAGTGGCTGGGGAAGCTAGGGAGCAGGGCGGTGTCGACCACCACCACCAGACCTGCAATCGCGGCTATCTGCCCGTGGTGAGTTTTAGAATGAAAATAGGGGAGTTTCACTGCACTTTCGAAATAAGCAGTGAACAGATTCGTCCGTCTAGCATAGCTCACGGCGGCGCTGGGTGGAGAAGAGGCAAACGGACAGAGAGAGAGAGAGAGGCTGGGTCGCGCGGGAGATGGGGAAATAAGGAGGAAAAAAGAAAAAAAAAAGAAAAGAAAGAAAAGAAAAGGAGAGGAAAGAAAAATAGAGGGAAAAGAAATGAGGTACAATCCTCATAACTCGGGTCACAAAAATGATCCAACGGAGATGATTTTAAAACCACAAGTTAAATAAAATAATTTAAACGTAATGGTAAAGTCAAATTGAAATAATTAAATCCCATAGTAATTAATTAAATATGAAAAATAATTTAAATGCACAACAATAAATAAATATTAAGAAAGCACATAAAAATTAATTTTCACCAATTAAAAAAAATAATCCAATTAAAATCCAATAATTTTAAAACAAGAGAATAATTTTTGAATAAAATAAAAATAATACTTCAATAAAAATACACTAAAATACGGGGTGTTACAATCAACGACTCCAACTCCGACTCCGACTTCGACTTATCGGAGTCAGAGCGAAGTCGGATTCGGAGTTAGATTTTTAGATTTTTGCTCAGCCCTAGCCAAAGCGTCAAGCAAAGCTAAAGCCCCCGAGAAGGCCAAGAGGAGCCAACAAGACATGAAGTAGGATGAGGCACCCCTCCCAAGAGGCCTAGGACCTCGATACGACCGAGTTACACTGACTGTATAAGATGAAGGTAGATCGACCACCCAGGAAGTTGACAACCAGAACAGGGGCCGTTGCTATTACACCTACCATTGAATGATGTCTCACCAAACCGCAGAGTTTACCTTCCTCAAAGCAAGAAGGGGAGTGCCAGAGTACCACCCCCTCAACACCTTATCAACTGGAAAGGGGAATGGGAACGAAGTAGAGGGAGGCATGATAGGCCAAGGAGTGAGAGCCCAAGAAGATGGCGGGTGGAGCAAGAGATCCCATAGAACCACCCTCAGAAGCTACCTCGCTAGGGCCCCCCCTTAGGCAACTATCGCCGAGGGGTTTGCTGGTAGTGGCTCGACCTCATCCAGTAGGAAGGCACATGCCAAGAGGGGCAAGGTTCAAGGAAGTATACTTAACCGACAACCGCCCAGCCAAGCAAAGAAGAAGCACGACCGCACCGGTCATGTCTTTCGGGGAAGCTGACGAAGAAGGGATTCTCGACCCCCTACGATAATGCCCTAGTGGTGACCATAATTGTGGCCAACATCACCTCTAGAATGATCATTGTTGATAACGACAGCTCCTCGAACAATCTATTTTGGGATTCCTTCACCTAGATGGGGGATTGATCCTACCCGCTTACAACTGGCTCCCATGTTGTTGAAAGGATTCTCGGGAGACATGGTTCAACTAGTGGGAACCATTACCCTTTCAGTCCTAGCCAGTAACGCCTTTAACACGACCTCCACCATGTTCGAATTCATGGTGGTAAAGGCTGTCTCGTCGTACAACGCCATACTGGGGCGACTCACCCTCAAAAACCTAAAGGTAGTAATTTCAACCTACCACCTGAAAATGAAGTTCCCAACAACCACGAGAGTGGGAGAGATCCAGGGCCAGCAGGTGTTGGCACGCGAGTGCTATGTGCAAGAGCTGAAGCCGCCGAAGGGGGAGCTCCACATGGTAGAAGTCTTAGGTGGCAACAACATCCTGCCACCTCCCCGAGTTCGTCACAAGAGAAGAAGAGGTTAGGGATGAGCAAGCCCATCGACAAGTGGAGCCAAACGAGCCACTTGAGTTGGCTCCCTAGACCGAAGCAGCCCCTGTAGCCATAGACAGGATTGGTAGCAGAATGGGACTATATATACGACAGGCCATGAAGTAGCTCCTTGCATAACATCGAGTGCATGGGTCATGAGGACATGCTCAGGATCGATCCTGGCATAATCCAACACCATATGTGCATAGACCCCAAGGCCAAGAAGGTTAGGCAGAAGCGCCGAAGTTTCAGCGTTGAAAAATGCATCACCATCACCGAGGAGGTTGATAGCCTCTTAGCAGCAGGGTTCATCTGAGAGGCACACTACCCGGACTAGTTATCCAATGTCGTGCTGGTGAAGAAGGTCAACGACAAATGGAGAATGTGTGTTGACTTCACCGATCTAAATAAGGTTTGCCTGAAAGACAGCTTCCATCTTCCTTGGATTGACTTGAGTAGTGTTTTTATATTGAGATGAGATAAAATGGGATAAAGCTAGAAGAGACCAACACATATCCAAACGAGGCCAAGCGGATGCTTGGGAAATGGGATGAGTCAAAAAATCTGTAAATAATAGTGAAATGGTTTGAGTTATGATATTTTATTTAGTTTTGAAAAATGAGAGAAAAAGTTGAATAAAATTATTATAAAATTAAAATATTTTTATAATATAATATTTTAATATTATATTTATTTTGAGATTTGAAAAAGTTGATTTTTTTTTTTTTTTTTTGTAAAAGTTTGGAAAAGTTGTAATAGTTAGATAATGATTAGATGAAAAATATTGAATATTTGAAATTGAAAATTATTTGTATTTGAGTGATATTTGAGAATGAGATGAGATGAGATGGGATGAGATGAAACTTCTTCCAAACAACCTAGACTCTTATATCCCTAATCCCATATTGCTCCTTAAGACATGGTTTGGTTTCACAAATGTTTCAAACAATCTCATCTCATCTCAACATCTAAACACTATTCAAATACAATTATTTTGCAATTTTAAATTTTCAAAATTTTTATTTAATCATTACAACTTTCTCAAACTTTCAAACAAAACACAAAAAATAATTTAAAATTTTCAAATCACAAAACAAAATTAATATTAAAATATATATTCTAACCTTCTTTTAATTTTATAATTTATTTTATTCAATTTTTTTCTCTATCATTTCCCAAGGGCCAAAACCCTATAAAATTTTAACTCAAGTCATTTTCACTACTATTCACAAATTATCTCACTACTATTATTCATAGATTTATCATTTCATCTGTGTAATCAAGCGAAACCTTAGTCTTGACCAGTTAGAAGATAGGTAAGTATAGGCAGGAGGATTCTATTTAATCCACACTCCACCCATATTAGGTTAAATTTTGAAGGAAAATGCTAGTTTGCCTTCTTACTTTACCTACTCATTTTGACTGCTTGTGTATTCAATTTTTTTTACTTAATGATTAAGAACGTGATTTTTAATGCATTGGTGTATTTTTTTATTTTTTAAAAAATTTAAATATGTTAAAAAATATGAAAAAAAAATCTGAAAAAAAAATGTCAAAATGGCCTAACTGTCAAATGGAGCATTGCTACTCAAGCGACAGAGTAGCACCGCTTAATTTTGAAAGGATATTGCAACCCTCCTTGCCCTTATGGGCTGGAAGGATATGTCGGCTGATCTAATTACAGACAACCACATAATACTTGAAACATCTGAGTTTCTAATATCTTCATGCTCATGATGTTTTTCTAGACCAAATTGATTGAGGAAGTAAATTTTCTTATTTTTATTCAGAAATCATCTCAACTCATCTCATTTAATCATTACAACTTTTTCAAATTCCTAAACAAAATACAATAAACAATTCAATTTTTTCAAATTCCAAAATAAAAATAATATTCTATTAATATTTTATTTAACTTTCATTTCATTTTATCTTATATTATTTTAACTCACTATTCAAACCTCCCTAAATGTCAAGCCATGCAAATATTATGTTTTTAATCTTCTTTTATTTCTTCACCATGAAGGCACAATTGTCATCTATCTTTCATCTCTGTCCATCCAACCACCATTCACAATCAAGTGAAAATTTCAACATCAACGGTAGAAAAATTCTTCTCATTAATTACTATTCATCACCCCACACCCCATACCTCTTATACTTCACGAAAAACACATTCACATCTTATAAAAAATACCTCCACATGCTATAAAAAACCTATAAGTATACGATATGAAAGTAAATAGTGACTGACGCATCACATTCAACTTATTGTCCAAAGTTTTTTTTAGCTGTAAGTCTTTCTCAAGGGCGCCCATTATTAATTCCCGCAAGGAGAGAGAGAGAGAGAGGGGGAGGGAGAAACCCGTACGTGTTTGCAAGTGAGTGGTGAAGACTGTGATCGGGCCACTGTTTTTACACGCATTTGGCCAAGTAGCAAAGGATATTATGATATTATTGTAGCGTCATAAATACGAAAAGTACTAACTTAATTGGTAAGCAAAGCATTTCTTCACGTAATCATCTCTGTCTAATTGCCTTTCTCAGCAAATTGACATTATACCAACACCGCATTCATGTGTCCTAATCCTTTACTTATCTTAACACGAACATGTTTGATGCCTAACATGACCCAAAACCCTCGCTTCCAATCTCCATATAAGTTGAATCATCCTAAAATTCTCAATTCACATGTGCTATGGTTGATTTCTGGTATCCCTTTCTCACCTACCCTTTGTCGCCATTGGGTAGGCCCCAAAACCAGAGATTTGAGGTAAGAAACTTATGGGATATTGAAGCGTTTTGTGGGTGTAATTTCACAAAGGAAGTAAATGATTTAAGGGCTAATGGAATTTGAATTAGAGGTCACCTTCATCCTGTGAAGAATAGGCCATCGATCATCCCTTATCTTCATGTTTTCTTCTCCAATATTATTGAATTCTTGCACCGGCGACTTGAAACACACATGAAGTATTTGAGATCGGAAGTTTTTGTACAGATAAAGGAGTGATACTTGAGATTTGGTGCTCATTATGCTTGTAAAAACCAGATCAGTGGTTTTCAACGGCAGCATCTAAATGCATGGAAATGGAATAATTTGATTTATAATTAGGATGTTGAAGAAGTACATTGAAATGATTCCTACCTCTGAGGACACTGCAGTTACCGTAGTTCAAGATAGTTGAAACAAAAAATGAAAATAAGGACAAAGGTTGGTAAGTTTTCATTCATTTCCTCAAGAGCTGAGATGGCATATTCAATGGCCGTGCCAACGCCCGTAATGGCACAACTCAACATTAATATTATGTCATCGAATGTGAAGATCTAATCTGGATAAAACAAAGATGGTTTTTGCATTGGCATTTGCATCAAACTCCCACGTCCCAAACCAAAAAACAAATGAACCTGTACATGGAAATAGGAGGAGCCTGCATGTCCAGGTAGACCGTAGGAATAAAGAAGCATCATCATATGTGTTTATTAAAACAAGACACCATTCCAAAAAAAAAAAAAAAAAACCTTCCTTGTTTATAATATCTTAATTAGTGAGTACAAGTAGAACATGTAATCCATGGACAAAGCTAAACTCTAAGCAAATAAACACTGAGTTCAGGACCTCCAGCACCGTCGGGGTTCATCATGTAAAAGGCCTCCGAGTCTCTAGACCCAACAACTCGCTCGTACCTTGCTCTCATATACATGAGCTCGCCTTCGGACCCAGCACCTCCATTCCCTGGTAAAACTCCAGCGCCCATTGAAATTGGCTCCACCGCTTTCAACACCTTCCACTCCTCAGGCCCGCATCCCCTCCTCATCGCATACCCACATTTCTTGCCATTACAGTATGTCCTCCAAAGCGGCTCCTCCAGCAACTTCTTCCCTTTCTTGTCCGTTTTCTTTTCGCACTCCAAGGCAATGCGGACCAGCCCCGACGCCATTTCTCGGACTAAAACGCTTGTTGGCGTTGCGAGTTCTATTAAAAACGCCGGGTTCAGCCTTGCATCCTCTTGAAATGCAATGTGGACGTGTCCTCTGCGATGCCCGAAAAGCGTACCTATCACTCGGGTGCCAAGGCCTGCTTGAGAGTGTGACCGGCTCTTGCTGAAAACTGTGAAAGCCAACCGGAGAATAGAAACTGACAATCTTTTCCTTGGTGCCGGCACTGAGGTGGTTGCTGCAGGTATGGGGATTCTGAAATCCTCATCTTTGACCCCTTCCTCACAAAAATGAGAGGATGAGCCTAAGTTCAAAACTTCTTCCTCATTATCCTCGTCCTCGAGCTTCTTTTTCCAGTGAAAGTACCTCCTGGAGAAAGAGAAAGAAGAGTCGTGGGGGGTCTTGGCCGTGATAGCCTTCATCTGGATAAGTTAATAAAAGAACACAAAACAAGAAAGTCCTCGAAGGTGGGTAGGACTAAGGAGTAAGGACCATGGAGACTTCGAAAATGAGTAGAAGAAAAGAAATAGATTTGGTTGGGTTTTTAGCATCCAGCGGGGTGGTTTTATTCTCTCTTTCTACCCTCCATTTAGACAGGAGTGGCAGTACTGAGGGAGACTGGCAAGAGAATCCTGCCAGAAGGAAGGTGACCAGTCTTACCTAACAGGCTAACAGTGACAGGAACGAAGCCTTGGAATTGGGGAGATAAAAGAGACAAGAACAGAGTAAAAGAGGCGATAGAAATAGACAACAGAAGGAGATTTTGTGATGGGAATGCAGAGAATAGTGTTAGCATAGGAGACAAAAGCCTCAAGAGTGTAAGCTACTTTATATATATTAGGTTTGGGGGCTGAGCGGAAAACATGGAGAGTGTGGGGTACAGAGAGGGCCAAGCTTGAGTGCAAAAAAGTCAAGCTTTGCATTGGAAAGGATGTTAAGGACAGGTAAAAACACACCAAACATTACCCACTGGAGAGGGCAGAGAGGCTTCCAGCGCTGCCCGTGAGTGCTTTCATGCTCCCTCCACTTCCACCAAAGGCACAGAACCGCACAGGGAATCTTGAGCCACGACTTGAGCGGCCTCCATTGTGCTTTGTACCCTTTTTGTCTCTTTGTGATTTGAGAAAATGGGGGAATGATTAGTCTGATATTCGCGGCTAATAGTGTACACGCACACACCAGTTAATGTTAATAGCCTTTTGACAGATTTCAGAGGGTTCTCACAGTGGAAGCTGGCTTCCTTAGAGGAGTCTCTTTAAGGGTTACGGCTTTTCAATATTTACTAGCTTTCAAGGGACTAGGGAGTGTTCCCATTTATTCATTATTTATAGTGGGGTCTCTCTCTCTCTGTTTTCTGTCTTTTCGTTTGCTGAAATGCTTTGGATTTGAATTTAGTTTCCGAGTTTGTGTCTGGAATGAGATTTTTTTTATTTATTTAATAATTAAAAAAGTATTTTTTAATAATATTGTGAATTTTTTATTTTTTTTAAAAAATATTTATGATGATTAAAAATATATATATAAAAAGAAATAAATAAATTCATTCGCATCACTTTTTCAATGCTCTAGCAGGGCTCCTTTCGTTTCATTTTCAAGGACTCGGTTCTAGGAGGTTCCTTCGGATCTCTCTCGCTTTTTTGTCCCTTTGATTTTAGGTAAATGTTTTGTCCACCGTTTTACTTATCTTTTCCATCCTGCTATTCAAACTAGATATTTTAATATTGATATTATTTTGGATATTATTTTAAAATAATTTATATATTAATAAATTATATATATAAATTATATATATATTAATTATAAATAGTCTAATCTGAGTTAAAAATTTAAAAATGAAATTGCAATTTGAAGAAATGAAAAAAAAAAAGAAAAAAAAAGTCTAAAATTTATATATCGGCTGATATGGGTTGAAATGGATGAAATTCTAACGAGTATGAAATTATATCATTCTCTGTATCAATTATCCGACTGATACGACATATTTCAACCGTAACAGTAGGTATGAAACGAAATTGAAAATCTTGTTTTAAGGTATGAAATAGATGGATAAATGGTTTAACTAAAATAAAAAGGAAAATGATTTATTTATAATATTTTGTACAACACATTATATAATAATATATTAAATAAAGAATATTTTTATAAAATATTTAATAAAAATAACATAATTTTATAAAAATATTTATCATTTAACACATTATACAAAATGTTATAGATATATTATAATTAAAATAAAAAAGCCAATCTCCAGTAGTCAATAGGTTCCTTCACAATTTCTTGACAAAGACCTATCAGAGACTGTACTTCGGAAGGTAGTGAAATAAAATTAATAAGGTCTACTTATTTATTTATTTTATAAATTTGCGGAATAACTATTGTAAAACTCATATATATATATATATATATATATATATATCTCACAGGCTAGATATAGATACATTTATGATCCCTGCACGCTACCTTCTTTAATATAATTAGTGAGGAGATGTTGACGTGTCCTATTTATAGGTAATAACCAATGACAATCCATCATGTGTCCACAATGATCACATCAACTATTTAAAAGGAAAAAAAAAAATATATAAAAAAAATACAAATATAGTGAAATAATGGATCAAATAAGAAAAATAAATAATTAATTACACAAAATAATGAGAGTACTGCAAGCATCATTTTGGTAAGGTTTAATTTTTATTTAGATGTTGAAATGAGTTAAATTAAATTAAATAAAAATAATAAAAAATTATTAAAATATTATTTTTTAATATTATTATTATTATTTTAATATTTAAAAAAATTGAATTATTTATTATATTTTATGTTAAAAATTAAAAAAATTATAATGATAAATTGAGAAGAGTTAAGATGAATTAATCATCTAAAGGAAACCTTAATTGATACAAAAAATATTAATAAATAATTTAAAAATAACTGTGAAGTAGTCTAAATTATTGTTTGGATATTAAAAATATTTTATTGTATTATTATAATTCTTTTAAATTTTTAAATAAAAATAATATTTTAATAATAATTTATTTTTAATTTTATTTTTATTTAAAACAATCGCAATTCATCTCAATATATCAACCGCATGCTGAAAACAGTTATGTTCTCAAGGCGTAAAAACAGTTGATTGGGTCGAGACATAGCAAAATCAACAGATACCAATGGAAAGCATAATTGTCAACAAATGATGGATGATGATAATGTCGTAACCATTGAGCCCCTAAATTTCTTTGGCTGATTTTTATGTGATTTGTAGATCCCTAGGAAGGGACCTCTTAAGAAAATTAATTGTCCTACAAATGTGCTGCAGACCATCCTTTAAAGTCAAAACTAGTTGAAATTTTGGGTCACAAAGCAATATCAACCCATCAATCCATAACTAGCAACTTTTTTTTTTTTTTTTCCTCCTTCTTAAGCAAGCTTGCATCTATTATAAAATAATAATAATAATAATGATAATACAAATTTAAGATAGATCATTTTCACTATCAAAAAATAATAGACATCTAGATAATAAATAGAGGATATGCAACAAAAAATAAGATTGGTTACTACCCATTACGTCATAGAGTGCGTACATCGATTTACAGATCAATAAATTTTTACAAATTTCCAAGACCTTTGAAGAGCAAAGATATGTTTGATGTCTTTAATAATGAGTTGAATGTGCTAGTGAGGGACATTTTCTTTGTTATCAATAGCTTCTATTACCAACTTCGAGTCACCTTCTAAGATTACCATTTCTTATTACCTTTGAAAGGCCATCTTCGTAGCTGGAAGAGATGACTTAGCTTCAGCTACTAGGGGATTGGAAGTGTGGAGCTTTTTTATTTAAATTTTTAAAATTTTTTCACTATGATCTATGCAGACTACCGAGGCCACTGAGAAAGAAAATCTGACAGCTGCATCAAATGAGAAGCTTTGAAAGTTTTCAAGAGGAGTCTTCTAACTTTCTACTTGTCTTTATTTACTTTCTTGCCATGCTGTTTTCTTTCTTAGATTAACCTACCATGCATGCACTAGGATGACCTACCAATATAAAAGTAAAACATGTCAAATTCTTAGGGCATTTCTGTTGCTTTGAATTTTTTGTCTTATTATCGATCTCTCTCTGTTTCTTCTTCTTCTTCTTCTTCTTCTTCTTTTTTTTTTTTTTTTTTTTTTTTTTTTTTTTTTTTCCAGGACTTGCTTTCTTAAATCCTTTGTTTTTTCCTTTAATTTTCTTTTGTTATATCTGAGCTCATGTTTGGAAATATTTTTTCAATCTAATCCTTTGACGCCAATATCGTTACCTTATTTGAATTTTAAGGTTTCTTCCAACATATCAATCGTATCCTTTATTTAATATTAGTGAAATTCCAACAATACGCATGCTCTTGTAGAAGTTTGTAACTTTCTTATTATTAGATTTTCTTTAGTGCAAAGGCGTGTTACAATATCGCTTTCACTAAGATAGTATTCACCCTTACTAGTAATGTTACAAGCGAATTTACTTTCAAGATACAATGAAGCATAAAACAAGTCTGTTTGTCTAACTATATTATGTACAAACGAAATTAGACCTAAATACCCTCAGATTTTGCTATCCAATTAAGAGATTAAAAACCTGTTCTCTGTAGAATGAATAGATCCTAATGACAAGTTTTAAATGAATGATTTTTATTTTATTTTTTTTAGTGAGAGAATTTCAAAATCGGCTTTTAAGATAATAAATCTACAGGCCAGGAAATTTATTTATAGATAACCAAATGATGCCAACAAAAAGTTATAACTTTTCGTTCTAACTAAAATCAGTTTCATCTATGTATATAAATTGCATTTGTTGCTAAATGGCACCGTGGTTAGACTTAGTCCAAGAGTCACCTTGCTTCCTTGCCAACCAAGTCGCACGAGTTTGAACCCCAATTGTGCTACTTTTGTATTTTATTTTTCAACTACCTTTTCACTAGTTTGTATTGTGCTGATGTGAGGACCATACCAATACAAGGGGACAGACAACCACCTTCCTAGGACAAGTGGTAGGTAAAGAAGAGAGCCTTTTCATGGAAAGATTGAAGACGAGGCAACAGTGATTTGCAGAGTGCAGCTAGTCCTAATAGGGCAAGCAACACCATGTGGAAGGCCGGGTTGGCACACCTCCACACATGGTGAAACAAATGATTTTTCATTGGGAACCAATCAAGCAAGAAGTGGCACTAACCGTACGAAGGCGAGAAAGGCACAAAAGGCAACTTACGGGCATAAAACAAGCAAAGGTCAAGGACAAGATCGATACAGATTTAAGGGCTTTTCGGGATAACACGAAAATGCTCAGAAGGCAGTAGTGTCATACGCAGAGACCCATATTCACAAGAAAGGTCATATCTGGAATGAGTTTGTGGAAAAACGATTACGACTATGTAGGCCACATCATCTAAACTCAAAGGTATGGTCTAGCGCCACATGGGAGACTCTTATTTGGGGAGGGACTGCGAAACAGACGCAAGACAAGCCGTTGGAACATGCATGCCTTGTCCCATCAGTCCGTTCCGTCATCCTGTGCTGGAGTGGATGATAGTAGTAGAGGCTCGAGGAGTATGGCAACAAGAAGGAAGAGGAAAATGAAGCATTGTCAATTTTATATGTTATTGGAATGGTGTCGTTTATTGTAGTTGTCATTGATAATAAGTAGCACGGCATCATTTTGTTTAAAGAAATGTTGATTGAAATAAGGGAAGTTGCATCATTGTGTAGTGTTGTGTTTTGATATTGTGTGAATATGGTACCATATTGATAGAAGCTAATGAAGTATAAGGGGATGATTGATGAATAAAATGAGATGAAAATTTTGTGAATAATAGTAAGATGGTTTGTGAATAATAGTGTGAGATAGTTTGAGTTAATGTTTTATGGGGTTTTGAGAAATGAGAGAGAAAAATTGAATAAAAAATATTATAAAATTAAAATATTGTTAGAATATAATTTTTATTTTGGGATTTGAAAAAGTTTGATTTCTTTTTTGTTTGAAAGTCTCAAAGAGTCGTAATGATTATTTTGAAAAAGTTGTATTGCTAGTTTGAAAATATTTGTGTTTGAGTGATGTTTGAGAAATAAATGAGATGAGATGAGGCCAAAACTATTTCCAAACATCCCCTAAATAGATTACGATTTGGAGGAAAATTACTCTTTGGGAAATTCATACAACAGATTCTCGCTTTCTCTCTCTAATTCTTTTTCTTCTTCTTGGAGATTGATTGTCTCGAACAAGTCACTAGCAGGGCCCATTACAATTGGTGTTAGTTGTCATGGCGGAAGGAACTCAATCCTATGCTCAAATTGTTGATTCAATGAACCACCTCCGGCAACAGCAGGAATGACAACAGAAATAGATAGACAATGCAATTGCTCTTTTGGTACAACAACTGGAGCCTGCTAAGATTGACATGGAAACCCAAAATAAGAGATTCAATGACATATTGCAACAAATTTCGACAATTTCCTACAATGGTGTAGAAGGTAATGTAGCAGCAACACGAAATTTTCAAGATGCTCAAAATTTTGTTAGAAATGGTGATCTTAACGAAGGTGTGAGTGAGGTGCATCATAGAGAAACCTATGACAGAGGTTTTATCAAGGGTATTAAGTTGGAATTCCCAAGATTTACAGGCTATAATCCATCTGCATGGGAGTATAGAGCCAACCAATACTTTTTATACCACTAGGTTCCTCCTGTTCTGAGGATCTTCAATGCCTCTTTTCATAGGGATGAAGAGGCATTAATCTGGCTTCAAGATGCTAGTGAGGCAGAAGCATTTCATTCGTGGGAAGAATTTATACATGCTGTACAAACTAGATTTGGGTAATCTCTTTATGATGATCCTATGGACGCTCTTACACGGCTTAAATAGGTTAGTACAATTACTACCTTTAAAGCTGAAATTGAAGTCCTTTCTAATAGAATTAGAGGAATCTCTAAAAAAAAAATAAACTTAGCTGTTTCTTGAGTGGGCTAAGAGATGAAGTAAGGTTGCATGTTAGGATGTAAATCCTACTACTTTGAATGATGCATTTGGATTGAAAAAAATCAAAGAACAATATGTGTTGAGTGCTAGAAGACCTTGAATGAACGGATCTATGGATTATAGCCAGTTAGATCTAAGGTCTGGATAGACTGGTTCCATTTTGGGAACACCTAAAACTCAACTTGCAGCAAAGATGCCTTTTAAAAAAGTATTTGAGGCTCAGATGCAAGAAAGAAGGAATAAGGGCCTTTGCTACTTTTGTGATGACAAGTGGCATCAAACTCATAGATGCCTTAAGCCAAAACTTTTTTAGTTGAAAGGAATGGAGTTACTGGATAATTCTGATAGTCTTATCGGTTGGGAGCAGGAAAGAGTGACATCTAGAGGAACAAACTGATGTCTGTGGGAAAAGAATGGTAATTTTGATAGATGCTGGCAGTACCCACAATTTTGTGGATACTACAGTAGCTTCTAAGTGTAATTTGCCTATACAGCAAGACCAGTCCAGACAAGTAAGGGTAGCCAATGGACTAGTAGTTAACAGTGAAGAGAGTTAGAAGGGTTGTAGATGCAAGGCACAACCTTCACCATCAATTTTTTTTTTGGTTGGTTGTGATGCAGTTTTTGGAGTGCAATGATTATTGTCACTTGGCTCTATCCCTTGGGACATTGTAGAATTGAAGATGCAGTTTACTTACAAGAGAAGAGTCATGTGTCTTTAGGGCATTACAGTTTCACAAAATGGGATGGTGGATGATAAAGAGATTTCAATAATCTCTAAGTTAGGGCAAAAGGGATTATTGCTATAGTTGGTTATGATGTTACAAAATCTGTGTCTAATGAGGTTGAAAATGTTCT
Organism: Juglans microcarpa x Juglans regia; assembly: GCF_004785595.1. Taxonomy (NCBI): domain Eukaryota; kingdom Viridiplantae; phylum Streptophyta; class Magnoliopsida; order Fagales; family Juglandaceae; genus Juglans; species Juglans microcarpa x Juglans regia. The sequence continues at coordinate 22,131,981 of NC_054598.1, forward strand.
TGAGTTGTTAGGGCAATTTGGCAAGATTTTTTAGGAACCTAAGGGTTTACTAGGGGTGAAAAAAAAAAGAAAGAAAGCCGGTTAAACTGGACCGGACTTCCTATTTATAAGTAGTCCGGTACGGTACCCGTCCTTAAGAACCGAAACCAGTCCTAAACCGATGTGGTAGTAGTTTTCAAAACCGGATCGGTATATATATTTATAATTTTTTATATTATATTATATGCTAAATTGATAATTAATATAACATATGATATAACATAAAATTAATGTTATAATTGTTACTATAACATTTGATATAAAATATAAATTTTAATCTTATAATATTAAATTAATAAAAAATTTAATCTTAAATATAAATGTTAATATTAAGTTATTAATATATATATATATATATATCAATGATAAATACATTTTTGGTATAATAAATTATAATATATATTCTTTTTGTAAATACATTTTTACACATTTGATCATATATACTCATATAAAAAGTCTAAAACTTATATAGACTATAGTTAAATTCAATACTATACTAGTATGAGTTAATTATTATAAAATAATTTGCTGATACTATAATATAAATAGACTAATAGTTTAGTATATGTAAACATCATATTATTACTAACATAGACAATTTGTAAAACTAGAAAAATCGGACCGGATCGAAATATAAAAAACCAGAAGTTTCGATTTCGGTAGTGAATTGATCTGGTATCAGTTTTAAAATTTTCAAAATTGGTATATACCGGTTCGGTTATAAAAAAAAATGTACAAAATCAGACTGAACCGGACCGGTTACACCCCTAGAGTTTACCGCCCCAAAGGTCTCATGGCCATCAAATTAATTTGAAACATGAATCATCACCAGTTAGTGTGAGGCCTTATAGATACCCTTATAATAAAAAAACTGAGATAGATAAGATTGTCAAAGAATTGTTAGAATTAGGTATGATTCGACCAAATCAATCCCCATTCTCATGTCCTATTTTGTTGGTCAAAAAATCTAATGGCACGTGGAGGATGTGCATTGATTATAGGGCATTGAATGAAGCTATTATCAAATACAAGTATCCAATTCCTGTAGTGGATGACTGCTTGATGAGATTTTTGGCTCAGACATTTTCTCTAAGGTGGATTCGTGGGCAAGATATCATCAAATTCGAATGAGAACTGAAGACATTAACAAGAAAGCTTTCAGAACACATGAAGGACATTACGAGTTCCTTGTAATGCCTTTTGGACTCACTAATGCACCCTCAATATTTCAAGGACTCGTGAATGAGGTGCTCAAGCCTTTGTTAAGAAAATTTCTCATTTTATTTTTTGATGATATCCTTATTTATAGCAAGGATTTACAGTCACATTTGATACATCTGAGTTCAGTTTTACAAACTCAGCAGCAACATCAGTTGTATGCCAAGAAATCCAAGTGCAAGTTTTCACGTGGTGAGATAGAATATTTGGGCCATTTGATTTCTAAAGATAGGGTTAGAGCAGATCATAAGAAGCTGGAATCCATGTTCGGTGGTCAATACCAAAAAACCTGAAGTCATTAAGAGGTTTTTGGGAATTGACAGGTTACTACAGGAAGTTTATCAAAGGGTATGGGCATATAGTTGCTCATTTGACAACTTTGCTAAAGAAATATGCATTTCTTTGGAATGAGGGAGCTGCACAGTCATTCAACCAACTCAGGGCAGCAATTACAAATCCTCCTGTACTCTCCTTACAAGATTTTTCTAAAATTTTTGTAATAGAATGTGATGCTTGTGGAACTAGTACTGGTGTTGTGTTGATGCAAGAGCAGAGGCCATTGGCCTTCCTCAATTAGGCTCTCAAGGGTAAGACTTTGCAACTCTCTACTTATGAGAAAGAACTACTAGCCTTGGTTTTAGCAGTCAAAAAGTGGAGACCATATCTTTTTGGAGGCTCGTTTATAGTCAGAACTGATCACCACAACCTGAAATATTTGTTAAAACAAAAGGTTGTCATAGCTTCACAACAGAAATGGCTCTCTAAGTTGCTTGGCTATGAATTTTGCAAAGAACAAAAATGGGGTACAGAACAAGGTAGCTTATGCCTTCTCCAGAAGAGATCAAGATGAAGAATCAATAGTTGGCTGCTATATCTTTCCTAACTCGAACCTGGTTAGCAAAATTGAAGGCTGCTTATGTAGAAGATCAGATAATGCAGCAGTTGATCACCTCATTGCAACTAGATCCTTCTTCTCATCAGTCCTTTAGTTTTAAACATGGTATTTTGTTTTAAAAAGGAAGAATTTATGTTCCAAACAGATTTTATACATTATTCATGCCAGTCCCTTTGTAGGTCATTCTGGTCTTCACAAGTCTTTACAACGTGCTAGAACTTAATTTTATTGGCCTAGTTTGAAGTTTGAAGTTAAGCGATTTATTTGTGAATGTGAGGTGTCTCAAAGGAACAAGGTGGAGACAATGCATCCTGCTGGGTTGCTACAGCCCTTGCCTATACCACATCAAATATGGACTAATGTTTTTATAGATTTTGTAAAGGGTCTACCCATTTCCAAGTGGTATTCAGTTATTATGGTTGTTATGGATAGATTGAGTATGCTCATTTTATGGCCTTAAAACATCATTTTACAGCAACTAAGATAACATCTCTATTTCTGAACAATGTTTTTAAGTTACATTGTATGCCTAAAAAAGCATTGTTTCAGATAGAGGTTCAACTTTTACAAGCTCATTTTGGAAGGAATTGTTCAAGTTACCAGGATTAAGCTTGTCTTACTCTTATGTTTATCACCCTCAAAGTGATGGTTAAATTGAAGCTGTTAATAAATGTTTAAAACACTTTCTAAGGTGTTTCACTGGAGATAAATTGAGATTTTGGTTTGAGTAGTTCTCCTTGGCTAAGTGATGGTATAATATCACCTTCCACTCCTCAATCAAGCTTACGCCTATGAAATTGAGTTTATCTCACAATTTGGCCCTAGAGACAACAATCACTAGCAATAAGGAGGAACTTGAAACTTGGGTTTTTAGGCCCATTTCAGATCACACATCGAGTGGGGACAGTGACTCAATTATCTTCCATCAAATACTCTTCTCCATCTTGTTTTTCATGTTTCTTGTTTAGAGAAGAAGATAGGAGAACATGTGTCACCCCTTTCTACACTACCACCAGCTGATTTGCAAGGGAATTGATCCCTAAGCCTGAGAGCATTTTGTTGTGCCACAATAGGAAGGTAAACAATAGAGTTGTGGTGGAAATATTGGTTCAATGAAAGTGTGCTGGAGTGGAAGATGCAACTTGGGAATCTTACTGGTAGCTCCATGAGAAGTTTTCTCAACTTGTGGGCAGGTTGCTTTAAAGGGGGAGGATGTGTTATGGGTCGAGAAGGTGCTTGAGTGGATGATAGAAACAAAAGGCTCGAGGAGTATGGAAGTGGGAATGAAGAGGAAAGTGAAGCATTCACAGTTTTATTTGTTATTGGGATGGTGCCATTTATTGTAGTTGTCATTGATAATAAATAGTACGACGTCTTTTTGTTTAGTGAAATGCTTATAGAAATAAGGGAAGTGGCGTCGTTTTGTAGTGTTGTGTTTTGATATTGTGTGAATACGGTACCGCATCAATGGAAAATAATGAAGTATAAATAGATCACGAACTGAAGGGAAAATTACTCTCTGGGAAATTCATAAAATAGATTCTCTCTTTCTCTCTCCTCTCTCTAATTCTTGTTCTTCTTTTTGGAGATTGACTGTCTCAAACAAGTCACTAGTAGGACCCATTACATCTTGCAAATGGACGATTGAGACTAAAGGGCTCCTATTCAAGCATGTTTGGAGTCAAAAGTTAGTCAAAATGACACTTGACGGCCCCGCCCTATAAAAGGGATTGGATAAAGGACAAAATCTCATCATAAGTATTTGAGCTTCTTTGGAGTTGGAGTTTGCAAAGAAAGCAAGTGGATTCAAAGGGAGCAACGAGAGGAGCAGCGTCAGTGTCGCAATAGTATTTTAAATAATGTTAGCGTATGTTAGCTTCTAAGACAATACTGTAAATGTGGGGTAAATGTGGGATATTCTATAACTTTCCCATTTCTTTTCATGAAAATATTATACATCTTCTTCATTATGTTTATGGATTATTTTTGACATTGTGATTTTTAGATGTTAACTTTAAATGGTTTGGGTTGATGATGTTGTGGATTTTCGGGTACGTGAGTCCTACAATGTGTCAAACATCATTGACAGGTAGAGGATCATTCTTACGACACGTTGCCACGAGTCTCATACAGAGAGGGGTCCTCGTGATGATAGGGGTGGAACGGTTTCGTATTGGCCTCACTTGATAAACATGTTGAGAGATTTTCCGGGCGTATCATGTGTGATGTTTTCAAGTAGGTTGACTGGGTAGAAAGTGTCCCCAGGTTGTTCATGTATATCTCGATATGTGTTGAATGATTTGAAATATGCGAATCAGCATGCACTTTGGCCGAGTGGGAGTGAGTCCTCGAGTCAAACGATAAAGTGATTCGATGCAAGATTTTATATGATTAGATATGATGAGTTTTATGTGCTTGAGAAGAGAGTGGTTCCTAGCCTCAGAGATAAATATGTATATTGGAGATTTGCACAGAGGGTGATTCTTAAGTAGGTAATTTCTCACCATGCTTATCTTCTTGTGTTTTATTCTAAGAATTGTTCATCGCCATAACTAGGAATGCATACGTTATTTTGTAACACCTATTTCTCGTAAGCTAGAAGTGTCACGTGTTTTTCATAAAATAAACCTGGTAAGAGATTTCATATTTAATAAATGAAATTAGGATTTATTTTGTAGAAAAATATCTAATAAAATGTCTTCCAAAAATATTAAATGAATAAACTGAATAAATTTATGTCATAAAAGTAAATTTTATTTTAGAAAGTCGAAACTAAATCAACTACTTATTCTAATCCTGACCTGCCTGCTCGTATTCATCATTCTCACCTGAGTGGTTAAAAACATAAAAAACAAACTAAAATGAATAGAAGATTCAGTAAGAAATCCATCACAACATAAATATAATAAATATAAGGTTTTCATAAAAGTTTTCATGCTGAGAGCTTAAAATTCATGAATGTTCATATTGATGTTTATGCTATACACGACTGATTTATCTGAATTAACTGACCGATCTGATTGGCCAACACACTTAACCCTGTGTGCGAGGTTGTGATCGAGGGGAGCCATTGATAGTATTCTGGCATACTATGGTTGACCACGCTTGAGTCCGTGACTTGCACATCCACTTTGATCTGAACTGCATTGGTACCATGCATCTGAATGACCATTTGATTAACTGATATGATCTTATCTTGCACTTGAACTTAAGATAACTTACACGTCTTATACATATGAGATGCATGAAATAATACATACATAATTATAATTTCTAAATTTGAACATGATACGGAATGACATGATCGTATGCTATGCTGGATGACATGTTTGCATATGACATGAGTGGTGCATAAATAATGGTTGTCAATGAACTGACTTGAATAATACTTATATATAAGCTGAACTGTGATGATCCTAATTTGTGATCAAATTACTTACCTCGTTGTGCTTCTTCTTGAATCTCACTTTATAGCTCGTCAACTATACACAGTATTAACTATCACTAAATTTGTCTAGGAACATATGTACTAATATCCTACTTAATTAAATTCATAATCTAGAAGATAGTTAAATAAATCTTTTGTTTAACACCATAATCAATAAATCCGGATATTCAAATTACTTAAATACTAATAACATATTATAATTTAGTAGACTACTTGGGCTATTTTAAAATAAGTTATAAAATTTAAATTCTTAAAATAGATCTACTTTCCCATCATTAACAAAATTATTTAATTTAACAAGAGATCTAATAAATACTAATATCATTTTAATGCTCTTAACATATTTCTTTATTTTAAAATTACAACTTAATAGCATAAATACATCAAAATCTATCATAATAACATTAGAGGTTCATCTCATACTAGGGGTGCTACCTGCCCCTGCATGCGGGGACGGGGTACCCCGTCTGTTGCACGGGGTGTGGCGGTGGATCTCAATCCATCCGCCCCCCGCCACCCTCGGCTCCCCCAATCGATTACAACAAATCCAAACCCAAGAGAGATTCATATCCGTGTCTTTTACAACAATAAACAAACCCAAGAGAGATTCATTTACCTCGGCGTCTGCTACTTTCATGGCAAACGAAATCGATTCCTCTTAGTCTTAGCGACGCCTGTTACAATAAACCCAATCGAGTCCTCTCTGCCGATGTCTGTTACTTTCATGGAAAATGAGATCGAGAGAGTTAGATCAAGATGAGAGAGATCGAGAGAGATTGAGAGAGATCGAGAGAGATTGGGAGTCTGGGTCTAGGATGAGAGAGTTCGAGAAACTGAGGAATCGGGGAGGGGGGGTTTGCCTCAGCCTTAGACATGCGGGAGCGGGGCGGGGGATTTACAGAGAGGGGCTGAGCCCCCTCCGTCCCCAGCCTTCACAACGCCCCTTTCATACCAGCGGGGGGCCCCGCCCCTCATCTGTGCAGAGCAGATCCCCCACCCCACCCAGGCGGGGGATGAGCGAATGGGGCGGTGCAGCGGGTGGCGGGCACCCGCTACCCACCCCTATTTCATACCATAGATTTAAAGTATTTAAAATAAACTATTAAGCACTTGCTATTTACTATTGAAATTTAATTGTAAAATTAATAACAAATAGTTTAAGATTCCTTAATTGTTTTCTATAGGGAAATAAGGTTTCATGAGAGGAAACCCTACTCAAGAACTAGATGTTCTTGGCCAAATGGGCTTAAGGCCCATAGGCCCATCATGATATAAAAGGGTGGCTACCCTTCGTGGAACACACACGGACAACACGGTTTGAAAGGAAATCGTGCAATAATGGGGGACTCAACGAGGGTAGCGACATAGTTTGGCGGCTCTGGAATAGTGCGAGGTGGAGGGAGGTGTTGGCGACACGACTAGGTTCCTCTGGGCAGGGTGGTGCGATGTCGAGAGAGAGAGAGAGAACGAGAGTCAGAGATAGGGTACGATGCTTACTGAGAGGAATAGAGGGAGGAGAGGGTGGCAGACGACAGTGGGCTTACTGGAAAGGAGCAGGCTTGATGGGGTTAAGCTGGTAGGCAATTTCTGTGGCCGTGGAGAGGTAGTTTGTCTCGATGGTTGTTGGGAGGGAGGCTGCAGTGGTTTTGGGCAGAGTATATACGGCTTATGTGAAAGTGAGCTTTTCGTATTTTTGTGTGTTTAAAACAGAGGGTTTTCGTGGGATTTTATAGACGATGGGGAAGATATATGGTAGGGGTTTCTGATATGAGTTAGTCTCCTATTAAGATTTGGATTTACCAATTAGGGGATGAGGATGAGTATGCGGTTAGGATTCTAAAATCAAGAGATGAGGTTTACGGGTGGAGATAGGAAGAAATAAGATTTAATTTCAAAACAAAACTCTAGTGGCTATTGCAAAATTGGGTCATAGTAAAATACAAATAACAAAATGATAATAATCCTATTAAAATTAACAAATGTAAAATTTGATAATAATAATAATAATAATAAAAATAAAATATTTATAGTTATATGAAAAATACATAAAACTTATTTTATGTTCTAATCTTAGGATCGGGTTGTTACATATTTCCTAGAAGGTGATTCCTCGCCACATAAATATGTGTTGACAGTTCTTTTACATGTAACTGTTCATTACATCTTCACGTACATTGTCTCTCATTATGAGTTTTTTCATAGCTGTTTATCCTACTTATGGTTTCGTTTATCATGACTGTAGACTTTGATGAAGAGGTAGCCGTATGAGAGGTTCCTGAGGAAGAAGGATTGTCCCCGCACGAGTGATAGTAATAGAGGTTTATCTCTATTAATAGTTGTTTGTATTTTTGAAGATGTACTATTTAGCTAGGCGACAAATTATGTTTGGTCTGTCATACCTTGACGTAGAAAATGAACAAATGGTACTGTGTAATATTATTTAGGATGTGACAGTGACATATGTATATTTGTGTGTTAATGGATGAACCTATTTCGGATTTAGACCTTTGGTATAAATAACATTATCTAACAAAACCTTTACTTAGTCCGCTACGATATACATATACATGTCTATTTTGCTTACACGCGGACTTCCTTATAAAAATTATAGGCCTATTCACAATCTAAATTTAGGGTGTTGCCGACCAGCTAGTATCCTACCACGGATCTTCACTAGGTCTTTTACCGAGGAATAGGGTTCCACAACTGGGTTGTAGTTCTTGTGCACCATGTGCCTTGGGCTGCTAGGCCGCACACCCAAACCTGTGTGGAGCCCATTCTCTCATGGTTCGAAGTCCCACCATCAGGGTCAATAGTTGTGCTTAATACCATTGAGTCATTCAACAACTATATATCATAAAGTTGACCCAAGTTATTAAAACCATAAATATAAACTTGTAAACTTTTCATAATTTCTCTCTTTTTAAAAATAAATCATAACTTTCAAAATAAATCTTAAAATAATATTAATCATAAATATAACACAATTATTTTGAAAATATTTTAAACGTCTTCGACATGCATTAGGATCTTATAGATTAGGCATTAATTCTTCAAGTACGGAATAATTATACATTTTCAAAGATGAGAATTTTTATTTGAGTGGAAAATTACCTTTATACACTATTCCCTTCTAGTTTTTACAAGTTCAAAGAATACCTGTAGAAAGATTTTCTATAGTTTTCGTCTCTTCTCTCAGTTTTCCCCAATTTGATAATTATACTAATGATTGTTCTATGAAAATGTTGCTCATTTTATAAATTCTCAAATTTTTGTTTTCAACATTATTTATTTTATGAATCCTCATTTTTTTAGAAAAATTTTATTCACCATATTATCATTTTATTTTTATCCTATTATATAAGATATGATACATTTATAACCATTAAATGATCTGTTATTGTTGATTCTTTATTATTCAATAGTAATAATGTGCCACATTTTAAATAATAAAATAAAAATGAGATAAGAATGTGGTCTATAATTTTATTTATTTATTTTTTAAGTGTAATAATCTCTAAAATAAATACCCATACACAGATATCGAAATATTTCATTCTAATTTTTAAACCAAACAAACTTCAAAGCTGTGGCTCTGAATAATAGCCACACAAGACTAATGTCTTCGTTCCGATCAAAACACCAACTTTTCCTTAATATTATTTAACTAGTAATTGGGGTGGGTACGGGTCATCCACTACCTCTAGGCCAACGCATCTTGCCGACCGCTTGGCCAACAGATGGGCAATACTATAAGTTATGAAGTAGCAGGTAGGTCTTACTCACCTGCCTGCTCGATTAATTACATCCTAATAGGTATAAATATTTTTTTTAATAAAAAATCTATACGGTTCTAATCTTCAGTTGCACACCCCCCTCCCCTACTCCTCTCTCTCCTTCAATCTTAGAGACCCATGATCGTGGATTTGAAGAGGACAAGAGACATGATCATGAGTCTCATGAGGAGAAAAGACCTACAAGAACTCTAGTTTGTTTAGATTTGTTTGAAAGTCTTTGCACTGGGACCTATCATATCGATATTTCTAACCAATTCACAAGGTTTAATAGTACAGACTATGGAGTGGTCTTGGACAGGATGATGATGTGACATGGGAATCTTATGAACAATTGAAGCCCTCTTATCTGCACCTTGTGGGCAAGGTGCTCTAAAGGGGAAGACTTTGCAAACTTTGTTTCGAAGTATATGCAGTTTGGAGACTATCGGAAGTGGGAAAAGCGTATGTTTCTTCCTTAGTTGCGTGTCTTTAACTTGGGAGTCTATTAGACCGAGCCTTATATTGCGTTGATCGATTCACGAGAGGGCAAACCAGTATGGGTACACTTAAGTTGGACCGCTATTTATTTTACCCAAGACTTAATTTGATTCCAGGATATGGAAGAGTCAAAATCTTTAAGGGATTGGGAGGGGTTCATAAAAGCCCTATTGATGAGACTTGGGCCTTGCTCTTAGGATGATCCTATGGAATTTTTAACTAGGTTTAAGCAAAATGGTTCAGTTGAGGAGTACAAGTATAATTTTGAAGCTTTGTCAAATCTGCTAAGGGTGCTCTCAAATTTCTACAATTTAAGTTGTTTCTTTAGTAGATTGAAAGATGATATTAGGCTACTTGTGCGAATTTTTAACCTTAAGAACTTTCTGACAGCCTTCAGCCTTCCCAAACCTAGGAAGAACATTTAAGGGTTAGCAGGAAGAGGAAGGGTACTCAAGGCTTGGCTTCCCATAGTGAGGCTGGGATTCTTGGACACCCCTACAGCTATTGCACCTAACCACGAAGGTATATCCAGATCCAAGCTTCAAATGCTCAACAACCCGAGTTATTTCAAATTGAAGTAGTTGATGAGGAGGATGTGTTTGAGGAAACCTTGGACTTTGTCACTAATTCTAGCCATCCCGAGATCTCTTTTCATTCACTTATAGGTCAAGGGCAAGGCTTGAAGAATCGGAATTGGATTCGAAATCTGATAAGGACCAATTCAATGAATTGGGCACATCATGAAAATTTGGGTTAATTATACTTTGCTCTCTCGAATTTTCACTCAATTCTCAATGTACCTCTGAAACTACTAATTGCATCAAAGTGGACCCTCAAACTTTTAAAACTTCTCAATCCTTCCATCCATTTCGTCTACCAACAACGTTAAATCTAACAGAAATTCATTGCAAAGATGTGATTTTCATCTAATTTGTTATCATTGACCATATAAAATATAAAATAATATATGCTATTAATTAATAATAAATCATTAATTATTAACTATATATAAAATTATTTTATACCTAAGTTGCAAGCAAGTATGAATAATCTATGTACACAATGAAATTATTTGATATCCGTTAACCATATATAAATTATTAAAAAAATTATTTAATGATTTACGATTTATTATTTACTGATAGTATATATTATTTTATATTTTATATAGTTAATGATAATAAATTAGATGAAAATTACATCTTTGCAGTGAATGTTATGCACATGAGCAGCATGTGCAGTGAATTTCCATTAGATTTAACGTTGTTGGTAGACTGAAGGGGGGGATTGAGAAGTTTTGAAAGTTCGAGAGTCCACTTTGATGCAATTAGTAGTTTCTGAGGCACATTGTAAATTAAGTGAAAGTTCGATGGGGCAAAGTGTAATTAATCCTAAAAATTTTGAATCGGTTATTTTAATATTGATAAAAGTATTAAAAATCATATCTAATGCAATTCAAGCATTTAAAATCATGTATAAAATATAAATTTATTGATTAGTTTCAATAAAAACATGATACGAATCTAAATAGCTTTAAGGAACATGTAATTTATGTATTTAACCTAGATCGTCAACATTTTTTGCCTCATATATGAAGAAAATAAAGACCATTAAGTTATAATCACGTAGCAAATATAGTATTTTATGTACAACTACAAATTTAACACAAAACACTAATTCATCTACTAATATGTTATTCAACCAAAGAAATAAAGAACTATATGTTTTATCCTCAATCTTTATGTGATTCTTATTGAATACGATGATGAAAAAATTAACATATATTTGGTTCGATCATATTTTTGTACAAGAAACTAAAAAAAAAACCTAGTTTTTAGATAACTTAAAAATAAATATAGTTTTGAGTTGGTTCAAATCGGTCTAAAATTGACTAAAATCGATATGAATTGACCTAAATCAGTCAATTTCAATAAACCATTCAAAAAGTACAGTAAAATTGGTTTGGTGTCTAACCAATTCAATTGGAATCAGCTAAATTGAACTTTTTTTTTTTTTTTTTTTTAGACTTGGTTAAGGGCAAGGTTGATGCATAATAAGTGGTGGTATTGATAGACATGGGCATTACTAGAGGACCTCCATCGTGAGAGAGAGAGAGAGAATTTCCAATAAACACAAATGAGAAAGATAGGTTGAAAGTGGAGAATGGGGAACAAGTGGTAAGTGAAGGAAGGTGTGCAGGGATTAGAGTCAAGCTATACGTTAATGTTTTTATTACAAATGTCTATGTTTTAGGCCTTGTTTGGATAATGAGTTGTTCTCAACCCATCTCATCTCATCTAATCATTACCACTTTTCCAAACTTTCAAATTATAATAAATACTTCAACTTTTTCAAATCTCAAAGTAAAAATAATATTCTAACAATATTTTATTCCACTTTCAACTCTTATTTCAACTTAACTCACTATCCAAAAATAATATTACTTCTTAGTGCTTGTAGGTTGTGACATGGTGATGGAGGTCTAGTGTCTACAAGAATTGTGGCATATTATATGAAGTTTCAGTGACCATTCTATAGAATTCCAGCATAGAAACCAAAAAGTAAACTTGCAAGGTTTATCTCCTTCCACTCTCTTTGAGAAAGGAAGTCGTAATAAACATAACAAGGTGGAGAAAAGGGAGCTGTTACTGCACTTGATTGAAGAAACACATAACCCTTAACCAAAAAAAATCCCCTAACCTATCCAGGATTTACTAAACCAATATACAAATGTCTATGAAAAACCCAAAGGCATCTCCCTCATAGATTCAATGACCACTCCATTAAAATCTACCTGTGCGTATGTTGACTATAGTGCTTTCAACAATGTGACCAATGTGACAATTAAAGCAATTTTCTCATACCGTAGTTGACGCACTATTAGATAAGCTTAGTGGGGCAAAGCTTTTCTCAAAATTGGATTTACGCTTAGGTGGTTAAACCTGAGGATATGAATAAGACTATTTTTAGAACTCATGATGGGCAAAATCAGTTCCTAGTTATTCCCTTTGGGCTATAAATAATGCTACATTAACTTCCCAAGACTTAATGAATTAAACTTTTTGGTCATATTTGAGAAAGTTTATTCTTGTATTTTTTTATGATATTTTGGTATATATCAAGTCAACAAAAGAGCATCTTAAACATCTATAACTAACCCTAGAGGTCCTCAGGCAACACTCTTTGCTGCCCAAATTATCTACATACAAGTTTGCTAGCACTAAGGTGGCATACTAAGGTGGCATACTTGGGCCATCTGATCTCAGCTCAAGGAGTAAGAGTAGATCCTGATAAGTTGAGATCTATGCTGGAATGGACTTAAGTCCCAACATCCCTTAAGTCTCTTAGAGCATTGGCATTGGCTTAGCCAAATGCCTGTGAAGCCCTTAAAATAGCTAATGTGGCCTAAACTCGGGCTACATTGAATTAGGCAACATAAACCCAACCAACCTTTGAGCTACAATAACACATTGTGATAAACAAATATGATCTTCACTATAGTAAGACCATTTCATTTTTATGATTATTTCCTACTGAACCCTACTTTTTCCTCTATGCATTTTCAATTTCTTTCGTGCAATGTTCATTCCCAAGCAAAAGTTTATGACACTCGGTCTCCTCACCTTCACCAGAGGCAAAAGTTCTCCACCATCAACGTCGATCATCTTCCATCATTGTTTCAACTCCAATTAGCCCGTGTCACCTCCATCACCGACATATCCTGAATTGGCAACATTCAAAAAATTAGTCCACCTTCGTGAAATCAGACCATTGAGCCCCTTCTCTGCCTTCATTTCAGGCAATGGGTTCGTGATGCTACATCAAAATCGTTTGGTCTTCTTGATCCCACTACTGAGTAGGTATGACTTTCAATGATGCCTGGCTTGTCCTCTACGTAATTGATTTTTTAGTATTTTTTCGCTCTCGCTCCCTATCTCTCTCTCTCTCTCTCTATTTGTTTTTCTCTTATCCTTCATAGAATCGATAAACACAGGAACTGAACTCAACGAATCACTCTTTACCTTGAAGTCAAGCTATGTAATGTCCGATCCCAACCTGCTTTATGATTTTGAACATTGGTGTTTGAATCAGGGTTGTGTTTGATTTTGCATTTGACTTATTAAATAGAATGGTTGTATTTATGATTTGATTTAGGGTTTTCTAATGAGGGTCATTATTTGGTTAACAATTTTTATCTTTCTTAAAATCACTGTTGTAACTATTGTTGTTAGAGTTTTCAGTTTGGTTTGTACATAGGGTAGTGATAAGGTTACTACCCATTTACTACTCATAGTTCATTTCAAGTTTTTTTTTTTTATCATTTTCTTTTAAATATTTTTTAAACATCCTTAACCATTAAAAAAAATTAAAAAAATATATAATTTTACTAATAGTTACTTCCTTAACCATTAAGTAAAATTAAAAAAATTAAAAAAATCAAATATAAAATGAATAGTAGGAGGGTAGTAACCCTATCATTTTCCTTGTACATAAAGCTTGGTGTCTCTATTTCTATTTGGTCTTGTTTTGTGTATGGTTTTGGTGTTTGGAACCATTTCAAACAACATGCTCGAATACTTTAAGTTGTGAATAAACTACATGTTGCTGTTTTGAGTCCATAGTTTGCTACATGAAAGTTCTTGTAAAATTATGATGTGATGTTAAAAATGGTTGTCAAGTAGTGCACTAGAAGTTATTCAAAATAATGGACACTTGTGCATTTGTCCAAAAGGCTAGCTTTGTATCATTCAAGGTATGAAACTAGTATTGAATTCTAGTTTGAGCTATGTATATGACTAATTTGAATGGCCTTACAAAGTCTTTGATCATTTATAAAGCTGCTTCAGAGCAACTTTAACTATACTAGGATTTTTTTCCACTCACTTTTTATTTTTTTCTTTCTATGTTGTAAATAAAACTAGTACTATAAACCTAGATTGAAGAAAAATATAATTATCCAGAAGCAGACTTATGAAATTGCTGCTGGAATTGTTGTAATTTAATCTCACATTTTGCTGCAACTTGCTAAAATGAAAAGACATTTTTTGGAATGTTTTTAGAAGTATTGCTTTATAGTTTTCATTTTTCTAATTGTTCAGATTGTCCATTCAGCTGTAGTTTGCTGGAAATAACTCATTTAACGGTTTTCATATAGTGAAAGTAATTTTGTATGGTTGTTTGTTTGATTTTGTAAAGTTATACTCTCTTCAAGGATGGACACAAAATTTAACAAAAATAATTTCTTTACCTGTAACAACCTGGTTCAATATTTCTAAGGTCAATACAAGAATAATTTTACTGAGTCTAAATTATGTTTAATTGGCCATTTTGGATAAGCACACAAGTTATTAATTTATTGCGTTTGGTTAAAAATCTTAATTAGGCCCATAGGCCCAAATGTTTATTTTAAGGCTCTTACATTTATTTCAATGTCTGTTAAGGTTTAGTGGATGATTTTGGGAGGTATTAATGGACCAATATCTTGGAAAAACCAATTGAAATTTATTGGAAATTTTGAATAGGCCACGAACCCAAAATTTATTAAGATGGACTAATAGTTTTTATTGAGCTCAATAATTAGGTTAAAACCCCTTTAATATTTATTGGATGATTATGGCTCATATTAGAAGTTAAGATTGCCCGCTAGCGTTACTAAGAGCACTGGCATTGAATTATCCAAATGCCAATGAAATGCAAAATTTGACTTATTTTACATAAGATTACCTACATTGAATTATCCAAATGGAAAAATATATGACTTTTAGCTACAGTGTGTTAGTGTTGTGGGGCATATATGACTATCTACTGTACAATGACCAAAGCTTATTTTTATTCAATAAACGTCAGACGCCGGTTCCTTTTTGTACACTTCTTGCATCCATATCTCAAATAATTGGCGAGATTCAGATAATTGCTGTACTTGATTGCTGATTTTTGTGGTGGGCAGATTTCTGCACTCTAGTTTGGTTTGTAACTAAAAACAAATTGTGGGTAATTGTGTGGGCAGTTTGGTTTCAATTAATAGAACAAAAAAATTGAAAAAAATATTATTGAATTTATAATATTTTATTATTATTTTGACTAATAGATGGATAATCTAGTGTGGGAATAAGTTTTAAATAGAATAGCCAAATGCAAAATCATGTCATATTATGCAAATTTTACATTTGCATTTATATAATCCAATGCTAATGTTCTAAGCGACTAAGACAATAAAATTATAAGCAAGCCCATTAAAATTAGACCTAGCCCACGTATGTGTGTGATGGGCCAGTCCAAGACCCAAAACCATTGAAAAAGCCCAAACTCAATTTCAAATACCCATGAGACCGTGTATATATATAGCCATTCTCCATGCATAATGTATCATTCAACCTAGGGCTAGGGTTGCCACACTAGTCAAGAACTTCAATGCCCAGCGGCAACTTCCTCCCTGAAAACCTAGCCACGTTGAAGTCCCATGTCTCCTCCATGCCCCTTCTTTATTTGTTATCCAAGGTTTGCATCGCACGAAATCGAAAAGTCACAACTGTCCCTTGCTTCTCCACAACAAGCCACACACAACAACCACTACATGGCAAACACTGTTCCCACATCCATCTTTCCTTGACCCTAAGTTTCTCTTTCACCAACCCTTCACGTCACCCATTGCACAAGAACGACACAAGAAAACCAAGAGCAGTTATCATGAAGCAAAGCCAACCAAAGGCAATTTAGATAACCTAGAACAGAGCACATGCCGCCTCTCATACACAACACCGTGAGCCTCCCCCTCCCCCTACCACTCCACCCTTGTACCACCCACCATGGTTGCATCGCACGACACGAAGCCCTTTGTTTTCTAATCTCAAGACAGAGCGATCACGTGGACCACGTAAGGCTTCCTGCACCATCGTGAAGGACCCAAAACTATCACGGGAACCACCACCCCTAGTTGCACTGAAAAATAGCGCTATGTTCCTCTCCTCTCCTCTATGAACATGAATTGTGAAGCAGCTCAATCCCACGTCTCACAGCTTCAGAACAACCCATGACAACAAACACAACACCGAACATGCCCCCCACAACAGTTTTGAAGAACCACATGCCACCAACAACCAAGAGAGGAAGCATCACCCTACGTGGGAGATGATTAGGACAACTGCAAAAGCAACTAACCAGTTGATGTTGTTCCTCCTCACCGTTTACATAGCTACATCCCACGTCGCGTGAATATTTTGCCCGTAAGACTTCTCTACTCCTCTCAGTGGTTAAAACTGTATATGGCCGAACTTCATCTCTAGGAATAAAGTTACATAAATGCCCATGCCTAGTGAGTGTTTATTACATAACTAATTATATAGGATGAAATTTTATGATAAAATCGATAGAAAATAGACGTTTGGAAGTGGAAATATTTTAGGGTTTAATCGTATAGTTGTTTGGAGAAATTATGTGGGAATCAATTATTTGGATAGTGATGATATGTAGGGTTATGAGAATTTTACATTTTAGGAAATTTGGGTTATTTTAGAATTTCTTTTTTTGAAAAGGAAGTAATTTTATTGATCAGATAAAATTACATCATACAAATTGAATCCACCAGGACATAGTTTAAAACCTCAAGAGGGTCATCCTCTAACTAAACTTTTCCGCTAACATCCCTAATTGCTAACTTGGCTGCCGCGTGAGCAACTTTGTTAGCTGACCTGTGTACAAAATTCAGGCGCCATGCTTGGTTACACTTCATCCATTGCTGCAGATCCTCTATTACATGTCCAAACCATGAATTATCTTCTTTTTTAGAGTTAACCGCATCTACAACAACCTGAGCATCCCCTTCAAAACATACTTGGTTTAAGCCTAGCTCAATGCAAAAGTCCATAGCTCTGTGAAGAGCAGCACTTTCTGCTTGGAAAACTGATGAAATATGATCCTTAAAAGTTGTCAAAACAGCTTGCAAGCTGCCTTCCGAGTCTCTTATGATTATTCCCAATCCTATATTGCCTTTTACTTTGTCAAAAGCTGCATCGAAATTTACTTTGAAATAGGGCCACATAGGTGGCTTCCACTTTTGAGTTGATCCTCTCCCATGAGTCCCTTCAACTCTATTGAAATTAATTTGATTGGTCTCTTTAAACAGAGATAGGTTAGCTTGAGCCCTTGTACCAACTGTACTAGATTGCATAAACTGATTTTGAAAACTAAAAGCATTTCTCCTGGCCCACAGATGATAGAATATGACTAAGGCCAATTCGAGACTCTCCTTACTTAGCTTAACACTCATCTCAGACCACAACATCTAAAATCATAGGGATTCCTTTTCCATTTACTAAAAATGCTAGGCTCTCCCCCCAAACATCTGTTGCAGTAGAGCAATCTCACAAAACGTGCACTGGTGTCTCCAATTCTCTTGTACATATTGGACAAAAATTGCTCTCAATAGTGTTCTTCCTATAAAGATTGCCTTTTGTAGGAAGAATATTATTAATACATTTCCAGATGAACAGTTTGACCTTACCTGGTACCTCTAGGTGGCATTCATCTTTCCACATCACATTATCACCCCCTCCCCTTGTCGAGGCTTCACCTGAATTTCTATTCAATATCAAAATTTCTAGATAGTAGGCACTTTTAATAGAGAAAATTCCTTTTTCTGAGCCTATCCATATCAGCTTATCACTGAATCATTTATTGCTAATAGGTATAGAACATATAAGCTTGGCTTCATCCTCTTTGAAAACTGCTGCCACCAATTCTTTCTTCCAAGCATTGCTGCCCTCTTCTATCAATTTATCTACTCTGGACTTATGATCAAGTGTATTCATGGGAGTCTGAATCTAGTAGGTCACAGGACAGGGTAACCATTTATCCTTCTAGATTTTTATGTTATTTCCATTACATTCCCTCCATACAGATCCCTCTTTAATCAGGCCCACGTTGGACCAGAGGCTTCTCCAAATACTAGAGGGAGTACCTCTCAGTTTAGCCTCCATTAGGTCACAATTATGGAAGTACTTCTGTTTAAAAACTTGAGAGACCAGTGAGTTAGGTTCTTTGATTATTCTCCAGATTTGCTTGGCAAGAAGAGCTTTGATGAAACTACTGAGGTCCCTGAAGCCCAGGTCACCTTGATTCTGGACTACCCCCATTGACCTCCACGATTTCCAGTGGATGCCTTTCCCCTCACGTTTATGACACCACCAGAATCTAGCCAAGAGGGATTCAATTTCTTTGAGAAGCAGCCTAGGCAGTTTGAACACACTCATGGTGTAAGTTAGGATAGCCTGAAACACACTCTTTAATTATAGAATTTCTGGTTTTAATTATACATTTTTTGTTCAATTAGAAATTTACATAGGTTACTTGCCTATTTTATAGGTAATCAACATTGCCTTAAGAATATTGGATTATTAGATTAACGCTATGAGGTAAGTCAATTGGTTAGAAAATTAGGATTAACACACTTTAGCTAGTTAGAATATTAGTACAGTCAGTTATTTGGAAGCCAATGTTTATATACCACGCATGTTATGATATCTGCAAACATGACATTCATAATACTACATGATCATGTTTAATTCTACATATTATAGTTATGTATATATTATGTATGTCATACATTTCAATTATATTAGATATGTAAGTTTTCATAAAATCAAGTGTAAGATAACGATCAAATTAATAAGATGACCATTTAAGTGCATGGTACCAATGTGATTCATGGGTAGATGTGCAAGTCAAGGAGTCCACTATAGTATTCTAGAATACTATCAACGGCTCCCCTTGATTCCATAGGATGTGGGATCGGTGCACAATCTTTCGCATATGATTAATGTGTTGGCCAGTCGGATCAGTCAGATAAATTATGTAATGCAATGTACAAGAAATATCTTAAGTCTTGCATGTCATAAGTACAGGAATAGTTATGATTTTAATTCTCTCAAGCATGACAAATTTTATGAAAAACTTTAGTTTATTATGTTTATATTATAATGGGTTTCTTACTGAGTCTTTAACTCATTTTAGGTTTACTTTATGTTTTTAACCACCCCAGGTAAGCATCTTTTTTATAATGGAGTTGCAAGACAGGACTTGGCCTAAGGAGTCATGCCAGAGGCCTAAATCATGTACAAAGATTTTAAGTTATGATTTTTATAGTACAAAATTCGAAAAATTTTAAAAAGCTCTTTTGCATATTTTCTTTTATGATTTCAGTATTTTGAACCTTTTTAATCGTTATAAAAAATCATTGTACCTAGTGTTTCCTTTAGATTAAAAGAAAATATTTAAGTCAAGATCAATAGTAGCACATTGGTTTCCTAAAATTTCTAAAAATGACAGCATTCTTAAACCTAGGAGCTGTGAGTAACATCACCACTCTTTTAAGAAGTGGTGACTAAGATATTAATAGCACCACAATGGCTAGCATACATGACAATATTGTACTCCAAGCAACACAACTCGAAGGTGAAAAAATGCCACCTACTCTCAACTTGATAATCTCAACAATGTGTTTTTTACCATAGAGGAGGACAATGTCCTCATCTCGACTTGACTCAACATTAACATGGATGTGATTTGAGAATCTGACAAAAAATCCACACAAATGTTGAGAGGATTTATGATTATTACAATGACTATGAAAAACCTAGCAGTCTAGAATGTTTTGGGGGTGTCATTGACCAATTGATGCTCCTCGATCCAAAAATGCACAAATAACTTTTGTGTTGATGTAGCTCAAGTAGAACTATTGTATCTAAGTAGTGGCATGGCACAGGACAAAGTATAAGTTTCTGACTAATTCAATTCTAAAATTATTTTAACAAATTATATCCTTACATTCTCACTTGGCATTTTTAAATTGAGAATCCCAAAATCTTGTACAGAGAGATGCAAGAGGCCAAGTACACCATAGAACACCGCTAGAATTTATTAAGACCAAAATGGCAATCACATATGTCACAATTCTCAACAAGAAGAAAACTACCTGGGAAACATTCAGCTATTGCAGAGTCAACTCCACTAGGAGATGGCATTGTAGATGAGAATGTAGATGTTAGTTATGAGAGACCTCTAGGCAAGAAGGTTGAGAAAGAAAGGGAAAGGAGGAAGGGTAGAGAAGCTTAATCTAATGAATTTAATGATGTGATCTTAAGTCGCATTAGCAATGACAAAACCATATGCATGATGGAGAGAAAACAACCAATAGACAAGACGAAGAACAATAGATGTGAATTATTACATCTTAAAAAGAGGAAGATCAAGGTGAAAATTATGAAGTTGGATCTTGATGGCATGAATGCAATGTAGCAAGAGTATTCCAAAATCTTCAAAAAGAGATTTTCGAGACTTCATCTCCATCTCCACCTCAGCCTTCTAGAGGTTTGTAGTGATGATTTAAGTTTATTGGGACCGCTATTATGGAACACCTTTTGGACTATTTTGTGGTTGGAAAGTAGCATATGCTGGAAATACATTTGTTGTTAGACAATGTTTGTGTGGTTGGGCAACAACTGTTGTTACAGATTTTGGATTGTAATTCATGTGTGGTTTTTTCTAATTTCTAGAATAGTTTGCTTTGTAATTTCTAATATTGTTCTATGTTTGTAACTCGCCATGAACCGGTTTTCTTTTGTAAGAGCTAGTGGTTTTTGTAATTTATGGAAATATAGTTTGGTGAATACAGTTTGTAATTTTTATATAGTTTAGTGAATATAGTTTGGTGAAGTAGATTGAAATACAGAGTTAATGGACTAGCATCGATTATGGCACACTTCCATAGGATATAATTACATATTTTGCAAGTATTTCCAATCCTTTTGCATGCAAGATTATGTATCTGCATAAGGAAATCACAAATACTTGGAAGTTAAACTAACAACAATCTGACAAGTGCAAAGCAATGTCACATTGTTGACAAGAGCTTAAGTAAAGGAGCTTTGCAAGACTTTTACATATCCCATTATGTAATAATATCATAAATATTTTTTTCCAACAAGGTCCTTTTTTAATAAGTAATAAAAATCCATTAATTACTTATCAAATAAAACTTCATTGAATAAAATTCGATTGTAGTATTTTCTATAAGTTTGGTGAATGCTTATTCCGATTGAATGTTAGTCTTGAAACTCCTAGAAAATGTTTTACAACAACAGAACTTGCTAAGAAGAACAATCTTCATTAACTAACTTAACATCCCAAAATATAAATATTACAGCATAAAAGCTTTATTTGCAATTGTAGTAAAGTTATGACGGCTATTCATACTCCATAAATGCTCGATGAGGTCAACCTGAAGTTGAGAATGAGTTTCTCTATCTCTAATATGATTGTGTTGCTCAATGAACTCAATAAATTCAGGTATCTGATCTCGTGAAACTGGTTCATGTGGAGTATCATCTATTTGTTTGTAAACGAATCGGTATGCACTGAGGTATAGATAACGCTCATCTTCAACAATGATATTGTGCAAAATAATGTATGCGTACATAATATCCTTCAATTGCATATCTAGCTTGAAGTACTTCAATTACACGCTCCATATCTTTTCTTGCTGAATTTTAGGCTGCAACAAAATCTTTTCTCTTACTTTCTTGTGAAGCATGAATTGTTTTTACTAATATTGCCCAAGAAGTATATATATTATCAGCAAGATAATATTCAAGATAATATTCTCCACGGAAGAGCACGACCTTGGGCCAGTGTAGCAAATACAGAAGATTGATCGAGTATGTTGATGTCATTAAGAGACCTATGTAAACTAAAATAACATGCTATAACCAAAGATCATAAGATGCAATGGTCTCAAAGATACAAAAATAATAGTTGGTTGATTTATATGACCAGAGTATGTATATTTCCAAGCATTAGGATAGTTCTTACATTTCCAATGCATGTAATCAATGATTCCCAATACTTCTATAAATCCACATCGTTGTCCAACATCTAGTAATCGTGCTATATTGCTACTGTTTAGAGACCTCAAGTACTCATAAAAAAAAAAAAAATTGTCACGATCGTCTAATTTTTTTCATACTCAACTGTGCAATGCTTTCTCCAATTCTCAAATATTCTTCATTAAGATCTGTCATTACTCCATATGTGACCATCCTAATTGCTATAGTCATGTTCTGAAAGGAAGACAATTTGAGCCTTCCACTTGAATATATTTTTTGGACAAAATAATCATATGCTTCTCTGCATAATGGATGCGTTAAAATAGATCATGATCAATTCGAAACCTCTTCATAAAAATATTGGGAGGATATATTGGTATTTAAGCAAAATAATCATGGAAAAGGCATTGATGGACGTCCAATGGATCTCGTTAGATGAATGTATGAGTAGATGGGCAGAATGATGACATGAACTAGATGCTCCCTCGCTAGCCTTCATTCTTGTTCTATCGACATTACTGCGATCATATTCAATTCATTATCACAATAATTTTCATATACAATATGATCAATACTCCAAGATGGATCCATACAGAATTAAGAATGGTTGAATTTCAAGAATTGAAAGAAGAAATATTGGAAATCTCAAGAGGCTTGGTTTTAGATGAGTGGTAAGTAGTTAGAACGCCTGATCTATTTATAATGCCAATGAGACTGTTAGCTTAAACAAAAAATATGAGTAGATGGAAAAAATAAAGTTTGACATAAGTAGAAGATTAAATGGAATTGTAGATATGATTGTTGGAAAAAAGAAATGTTGGCAAAAGAAGATAGTTAGATATGTAATGTAGATATTCAGTTGGTAAGTTAAAATTTGAGAAATCCTTAAGGCCGATCCGGCTGATTTTAACACAAAAACAGCCTACCATTTATACGGTTACACGTATGCCTTTCACCATATCTATCCTAAACCAGCAAACATCAGAAAACCGATTTCAAACAAAAACTCCACTTCGTCCCTCGCACTCCCCTTCGTCTCTCAAATTGCAACCCTGAATCCCAACCCCTTCGTCCCTCGTCCCTAAACTGAACCTTCCCTAAACTGAACCTTCTTGGCACCCTGCAAAATGGGAATGGAGGTTAAAATCTCTTGTTTGTCATTTCAACAAATGACTGACAAAACCCATCTTCCCACATCAACATTCTTCACAAGGTTTTGACAGACAAAAAATACATCCAGTTGAAATTACTGAAGAACATATCATGCAAATGAAAACTTACTAAATAACTATCAATAATTATCAATCACAACTAAAATACAAACAAAATAAATATCTTCCAGGTTCACTCTTTTTTCCACTTTTTTCTTGCAAGGAAGACAGTAATGCTCTGCCTCGTCGCTGAGCAAAGGAAACAAAGAATGCAAATTATACCACTAAGCTGAACATAGTGTTTGAAAATACTAATCTATTTACTAAATCCTTTGCTTTCTCAGCAACCAAACTGAGAGGTGAAGGCAAACCATTACCCCCTCCGACTCTTCTGCAATAAAAAGAAGGGAGATCGATATTGGAAGCTTCGACGGGCTTCGACGGTATGAAGAAGTCTAATGGGTTTTGGGTTGCGTTCACAGAGAGAGAGAGAGAGAGAGAGTAGACGGAAAGTCCGTCCCTCCCAAATTTTAGATCCTTCAGCTTCCAGTTTCGGCGCCAACCGTTCTATCAGCCACCATCTTCGTCGCCCACCATCGCCAGGAACGAGAAAGCTTCTAGTGATTCTCTGTGGTCTACCGTTGTTGATAAAGGGGCTAGTAATTTGAAAGGGGCTAGTAATTTGAAAGGGGCTTCCAGACTTCCAGTGATTCTCTATGCAAATGAGAAATGAGCTTCCAATGATTCTCTGTGGTATACCGTATTTCTTCTTGTGTGTTTTTTCTTACGTGTCATGAGTGGATTGGAGGGCTGTTTTTGTGTGAAAAGCAGTCGGACCATTGGGAAGCGATTCTCTTAAAATTTATATGCGATTTTAGATAATTGTAATAAAAAAATAGATATTATCATTAGATTAGGAAAAAAATTACCATTGAATATATAAGTAAAAACAATAATTTAATTAGAATAACGAGTTATTATTAAATATAAAATAATAAAAAAGTGCACATTATAGATTATGAAAATTAACACAAAATATTTTTTTTATAAAAAATTAATATATGACTAGTAAAACAACAAAATATGACAAAAATAAAATAGATATAAAAAATAATGAAAATGTCTAAAATTAATAATATTGTATTATTATATAGAGTTTAGATGATAATCCAACGTGGTATTAGATTTTGAGTAGGATAAGAAAAATGCAAAATGTGTGATATTAGGCAAACTTTGGCGACTAGGATGGGCGAGGTGATGCTAATACTCTTAGGAGGTTTCTAGGTTGACTGGCTATTATAAGAGATCCATCCGAGGTGATGGAAGTATTGCAGCACCCCTAACCAGTTTATTGAAGAAGGACTAGTTTGTGTGTAATGATGAGGCCAAGGAAGAAATCCAAAAACTTAAAAGCGTAGTGACCCAACTCCATGTGTTATCTCTTCCAAACTTCTGTCTACACTTTATCATTGCATGTGATGCTTTAGGTTGTGCAATTGGAGTTGCCCTCATGCAGAAAAATAAACCCATAGCATTTTGCAGTCAAGCTTTAAAGGGAGAATATTGGCCTTGTCAACATATGAAAAAGAGTTGCATTAGTGATAGCAGTACAGAAAAGGAGGCATTATTTATTGGAGGCATTTGTTTGGGGTCAGAATCGACTACCAAAGCCTAAAGTACCTGCAAAAATAGAAGGTAGCAACTCCTATGCATCAAAAGTGAATCTCCATGCCACTTGGTTATGATCTGGTTCTAGAATATAAAAAGGGACATGACAACAAGATAGCAAATGCCTTGTCAAAGAGGTCTAAAGGTGAGCTGGACAAAGTGGAGGTAATCCTTGCGATCATATCCTTTCCTACAATTGATTGGCTGGAAGAAGTTAAACTGGGTTATGCTAAAGACCCAGGACCGAAGACCTATTTTCTAAATTTGAGGAAGGTAGCTTACCCTCGCCCTACACTGTCATGAAAGGGCTCCTATTCTACAAACAAAGATTGTTCCTTGCATATCTCTTTAAATAAAAACTTCTACCATTATTGCATAGCAGCCATTGGTGGGGGGTGGGGGGGGGTGGTGGAGGACAAAAAAATGCATCGGATAAAGAGAGATGTCTTTTGGCCTGGAATCAGATCTAATGTCAGCAACTCATAAGAGACTACGACACTTGCCAGGGTGTCAAGGCAGATCAATCAAAGCCAAGTGGATTATTGCAACCTCTTCCTATTCCCTCACAGAGTTGGACTCATATTACTATGGATTTCATTGAAGAACTATCCCTCTCAAAGGTTTCAACAATATATGTGTGGTGGTTGATAGACTTACCAAGTATGGGCACTTTACTCATTTTTCTCACCTATTTTCTGCTGACAGTGGCTCAATTGTTCACAAAACACATCCTAAAGTTGCATGGAATGCCAAATCCCATTGTCTCAAACAGGATAGTACCTTCACTAGTCACTTCTGGAATGAAGTTTAAGATACATAGAGTTCAAATTGCTTTCAATACCTCATACCAAATGCTTGGAAAATTATCAAAAGAGTTCTGTTGGTGATAGGCCTAAGGATTGGGCTCGGTGGGTACCCTTCGCTGAATGATGGTGCAACACCACTCAACACTCCTCCACTCCACCCTTTTAAGCCTTATACGGCTACTTTCCCAATGGTTATTAACTTACATGACGAGAACTTTGAAGGCTGAAGCTATGCAAGAGAACCTTTGATTTCAAGAACAAATGCTCCAACTCTTGAAACACAATCTACAGAAGGTGCAAGATAGGATGAAAAATACGCAGACTTGAAGCATAAGGAACTGAGTTTAGAGGTTGGTGAGTGGGTTTACTGCACTTCCAGCCCTATAGGCAATTGTCTATGACTCATCGGAGGAGTTTGAAACTAGCCTTACGGTAATAACGGTACTATGGCCCTTTCTAGGTCGTTCAAAAGATAGGGGTTGTGGCTTATCGGCTGCAACCTTCTCCCACTTCAGCCATTCACCCTATCTTCCACATCTTGCAGTTGAAGAAGAAGCTTGGCCAAGGAATCTCACTACTCTTGACCCTACAGTTGGTCATTGTTGCACAGGTCCTCGAGCCTGAACTGGAGAAAGTGTTAGCATGCCATGTTAGAAAATTCAAGAATCAACCCCTTTCTGAATTGCTAATTAAGTGGCATGAACAACAAGATGACAATGCTACCTGGAAATCTTATTATGAACAGTTGAAGCTCTCTTACCTGTACCTTCTGGGCAAGGTGCTCAAAAGGGGGAAGACTTTGTCACACTTTCTCCTGAGGTATCTGCATACTGAAGCTAAGTATGAAGAAAGGGGGTTTTGGAGACTCTCGGAAGTGGAAGAAGCATATATCTTCCTTAGTTGTACGTGTCTTTAGCTTGGAGTCTATTAGGCCAAACCTTTTATTGTGTTAATTGGTTCACGGAAGGGCAACTGAGTATGGGTAATTCTTGGGTTGGACCACTATACCTTAGTTAAATCCAGTTGTTAGATTTCTCAGTCAATCTGTATATCACTATCATAAAATGTTCGATATGCAATAGATGAATACAATTCTCTTATTTCCTTCTCTCTCTCTCTCTCTCTCTCTCTCTCAATTCTCTGGAGGAACTCACAAAGTGTGCTAATATCATTTCCTGGATGCTTTTATTGGTATTCATTGATTTCTCATCCTGGGTGTAATAATCTGCTGCTAGCAGAGATGCAATCATAAAGGCAGAGGGACAGATATAAGGGTAAAGGACTTCTCCCTGGACCAATGTGAAGTAAATTGCTCGTTCTCTTCAGGCAAGGAGGTGAGATAAGAAAAGTAGTGGCAGATACGTATGGCTTTTTATGTATTAAGTAATAAGAAAGGATCCTTTCTCCACGTACATCGAACCAATTTCAGGGACTAGTACCTTTCACCTACCTTAAAACAGATTAAGGAGTAGTTCCCCGCCCCCCCCCCCCCCCCCCCCTTATGTTATAAAGTACTTCCTTTCTATTTTGATTGTGTGAGATAGTCTTGGGAACTTACGGCAACATCCAAGAATTAAGGTTCACCTGGATGAGGAACATTGTTGATCATGCAGGATTGACCAATGATGTAAAAGTTCCTCAACCTTCCTTGCCTTCTACTTCATCAAAGATAATGGATAAAAGAAACTGAGGTTGAGTTGGAGAGGTCTCGGACTCTCTTTGAAACAGTTATTCATCATATTTTTCTTTTTGTTTATGTCAATCCATCACTGGGTACAGATATTACGCATCCATTCAATGAGTAGTGCTTCATTAGTTCAACAGACATTCGGCAAAGGAACAATGACAAGGTAACTATTGTACCTACTGCATATGAGGAGAAAACCTAAAATCATTGGTGGAGACAGTGGTAGATAATAATTTGAACTGTTCATTAATACATATAAGAACGCACATGCAAGGGAGGTAATGACACAGCGGTAGATAATATTTGCTTTTTATAAGTGCTCTCAATAACTGTATAAATCAAGCCAACTTGAAAAGGCTGCTTGATAAATGTAATTCTATTTCCAAAATAAGTATACGTAATTGCTGCTCAACATGAAATGTAGATTCTACTGTGTTAAAAGTGGAGTAGACTAGAAAACAGAATGGAATCAGGAAGCACAATCACTAACATAAGAGGCAAGAGAAAGGGAAACACATCTTACACCAAATTGATAATAAGACTGAAGGCCCCGACTTATGTTTTCACTGCCTAGACGTTTCACATGCATACATAATCTTCGCATACTGGACAAACAGCAAGTAGAACATAGAAGGATCCCTATGAATTAGTTCTAGCCAATTGGAAAAGGATTATAGCCCTCTTGCACCATCTTCTCTAGAGGCCAAAACAGTGGTTTAGGGAGATTATCCCAGTCATACCAATCCCAACCATCACACTTTTGTGGCTCAAGATTTTGGGGCGCTTGGTTAGGATCTGTTAAGAATGCACGCATGAAGATAGTAACATAATGGGATGGTTTTGGTTCCTCAAGAAACAGGGTGTTTGTGACAGTTAAGTACTCTACTTTATCAATGTCCAATCCAGTTTCCTCTTTCAACTCTCTGGCTGCGCATTCTTCAAAGCTCTCTCCTGAAAACGCACAAGTGGAAATTGAGGGTAATTGAATAGGTGGAGAAATCTAGATGCCACTACAATCGTGAAAGCAAGAGCTCTAACTTGGAGTGAGGTATGTGTTTCAATATTTTTCATAAATGAGTTTGCATTGGTTGTGGTTTTTCTTTTTTCTAAAACGGATCCAATATTTAACCTACGATGGTATTACAGTGAGTGATCATTGATGGCTATTGGAATTTAGTGAATCTTAGCTGCCAAATATATAATTGCTAGGATATATGATAATTCATAACAGAATCCAGGCCCAGAAACTATCTATGTCGACCAAGAAGGTCCTTGAGATACCCTGATCACGGTCCGAGTCTATGGTAGTGGGACTTTATTAGCATTTTGTATACAAAGTCAAGTTTCCTCACAACTCCATTGTAAATAATTCTACACCTGATCCATTGATTACCCCCATTCCTAAGAGGAGCAAAGAGAGGAAGATCAAGCTATCAATAATTAAATACTTTCTCTATATAAAAAAATGTTAATTGATAAACACTTTACTTGACCCAAATAATAACTCACGCTAGCATTTCTTTAATCAAAATCCCATCCCTTCCATGTAAGATTGAGCATGTAAATCCAATTCAACTCCATTTAAGCTCATATTGCATAAATTTAACAAGCAAGAGAGAAACCCAGGAAAAAATAATGGAAGAATTGGAGAAATTGTTTGCAAAGATCCCCAGAAACTTGCCAAAACATAAATGGGAAACTAAGTTTGTGTAAGACAAGGAGGATGCTAACCAAACTCGAGGTGGCCACCAGGGAGAGCAAAAGTGGAGTCGCCGATGGATGAGCGGCGCCGACCCAAGAGAACAGCTTTCCCACTCAACAAGAAAACCGCCACCCCCACTCTGGGTACTCCCTTCTCCATTCCTTCCTCACTATTTGCTGTTGCCTCACCCTCTCAGAGTTTGGTCTCTCACCCGTCTCTTTAAGCAGGGTTACTTCAAATGCCTGATGTGCGTGCCTTTCACGTAAATAGCAGTGATCGGCTCTTCAATGTCGAGTAGCCGAAGTCGTTTTTTTTTTTTTTTTTTTTTTTTTCTTTTCCTTCTTGAGCCAATTAAAATAGGAAAATGATACACTTATAATTAGTCTATAACTATTTTACTACTCTACTTAAAATGAAGGATAATTAAGTAAAATTGAAATTATGTTTTCATGTTACAATTATATTGATTGATTTAAAATGAATTGTAAACTAATTGTAAAGTAGTTGTAGGTGTATTGTTAATAGACAAAAAAATAATCATTAATAGACCAAAAAATAATCATTAATAGACAAAAAAAATAGGGCATAACTTTTCTCTCCTGTAATTTGTATCAATGTGTAATGATATCTTATGTTTCCTTTATTATTGTTTTATTATTTAACTATTTTTTTTTCTTTATGTTATTGGAATCTGGATTAAAAATTCTAGAACAATGCCTTCTTAATAATCTAGAAGAAAATAAATTCAATCAACTAATATAATCATGTAATTTAATTAAAAACAAATTTAATTTTATAAAAATTGACTCAAAAGGTAAAAGAATGACAATTTTTATAAAATTAAATTTATTTTCAATTAAATTACATGATTACATTAGTTAATTGAATTTATTTTCTTCTAAATTATGTAAAAATGTTATGTTCTAAGATTTTTAATCTAAATTTAAAGAGCAAAAGGAAAAAAAAATTGACTAGATAGTAAACCAATAGTTAAAAAAGTGTAAAGATATCGTCACCATGTATTAATAACGTTACTATGACCGAGTTACAAAATATTTTTTCATTCTATCCCAAATTGATTGTTCACTTTGATTGTTAGCAACTTTTTTTAAATATATTAAAAAATAAAAAAAAACACACACACACACTTTGGTACTAATAGTCAAAGTGAATGTTCACTTTGAAGGACTGTAAGATAAGATTGAGTAATGCTTTCACAGATAAACAAATTGTGTTGGAGTAGGTTTCAATACCTTACTCATTGAAAGATTTGTATATTTATAGAGTTGTTGTTTAGTTACAAAAGAATTCAGATTTACAAGGATATCTAATAAACTATCTTAACAAACTAAAAAGGATCATTACAATTCAAATTTCAAGTATTTAAAGCTCTGTTTTGACATTGCTGCATATTCGACAACTAATTTGATATTGCTACATAATCGGTCATGCTAACACCCCTTGCAAACTGATGGGCAGCAAGCAAATCATCAGTTTGGATCTTAAGAATTTAAATCTGAAGGTTGTATGTCCCTTAGTAAACACGTATGCAATCTGATCTTCTGTGGAAATATGACATACTTGAACATCTTTGTTCACAACCTTATCTCTCACAAAGTGATAACCACTTCAATATGTTTTGTCATAGCATGGAAGACTGGATTAGAAGCCAAGGTAGTTGCTCCTATATTGTCACACCAAATCACTGGACATTTAGCAAGAACAATTCTTAATTCTCAAAATAACATACGCATCCAATAGAGCTCGGCAGTAGCTAAGGCCAATGACCTGTATTCCGCTCCTGTACTTGAACGAGAGATCATGTTCTGCTTTTTAGCACTCCAAGAAATCAATTACCAACTTCTATTCAGTTGCCAATATATTTTGAATTGTTAGATATCCTTGTAAAGCTGAATTATTTTGTAACTATAACTATAAATATACAAATCTTTCAATAAGGTATTGAAACCTACTCCAACACAAATTGTTTATATGTGTATGCATTACTCTATCTTATCTTACATCCCATTGCCAACTGTGATCGTGTCTGCTCCTTCAAACGGTTGTTGAGTAGTAAGATTTGCTGCATTACCGGTTATGTGCGCATTAGCCCCACTGTCAGCATACCAAATTTGATTATCAAGTGTTGCATTAGATTCAGCTACCATGGCCGCAAGTTTAGCAGGAGGAATCCAGCCTTGATATGCATAATTGAAACTCTCATAGTAGTCTAGTGCAGTGTGATTTGTTTTGCAACAAATTTGACAGGTAGGCTTATTGGAAGTACCTTGCGAACGAGGATTATTCTGTTGTACAGAATTGGATCCACGAGGATTGAAGGCAGCTAGAGCTCGATTTTGTCTGAAATTAGTATTTAGACCTGGCTTTTGTGTTTTCTTGGTAAAGTTTGGCACTTTAGATTTGTTAGTAGCAAAAGCATAGTGAGTGTCTGCAGAATTTGCAAAAGCATAGTGAGTGTCTACAGAATTTTGATGTTGATTTTCGAGCAGTACCTCAAAGCTGAGTAGTTTAGCTTGAAAATCTTCCAAGAAAATATCATTATCTCGTGTAGCAAAAGTATAGCAGGTAATAAAGGGAGTGAAGCTTACCTTAAGACCCCCTAGTAATTGAGCAATAAGGTCTTGATCATCCATAGGCTTGCCAGCTACAGCTAGCTGATCAGCGAGACACTTAGTTTCATCAATATAAGCATATAATACCTCGCTCTCCTATAAAGACATTTTTAGAATTTTCGGGGAGCCAGTATGCTACTAAACTTGACTAAAACCTATTCTATTAATGACGGACCAGATGTGAAAAATTCCATAAATAAAATAAACTTTATTAAATACTTAAAATTCAAAATAGAGTTTGCGGAAGCACTTGTTTTAAAAATACTAAAATCTCATGTGCTTATCAAAATAATTTATTTAAACCTTAAATCATAAACTAAACATGACATAAACTATCTAGGTCTCTACCTTGCATCCCTAGGTCAAGTTTTGTTCTGCAGTCTCATTCTCATAAACATCATCACCTAGGGTGGTTTAAAAACATAAAAATATACAAAAGTGAATTGAATACTCAATGAGCAACGCATCATACAATAAACATAATGTTTCTTGAAAAACGTACATACTCATAAATACATATGTAAATAACATGAACATGAATATGAACTTATCTTTCACTTATCATAGGTCGATACCCACTATTGACATACTAGGTGCACTACTAGCATGTACGACCTGACAATACAATATACCCATAATATAGGTACCGTCTTCAAATCATAACATAGGCCGTTACATATCTTATTATTCAAACTTCATCATAATCATACTTGCATACTTGTCATATCATAGATTTCAAAATAAATCGCATGCCTACTTGTCATATCTTGTTATATCATATTTATTTCATAAATTTCCGTGATACATGTTTCCTAACATAAAATCATGATTTTTTATAAATATTTTGATGCATGAATCTTCACATAAAATTATGCATGGCTTTTATAAATATTTTAATGCATAACTCTCACATATAATCATGTGTTTTCATTGATGCATAACTCCTTTTATAAAATCATAAATTTTCATAAATAATTTAATGCATAATTCTTCACGAAAAATCATGGATTTTCATGATCTTATCATGATTTGGATACGTAAAAATGGGCTTCCAATGGAGGGCGTACATGCATAATATGTTTAAAAAAGACATGTCGTTTACCGTACAATGATGTAAGGATATGATCATGCTACTTATCTCGTAGTGCTAATCCACTATTTCTAGAACACACCTGATTACCTAAAAGCATGTCAGTAATTTTTGTAAATTCCTAATTAATCACGTGCTTCGTTATTAAAACCTAAAATAAAACTATAACTCTCATATCCTAAAATTTTGTAACTCCTTAAATACTTTAATATTTATAAAATTTCTCCAAAAATCCCATTTTTCCATATAATGAACTTATAATTCTATCTATGGAGGCATGTGTTGACCACAACATATACACACATTAAATCCATAATATCAACTTTAAACCGTATTCGATATTCCTATATCCGTTAATTGCTCTCAAAATATTCCAACTTTTCATGGTCTAAGTGGCCTTAAATTCATATGGCATCCCATATTTAGTCTCGTTAGGCCTAACATATACTAACCTACTAACTAGTTTGTGTGAGAAAGAGAAAATAATGTGAGAGGAAGAGAGATAATTACCGAGAGAGTGAAGGGATAAAAGAGAGGGGAAGAGACCGTGATCTTTTGGTGGGGATGAGCAGCGACTGGAAGTGTGGGGGTCGTGGTGGTGCTTCACGGTGATTGAAGACTAGGAAAGAGAAGTTGGTAGCGACGAAGCTCACGGGTTGGGTCACGGTGATTCATGATTAGTGTTGGGGGCGTGGCTTCCTCGTTCTGGTTCCTGCTTGCCGAACGAAGACGGGGGTTGCGATGGTTTCATCGGTGGCTCAAGAGGTGTAGTCTTGGCAAGGTGGTGTTTGAGTGTGGGGAGGTTGTGGGCATGGAGGAAGAGGACACGGCTGGCTTCGTTGTTGCTTTATTCTCGGGTGGTAAAACAGGGCAGTTGTGTAGTGTCTCCACTAGCTGGGCAACGAGGTGGTCAGAGGGAGGAGCTACGACATGGTTGGCTAGGCTTTAGGGTGGCGAGGCTACGGGACCTGCCTGATGGTTGCCAAGTGGGTGGTTTGCTGGATGGACTGAGGGGAGGTGGTGCAGGTTGTTTACGATGGAAGAGGTAGTAGAGCAACTGGCCTTATACATTATGGGCGATGGCTGGGCAGAGGGGCTGGAAGTGGTTCTCAGTATAGGGTGGCTCTCAGTTGTTTTTCCTGGACACGAACTAGAGGCTGTGTTTGAAGTGTATAAATTGGTACATGCATGTGGTGAGTTTTGACTAACCAAATAGACGTGCAAGGTGGGGAGATATATATAGATAGAAGAAATTTGTTGAACGTGTTCAAATCGAAGTCAACCACTTACTTCTGTAGGATGAAGAGCCGATCATGATGACTAAGAAGAGGAAAAGTGGTGGACATAGGGTTTGTTCTAGAAGTGTACGAGGATAACTCTAATAAATCTGTGTAATCAGATAACGCGATAGTTGTGGAATTGTAATCCTATTGGAAAAGTTCTATTCAGTGAGTTCTAGTGGGAGTTTGAGACGTGCATGGTTGTAGTTTATAGAGGAATCAATTCGGGATTTTTATTACAAATTGGAATCAAGAATGCTAATAGTGTTTGAAGTCTAACATTCACGAGCTTGGAGAAAAAAATAATAATAATGTAGCTTAACTCTAGGTTCAAATAAAGATAACTTATCTGATAAACTCTTTTATGGCCTCTAATTCATTTATCAAACCTAATGAAATTATCCATAATTTATCTCTAAAAATATAGGATCGGTCGTTACTTGCAGTACGGGTTTTATTACCTTGAGAGAGAGAGTTTGAATCTGTCTTTTAAGTAATGCAACTTGTGACCATCAAGTTAAGAGAATCTCAGGCCTGCTTAGCAGTCTTAATTCCATAAAGAGAAGCAACCAACTTCTCTGAAATAGAATCAAGTATCCAACTTTTAACACAATTGTCCCTCCGGAACCATATTGCATAAGCTGGATTAGGTGCATCCTAAATAGTTTCTTCCGGAGCCTTAATGTGCCATCAATATAACCAACAAGATCATGGCTATTAACAAAGACCATGAACTGCATACTCCATTCCATAAAGTTTGGACCATTGAGTTTCTCAGTAACAAGCTGAGAAGTGGCATGAAGGTTTTGATTGGGGTGTGGCATATTTTAAGTGTTGCTTGAACTAGAAGACATTATGAGGATTTTGATAGTTGTGGAAGCTTGAAAGAAAAGAAAGAATCAGGTGTTGGCTATACGACTGGCTGATACCATATAAGATAAGATAGAGTAATGCATGTACAAATAAACAAATTGTGTTTGAGTAGGTTTCAATACCTTATTCACTTAAAAATTTGTATATTTATAGAGTTGTAGTTACAAAAGAATTCAGCTTTACAAGGATATCTAACAAACTATTTTAACAAACCAAAAAAGATTATTACAATTCAAATTTTAAGTATTCAAAATTTATGTTTTGACATTGCAGCATATTCGGCAACTGATTTGATATTGCTGCATAATCGATCATGCTAAAAAGGACAACATAGCAATTTCTTTTCATATATTAAAATAGGCATGAATTCTTTTCACATGTTCAATAACGTACTATTTATTACGTGTTAGTTTTTCTATAATTATAATCACTACAACAAATTTTAGTTTTAGGGATGAACTAAATTTCGTCCCTAAAAGTAATTATTGGAGATGAAATTTCGACTCAAAACATGGATGACTTTATAAGTCTGTCCAAACGTCTAAATATCCATTCAAACTAGATCTTCTATGACAAATTAGATCATCTCAAAAAGTCAAAACCGTTCAAACGACAAAAAATCTGTTCGAACAAGGAATTAATGTATGTTCGAATGGTGTATAATTTGTTCGAATAATAATATTAGCGAGGAAGTAATTTATTTTTCCGGTGAAAGTTCAAAATTGTTCGAACTGAAATTTGTTTATTTGAACGGTAGAGATTTGGTGGGAAAATCTGATAGGAAGGTTGCAAGACCTTTCGAACGACACATATTTCATTCGAACAAATTTGAACACCACATTTATGCATTCGAACGTATAGTTTGCTGATAAATTAAATTAAAATTGACAATAATTTTTTTAAACCTGTTCGAATGGAACATAATTGTGCGTGAATACCTTGTTCAAAATATAAAAAATGTGTGTATATTATATATTATGATTTAGTGTAAATTAAAATACTTACGAACTCATAAATTAATTTTATGCAATTAATTTAAAAATATCTTAGTGATTTCTTTTATGTTAAATAAGATTTTTAGTTAAATAAATATTATTATCCATACATCACATAATATAAATCAATAATTAATAAAAAAAAAGATTTAATTCATAATTAAATCAAAATTACAAAACACTAGATACTATCCATACCAAAAACAAAAAAATATAAATAAAAGATAGAAACTACTATGATCCGAGCTCTCTGCATACATCCTTGACTGCAGCTAATTATCTCTCTACCTGTGTCAGTCGAGTACTAAACATGACCTGAGTCGCATTAATGGCATGAATCTCTGTACATAACTCAAAGATGCTAGCATTAATCTCTATTCGCAACTCAGACATGTCAATATGCACT
Organism: Juglans microcarpa x Juglans regia; assembly: GCF_004785595.1. Lineage (NCBI taxonomy): Eukaryota > Viridiplantae > Streptophyta > Magnoliopsida > Fagales > Juglandaceae > Juglans > Juglans microcarpa x Juglans regia. The sequence goes on from NC_054598.1 coordinate 22,169,024, forward strand.
GCATCGATCACAGCTGATGTGTGTCAACTGATCTCTGCAAGCAGTATGTCAGCCATCTCCTCGCGAGTAGATGTATGTGATGCCTCAGCCTGTGTAGATGCCTCACTAGCCAATACTTCAGGATCTCTCGGCTGTGTATCTCTCTGAATATCAACTCAATTAGGAACAGGTCCACGAAAATGAAGTCTCGAGTGTCCTGTACTCCTTGAAAGGGTGGTGCTGTTGATCGGTCTCATCGGCTCCAGTGCACGCTCGGCAACATTTGGCACGACCCTAGAATATAGCAAAAATCGAGTGATCAGGATCTCGAATGGTAGTATATCTCTCGTAATATACCGAGTCTCTAATCGAATCCTCTCAAATATATACCCCATGAGGTCGATAGGAATGCCACGAGCGACCCGTATCATAAATTTCGCTTGATCCATGTCAACCTCGGTCTTGTGCTGCCAAGGGTCAATATTGTTGGCGATTATCATATTTATAAGAAAGAAGATAAATCTGTCTGCTTGATGCTCTTCGTCCCATCGTACATAGGAGCATCAGGACCAACAATCAAATCTCTCACCTCATGATCAGCGAGGGTATCGACCTCATCTGTATAAACTGCTCCCTCATCCTGAGCCATCTCCGAATCACCTGAAGGATTAGACTCTCTAGGCAGCACATTCAGATAGGCATCGTGCAATCTAAGAATATCGAGATATTCAGTGAGTCTGTCCACTAAAAATATAATTAGAACTTCTCGAACAGAGATCCTATATGCCCATCCCTCGTCTAGGCTAACTCTACTGAGCTCTTTATAGAACTCAGCAACGATATCAATATAGGATACAAGCTCCATTACTTATTCTCCTTGATTTAGGATTGTTGCCCAACCACGATGGCTGAATACTGATTGAAGGGAATGACTCTCTCATATAAGAGTCACAAAATCAGACAGTTTTACCTATCTCTCTAGTAAAATAGTCTTCTCTCGAACTATTTGGATGGAAAGTTTGCCTAATCTGCCACGTTTATGACCTCTATAAGATATTATTATCAACCTGAAATTTAAAAATAAAATATATATTCAACATTAGTGACAAAATATAATATTTTTCAATATTCACAAAATTATATATTAATAACAATTTAATAAATTAATTGATAGAATAACAAAATGTGTTGAAAATTAATTAATAAGTTAATATAAATTAATTCGTTCAAACCATTCTAACGTGATTGAACGAATAGTACATAGTCTGAATTGGCACTATAGTGGTCAAACAGACACCATCGTATTTGGTTCAGACTGTTCGAATAGATAAATAGTGATCGAACAGTTTTTAGGATTTTGGTTAATACGTTCGAACGATAACGGGTAGCATTCGAACGGAAACCCATCGATTCCATGGGTTTCTTCAACAAATCACATACTATTCTTTATTTCTAAACATTCTACGGTGAATTTGTGGTGTTCTATAGTCTCTATTGATGGAAAAATACAACTTTTATAAAGAAAACAAATAAAACAATAAAATGATAAAAATAAATAGTAAAATAACTTTTAAGGAGTGTACATTCACTTAGGAGGAAGAGGAATCGACGTGGGTGATGATTAAGGCGGCAGACAGCGGCGATTGATTGGCGTTCAAACGTTATGGAACAATTTTCAAACGACTGGAGACGGCGGCGTTGAAAAGTTTAAACATTCGAATCATTTCAAAAGATCTTTCGAATAGTATTATTTATAGTTCAAATGGTATTTGTTTAAAATTTAGTAAATATGTATATTATAGTATATTCTATATATATATATATATATACACACTATCATAGTATAATACTTTAAATAAAAATGTTAGAAAGCACAGCGGCAAAAATACCTCAAGCTCAGCTTATAAAATTGCTCCACAAGTTTCTCTAGATTGACAAATCTCAAGCGTTTCCTCTTAGTGGCGAATTGTACTACATAGTATAAAACTAGAGTAACACTTAACAAATCCACAACTTAAATATCTTATCAAGAGAGAGCACAAAGAGAGAGAGCTTTTGTGTATTTCAGATGATGCCAAAACCAAACTGAGGTGGACTATTTATAGTCCACCAACACGGCTGGCCTCAAATTGCAGCCATTGCAAGCTGCAACAGCATGTAACGTATGGCATTAAGCCATCCGTTACAAGTCAAGTAACATATGGATTAATGCCATACGTTACTCTAAGAATGAAGGGAGGGGATCAGCCCATGTGGGCCCCCCTCCTGCCCTCTTGCTAACATCTCCCACTCCCACACAGTGGACATGACCCCAAGTCTGTATTTTTCTAACGTTCTCAATCTTGTTCATATAAGTAAATAGGTCGTGCGACCACCAAGCACATCTGTAGAAAGGTGGGAGTACATACACCAAATCTCTCCTATAGAAGACCAGCATAGTAACATCCCTAATGTGTTTGGTCATGTCCTAGACTCATTCGATCGCATCAAGATCAAGCATTTTCAACCCTCTTGAGTTAAAAAAACTCAAAACAATGCTTAACCACCTCCAAATCAATTCAATGTGTTCACAACCTTTAGCCGCTACCAAAATGTAGCGTCATACTTTGACATCAACAAACACTATCGAAGATACGATATCGAAGAGTCTTCCCTTTGCACTCATATCACTCAATTTTGGTCAAACCACTTTCTCAGCAATGCCTCTTTAGACCGTATCAATCATAGCCATAGAAAGCATGCCAAAGTAGCAGACATCACAACCTCCATCTAGTGACATAGTCAAAAGTAAAGGACATTTTAAAAGATGAGACTCACACAGTGAGAAAAAGAGGAACCTTTTACTCACTTACTCATATGGTCGTATAAGCACATGTAGTATGAAACACATGTTACAGTGGATTTCTCTTTCTCAAAGAGCAAATGTCTATATCAACATCTTACAGATCTTAGTCTAGTCGCTCCTTAAGCGTCTAACCCAAATTCCTCTATTTGTATGTCTCCAAGGCGTAAAAAAAGATCTTGCATCTAGCTAACTACAGACTATATGGATGGTGGGTAACCCATGCATAGTCTTCTCAATGGACCTCATCTTAGCTCCCACTAAGGCGACATATGTTTGTGTTAACAAACTTATCCATTTGGACAAGTACCTAGGGACACAATGTCTCATCTCTACTCGCTACTCAAGCGCTAGAGGCGATCGCTCATATGAGTGAGCCGATCTTAGCCTGTTGACATATCTTGTGTGTGTATTAGAAAAAACAATACGATAAAGAACTGAATCATATTGTATTAATATCCCAAATGAAAAGTTACATCTCAATGTCATTTGAAATACAAATTACATTTACAGTCTACACAGTCCTAGATTCCTAACATGAGCCTCAAAGACATTTCTTGTTATAGGCTTCGTTAAGAGATTAGCAACCATGCGACTTGTAGAAAGGTGTTTCTAAACCACTTCCTTTTGCGCTACCATGTCTCTGATGTAGTGATATCTGATATCTATGTGTTTGGTTCTTCCATGATACTTTAAGTCCTTAGCATATGCGAGAGCTGCAATGCTATCGCAGAATATTATCACTAGATCAGAAGTATCCGTGCCAATGTCTAAATGCTTGAGGAACCTTCGTAACCAAACAACTTCTTGAACTGCTGCAGAACAAACTATGTATTCTGCTTCCATGGTGGATAAAGCTATACAGGGTTATTTCTTGCTGCTCCATGTAATGGCGCTTTTGTTGAGCAGAAAGACATACCCAGTGGTTGATTTGTGCTTATCTAGGTCGTTGCCCCAATCGGCATCACTGTAACCTCTTAGCTGCAAATCTGAACCCTGATAACACAGCACATAGTCCGCAGTTTCCTTGAGATATCGCATAATCTTTTTGACCGCTTTCCTGTGAGCTAGTCGAGGGTTAGATTGGAATCTATTCACTAAGCCAACTGCATAACATATGTCAGGCCGAGTATACATTATTGCATACATTAGACTACCCACAACATTAGCATAAGGGACATGGGCCATCTTTTCCTTTTCTCTTTGAGTCTTAGGACACAACTCTTTAGACAAGTTCTCGTTTCTTGCAACAGGGGTGTCAATGGGTTTACATCCATTCATTAGGAAGCACTCGAGGACTTTCTTTATATAAATCTGTTGGGACAAACACAAAAGTCTCTTTGAGCGATCTCTATAGATTTTAACTCGCAGAATGTATTTTGCCTCACCCATATATTTTATCTCAAAATTGAAGGATAACTACTCTTTTATGGCGACTATCAACCATTTATCATTTCCAGCTTGTAGTATGTCGTCAATATACAATGACAACATAATGAAACTCTTCTTAGACCTTTTGACATAGACACAATGATCCTCTGTGATCATCGTAAACTCATTCGAGAGAATGGCTCGGTGGAATCTGAGGTACCATTGTCTAGATGATTACATTAGGCCATATATAGATCGTTTGAGCTTGCATACTTTGCGCTCTTGACCTTTGACCATAAAACCTGTTGGTTGATCCATATAGATCTCCCCATCTAGTTCTCCATTGAGAAATGTTGTCTTAACGTCCATCTGGTAGAGTTCCAAATCCATGTTTGCTGCTATAGCTAGAATCAAGCGAATTGAGGCAAACCTCACCACTGGTGAAAATGTTTCCTCATAGTCTATACCCTCATGTTGAGTATATCCTTTCACCACTAAGTGAGCTTTGTACTTATCTATTGATCCATCTGACTTGCGTTTGACCTTAAGAACCCATTTGTTCCCAATAGTCTTACGCCCTGTCGATAGATCAACCAGATCCCAGACCTGGTTAGTCTTCATAGACTTAATCTCATCATTAAGAGCTTTCATCCACTCAAGTTTAGTAGAAGATGAGTGAGCCTCATGAATTGTCTTAGACTCGTCATCATCATGCGGAGCTATCATAAAAGCTTCCCCTTCAATCTCAAAACGACGATGGAAAATAATTTCACGTGTGCTTCTACGCGGCTGAGGTTGTTGTGATTGATTGGCAAGTGGTATGCTCCCACTCGAATTCAAATCCTTTTTATAGTTTGTAGGAGCTTGAAGAATTTCTTCCTCATTCTCAACTAAATTCCTTAGAGCATTTTCCTCTTGTTCCACAATCTCATGAAGTTTTAAACTCCTATCAACCTCACCTCTACTTGGAAACTCATCTTCAATGAAATCCACATCTCGTGACTCAATTTTAGTTACACTTCCATCAGATTGTTCACCTATTAACACATACCCTTTAGAGTGTTCTGAGTACCTTATAAAGATACACTTCTTCCCTCCAGGGCCTAACTTCCTATTCTTATGAGAAATATCGTGAACAAAACCCATTGAACCCCATGGACACAACTTACTCAACTTGGATTTCTCATCGGTCCATAGTTCATATGGGGTGGAAGTTACTGATTTGGAGGGCACTCGGTTAAGAATGCAGGTAGCAGTCAAAAGTGCATCCCTCTAAAAAGAAATTGGTAGGTTTGCTTGCACCATCATCGACCTAACCATCTCAAGCAATGTTCGATTTCTCCTTTCCGCCACACCATTTTGTTGCGGTGTACTCAACATCTTCAACTGTCTTTTGATTCCTTTTTCATCACAGAGCCTTTTAAATTGCCCAGAAAGATATTCTCGTCCTCGATCAGTTCTTAGAGTTTTTAAACTCTTGTCTAATTGATTCTCAACCATTCTTAGATATCGCCTAAAGCATTTCAATGCTTCAGACTTATGGGAGATTAAGTAGACATGACCGTAACATCAAAAATCATCTATAAATGTGATGAAGTAGACACCTCCGTGTCTTGCCCTCATACTCATTGGACCACAGATGTCTGAGTAGACTAATTGCAGTGGAAAAGATGCCCTAGTGGCTTTTTCAAACGGTTTTCTCTCAACTTTTCCCATTAGACAATGTTCACATGTGAGTAAGATGACCTTAGCGCGATTGCCTATAAGGCATTCTCTAGCTAATCGAGCCATTCTATCTTGCCCTATATGACCAAGCCTAGCATGTCATTTATATGAATCCAAATTATCAGATGTAGAAAGAAAAGCAATAGACTCATTTATATTTGAATAATCCAAATTCAATATCATAAAACCATTTTAAAGAAAAGCATTGTCATATAACACATGGCCCAAATAAAAGGAAACATAATTCTTTTCAAATACAATTTGAAAATCAAGTCTTAATAGAGTGACTACAGAAAGTAAGTTTCGTCGGATCTCGGGAGCGTATAACACATTGTGGAGGAGGCCACCTTACAAGTCCAGCTTGTAGGTACCAAGTCCCAGTACCTCCATGCTAGCTCCATTCCCCACCTTGATATCATGGCTCCCAACTGGAATTTAGTGATACTCCACAAATCCGACTCTGTCTCGCGCTATGTGTTCGGTTGCTCCTAAATCAACAGTTCACACAGGATAGGAGTGAGCAACCATTACATGGCTAGTTTCAAAAATGCGAGAAAAGTCAGAGTGTACCTTTTTTGACTCAGTGCAGTCGCAAGCGAAGTGGCCATTCTTTCCACGGTTGAAACACTCTAATTTTGACTTGTTCTTCTCGCGCATGCCCCTCTTGCTGCGCTGAGAAGTTCCTGATACCTTCTTAATTTGTCCAGCAGCTACCTCATTCTTGGACTTCTTGCGCTTAGGCCTTGATGCCTTACGCGAACCAGAATCAACCACATAGGTTGTATGATTAGGCTTAGCAGCCTTTAGGCACTCAACCTCCAATTCCAAGTGACGCGAGACATCATCAAAGTCTTTGATATTCTCATTATGCGTTAGGTTCTGGCTTATATTCTCCTAAGAATTCGGCAGTGATCTTATCACTGCCTAGACTTGCTGTTCATCGGTCAGGTTGTTTCCTGCCGACTTAAGTTCACAGATCATGGTTGACATAACCCTAATATGCTGCTTCATCGTGTGGTCAGAGCACATCTTGTAGAAGTCAAACCTCATAGTTAATCCATGCAACCTAGTGGCTGAAGTTCCACCAAACTTCAACTTCAAAGCTTCCCACATGTTTTGGGCAGTGCCATAGATCTCGAACTCACACATTAGATCATTGTGCATGCTGCTTAACATTATTATGCGCGCGCACTGACTTTTCTTGGCCCATTGAGTATAGGCTAGTTGATCTATCTTGCGTTGTTCTGAGGTCCCTTCCCCTGGTGCAGTAAGGGAGTGAGATAAGGCCTCTAAGACCTCTTGCTCTTCTAAGATATATTTGATCTTGCGATGTCAAATGTCGTATTTCTCCCCATCCAATTTCTCCCATTTGTTTAAATCGGCAACTATACTCTTTGATGTCATTTCACACAATACGCAAAGAATAGATATTACACACACACCTAAGAAATCTGCCACGTCCATCCAAGCTAGAAAAAAAATAATTTAGACATGTCACAAGATCGAAAAATCGTTAGGTTTCATAATCATCTCTTACGCCACAATATCCAATTATTAAATTTCTAACCTAGTTCCCGTGTAAATTTAAAAATATGAGAGAATTAATCATCATAAATCTCAACCATACTCCTATTATCTTAAGTAGTCATCTAGCCCTAGTCACATGTAAAGACATAACCTACTAAAATTGCAGTAACCTTTTGGGCTAGTCTACAAGGACAGCTACTCCAACCACAACAACTTGTTGGGCCAGTCTGCAAAGATGGTTCATATAAGACCATTACAGTCCATTTTTCTTGTTCCATCAATGCATTTACAGTTCTTACTGGAGCCACCATGGTCTTTTGGCTATACAGTGCATTTACAGTTCTTACCAGGTCACTGCAATTCTTTCAGCCTATCATTTACACTGACAATTCTAACTAAGACTACTTAGTGAGAATAATTCTATTTTATCATTAAAGACTAATGTATAAACATTCAAGCCTAACATTCATAGATGATAAAATAATCACATATCCACATGTTCAATTCACATATACATGTAATCACATTTAATCTAAAAAATTAAATAAAAGATCACATGTAATATAACATAATGGAATAAAAAAAATAGCATGAATATAACCATATATTCACATGTAATCACATTTAATCTAAAACACTAAATAAAAGATCACATGTAATATAACAATATATCTAAGCATATATTAAATCATGCAAACAATATTTTTTTAATAGAAACGAAATAAACGTATAGCAAATACATTTAAAAACCCCCACCTAAACCAAAGGTAAGTCGCAACCCAGTGGTGCGCACTGTCTTTGACCGATGGTCCTAGGTTCGAGTCCTAGGGGTGCCATTTTCATCCCCTTCTTTTTATTTTGTGTTTTAAAAAAAATTCAAACAGTGTTGGGCTTCTAAAAAAGGATTTTTTTTTTTAGAAACAGAGAAGGGCCGAATAGCCCATCCTAGTCTTTTTTTTTTTTTTTTGTTTAAAAAACACTAATGGGTCGTGAGGCCCAAGCCTAGTGGGAAAAACAGATGACCTAAGGTCATCTTCTAACTCCAAATGGCTACTGTTCAGCCTTAACGCAGCAGTGCCGTAGACGCCGCTTGAGGCCATCACAGGCAGCCTCAGCTGCATCTTCCAACGGAAAACTAGGTGCTGCCACACCAGTACGCTGGGGCGCGCTATACCACGGTGGTGCGTGCAGCACCTCGCTGGTGCGCACAACACCTCCGTGGTGCGTGGCGCATCACCTGGTGCTACGCCCAACACCTCTGTGGTGCTTGCAGCGCCATCCTGGTGAGCGCAGCACCTCGTGGTAGTGTGCGCAGCACCACTGCATTGGTGCTCGCAGCAGCTTGCGATGCTCACTAGCTTAAAAAAAAGGTTTTTAAAAAAAAACGAGGATAAAAAAGATGGCACCTAGATTTTCAAGTATACACAAGAAAAAATATAAACTGGAAGCAAACTATAAAAGCTCTGATGCCAATGTTAGAAAGCACAACGGAAAAAATACCTCAAACTCAGATTATAAAATTGCTCCACAAGTTTCTCCAGATTGAAAAATTCCGAGCGTTTCCTCTTAGTAGCAAAGTATACTACTTAGTATAAAACTAAAGTAACAATTAACAAATTCACAGCCTAAATATCTTATCAGGAGAGAACAAAAAGAGAGAGAGCTTTTGTGTATCTCAAATTATGCTAAAACCAAACTGAGGTGGACTATTCATAGTCCACCAACACACGGCTGGCCTTGAAGGCCAGCCATTACACTGCAATCAAATTGCAGCTGTTGCAAGCTGCAACAGCATGTAACGTATGGCATTAAGCCATCTGTTACAAGTCAAGTAACGTATGGCTTAATGTCATATGTTACTCTAAGCATGAAGGGAGGGGGTTAGGCCACGTGGGTGCCCCTCCTTCCCTCTTGCTAACAAAAAATTACTATCATATATATAATAATATACTATATATATTGTGTAGGTGTTTATTAGAGTTTTGAAGTTGCTATTCAAAATATATATGTTGTATGTTTGTTATGTTTTGTATATATAATTGCTATTCGAAGTATATATGTTGTATGTTTGTCATGTTTTCTGAGATTGTGTTCTGTCTCTATTTCGTCTTTAGAATTTGGGTTGCAACTGTTCGAACACTATAATTTTCCATTCAAACGAATTATCCTATTCAAACAGACTTTTAAGTGTTCGAACGGTTGTACTTCTGAGTTGTAATAGTTAAATTAAAAATAATACTTTAAACATAATTAATCATAAAACTATAAGGTATAATTAAAAAATAAGTAATACTTGAATTATAATTAATACTTAAAAAAATAATAAACATAAGAATTATGAATATCGCCTATTATTATTATTATTTTTAAGCTATAATTAGTACATATTTATTACCTGGGATTCATGTCTTTGGTATCAGAGCCATTGCCAATTCTATTATTGTTATATTGCTATTTTATTTTGCCTGTTTTATTTTGAATGGTATATTTTATAATGGATTATTACTATGCTTATAGTGTTGGTTCTCCTGATTTTTTATGATTTAAAATGTTTAGATTATAATTTAAGGCTTGAATTAGAAAATTTGATGAATAATATAAAAGATCTTAAGAGAAAGCAACAATTAATTGGAATTAAATTACTCTCCCTAATGAATGACAATTAGATAATATTACTCCATTATCTAAGATAGAAAATAATTCTAAAAATGATCTTGAATATATAGATAAAAAAATAGACGGAACAATCCAAATTACCTTTCAACCTTTTAGAAGATCTTTATCACATTATTCTTCTCCAGCACCTTTTAGTTATCATACACCTAGATCTGTTTTTACATCAATTTCTCGAAATAGATCTCAAAATTTTGACACCAGATTCTAGAGTCCAGACACACAGATTCAGAAAATTATTCTCGAAAATATTATTGATACACCAGTATATACTATTAATCATCCGGATAAGGCATTCATCTCTCATAATCCTGAAAAAGAACTTTCTTCTCCAATATATTCACAAGTAATTGGAGACGATGCCCAAATATACACATTGAGTAAAGAAAATTTTAAAATTAACAAAAAATATCTCAAACAAGATTATATGAAGGTAGAAAATAATTAGAAAAGATTAGTATTTTTCTCAACTTTTACAAAAATAGAAAGAGATTATATTCAAGAAAAATATTATGAGTATTTAGAAAGAATACAAATTAATATATCTTTCTTTACATGGTTATTAATATATTAAGTAAAATAGATTCTCCAGTATTATCTGATTCTAAAATTAGTAATATTGAAAATCAATTCTAAAAATTTAGACTTATAAGTAAATAAGATTAGAGGAGATCAAGTTAATAGTTTTTCAGCTAGGGATTCTAAACATAATGTTTCTATTATTCGTAGTTGGTATCCAAAGCCTACTCCACCTGATATGCAATTTGAAGAAAGAGAACATATAGTAAGATCAGCTTTTGTACCAGACGTATTATATGAATAGAACATAGATGGATTATCTGAGTATGAAATATTAAACCATTTTCAAGAAATGATTATGGTAGCTAACGTCTATAAAAATAATAGAAAAATTGATCACCAAGTAGCACATATTATTGTTACAGGTTTTACTGGCCAATTAAAAAGCTGGTGGGATCATTACCTTTCAAATGAACAAAAGACACAAATATTAACTACGTATAAATATGATGAAAATATGCAAGTGATTAAAACAGAAAATGGATTACCATTAGAAGATGCTGTAAATACTTTAATATATGTATTAACCAAACACTTTGTTGGTGATCCTGTTCAATTCAAAGAAAGAACCAATGATTTCTAAATTAATTTAAAATGTCCTCAATTATCTGATTTCTATTGGTATAAAGATGTATTTCTAACTAAAGTTATGATTAGAAATGACTGCCAACAAACATACTGGAAGGAAAAGTTCTTAGCTGAACTTCCATATTACTTTGCCTAAAAGATACGAGAATCATTAGTAAAATCATATGGTACTATTGATTTTAATAATCTCACATATGGAGATATAATAACTACTATTAATAGAACTAGTTTAACTATGTGTAATGATTTAAGATTAAAAAATAAATGGATAAAGAAAAATATTTGTTAAAAAAGAATTAGGTACCTTTTGTGAATGGTTGGGTTATGCTCCATTATTAGCTCATTCAAGAAGATACAAAAATGGGAAAAGAATTTATAAGAATTATTCTAACAAAAAACGAAAAATATAAAAACTTTATAAAAGAACAAAAGATAAACAGATATATAATAAACTAATGAAAAATCCGAAAAAGACTAACAAAAAGAAAAATAAATTATTTGTTATAAATGTGGAAAAGTTTGACATTATAAATCAAATTATAAAATCCAAGAACAAATTAATGAACTAAATATATCTGAAACATTAAAAGAAAAATTATTAAACATTTTCAGAATATATACAAGTGAAGAGGAATAAAGCTCTGCAGAAGAAGAAGAAATCTATCAATTAAAAGAATCAAACTTTTCAGAGCGATCTTCTGATAGTAAATAGGAAGAAGATGAGGTACATGTCTGTAATTGTTTAGATAAAAATAATTGTAGTTGTAATAAAACCATTAATGTACTTTCAAAATAAGAAGATATTATATTAGAATTAATAGACCAAATTAATGATCCACAAGAAAGAAAAGATGACTTAGAAAAATTAAAAGATACTTTTAATAGTCAAAACATTTCAGTAACATCTTTAGCACCTTACAATTTTTCAGAAATAGTTGGAAGATTTAAAACAAAAAAATAAAAAATTACAATACAAGATCTACAAAAGAAATTAATGAAATAAAACAAGAGATTAGAAATTTGAAAACATCTAATCTTAAACTAGAAGTTTCAAAAGAACAATTATTACAAGAAATTATGCTATTAAAAATAGATAAAAATGTAAATAATCCTCATAATAAAGAACAAAGAGATTGTTCAACAATAGTTATAAAAAACGAAATAAATAATTTCATTAATATTCCTGATAAGATAAATTTTTAGAAATTGTTTACTAAAGTAACAGTCTCAATTAATCAAGAATTTCTTTTTACTACAATTGCCCTATTAGACACAGGAGCAGATTTAAATTGTATGTAAGAGAGATTAATACATTCTAAATATTTTGAAAAAAAAAGACATTATCCCAAGCCAATAGAACAAAATTAAATATAAATTATAAATTATTTAATACACATATTTGTAATAATGAAATTTGTTAAAAAAATATTTATTTTAGTAAAATAATATTAGAAAATTCATTCATTGTCTTACTTTAACCTTTCTCTGTAACAGAAGAAAGAATCTTTACTAAAATACTTAGACAAGAAATTAATTCAATTTCTTATTTCCCCCTGTATCAAAAGAAATTAACTCCTTAAAGGAAGTTTCATTAACCAAAAAAATTAATTTTTTAACAAAAAATAGAATTAAACGAAAAGAAAAATAGATAAGCTTCTTAAAACAAGAATTAAAATAGAGAAGAATTTAAGAACAATTAAAAGATCCGCTATTAACTCAAAAAATTGATAATTTTAAAATTATAATTGAAAATGAAGTAAGCTCTAACTTGTCCAATACTTTTTGAAATAGAAAACAACATATAATCGAATTACCTTATGAAAAAGAATTTTTTGAAAAAAATATTCTAAGTAAAGCTATACCAATTCAAATGAATAATAAATTATTATAATTATATAAAAAAGAAATTAATGATTTACTAACAAAACGATTAATTAGAAAAAGTAAGTCACCATAGAGTTGTACTGTCTTTTATGTTAAAAAAAAAAGCAGAATTAGAAAGAGGAATTCCTCGGTTAATTATCAATTATAAACCTTTAAATAAGGTATTACAATGGATTAGATACCCAATTCCTAATAAAAAAGATTTATTATCCCGATTATATAATGCTACGGTATTTTCAAAACTTGATATGAAGAATGGATTTAGACAAATCCAAATTGCTAAAAAAGACCGTTATAAAACAGCATTTACAGTTCCATTTGGACATTATGAATGAAATGTTATGTCATTTGGGTTAAAAAATGCTCCTAGTTAATTTCAAAATATTATAAATGAAATATTTACTCATTTCACTCAATTTTTGATAGTTTATATAGATGATATATTAATATTTTCCCCATCCATTGAATAACATTCGAAACATCTAGATATTTTTATCCAAATTATTAAATAAAATGGATTAGTTGTTTCATCACAAAAAGTAAAATTATTTCAGAAAAAATTATATTTCTTGGACATGATATTTATCAAGGAACTATTACACCAATTAGTAGAGTAATAGAATTTGCTGATAAATTTCTGGATAAAATATAAGATAAGCAACAATTACAAAGATTTTTGGGAAGTCTCAATTATGTTGCAGATTTTTATCAATCCCTTAGGCTATTATGTAAACTATTATTTAAAAGATTAAAAAAGAATCTACCTTCATGGATAGAAAAACATATAAATATTATAAAACAAATTAAAGTTCACGTTAAGAAATTACCATGCTTATGACTCCTATCTCCTCATACTTTAAAAATTATTGAAACAAATGTCTTTGATCTTGGTTATGGAGGAATTATGAAACAAAAATTATCAACTAATTTAGAACAGATTGTTCGATTCTATTCAGGATGTTGGAATCCTGCCCAAAAGAATTATAATACTATAAAGAAAGAGATTTTAACTATTGTATTATGTATTTATAAATTTCAAGATGATTTGTTAAATTAAAATTTTTTACTTAGAATAAATTATAAATTAACCAATGAAGTTTTTATTAAAAATGAGAAAAACCTAGGTGCAAACAAATATTTATTAGATGGAAAGCTATATTAAGTATTTTTTATTTTGATATTGAACATATTAAATGATAATATAATTTTTTTCCTGATTTTCTATCCCAATAATTTTTATAGGGAAAATCATGTCATCCTCAAAGTCAAAAGTAAAGTTTAAATTTTTTTATGCACGGCCACCATATTCATCCTATCATTCACCTTGTCCTTCTGTAACTCCAAGACCATGTACGGTATTTGGGTCATTACCACAAAATATTAGACCATCTTATAATTCATTCTCACCATTGGCTTCTTTGATATTACCAACATACTTCAAAACTGTTTCCCCTTCTTCTTCTCCTTCTCAAATTGTAAATCCTCTATTACTTTCTCAACCTTCTACATCTCCATTGAATCTGAAATTCAACACCTGTTTGACTCCCAAAAATTACTTGATGCATTTCTTTTGCCAAATTGGCATTATGTTCCACAAAATATTAGGAAAACTCAACATTTTTATGAATTCATATTAGTAGATACTGACTCAATTATTCTCTCTGAGATCCTTTGTTCTCTTCAAACTCAACCTTCTCCACCTGCATATCCAATTATTGTCTTTCATAAAATTATCATTAAACAGGTTCTCACTTTGGAACAATGGAGAAAAAATCTCTGTTTAATTTAATAAGAAAGTTTTCTTATCTTTATGATCCGTCGTATTATGATTATTATGATTACTAGCAGGTATGGATAAAAATATTTTTAAAACAAAATAAAAATTTGCGTCATTTGTGGTTTCTTTATTTTGACAAATTATAAGAAATCATGACACTCCCAAAATGGTTTTCACTATGGTGAGATTATTATGGACCTAAATCTCTTCTCATTTCTCTCCCCCTCCAGGAAAGTTTTCAAATTTTTACTTCACAAGATGATTGTCCACCAGCATTAAGCCATTGTTCACCACTTCTTCTTTTATTCCTCAAGAAAAAATTAAATTGGATAATGAAATGGGAATACGTTATCAAACATCATCCCTCTCTCAAAATCGTTATGTTTTTATTTCGCTAAGTTTCTTTGAAATGGTGGAAAAAATACAATTATGATCATGTCTTAAAAATGTTTTAAAAAATTACCAAAACTTCAGAAGTTCTAGTCCAGTAGAGTAGATTTCAGGCACAATTAGCATCCATAACTAAGAAGAAATATTTGAAAAAATTAGCTGAAACAATGTTACAAGTTTTAGATAGCGATAATTGAAGAAGATGTACAACATCCAGTCAGATTATCTCCATTATAGCAACCTGTATTATCATTGGTCCATCAAACCTCTCATTCTCAACGGGCCTCTCATTCTCAAGGTAACTTAGCCGCCTCTCCTTCTCAAGATTACTCATCCTACCATCCAGTATATTTGATGGATTCCCAAGACCCGTTCGATCTGGAATTAGCAAATTATGACCCTCATATTATATGATTCTAGAAGATTACTACTTTCTCAATTAGTCAACATGATAGATAGAAGTTGTCAGAAATATTATCTCCTTAAAAGAATAAAGACAAAGAACTTCGTCTATACTATTCATCCTTCAAATTATTGTCTACACTATTCATGTCAGATTATTATCCAGGAAAACGACAAATGACTTTGTATATACTGTTTATGTATTATTATAATTACTGTTCTAATTCACGTGTTGATATTGTTCATGTATTATTAGAATTATTGTTTTGTACTGCTCTAGTGTCTATATAAAGGAGTCTGTAAAGAAAGGAGAGCATTCATAATTTCTCATCTGAAGCCTCTTTTTCTCTCGTCCAAATCACTCTAATCTAGTCTTCCCACTCTCTAAAATCCATCCTTTGTAAACCTTAATTTCTTCACGTCTTCTGCTTCCAACTTTTCTAATAATTAATCTCCTTGAAAGTATTGTCTTTAATGAAGTTGATTTTGTATATCTTTAATTTTTCATGCATATGGTCTGTTATACCGCCTGTTTTACATGTTCTCATGCATATGGTCTGTTGTACCGCATATTTATTATTATTTTTAAGCTATAATTAGTACCTATTTATTACCTGGTATTTACGTCTAATTAATACTTAAAAAAATAATAAGCATAAGAATTATTAATACTTAAATTAAAATTAATACTTAAAAGATAATTAATTAAAAAACTATAATTTATAATTAAAAAATAAGTAATACTTGAATTATAATTAATAAACATAAGAATTATTAATACTTAAATTAAAATTAATACTTAAAAGATAATTATTTAAAAACGATAATGTATAATTAAAAAATAAGTAATACTTGAATTATAATTAATACTTAAAAAATAATAAATATAAGAATTATTAATACTTAAATTAAAATTAATACTTTAAAGATAATTAAGTATTAATAACTATAATGTATAATTTAAAAATAAGTAACACTTGGAATGTGATTTGATTTCATAACATAGTATAGCATAAATTATTGTCGAAGTATATGTGTTACTATAATACTAGTGCCTTGGTTTATTAGTTAGGAGTTGGATTTTAGAGTAAGTATTTATATGCAATTGAACCTTAGACTTGTTTGAGATTTGTGGCCAAATATTCTCTTAAAAAATATTTGGGTACAACTCTTGAATTGTTCAAAATTGATAGTTTGAGATTTTATCATCTATATGACAGATAGATTTAGTTTAAACTCTTGTGTTAGTCAATTAAAATTTTGGTTCAGTGTTTCCTTACATTCTTTGGATATGTGGTCCGTAAGTTTCTCGTCCCATGAATAGGGTTGACAACTTATCGTGATTAGCATACTTGTCGAATTGTAGGGAAATGTTGTCAAGAGTTTTACTAACATTAGAGTTTTGGACTGAGTATATATACGATATAGATGATAGTCTCGTAATGGGATATGACCAACTACCTTATAAAATAAATGGTAAATAAGTATGAATAGACTCTTGATAGTTTTTATCTCTCGAATTAGGTGTTTTTTATAGACAGCCGACGAGTAACGAAAATAAAATGGATAAGAGTTGTGTTGGGAGATAGACTTGGGTGAGATTATAAGGAGTATGTACAATGGGTGAAATTTTTTTATAGATTTTGCTCGCATGAGTGTTGATAGTCTAAGATTTATAAGATGTTCGTGCAAGAAGTGTAAAAAGAGCTATTTGTAAATAGAATTGATTCTAAATATTTGATGTAGCGGATGATCATTTATTTGTAAATGGAATTGATTCTAAATATTCACCTTGGGTCTTACATGATGAACTATTTCCTAAAAGAGTTAGATTTAGAAGTCAGTCCAATCAAATGGAGGAAGATGACAACATCAACATGGACAACATAAATGCAAATGCTTCTGATGACAATGATGATAATGGAGAGGATATGACTGAGATGCGTGGATATAAATTTCACATAGCTGATAGAGAACGATATAGGAAAAATCAAAATTGTGGGGTCGTAGTCGAAAGAAGCCATGAGGATAATAACATTAACTTCTACGGAATTATGCAATATATCATAGCGTTAAAATACGTGGGGGATATATGGTCTATTTGTTTAAATGTAATTGGTGGGATGTCTTAAATCCTAGGTTAGGAGTACGAAACGATGAATATTTTTTGAGTATCAATATATCTCGCACATGGTATGAGGACAATTCATTCGTTCTCGCTTGCCAAATGAACCAAGTTGTTTATTTAGATGATCCAGAGTATGGGAAACCATGGCTGGTGGTGGAGAAGTTTGCACCAAGAAATGTATATAATTACATTCAAGAGGCAGATGAATCACATGAAGAAGTTGATAGTCCAGCAAATGAAGAAATATATCAAGAAAACGAATCAGGCATCAATCTATTTGTTGATCTAAGCCAATATGACATGGCCCAATTACTTAGAGAAGATGTTCAACCCGAAGTAATTGAAGGTGAAAAGTCGAAATAATATGAATCAACTGAAGTGTCTAGTGAGGATGAGGGAAACTGGTCTAGCAAAATTGATAGTAAATGAATTTCAAACAAATATTTGTGTAAGTATCATTCTTATAAATATCCGTAACGTTTGTTCGAATAATAATTTATTACAATTTCAAACATATATGCCTCCCAAATGCAAAGCAACACATGCACCATCCCCATTCATTTTCGACTCCCTGTGTGGTTCACCTGCCTTCAATAGTGGGTCAACATCACCAGACCAAGAACAAAGTATTTTATCAAATTAAATATCACATTTAATGCTCGATTTAAGTAATATATATCTATAAAATAAAATAATTTAATCAAAATATATTTTTTAATTATTGTATATATAGCTGTTGTAAGCCAATGCCGAGGTTGAGGCACTACGAGGGGTGTCTACATAGAGAAAGTAAGGAAAGTGAGTAAAATTAAATTTGATATTCCTTATGATCACATTGGTGGCTCCAAGGATTCAGCAGCTTGGCTTGCTTCTTATGTTGGTACCCTTACGCACACGTATGCACCGATGACTAAATCCTCCTAGGTTAAAGTTCTCCAAGATGTGAAAGATCACATAAAAAATTGTTGCCTGGTAATAAGCTACATCCAGTATAACATGTTAATTTAAAATTATTTTGTATTTATACTAATTGTTTATATTTTTTGAAAGGAAGAGTTTGAATTTAATTTTGGTCGATGAGAGGATCAACTAAACGGTTGAGGAACTGATGTCGAATGCATTTCGAAGGTACAAAGGTTGATGCCATGCACATTATCAGAAGTTCAGTACTACAACAGAGGCGTGCCAAAATCCATTCCAAGCGATGCCACAAAATGAATGGGAGAAGATTTGTGATATGTTTGAAGATCTTGCTTATCAGGTAATTTTACTGCTATCTTTTTTTAATAATATATGATAGATATATTAAACATATAGACATAATTATTTTTTTTAGCAATGAAGTATTGTGAACAAAACAAATAGATCAAATTTAACGATACACCATCATGCGGGTTCTCGATATTTTCATCGTTTGGCTAAAAAAATGGCATGTTATTTTAGTCCCTGTTAAATATTAATATATAATACACTTTTCTGATTTAAGTTCTAATATATATTTTCCTTTTACAGGAAGAAGAAAGTCCTATTAACTATAATCTGACTCAATTGTATGCTAAGACATATAAAAATCATGGTAGTGTTTGGACCAGTCCCAAAGCAGAGACAAATTATGTAAATTTAAGTTTATTTAATTCCATGGTTTAATAATATTTTTGTTACTTATACTAACTTTAATTTTTTTTAAGGACAAAATGATATCTTTTATGGAAACTGCTGCGGATCCATCTGATGAATCATTTGTTAACGATGCTTTGATATTTTCTCAAGTTCTTGGATCACGTTATACATATTTGAGAGGCTTAGAACGTTGCGTGAAACCATTCTCAACATCATTATCCTCTTCTCGAGCCAGATTGAATAACAAAACTAAGGAATTAGAGGAAGTATGACTTGAGCTAGAACAATTGAGATTAAAGGAAAAAGAGTTGCTGACCTGATTAGATCAAGCAGCGGATTTAGAGGTGAGATTAGAAGATAACATGTAGAAGAGGTTGGAGATGAATAACCAAAAATTGTTTGAACAATGGTAGTTAATGATGTCTCAAAATACTATGCCACCACCACAATCTTAAAACTTAAATTTTTTTAGTTATCTTTTTATTATTCTATTCCAAAACACTGACATTTGAACAATTCTGATATTTAAATTCTATTTGTTCCATATTTGTAATATTATTATGGAATTTTTGTTAATTCAGTTATGTATGATGAGCACCGTTTGAACGAGAAATACCTAGTTCGAACGGCAAATTATAATTTATAAATCTATTCGAACAGAAAATAACCCATTCGAACGATAACTGAGGAATATAGTTCGTTCGAACGAAAATAATTTTCGTACATATAATGATTGTTCGAACAATAGTAATACAACAAATCCTGTTCCAACAGACAGAATTTCCAAACATATGATGTCTGTTCGAACAATAAAATGTATGTTCGAACAAAAGTAATATGAAAATTTAGGTGTTCAAACAAATATAATCTATTCGATTGGGCTGTTCGTTCAAATAGGATATAATTATTCGGTCGTTTGAATCAAATAATATTACCGTTCGAACGAAACCTTATCCATTCAAATGGGTTTTTGAGACAAAAATGGTTCGTCTAAAAAAAAAAACTCTGTTCGAACTCTTTCAAATGGTTCCGCCCATTTTCATCCCTAAAAATAATTTTTTGAGACGAAATTCAATTTTCATCTCCAAAAATCTTTTGAGACAGGCTTTTCGAGACAAAATAGAGATGGAATTTCTCCAAAAACTTTTGAGATGAAATTTGGGTCTTTTGAGACAAAATGATTCGTCCCAAAAAAGTCAATCTTTTGTAGTGAATAAATTTGAAGTCATGTTTAATTTATAAATAGTAGGGTTTTTGGAAATATGTGTAGAAGTTTGTAATTTATAAAAGTAATAAATCCTTATTACCTAACAACTTAAGGAAAATAATAAGTTTTTTAGAATAATGGAAGAAGGGGTGGCCATTATTGTTAAGTAAGTTGGTTCCAAGTCCTACGTTTCGTAGAGAGAGAATTAAAATCCTACTTCTCTCGGACTAAACAAGGAAATATAAGGGTGAGGGGTAAGTAAATTCAATGCTTGCTAACAAATTCAAGGAAAATTACCGAAATCGACAATCCTAACAAGTTGATATTGCAAAATGGAGGGTAGAATATTTTTTATAAGTGATTACAACCATTTGAATGGCGAAATGTGGCGCATCACTATTATTTAGGGGACTATCTATGTACAAAAGGAGTACTATCTATGGATTCATAATACTGTTCATTCGGGTTCTGGACTGGATACACCTAGACTGGAACTCGAATTTTGCATTCAGGCCAAAACCTGGATCGGGTTGATCCGGACCTTGAATCAGGTTGGAACCTGGATAAACCCGGGTTTTAGAAAACCGGAAATCCACGTTCCGGATTGTGCCCTGTTTTTTTTTTTTTTTTTCTTTTTCTTTTTACTTTTTTCTTTCTTTAGATGCATGATACACATTGAAGTTGAGCAAAATATTTTCTTGACTCCTTAGAGGAGATAATTCTTTGATTTTCTCGTGTTCTGGTTTAGACATGGGAAGAATCCCTACGAAATCCTATCCAGGTCACCTTCTTAATTCGCTCATTTGCAGATATAGGAACATAGTGGACGTTCGTAGTCATGATGGAATAAAGGATGGACTGAGCTTTCGATAGCTGATATTCATTTTGGAAACTCCAACTTCATATACATACATACATACATACATACATATTCTTTGACACGTTTGTTAGCTAAGAAAACATAAGCCTCAAATAGAAAATTTTGCAAATGTATGTTTCAATTCTAACACTTCTTTTACTTTGTTTCGTCCATGACCAAAACCTAAGGTTTTTATGGGAAATTTTTTGTTTTTTGTTTTTTAATTTATATTCGGTTTTAAAAATCTCTCATTTTTTTTTCTTTATAGTTGATTTTAGTTCGGATGATTTCATGCTTAAATTTATTCTTTTTTATATATATTCTTTTGCTTAAAAGTATGTCGTTTGCTTAATAGTTTGGATATGATCATCGAGTCTTTTACAATCAGACGTATCATTTCAAACCATATCAATTTGTAAATTTATAATTCTTTTATAGTTAAAATATTTTCTTTTATTAAATATGCATAGTTAGCTATAATGATAAACCGATACGTGTAAAAAATATATTAGAAAATAATTTTAAAAAAGAAAAAAATTTAAGACTACCCAAGGTATGCCTTGGTGGCCTGGGTCCCCCTCCTCAGCAATGCTTGGGTACGCTAATTTGGCGCCACCCAGACAATCTTGATATTAACCCATTTGATTTCTTAAGATTATTTTTTTTATTTTATTTTTGCAGGTGTGAGTTTATTATTAGGGTTGACATAGCACATTGCATGGCCTATCAGCAACATGATACTTATAGAGAAATGATGATGGCGTTGATAAAAGTTCAAAACAAATGGTGTAATAAGTTTTAAAATCGGAGAATAGACTCAATATAGGGACCATCCATTCGAAAGACAATTTTAATATTTAATCCATTAAAAAGAAAGGCATATCCTTTTTATTGAAAGTTTTTCCCCTTTCATTGGTTACCTTCCAATAATTAATAGAAACTTCGATGAATAATGTTAATTCTTCTTTTTATTTTTTTTATCATTCATGTTGATGTGCCTCATTTTAAGTGATTTAAGATGTTAGCTACTTAAAATAATAACCATTTAAAATATACTATATAATAAATGTGATTGCGAATGACAAAATTTAACATAAATAACATTTCTCTTCTTGTTCAGATTAGATAAATCCATATAATTTTTTTAAGAGTATTGCTACTGTGTCGCCCCAGTTATACCGTTCACTTTGTACTATTAATGTAGCACCACTATGTGGTGCAATGTGGCTTATTAAAAACATAAATTCAAAACAAAATGGTTTCCAAAAACATAAAAAAAGACAATCGAAACCCTAAGTTCCACATGACACCACATGATGGTGTCACATCAATTGGGCAAAGTGAGCGGTATAACAAGTGGTATGTAACATTTTTCTAATATAAAAAACAAGCATATGAATTACAACTATATGCAGCTTTAATAAAATGCACTTTTTTAATCTGAGGTCCAAGTATATACCATCTTCAACTTTTATCTCTGCACCCAATTTTAAGTTAAATAGTAGAGTCCATGCTTTGTGTTCAGTCATGCTGCTTTGAGCCTATATATAAGAATCTGCAGTACCGATTCCTTGACTTTCATGTTGGGTGGAATAAAAAGCAAACGCCTTTACCAGCTTTGGATGCCACAAGGCATTTTGCAAAAGGCTGTGACCATCAATTGATTGGAGTTTCTGAGCTTGGAGTTGCAGAATCTTTTCCGTGGATTGGACACTATTCAAGACACGCCGCATGATTCATTCATTCATACACAGAACGTGAAACGCACATGGATGAGCTGTAATGACTTTTTCCCCACCTCTCAACTGAACAGTAACTGGTTTTGTACCGTGAACTTTCTTGCTTTAGTTCTCAGTGCCAACCACAAAACAAAGGTAGCAGTTGGTACCACTTGGAGTTTAATGATATAAAGTATAAATCGTGCAGAGCAATGGGAATGAATGGTTTCTCCAATCAAAATGGTAGGACACCAAATTTCACGAGACAACAAAAGTTCTTGGGGGCAGTAACAGTTGTCAGCAATATCAGGTTACTTTGGCGATGCAGCGAGATACCATATCAATGTTATCATGTATGATCAATATTTTGTTGTCTCCTGTGGGGTATCTTGAATGTCAATTGGAAGAGCTGCTGCTGTCTGTCAGTGTCAGTGTCAGTGTCGATTTTTTGCAGCGAGGAGCATTGCGATAGGTGGTGTGATTGTATACCATGCAATAAGAACACGAATCTCTGTCCTCCCTCAAGACAGATCTCTATGGAAGTTACTCTAGGATGATCTCCTCAAGAACTCAGTCACCAACTTTGAGAATGCGGACGAATCATCCTTGAGTAACTGAACTGGGGAGTCGTACTCTAAAACCTTGCCTGTGTTAAGCAAAATAGAAGCAATAATAAGCTAAGATCAATTCAATGATGTATGCAGTCTTATATTGATGATACTAATCTATATGATTCGGATTTAGAGGCATGTTTCGAATTTTTTATAGTTAATGGAATTAAATTGAAAGCATTCTTGCTAGCAATTTGCTTGTGTTTAAAAATCGATCAACATATAATTACTATGGTTGTCTTGTATTGGCTTCAAGGCAGATCCACAAGCTGATCTCACTCATATTTATTTGAAGGTACCTGTCTATATAGGTTATCTACTTCAAAGTTCAATGCTTGCTATCATTAAAGTACCAACTGCAATTTTATATATATGAAAAATCCCAGGAAATCAATCCTTCCAATTTCTAAAATGGCTATATTGGATTTCTTAGCATAACTTCATCAAGGACCAGAATCAATTCATTGTCAATAACAGTATTTATTCGATGAGCAACAGTAATGACGGTGCATCCCCTTGTTTCTTCTTTTATTGTTTCTTGAATTAAATTATCAGTTGCAGTATCAATAGAAGCAGTAGCTTCATCCAACACCAGAATTCTTCTCTTCTTGAGTAGCACTCTGGCTAGGCAAACAAGCTGCCTCTGTCCAACGCTGCAATTTCCTCCATCTTCTCCAACTGCATTCCCCAAATTCCAGAATGAAAAACCCAGACAGTGAAAGATAAGTGGCTTTGTGAAAGAGAGGGAAAAGAAACAAAGAGCAACTTAGCATCATTTATTTTCTAGTTTCTATACCTGGGGCATCGAGAAGCCTCTGATCCTGTTTCACTATCTCCGCTAGATGACACTTCTTGAGGACCTGAGATGAAGTTATGTGAATGGGAAAGAAGGAAAAATGAAAAGAAAAAAAAGAATATAGAGAGAAGCTTCATATGATTCTTGCCAAAGAGTGTTATCTAGTTCTAACCTCCCAAATTTCTTGATCTGAATGCTGTTGTAATTGATCCAGATTACTTCTCACAGTTCCTTGAAACAATGTTGGTTCTTGTGGTATTATACCCAATCTGGACCTTAGATCCTGCAATCCAATTTTGCATATATCAACTCCATCAATAAGGATACGTCCTCCTGCAGGCTCCACTATCCTGAAGAGAGCTTGAATTAAAGTTGACTTTCCACTTCCCGTCCTGCCCACAACTCCAATTTTCTTCTCTCCCGGGAAGGTGCAAGTGATCCCTTTGAGAACCACTGGGAGAGCAGGATTATACTGTACATGAAGATTTTCAAGCTCTATTCTTCCATCTGTTGGCCATTCAGGCTTTGCCCTATAATCTTCAATCACTAGAGGTGCTTCACTTGGTATGTTAGTAAATTGAAGAATTCTCTCAACTGATATCATTTTGTTTTCAACATTACACAGATTCCATATCACCCATGCTTGAAGAACATTTAGGTTCAAACCATAGGTTGCTGCCAGTCCTGCCAAGCCTGAGATAGATCAACCAATGCATTAGTTCCACACTGACATTTAATGGTGTTAAGTTGAAGCAATATCAAGATTATTAGTTGACTATTGAAAAATAAAAGGAGGAGAAGATCTATTGGGCCTTTTATAATGGATATTACCTGGTAATATTTGATCGGATTTAGATTTCCACACACTTGGATTGAAAGTTTTAATTTGAAGAGGCATAAAACTTAAGTATTTCTCCTTCTTTGAGTTTTATGTTGTTGCCAATTAGTGCACATTCTTCCTTAGTTACTTTGTTAATAAGAAGAGGGACAGGAAAAACTTACTGGGGTCAACAGCTGACCTAGGCAGACCCACCAAGATGATCAGAACAAGGAAGAACACCAGGTTGAAGAGAAAGTTGATCCGAACACACAGCCATTCCATTGTGGCAGAATTGTAAAACGCTACCCGAGAATAGTCATCAATAAGACTCAGAATTTGTGTCAAGAAGCGATCTTCCTGATTGAAACAGCGAATTGTTGCAGCACCAGAAATTGATTCTGAAAAGTGATGAGAATCATTAGTAAAATCATATGGTACTATTGATTTTAATAATCTCACATATGGAGATATAATAACTACTATTAATAGAACTAGTTTAACTATGTGTAATGATTTAAGATTAAAAAAATAAATGGATAAAGAAAAATATTTGTTAAAAAAGAATTAGGTACCTTTTGTGAATGGTTGGGTTATGCTTCATTATTAGCTCATTCAAGAAGATACAAAAATGGGAAAAGAATTTATAAGAATTATTCTAACAAAAAACGAAAAATATAAAAACTTTATAAAAGAACAAAAGATAAACAGATATATAATAAACTAATGAAAAATCCAAAAAAGACTAACAAAAAGAAAAATAAATTATTTGTTATAAATGTGGGAAAAGTTTGACATTATAAATCAAATTATAAAATCCAAGAACAAATTAATGAACTAAATATATCTGAAACATTAAAAGAAAAATTATTAAACATTTTCATAATATATACAAGTGAAGAGGAATAAAGCTCTGCAGAAGAAGAAGAAATCTATCAATTAAAAGAATCAAACTTTTCAGAGCGATCTTCTGATAGTAAATAGGAAGAAGATGAGGTACATGTCTGTAATTATTTAGATAAAAATAATTGTAGTTGTAATAAAACCATTAATGTACTTTCAAAATAAGAAGATATTATATTAGAATTAATAGACCAAATTAATGATCCACAAGAAAGAAAAGATGACTTAGAAAAATTAAAAGATACTTTTAATAGTCAAAACATTTCAGTAACATCTTTAGCACCTTACAATTTTTCAAAAATAGTTGGAAGATTTAAAACAAAAAAATAAAAAATTACAATACAAGATCTACAAAAGAAATTAATGAAATAAAACAAGAGATTAGAAATTTGAAAACATCTAATCTTAAACTAGAAGTTTCAAAAGAACAATTATTACAAGAAATTATGCTATTAAAAATAGATAAAAATGTAAATAATCCTCATAATAAAGAACAAAGAGATTGTTCAACAATAGTTATAAAAAACGAAATAAATAATTTCATTAATATTCCTGATAAGATAAATTTTTAGAAATTGTTTACTAAAGTAACAGTCTCAATTAATCAAGAATTTCATTTTACTACAATTGCCCTATTAGACACAGGAGCAGATTTAAATTGTATGTAAGAGAGATTAATACATTCTAAATATTTTGAAAAAAAAAGAGACATTATCCCAAGCCAATAATTAATAGAAACTTCGATGAATAATGTTAATTCTTCTTTTTTTTTTTTTTTTTATCATTCATGTTGATGTGCCTCATTTTAAGTGATTTAAGATGTTAGCTACTTAAAATAATAACCATTTAAAATATACTATATAATAAATGTGATTGAGAATGACAAAATTTAACATAAATAACATTTCTCTTCTTGTTCAGATTAGATAAATCCATATAATTTTTTTAAGAGTATTGCTACTGTGTCGCCCCAGTTATACCGTTCACTTTGTACTATTAATGTAGCACCACTATGTGGTGCAATGTGGCTTATTAAAAACATAAATTCAAAACAAAATGGTTTCCAAAAACATAAAAAAAGACAATCGAAACCCTAAGTTCCACATGACACCACATGATGGTGTCACATCAATTGGGCAAAGTGAGCGGTATAACAAGTGGTATGTAACATTTTTCTAATATAAAAAACAAGCATATGAATTACAACTATATGCAGCTTTAATAAAATGCACTTTTTTAATCTGAGGTCCAAGTATATACCATCTTCAACTTTTATCTCTGCACCCAATTTTAAGTTAAATAGTAGAGTCCATGCTTTGTGTTCAGTCATGCTGCTTTGAGCCTATATATAAGAATCTGCAGTACCGATTCCTTGACTTTCATGTTGGGTGGAATAAAAAGCAAACGCCTTTACCAGCTTTGGATGCCACAAGGCATTTTGCAAAAGGCTGTGACCATCAATTGATTGGACTATTAGAGCTTGGAGTTGCAGAATCTTTTCCGTGGATTGGACACTATTCAAGACACGCCGCATGATTCATTCATTCATACACAGAACGTGAAACGCACATGGTTGAGCTGTAATGACTTTTTCCCCACCTCTCAACTGAACAGTAACTGGTTTTGTACCGAGAACTTTCTTGCTTTAGTTCTCAGTGCCAACCACAAAACAAAGGTAGCAGTTGGTACCACTTGGAGTTTAATGATATAAAGTATAAATCGTGCAGAGCAATGGGAATGAATGGTTTCTCCAATCAAAATGGTAGGACACCAACTTTCACGAGACAACAAAAGTTCTTGGGGGCAGTAACAGTTGTCAGCAATATCAGGTTACTTTGGCGATGCAGCGAGATACCATATCAATGTTATCATGTATGATCAATATTTTGTTGTCTCCTGTGGGGTATCTTGAATGTCAATTGGAAGAGCTGCTGCTGTCTGTCACTGTCACTGTCAGTGTCGATTTTTTGCAGCTCGGAGCATTGCGATAGGTGGTGTGATTGTATACCATGCAATAAGAACACGAATCTCTGTCCTCCCTCAAGACAGATCTCTATGGAAGTTACTCTAGGATGATCTCCTCAAGAACTCAGTCACCAACTTTGAGAATGCGGACGAATTATCCTTGAGTAACTGAACTGGGGAGTCGTACTCTAAAACCTTGCCTGTGTTAAGCAAAATAGCAGCAATAATAAGCTAAGATCAATTCAATGATGTATGCAGTCTTATATTGGTGATACTAATCTATATGATTCGGATTTAGGGGCATGTTTCGAATTTTTTATAGTTAATGGAATTAAATTGAAAGCATTCTTGCTAGCAATTTGCTTGTGTTTAAAAATCGATCAACATATCATTACTATGGTTGTCTTGTATTGGCTTCAAGGCAGATCCACAAGCTAATCTCACTCATATTTATTTGAAGGTACCTGTCTATATAGGTTATCTACTTCAAAGTTCAATGCTTGCTATCATTAAAGTTCCAACTGCAATTTTATATATATGAAAAAGCCCAGGAAATCAATCCTTCCAATTTCTAAAATGGCTATATTGGATTTCTTAGCATACCTTCATCAAGGACCAGAATCAATTCATTGTCAATAACAGTATTTATTCGATGAGCAACAGTAATGACGGTGCATCCCCTTGTTTCTTCTTTTATTGTTTCTTGAATTAAATTATCAGTTGCAGTATCAATAGAAGCAGTAGCTTCATCCAACACCAGAATTCTTCTCTTCTTGAGTAGCACTCTGGCTAGGCAAACAAGCTGCCTCTGTCCAACGCTCCAATTTCCTCCATCTTCTCCAACTGCATTCCCCAAATTCCAGAATGAAAAACCCAGACAGTGAAAGATAAGTGGCTTTGTGAAAGAGAGGGAAAAGAAACAAAGAGCAACTTAGCATCATTTATTTTCTAGTTTCTATACCTGGAGCATCGAGAAGCCTCTGATCCTGTTTCACTATCTCCGCTAGATGACACTTCTTGAGGACCTGAGATGAAGTTATGTGAATGGGAAAGAAGGAAAAATGAAAAGAAAAAAAAAATATAGAGAGAAGCTTCATATGATTCTTGCCAAAGAGTGTTATCTAGTTCTAACCTCCCAAATTTCTTGATCTGAATGCTGTTGTAAAGGATCCAGATTACTTCTCACAGTTCCTTGAAACAATGTTGGTTCTTGTGGTATTATACCCAATCTGGACCTTAGATCCTGCAATCCAATTTTGCATATATCAACTCCATCAATAAGGATACGTCCTCCTGCAGGCTCCACTATCCTGAAGAGAGCTTGAATTAAAGTTGACTTTCCACTTCCCGTCCTGCCCACAACTCCAATTTTCTTCTCTCCCGGGAAGGTGCAAGTGATCCCTTTGAGAACCACTGGGAGAGCAGGATTATACTGTACATGAAGATTTTCAAGCTCTATTCTTCCATCTGTTGGCCATTCAGGCTTTGCCCTATAATCTTCAATCACTAGAGGTGCTTCACTTGGTATGTTAGTAAATTGAAGAATTCTCTCAACTGATATCATTTTGTTTTCAACATTACACAGATTCCATATCACCCATGCCTGAAGAACATTTAGGTTCAAACCATAGGTTGCTGCCAGTCCTGCCAAGCCTGAGATAGATCAACCAATGCATTAGTTCCACACTGACATTTAATGGTGTTAAGTTGAAGCAATATCAAGATTATTAGTTGACTATTGAAAAATAAAAGGAGGAGAAGATCTATTGGGCCTTTTATAATGGATATTACCTGGTAATATTTGATCGGATTTAGATTTCCACACACTTGGATTGAAAGTTTTAATTTGAAGAGGCATAAAACTTAAGTATTTCTCCTTCTTTGAGTTTTATGTTGTTGCCAATTAGTGCACATTCTTCCTTAGTTACTTTGTTAATAAGAAGAGGGACAGGAAAAACTTACTGGGGTCAACAGCTGACCTAGGCAGACCCACCAAGATGATCAGAACAAGGAAGAACACCAGGTTGAAGAGAAAGTTGATCCGAACACACAGCCATTCCATTGTGGCAGAATTGTAAAACGCTACCCGAGAATAGTCATCAATAAGACTCAGAATTTGTGTCAAGAAGCGATCTTCCTGATTGAAACAGCGAATTGTTGCAGCACCAGAAATTGATTCTGAAAAGTGATGTAGGACTGGAGCCTTACGTATTCCAACCATTCGGGCGAGTTCTCTCGCAGTCGTAATGTAATAAGCCTGAGGAAAGTAGAAATAGGCACCAAAGTTTTATTTAGTGTGCATACCGGCTATGACATGTAAGATAGATTAACTTTAATGATTAAAATAAAATCTCTCAGGCAGCCTACGTTTATGTTCATTAAGTCTAACTTTTAAGTACTGCACATATAATTTATTCTTTGAGCATTACATGGTGCGTGAAGCTGCTGCAGACTTTCTTCCTAAATAAATTGGTTTAATCATAATGAGGGTGTTAAAAAGCAGAACAAAAACTTTAAGGACTTTCTTGCCTGATACCACATGGAGATTGCAAGAATGGCAAGGAAGAGAAGGAAGACTTGCCATGCCACCTGAGACATAAGGATGATGATGCTTAATAGCTGAATAAGAGCAAATACCAATCCAGCTAATCTGTATGGAATGTCTGTGTCTACTGTGCTTTGATCTGTAGAAGACTGCAATGATTAAAAAGAAAGAAAGTTATTCTGGAGTTTTCATTAAAGCTTCAAACAAAACTTAATCTTTTGGACTTCCACACAAACAGAAAAACAGACCCGACTAAGGATTTGACTTGAAGGCGTTGAATCGAAAAAGAAAATGGGTGCTCGGAAAACTGATGTGATCATTCCACAGAAGAGTCGCTGAGAAGTCTCAACAGCAATAGTTGCCAGAAAAACTGCCCTTCCCAATATGAAGATTGAACTCCCACCCGACATCAAAGCAAATATCCCAATCAACTCCTTTCTACCAACCCTGCCTTCTACCTCTGTTGCCCATGCAATCCAGTAATTGCTGCCCATCTGTAGTCCCTGGAAGAGAACTTGACAGAGAAGGATCACAGGAACTAGAGCTCCTTTATAGGCAGAGGTGATAAAAGTTGAGTAAACACTCCATTTTACCGGACCAGTTTCTGTTTCTTCTTCTTGAGTTCTCTTTGTAAGTTTTCTACTGTTGACAAGCCCTTCAAAATTTTCCTGTGCAATTTCTATCTGATTTGTAGGACGGGGTCTGCTGGTTATGGACATGCAATTTCTATCATGTTGCTGCGAGTTAACATGGTTCATTGATTTTCTATGAGCTGAAATTTGTTTAACAAGTTCACCGTTGGGATCTGCAATAAGATCTTCGAACTTTCCTGACTGCACTATCCTTCCATCTTTCATTACCTATGAAAATGTGCAATTACAAGCAAGAGATACGTGGCTAGTGAGGATAGTTTTTTAGTTTTCTTAAAGAACATGAAAATCAAGTATATTCTAAGAACTTACCAGAACAATATCTGCAGCATCTAGAAATTCCATTTGATGGGTAGCATAGAGGACAGTCTTCTGGGACAATAGTTGCATAAGACACTTCTGCAAAAATAGTAAACTTTTATTAAAATCCATTTAATGGTAAATGACTAAAAAAATGAATTGGAGACAACGATAGTGAATCTTACCTTAAACAAATAGGTTGCAGTATGTGCATCAACAGCACTGAAAGGATCATCGAGTAAATAAACATCCGCATCACTATAGACAGCTCTTGCCAGTTGAATCCTCTGCTTTTGTCCTCCACTTAAGTTCATCCCCCTCTCTCCAACTACACTAAAATCTCCACCTAGCCACATCTTGATGTCCTGGTTCAAAGCACAGGCTTCCAATACGTCCTCATAAAAGGCCTGGCTCATTTCCCTGCCAAACAACACATTCTCCCTAATTGTACCGGTTTGAATCCAAGCACTCTGAGGCACATAGGCTTTTTTTCCATAAATCTTGATTCCTGCTCCAGAAATCCTGGGAATTTCACCTAGTATACTAGAGAGTAGGCTTGATTTTCCTGATCCAACTGGCCCACAAATTGCAACCTTATAACCTTTCACTATGTTCATCTTCTCCATTACTTTGACGGTAGGTCTGTTTAATTTTTCATCATCTGTTTCCCAAGCGTATTCTCCTTCCTCAATTTCAATTGCAATATTGGACGCTTTTG
The DNA here is from genome assembly GCF_004785595.1 of Juglans microcarpa x Juglans regia. Taxonomy (NCBI): domain Eukaryota; kingdom Viridiplantae; phylum Streptophyta; class Magnoliopsida; order Fagales; family Juglandaceae; genus Juglans; species Juglans microcarpa x Juglans regia. The sequence goes on from NC_054598.1 coordinate 22,201,598, forward strand.
AAGTATGATATTGTATCAGTTTCTTTTGATTTTCTCCTCCCAATAATTCTTGGATACGATCAATTGAGACCTTTGTCTGAGCAATCATGGAAATGAGCTCTGGTAAGTTGTAGATTGGTTCTTGTAGAATTCGGAAAGTGGCTAAAGCTGAGAGGACTCTGCCTGCTGTCAACGGCGTGTTTAATGCAATGCAGACACCAAAAGTGATAACTGAAACAAAAGTTGGAGAAGCCCAAAAGAGAAAGGCCACTGCTGAACAAGTATACAGGTATCTTTTCAGCCAGCTTCTCTCGGTTTCCCTAAGATGAAGGAGCTTCTTTAAGAATGTAGGCTCCCATGAATGCAGCTTCAAAACTCTCATGCTCTTCAAGGTCTCTGAAGTTGCTTTGATTCTCGAGTCCTTAGCTTCCATGATCTTTGAGTGAAGCCCTTCTTGAATATTGGCCAAAGGTGTGTTGCATAACATCACTAAAATTGTGGCAAAAAGAGCAGCAATGGAGGGGGCAGCACCAAGGTTCCTGTAAAGTATGATCAGGGCCAGAATGACCTGGACTGGAAGCAGCCAAACTCCATGAATGTACCAGCAGAAGTCTCCAATTCTTTCAGCATCAACATTGAATAGATTTATAATTTTACCATTGCTTAAACCACCATATTTAATTGACAGAGACTTCTTGTAAATCAATACCGTCAGAGCTGCCCGTACTCGTATGCCAATGCGCTGAGCACCAAAATACCATTGTCTTTGAGTTAGAGACTCCACAGTCTTTGCAAAGAAGAATATGAATGCGAGAATGAGACCATAGAGGAGGCCTGAATCATCATTTTTACCCAACAAGAAATTCACAAAGTTTGTGATCAGGAAGGGCCCCATATAGGATGCAATTGTGTTGGCTCCTACCAAAAAGCGAAAAAAAAAAAAAAAGGAACAAAACCATGTAAAATCTCTGAAACAGAAAATAAATAAGAAATCGCATTGAGGGGATGTTTGTGAACAGAAAGGTACCTGCAAAAGCTGCATTTATGACCAAGGATTTCCATGTGGCATCAGCTATGGCCTTCGGCAACGAAGAAACTTCAAATTTCTGCTTTCTAAGCGATTCTTCGAGCAACAAGGAAGCATTTTCTGCTGTTTCAGATTGAGGAACTGAAGGAATATGAGACGATTCAAGTTTTTGAATTCGACCTCTTTTGAAAATCGGGTTGAGCCACAGGAAGGTAAGTCGGCTCCAAATTCCAGCACTAATGAAAGCACCATCATCATGAGAGGAAAATTCATTTTCCTTTGGTAGTAAAGGTTCTACTATGTCCTCGCGTTTCCTAGCACTACAACTCCTTGGTAAAGAATTGAAACAAAGAAGGATAACCAAAGGAAAGGATGCGAAATCAACTGTGTTTGGCTCTGGCAAAGGATATGGCAAATCTATGGGTTTCACATAGGTAATCATATAAATGGAGAGTGAAATTGAATCAAAGATGCCGGAAAAGACCCACCAGACGGTAAGGACCAATGGCCACCTTTTGTCTCCTCTTAGATTTCTGTTCATTGAATAAACTGTTACCAACGTTGATAGAAACCAAGTCATGAAAAAGATGACAGATTTCCAAGGGATAATCCTACTCTTCCAATATTCATACATGCCAAAGCCAAGATAGAAAGTTGAGATTATGACGTTAGAAAGAACAGTAGTCGCAATGAAACCTCTGTATCCTTTCATTGGTGGGCATTCCAAATTTACAGCACCGCCATCTCTCCTTTGTCTCCAAACGTTTAGCAAAACCCATGCCAGAAACGCAAAGACAAATGCCACATTGATAATCTCCAAGGAGATATCCATTAGGGCTGAATCCATATTCAAAAAGAACCCCAGTTCAAAATTCTCTGGCTTAAGAACTAAGAACAAAGAGATTCTGCGATCAGTAACACCTGCATATATAACCCGTGTATATCAATGCCAAGCCTAGATGAATAAAAAATTGCAACCCAATTCGGATAAGTGCATAAACATTGGAAAAGAATGGAATTTCAATGAAATATTCATAAATTACAACAAATTCAGAGGACGGATTCTAAAGTAATGACAAGTAGGGTCGCCTAAAGAGAAGCAAACCTGTAAAAATATGATGAAAGCACGTGGCTCTTTGGAGGGTGGTGACAAAGGAGGTTCAAGCACTTTAGTTTACACAGTGGGTCTGTGAGATTCTTATTAATAAACGCAAAAACCATCCCTTTCATCACGGTCTGTCTCCGGCGCCTATCTCTACTGGAATTCCTGATAAAAAAAAAAAAAAAAGAAATAAATATATACAAGATTCTAATAAATTCCAGAATCTTAACAGTCCGCATATCGTAATCTTGTCAATGATACCATGTTTTCGTGTATTCAAAGCTGTCTATTTTCGCAGACTAATAAGAATGTGTTCATGTATGTCTTCATTATGACCTCATTTCTGGGTTATATATTTCTCTTATGAGATGCTAGTGTGGCCAATAGTAAAAATTTTATATTTTATTTTATATTCTTTAAACATTTTTAAATATTTTTAAAAAATAAAAAAATATTAATATACTAAAAATCAGTTCTTAACCATTCAATAAAAAAAAAAAAAACTCAATATATGAGAGTCAAAATTAGAGAGTAAAGCTAAGCCGCATATTAGCATTTTCCTTTCATCCTACTATCTCATTATGTACATTACACTGCCATCTTACTTTCATCTTACTATATAAAATGTGACATAATTATTATTATTAGATAATTTTTTAATCATTAATCATCTAAAGGTAATATATATAACACGTCTTATATAGTTAGATAAAAAGTGATGTGGCGTATAAATTTACTCTATAAAAATATATATATTATTTTTCAAAAAAAGAAAAAAAGTAGCGATTTATGACTAAACACCCTAGTTATACTGTCAAGGTCAATGATTCTGTACCAAGTTACCAACATGAGCAATGATACAATGATAACCTGTCTACCATTCACTTACAACTTATTAATAAAAAAAATACTTATTTTATAATTTAAATGCATCAAATCAAAATTAAAATTAAAATATATTATTTTATTCTAAGATTGTAAGTGGTAAAGTAAATGGTGTTTTATCATTGCCGCACCAACACATGGTCTTAGCTGAACAGCCAAAGAAAATGGTCCGCATCCTTTGGCTACGTGGCACTGATGAAGAAAAGAAATCATGACCGTTGGTACGTCCAAATGGCGACTATAGAGGTTGAGAGTTCGAGATATCATTAAATATGTATGGCCAAGTGATGGTAGGGACAGTTCAACTTTCCTTAGTCAGACTGAAAAACGTGGTGCCCGTGGGTTGGGCTTGTGGAGGGTAAAAGCATTTGACTGTAGAAGTGTGCCCATCTCGTGGCAGTATTTGGTGCAATAGTACAAGACTATGATTTGATTAATGAGAAAATATTAAAATTAAATTTTACAAGCATATATATATATATATATATTTATGTAATAAGGATATCTCATTTCTTTTCCAAGCTTCCGAGCCCACTTTGCCTTTCCAGCGCCATTAATCTCATGCATCTGGTCGAAAGTCCAATCTATTCTTTTGCAAATCATACTTACTTGGACAACTTGGAAAGAAATCCCTACCCGTTTTCCCTTTCATTGAGATGTCTGCGCCATCGTTTTTGATTCAAGAGTTATTCTTTTGAATTGTAAATTCATTTCAACTCATCGTATTATAATTTTTTTAAAATTTTTATATAAAATATAATAAATAATTTAACCTTTTAAAATCTAAAAATAATAATAATATTTAAAAAATAATATTCTATCAATATTTTATCCCTTCATTTTTGCCCAAAGTGTAATCATAAAGTATAGCCATACCATTTTTTTTTTTTTTTTTTTTTTTTTTGTGGGTGCTTTTCATTTTCGATGGTTTTGGCGTTTTCAAGAATACGATTATAGCCCTTTTCCAGTTGAAATGGATGATTATAAAATACTAAGCTCTGCACGCTATTCACTTTATATTATATGACCCCATGCAAGTTCAGCCTTCTGCGGTTATATCCCTCCCATATTGCCTTGTCAGTTCATTTATTATCGAACATACATGGCTTTGGGACAAGGATAAGACACAGTTAAGTACAAAACAATGAGGCACGATACGTTAACAGAAATGATGAAAGAAATGGTCACCTAGTGTCGACATTTCTGGAAAAAGAGGATAAGAAAAGTTAAAACTGAAAAGAAAATGAGCTTTTGCTTGGAACCAACCTTGAAAAAGATCCAGAGGACCACGCACTCCACACCCACCCCCATTATGATCCATGCTCTTAGTCCAGACCTCCGTTTCATGCGTTCTTTCTTTCATGACTTTTAGTTTTTGACAATTCCTTCCAACTCATTGTTGGCCATGAATTTATCACATATCTATTTAGAGAATGTGATCGGTAAACATATTCTCCATGCACTTCATCAAGTTCATGTTAAATGGATAATCACATTGAATGATTCAAACATCTCATATTTTATGCTAAATGTATACGATTCACATTTTTTATACTAAATAGATAGGTTAAAAGGGAGAGAGATTCTATTGCCAGAGGGTGATGGGGATATATATGGCCTTACATCTGTTGCACATAGTATAACATTGGGTAGGTTTAGATAATGAGTTAAGATAAGATGAGTTGATATGAAAGTTGAAAGTTATTTTTTTAATATTATTATTGTTTTCGGATTTGAAAAAACTAAATTGTTTATTGTATTTTATGTAAGAATTTGTGAAAATTGTAATGATAAGATGAAATGCTCATAAAATATTAAGAAAATGAAATGTTTCTAAACTTTTAAGCATTTTAAGGCCTCATTTATTTATATGACAGATAAGATGAAAACTGAATAAAATATTATTATAATAGAATTTTTTAATATTATACTTATTTTATAATTTGAAAAAATTGAATTGTTTATTTTATTTTATGTGGGAGTTTGAAAAAGTTATCACGATTAGATAAGATGAGATGAAATAATTTTTGTATTCAAACTTAGCCTGAATAATATTTATAATTTTCAAATTGATAGTTTTGGTTTCGTTGAGTCACATCATCTATTTATGTGCTAAACCATTATAAATTTAGGCCTAGTTTGTTTTCACAAGATATTTTATCTCATCTAATCATGATAACTTTTCTAAACAACCACACAAAATACAATAAAAAATTCAAAATAATTTAAAAGTTTATAAAGATTTCACCTTCTTGATATTTCATCTACAACATTTCATTTTCTTTCTATAACAACCTGAAAATTGCAACTCATTGCTTGGTGAGAAATTCTTCACAACTCCATATCTTCTTAATTATGAGAGAGTGATGGAGCATGTACCTTGAATCTATTTCATATACCTTTGGTACATAGTCGTTTGCTTTGTTTTGTACAGTTTATTATTATTATTATTATTTTTATAATGTGGTGGCATGTTTTGGGTATTGTTATACTGTTGGTTGCTATGAAATGGAAACCATTTTTTGTACCTCTATATAGAACTGTATTTTGTTGGTGGGTGGGTACCAATCGATTGGGTGAATTTTGTTGTTGGTGGGTTTTGGTTTTTCTTACTGCTTGCTGGTGGTAGAGCCGCCGGAAGAGTTGTTGGTAGTTGCTAGTTTTTCTTGCTACTTGCTGGTGTTGGAGCCGCTGGAGGGCTTGCTAGTGGTTTCTGGATATTGTTGCTGCTTTGCTCTTTGGAGGCTTCATCTTTAAGCCAAAGGTGGCTGCTGCTTTGGTGTATTCTAGACTGTTTTCATTCTATACTGTTGCTGAAAATTTAAAATGTAATGATCTTGGAGAAATTTGTATTGTAATGAATTTGTACCAAAATCAACTTTTTGGAACTTATATTAAGTTGATTTTTATCAATGAAATTTGTATTAAGTTGACATCACAAACTAGTTTTTAGCACAGAATTTTGAAGTTGATATTAGTCACATGTAAGTTCTGAGTACATGTTAATATGTGTTATTTATGAGCACATGGGATTCATTTTTGGTGTATATAATTTTGATGTATTTTATTATATATGGAATTGCAAAATTTGGATGCATGAAATTGTTGTTTTAGAGCATAGGTTAAATAATGGAATTTCTACTGGGTGCTAATTGCAAATTGTATAATATATATATATATATATATATATATATATATATATTTAGGGCAAAAAATTAATAATAATAAAATAATAATATTTTATTATTATTTTGTCTCAAATATGCATAAGCCAATATGAGAGTTTTGCTTGAATGGCAAAGTGGATCTTCAAAAGAGATGATTTTGCATATGCATATGTATAAACCAATGTGAATGCTCTTAACCATGAGAGTAATGGAGCTAGGCCTGTGCAAGAAACCAATTAACCCAGCCCGTTTGTGAAACTCGACTCGACCCTACCCGGCAAATCAGTTTTAACAAATGTTCGGGTTCGACCCGTACAACCCGGCGACCCACCTCTTTAAAAACTCAAGCCCACATTTTTATCCTCTGCAGATGAAACCCTTTCCACTTCTTTTCCTCACGATACCATTCACCATTGCCTCTGTTCCCTTCACGGTTTCGACGGCACATGGTATTTCCTTTGCCACTCTCTTTGATTCTCTTCGTCCATGTCTCTACCCATTTCAACTTTCTCTCATTTTGCGGACTCCAACCGTTTGAATAAGTTCAGAATTACCGGCGCGAAGAGGATGGAACCTTGGCTAGAGCTTTAGATCTGGGTGAAGAAGTTGTTGACGCGATTCCAGAATAAGGGGATCTGGGCTATCTACAACACTCAGCAACTGGGTAAGAAAGTCGAAGGATGTTTTGGTCGAAGATCCCATGTGCCGCCGCTAAAAAACCAGAGGGGTGTTATGGTTGAAGATCCCGTGTGCCGTCGAAACTATGAAGCTCTGTAGCAGATCTCCATCTCGCTAGTCCTTCTCGATCTCTCTCTCTCTCTGCTGCTTTTCTCCATTGCTTTCTTCCGCAACTTTGGGTGAAGTATTCCACAAAACCCGACGGGAATCACCAGTGCGAAGAGGTGGTGTTGTAGGGTTTAGCAACCAGTTTTAGTTGGCTTGGGTGTGTACCCGGTAAGGTAAAAAAAACAAGGTTGAATCTTCAGGTCGAGTCGGCTCGGCCTGGCACACTCAGAAACACAGGTCGGATCGGATCGGGCTCAAATGTTGAATGGGTTGCTCGGGTTGCAGCCCTAGATGGAGCAAATACATTGCATTTGTTTCTTATAGTGTCATGGTGTTTATAATTTTAGAATCCTTAGTTTTGTTCTTGTTGAATCATGTCATCCACGTATATGTTAACCAACTATAAATTTAGAATAATTTGAAAGTTCAAAAACAGTTCACCTTCTTAGCATTTTGTTTGTGACATTCTTTTTTTTTAATAATTTCAAAATCCCAACTCATTACATGGCAGAACATTCTTCACAACTCTACATCTTGTGAACCATGAGAGAGTGATGAAGTATTTATCTCGCAACTATTTCACATAATATAACATTCAATGCATATTATCCATAATATTTATTATTTTCAAACTCAAAATAATTTAAAAGTTTATAAACACTTCACCTGCTTGATATTTCATCTATAACATTTTATTTTCTTTCTTTGTTGACTTTGAAAATTCCAACTCATCTCTTGGTGTTAAGTTGTTCACAACTCCATATCTTGTAAACCACCAAAGAGTGATAGAGGATATACTATACTATACATTGAATGCATAATATCCATGCATGGATTTGTAATGTTCTAACCATTAGTTTTGTTCTTGTCGAATCATGTCATCCACGTATATGTTAACCGACTATAAATTTAAAATAACTTGAAAGTTCAAAAACATTTTTTCTTAGCATTTTGTGACATTTCAATTTTTCTTTAATGACTTTGAAAATCTCAACTCATTACATGGTGAAAGATTATTCCTACCTCCGCATCTTGTGAACCATGAAAGAGTAATGAAATATGAGAAACTCTTATTGCAGTCGGGTAGGGAAACCGATGCGTAGTCGGTGCCGCCCACGTAGAAAAAAATGAAACAAATCGTTTCATTCAAAATGAACAAAACATAGCGTCCCATTTCGAGCAGCCTAGACTTATGTTCCCCCCGTCCCGCGGTTTTCCCCATCTCTTTCTACGCTTCGTGAACCCACTACCTTTCCTTAAATTAAAACTTCAACGCCTGCAGTAGATGAAAATCATTAATTAAAACTTCCGATGAAAGAATACACTAAAGGCGATTTGAGATATAGAGGCAAAGGATGCAGGAATTGTTACTGCAGAAGGGCTAACTGTTGTTTTTTAGGGTCCAGCTGCAGCATATGATTGATTTTTTTTTTTTTTATCATGCAAAGAAAGAAAAAAGATTCAACATTTCCAGGATTCTAGAAAATAATTTTTTACATGATAGTTTCAATAAGTATACAAATTTCAAAGGTCCATTGGTCTTCTTTAGAGTTTGTCATTTCTCATATATATAAAGAGAGCTAATGTTTAGTCCCCATTCCTCTTCCCATTTCCAGATTTATCTTTATTTATCTTTTGCATTTTAAATTCCTAACTTGTGAAAGATAGAAATATGGCTATCTGATTCAAACAAAAGAATGGATTAATGAATGAAAATGGGAGAAATGGAGTTTGATTTTTCTCTATGGTCTTGGTGTTTATATTCATCTCTATATTTAGGTTTTTTATGCAAAATTATCTATTTCCTTTAAAAAATTTCCCATTCATTGTTTACTTAACTGGCATTTCTCTCGGCCGACTGTTTGGAATTGTTGTATATATAGTTCATAACTTCTTACCTGGAAGGTGATAACTTTGCTAATTAGCTCATATTACTATTATGCATACTATATATATTGGAATGAATGCCTTCTGGTTTGACCTACCCATGCTTATATTACTGGTTACCCCCATTTGTTTCTAGTATCTACGTCATTGTGTGCAATGCCCAATCCAAAAGGAGACTTTTCATCATCTTTTTCACCCAGTGAAAATTAGTGGTCAGACTGAGAGAATATAGAATCAGTTGAAGGTAATTTCGGCTACTGATCTCAAATGCTTCAATTTCTTCCGAAAGCTATCTGTCTATGCTGTCATTTCCCTTGTTCGTGATGAATCAAAGAAAAAGAAAGAGCAAAAATATCATAGAAGCCCCGTTCCAACGAGAAGGTTCCAGTCTTTCTATTTTCTCATTTCCTTTGTTTTATTATATTTTTTTAATAAAAGTGATGCGGCAATCAGCCACATCAGTCGACTACACGGCAATTACATACGCCGACTACCTGTAGAAGAATTGATGAAATATATATCTTGCATCTATTTCACATAGTGTAATTTTGAATGCTTAGTATTTATAATATTTATAATTTTCAAGCTTAGAATAATGCAAGAGTTTATATACACTTCACATTCTTAATATTTTATTTATAACATTTCATTTTCTTTGTGACGCTGGGACATAATAGCAGATTATTCTAACGGCTAGTTAAACAGAAAAGGCTAAAGATTGAGATTTTCCAAAATCCTAAATAGATGAAAACTCTGAGAGTATGGTTTTATTATAAAATAAATCGAATCTTCTTCTAAAGCCCACAAGTCGGGCTTAAATAGCTAACAAAAAATGGCAAAATTGTAATTATGGCCAAACAATAGAATACGGAATAAGATAACTATGACTAAAATGTAGACTAAGAATCCGGAATAAAATCGTTACTAAAGATAAACACTACCATAAAAGAAAATTAACCAAAAATAAAAGAGTTAACTAAAAATGACGATTAGGAAGGATAAATGGCTATTTTGTGGTCGACAAGGGGCCCACAAGGCAAAGCATGGTGACCAAGATGTGCGCACCGAAGAGAGCTTTCCAGATTGGAGTCATATGCTCGATTCTAACGTCTGTAGCCAAAGTTGTAGTTAAAATACTGATGTCGCTAATTCTCCTCGCCCAACCAAGGAATAAGTTTTCTCGTCCAACAAAGGATTAAGTCGTTTTTTGCCCAAATCTAACGAATGCCACTCCTCGTCCAAATATGCCGCTTATCCCCCAAATCCTAAGAATACTTATCTCTTCCCACTGATTTTATGTTGGTTTACCTTCTCGAAATAGTCTAGTACTTTTAACGTCGCATCTATCAGCTGAACCTCATCAGACTTAGATTTGGGCTTGGATCCCCTACATCAACCTCCCCAGGTTGGAAAGAACTTGCCCTCGAGTTCACGCCATCGTCGACAAAGTAGGGACTGAGGTATTTGATGTTGAACACAATTGAAGTCCTCATATGATTGGGAAGACGTAGTCTATATGCATTGGCGTTGATCTTTTGGAGAACTTCACAAGCTCCAATCTTCCTATCCTTCAACTTATTATACTCGCCAACAGGAAAACAATCATGGGTTAGCACAGCCCAAACAAAATCTCCAATATCAAAAGTACCTGGCGGCGACAATTTTCGACTTAAACCTTGCACTTTGCATTGCTTGTTTGACTTGGTCATGTACTCCCCAAATGTGCTTTACCATCTCCTCGGCCTTAAAGTTCAAGTGACCAATCTGTGGGACAGGGGCCAAATCAAGGATGCCCGACAGATTTTGACCATACACAACTTCAAATGGACTCAACCGGGTAATTGGATCCGTTGTAAGCAAACTCTGCCTGCGATAAGGTGAGGTCCCACTGTTTAGCTTAGTACTCTCCAAACTTCTCAGAAGGTTGCCCAAAGTTCGATTCACCACCTAGGTTTGCCAGTTGGTTTAGGAGTGGTAGGCACTACTAAAGTTTAGCTTTGTTCCAAGCGTTTCCCACAAACTTTTCTAGAAATTACTCATAAAGTTCGTATCTCGATCTGAGGTGATAGACTGAGGAACATCATGTAAGTGAGCAATCTCGTTGAAATACAGATGGGCGATCCGGGTGGCGTCCATGTTCTTTCTACAAGCTACAAAATGAGCCATCTTAGAAAATCAATCAACCACGAAAAAGATTGAATCCATGGTGCGTTGGGTCCTAGGTAAACCCAAGACAAAATCCATACTAACGTCAAGCCATGAACCATCTGGTACAAGTAATGGAGTGTAAAGGCCAGTATTGGTGAGGGTTCCCTTCGTTCTCTAGCATACGAAACATCTTGCCACGTATCGTGCCATGTCACTAGTCAACATGGGCCAATAGTAATCTGTGGCGATCAAAGCCATAGTCTTTTGTCGCCCAAAGTGCCCATCGACATGTATTTCCAGTATAATGTGTTCTCTCAAAGAACAATCTAGGATACACAACTGTAGGTGACGGAAAAAAAAATGTGTCGTGCAAAAGAAAGTCACTTTGCCTATCCTCAGTTACTTCTTAAGAATCTTTCTAAAGGAAGGATCTTCGGCGTACAAATCCTTGAAAGTGTCAAAGCCTGCCACTCTAGTACTAATGGTGGTGAGGAGTGCCACACGTCGACTTGAAGCGTCCGCAACCCGATTTAAGCTCTCCGATTGGTGTCTCAGCGATAACGTGAACTCTTGCAGATAGGCGACCCATATGGCATGTCGTCTACTCAGCTTGTGTTGCATGTTAATGTACTTTAATGCCTCATGGTCAGTAATCAGAATGAACTCCTTTTGTACCAAATAGTGTCACTAGTGTTTCAAGGACTGTACAATGGCGTAGAACTCCAAGTCATACATGGAGTAGTTTTTCTTCGATCCTGACCGTTTCTCACAGAAAAATGCAACATGTAGTCCTTCTTGACTCAGGATGCCGCCAATACACACCTGAAAGCATCTCAATTCACCTCGAAGATCTTCTCAAAATCAAGGAGTGCCAGAACTGGTGCTTCAGTCATCTTCTGCTTTACCAGCCAGAAACCAGTCTCCACTTCCTTGGACCATTGGAATGAACTTCCTTATGGGCACTCTGTGATGTAAGTGATTAGAGTGTTGAAATTGTGGATGAATCATAGATAAAAAGAGGCCAATCCATGGAAGCTCCGCAGATCATGTAGGATTTTGGGGGTTGGCCACTCTTAGATGGCTTTTACTTAGGATTGATTTGCGTGGACACCACTATAGAGACGACAAATCCAAGGAATGTAACAAAAGTGGCGAAAAATGAGCACTTCTTCTGGTTGAAAAACAAATACTCCTCGGACTGTAGATGAAGATATCATCAATGTAGACGATGACAAACTTTCCCATAAACAACCTCAATATGTGATGCATAAATCTCACAAACATACTGGGTGTGTTGGATAGCCCAAAGGGCATAACCAACCACTTGTAGAGACCGTGTTGCATCTTGAACGTCGTCTTCCACTCGTCACCAGGGCGTATTCGAATATGTTGATTCCCGCTTTAAAGATCAATTTTGCAAAAGATTTTAGAACCTGACAATTGATCCAGCATGTCATCCAGGCAGGGAATTGGGAATCTGTTAATGGCTCTGTTGTCCATGCACATGCGCCATAAACCATCTTTTCTGGGTACCAGGAGGGCAAGAATTGCACATGGGCTCATACTCTCATGGATGTAGCCCCTCTATAACAATTCTAGCACTTGGCACTGCAATTCTTCTAATTCCTTGGGGCTGAGGCGACATGCTGCTTTGTTGGGCAAACTAGATCCTGGAACCAAGTCAATTTGGTGTTGTATATCTCTCAGGTGCGGAAGGCCATGGGGAAAAGTCTTCCAACATTAGATTTACAAACTCAGATACTTTCTGCTAAACTTCAGTGGTATCTCACGATCCACCCTGCCATGGTCCTTACATGGCACCAAGGCAAACACCATGTCTTCTTTCTTTGCCTCCTCCAAGAATCTAGCCTTTGACAGAAGAGTCTGTCCCTTTCGACCTTCAGAGCAGAAGTAGATCCCTCTTTTCGAGGTGCTAAGGTGACCTTCTTCCCTTTAATGCTAAGGGAATAGGTGTTTTTACGCCCATCGTGAATCACGCTTCAATCATAATGTCACGGCCTGCCTAGCAATAGATGGCAAGCATACATAGATACCACGTCACAACATGCATTGTCAAAATACTTCCGACCAATCAAAAAGGAGACCAAACACCATTGGTTGACTGTGACCTCACTGCCCTTCTTCATCCACAACAATTTGTACAGCTTCGGGTGCTGGTCTATCTTGGGTTGCAGCTTTTGAATTACTTCCTCGAAGACCATATTCTCAGAGCTACCACTATCCATACTCAATTTTTACACATTCTCAAAAATAGTGCAAGTAGTGTGAAAGATATTAGTACTCAACCAGTCTTTGCCCGAATCACCATTAGGTGTTAGTAAACTCTTTCTGACGACAAGGGTCTCATTACCATCTCCGTGCAAGACATCCCCTTCCTCGCCATCTTCGTCATAGATCGATTCTCCTATGCTTTCAACATCCTCCTTGTCATCTTCATTGATCATGAGGTTTTGCCCCTTTTGCTTGGTAGACTTTATGCATTATGTCGCCCTATGAATCGGCTCCCCACATTTGAAGCACCAAATGTTGGTGTTCGAACTTTGACCTTGAGTGGACCGTAGAGTAGGGTGAGTCTCTTGCAGATGGACCCCCCCTTTATGTTCTGATCGCCCCTTGGTGCAGGTCGCCTGGTTTGTTGTTTCTCCACGATTAGAGCACGTTAATACGCTTCAGAAATAGTCCACAAAGAGTGGAGGCTGAGGACCTCCTGTAAAGGTTGCCACAAGCCACCCAAATAACGTGCTTCCATTTGCTCTTCAGTTTCGGAAAGATCATTCCGGGCCACCAACTGATAGAACTCCTCAGTTTACTCATAAATGGATTTCATTCCCTGCCTCAACATGTGAAGTCGTTGAAACAAGGTCTGAGTATATCCAAAGAGCGAAAAGTGACACTTCATTTTTTTTCTTCATCTTCTCCTAGTCACCAATCTTGGCTTTACCTTGTCGCTCCCAAGACTGCTTCAACTGCGCCCACCAAGCAGAAGCTCGACCCTTCAGTTTGATGGCGACTAATTTCACCTTCATAGGATCTAAGGCATCCTTGTATTCAAAGATACGTTCTACTTTGTGCAACCAATCGATGAAGCCCTCTGCTTACATAGTACCAAAATATTCTCGTAGATCCACTATGAAGCCTAGGTCTCCACCTCGTTCCTCCCTACCACAGTACTCCCGAAAAGGAGCACGATTGTGATACATGTTCTCAAAACTAGATTCAGACTCTTGATCATAAGTCTGACCCTCCAGGTTTTGCGCCTCTAGACCCTGGGGTAATTCTCTTATTTGTCTCTGGGAATCTGCAATCATCTTGTCAAGTATGTTACGATCACGGGGAGGGACTTCCTCATTCGGAACATGTCCACGTTCACCACGACCTCTACCACCAGCTATAAAAATCGACTTAATTCACCTCAGGAAAATGCTAAAGCTTTATGCCAACTGATGCCGGGACAGAATAGAAAATTTTTCTGACGGCTAGTTAAACAACAGAAGTTAAAGATTAAGATTGAGAAAAATCGCAAACAGATAGAAACTCTGAGATAAACTCTGAGAGTATTGTTTTATTATAAAATAAATCGAATCTCCTTCTAAAGCCCACAAGTCGGGCTTCAATAGCTAATAAAAAATGGAAAATTTTTAATTAAGGTCAAATAATAGAATACGAAACAAGATAACTATGACTAAAATGTAGCGTAAGAATCCAGAATAAAACCGTTACTAAAGATTAACCACTACCATAAAAGAAAATTAACCAAAAATGAAAGAGTTAACTAAAAATGATGATTCGGAAGGAAAAAGACTAATTTTGGGGTCAACAAGGGGCCACCAAGTAAAGCATGGTGACCACGATGTGTGCACCGAAGAGAACTTTTCGGATTGAGGCCATATGCATGATTCTAATACATGTAGCCAAAGTTATAATTAAAATACTCATGTCACCATTTCTTCTCACCCAACCAAGGAATAAGTCTTCTCGTCCAACCAAGGAATAAGTCATTACTCGCCCAAATCCTAGGAATACTCATCTCTTCCTGCCGGTTTTGGGCTAGTCTACCTTCTCATAATAATCTAGTGCTTTTAATGTCTCATCTGTCAGCTGAACCCCATCAGACTCAGATTCAGGCTTAGATCCCTTGCATCACTTTGTTTGATGAATTTGAAAATTCCAACTAATTGTTTGATGAGAAATTCTTCATAACTCTATAGCTTGTGAACCATGGGAGTAATGGAGCCTATATCCTGCATCAGTTTCATAGTGTAACATTGAATGCATAATATCCTTGGTATTTATAATTTTTTAACCCTTCGCCTTTTTCTCGTTAAATCATCTCATTTACGTATGTATTAACTGACTATAAATTTAAAATAATATGAAAGTTAGGAAACACTTTACATTCTTATCATTTCTTTTGTGACATTCCATTTTTTTTCTTTCATGACTTTTAAGAATTCCAACTCATTACATTGCCAAAGATTCTTTCATAACTCTGCATCTTGTGAGCCATGATAGTATTAGCGATGAAGCCCTCGCACTATTTTCAAATAGTACAACATTGAATGGATATATATATATATATATATTTGAAAGGTAATGATTTCATTAACCAAGTAAAATTACATCATGCATAACTGCCTCCCCCAAGACTGAGTTTAAGACCTCAGGAGGGCCATCCTCTAGCCAAACTTTTTCACAAACATCCCTAATAGCTAACTTTGATGCCGTGTGAGTAGCTTTGTTTGTTGGCCTGTGTACAAAATTATGGCTCCATGCTTGGTTGCTTTTCATCAACTGCTGCAAATCCTCTGTCATTTGTCCAAGCCACGAGTTATCTTCATTTTTGGAGTTAACTGCATCCACAACCACCTTGGCATCCCCTTCAAAACAAACTTGGTTTAAATCAAGCTCAGTGTAAAGGTCCATTGCTCTATGAAGAGCAACACTTTCAACTTGGGCAGCTGAAGAGATGTGGTCCTTAGAGGCTATCACCACAGCTAGTCATCTGCCTTCTGAATCTCTGATGATTACTCCCATACCCATCCTGCCATTAGCTTTTTCAAAAGCTGCATCGAAACTCACTTTGACATATGGCCATGCAGGTGGTTTCCATCTTTGGGTTGATCCTCTCCCGTGAGTCCCTTCTGTACTCTTTAAACAATTCTGTGTGGTCTCTTTAAAAAAGGATAAATCAACTTGAGCCTTTTTAGCCAGTAGACTAGGATGCATAAACTAATTTTAAAAAATGAAGGCATTTCTTCTTACCCATAGTTGGTAACACACGATTGATGCCAACTCTAAATTCTCTTTGCTCAGCTTATTCCTCATCTACCCACAGCAGCTGGAAATCAGAGTGGTATCTCTTCCATTTGCAGAAAATGCTAGTCTCCCCTCCCCATACATCTATCGTAGCAGGGCAATCCCACATAACATGAAATATTGTTTGCACTTCTAGTGTACATATTGGACAAAGGTTGTTCTCAATAATGTTTTTCCTATAAAGCTTGTCTTTTGTAGGAAGAATATTGTTAAGAAACTTCCAAATTAACATTTTAACCTTACCAAGTACTTCTAGATTCCATACATCTCTCCACATCACTTGATTCTCCTCCCTTGTCAAGGCTTCTCCAGCTTTTCTACTCAAAATCATAGTTTCCAAAAAGTAGGCACTCTTAACAGTGAAGATTCATTTTTCTGACCCCACCCAAATTAGCTTATCTCTAGAACCTTGACTGCTAATTGGAATGGAACATATAACTTGAGCTTCACCTTCATTGAAAACTGTTGCCACCAATTCTTTCTTCCAAGAACTGATGCCCTCTTCTATAAATTCATCTACTTTGGCCTCGGGGTCCAGTATATTAATGGGAGACTAAATCTGATATGTCACAGGGCTAGGTAGCCATTTATCCTTCCAGATCTTTATGATATTTCCATTACCAACCCTCCACACAGCCCCTTCCTTAATCAACTCCAAGCTGGACCATAGACGTCTCCAAATAAAAGAGGAAGCAACTCTCAATTTAGCCTCCATTAGATCACACTTCTAGAAGTATTTCTGCTTAAAATTTAGAGAGACCAGTGAGTTAGGTTCTTGGATCATTCTCCAAGTTTGCTTGGCTAGGAGAGCTTTGTTGAAACTGCTAAGGTCTCTGAACCCCAGACCTCCTTGATTTTTAACCTTTCTCAAATACCTCCATGATTTCCAATGGATGCCTTTCCCCTCACCTTTATTACACCACCAGAATCTAGCCAAGAGAGCTTTTATTTCTTTGAGAAGTAGCCCATGCAGTTTGAATACAGTCATGGTGTAGGTTGAGATAGCCTGTAGCACACTCTTTATAAGAATCTCTTTCCCTGTTGAGGACAAGAGTTTGGTTTTCATGCTGTTGATCATTTTCCATACCTTTTCCTTCAAAACTCTGAAAGTGTTATACTTGAATCTCCCTACCACAATTGGGAGACCAAGGTATCTGTTATAGTCATTGCATCTTAATCCATTCACTTGTTGCAAGATAAATTGCTTAGCTTCCACCCTAGTATTCGAGCTGAAAAAGACACTAGTTTTTTCTTTGTTTAGAGTTTGGTCTGATGCTTTCTCGTATAGAAGTAGTAAGTCACGGATAAGGTACCATTCAACCAGCCTTGCTCTACAAAAGATTACATAGTTGTCAGCAAAAAGGAGGTGGTTTATCCTCAGACCACCCCTTGTCATTACCACCCCCTTGATGAGACCCTTAGATTCTGCATTGTACAATAGAGAGCTGAGGCCTTCAGCACAGATTAAGAACAAATAAGGTGACAAGGGGTCACCTTGACGTAAGCCTCTGGATGGTAAAATAATTTTACCAGGTTCCCCATTAGTCATGACAGCATAAGAGACTATCTTTACACACTCCATCACTAGATCAGTCCATTTCTTTTCAAACCCAAGCTTAAGCATCATTTCTTCTAGAAAGACCCACTCCACTCTGTCGTATGCTTTTGACATATCAAGCTTGATAGCCATAGAGCCTTCCCTGCCTTTCTGTTTAGAATTCATGATATGGAGTCAGTCATAAGCCACCATTATGTTATCTGTAATCAGTCTATTGGGGATGAAGACACTTTGGTTCCAAGATATCACCTTATCCAACATACCTTTCATTCTATTTGCAATGACTTTGGAAATAAGTAACATTACAGAGGGAGATAGGCTTATATTCATGCATTGAGTTGGGGGAGTTGACCTTGGGGATTAGCACTAGATGGGTGTGGTTTAACTCCTTTGGCATCTTCCCTGTTTTGAGAAATTCTAAAACTGCCTGAGTCACTTCGATCCCCACTAGTTTCCAGTGCTCTTGATAAAAGCCTGCACTGAATCCATCAGGCCCAGGAAACTTAAAGGTGACATTTGCATTAGGGCCTCTTCCACCTCTTTCTCTGTAAAGTCCTTCTCTAATTGTTGTTGCATTTCAGTTGACAGCCTTGTATTGATCCCCTTAAGGCATTGATCCACACAATCTGAGTCTGGTTGTGCATACTGGAAAATTGAAGGGAAGTATCTCTTAAAGCCATCTGCTATCTCAGATTTCCCAATTAAAATTGCCCCATTCATATCAGAGACTCTATTGATTGAGTTTTTTTCCTCCCTGGTTCACTCGTGCATGATAAAACTTTATATTTCTATCCTTGCCTAACAACCAATGTCTATTTGCTCTTTGTCTCAAACTTGTGTTTCCTTGATCTAAAAGGAAGTCTAAATCTTGTTGTAGCCTTTTATGTTGAGTCATATTGTTAGGTCCTTCATTCTGCAGCTTGCTTAACAATTTGGTCTTGTCTCGAATGGCTTTGGTTTTGTCCCTTACTATGTTTTTACTTCACTGTTTCAGTCCCTTCTCTGTTTCAGTCCCTTCTTGGTTGCTTCCAACTTACATAGCACACTATCCATATGACTAACCCCCCCACGTCTACCCTTCCAAACTTCAGAAACAACATCACTGCATCCCACCTCCTTATTCTAGCCTGCTTCATACTTAAAGAAGATATGAGTCCTTCGAATTGAAGGCCTTCGACTACTACATTGCAGTGGTATTGGGCTATGATCAGAGCACACTGCAGGGAGAGTTTCTACTGAGAACTTAGGGTATTTAACTCTCCAAACATTGTTGGCAATGGCTTGGTCAAGTCTTTCTTTGGTAAAAGACTCATCTTCATGAAGATTGCACCAGGTAAACTTATTTCCCCTCCACCCAAATCAAAGAGATTTCCTTCCTCCATGACCCTCCTAAACATACTCATTAGTCTTTCACTTCGAGGACTCCCCCCCCCCCCCCCTTACCTTCTCTTCCTTGTATAATATCTCATTAAATTCACCTATAACTCCCCATCCCCCATCCAAAGGCTTGAATGAAGATAGTAGCTTACAAGTCTGGTTTCTTAGGTTAGCTTTTGGTTGGCCATAAAAACAAGGCAGCAACCATTTAAAGTTGCACCTTTCATCATTAACAAATACATTGATATGGTGTTGGGAGTAATTTACCAATTCTATCAAGTCATCCTGTTTCCACAAAAGCATAAGTCCTCCACTC
Organism: Juglans microcarpa x Juglans regia; assembly: GCF_004785595.1. Taxonomy (NCBI): domain Eukaryota; kingdom Viridiplantae; phylum Streptophyta; class Magnoliopsida; order Fagales; family Juglandaceae; genus Juglans; species Juglans microcarpa x Juglans regia. The sequence continues at coordinate 22,221,167 of NC_054598.1, forward strand.
CTTCCTCTGGCCTCAACTACAATACACACATCAAACTTTAGCCTCTTTGCTACCCTAAGGCCATTAACATCAGCCAGTTTGGTCTCCATCAAGAAAACCAAATCAGGCAACTTATCCTTCACAATCAAGCAAAGGTTTTGAACTGTTCGGGGGTTCCCAAGCCCCCGATAGTTCCATCTTAACAGTTTCATTGATACCGGCGGGGCTGACTCGTAACTACCACCGATTCCACAGGGCTAGTGCTGTCCACCAACTTAACATCAGCTCAAGTTTTCCTACTTTTTTTTAAAGGAACTGAGCTAACCTTTTTATCATCTGTTTACCGTTGTTTCCTAGGGGAAAGGTGAGATGCAAGTACTACTGGATAAATTCCTTGAACTCGAGCACACCTCTTCCATTTTCGACCCCCACTTTGCCTTTGAGTACTTAGAACCAAACACGTCTGCTCCTGTATTTCCTTTACTGGGTTACTAGCCGTTGGAGTAATAGAGGCCAGTGTTTTAAGGCCTTTTTTATCCAACACCAACCCTACGTTAGGTTGAGGCCCACTCCCTGCCCCAGGCCAATCGCGTATTTGAGTCTCAAGAACAATTTCCCGCCATCATCTTCCCCTCCATCAGGTTTTGCCGCCGAAAGTACATCCCCTTTTTGCAAATCCTGCGAGAATTTCTCCCCCAATTCTGAGGAAGGAACTGTTCCCAATACTACGTCCCCTCCCTCTAATTCCACTGACAACAACCCTTTGTTCCCTACGCCTACAGTGCTTCCCCTTTGTACAACTCTAGGGTTCTGGAGCTGAGGAAAAAAGCTGCCAGGTTGACATTGCTCCCCTCCCGTCTCCGGTAACCCTTCAGCTGGGCTGCTTGCTATGGTCTCCACATCCATCCTGCCCTTGTCCTTCTTGTCTTCCTTTCCCCCTTCTCCTCTACCATTACTGGAAGATGATGGTCGCTGTCTCATTATTCTTTCAGCACGTAACCACGGCCCAAATTGTGGGCCTGACCCTGCATTTTCTCCTTTATCCTCACGAACTGACTTACACCCCTCGTCACCATGAATTATCCAACCGCATTGGAAACAAATCTTAGGTAAATTCTCATATCGGAATTGAACCCAGTGTTTAGAGCTCTGATAGCTTATAAAACGACCCCTTGCGATGGCTTTATATAGAAAGACTTCCACCCTTACCCGTAAACATCTCCCCCATCCAATGTCGTCCTCCTCAACATCAACTTCTAGAACTCGTCCCACATAACCTCCAATTTGAGTCCACCATTCCATTGTCATGCAGCCTAGAGGTACGTCATGTATTTGCAACCAGAACACTTCCTTATTGAAATTGAGTTTTCCTGGCCGCATAACACCATCGTATGGCCATAATTGACACAAAGCATTATCAAACGTCCCTCCAGAATTTTGTTCATATCCACATGGGTCTCAAACGTAATAGTGAAGACATTTTTATTAACTTCTTGAAAAGTAGCCCTTTTACCAATCCTCCATATTTTTACCATTGTGTTGCTAATGAGATTCTTTCCCACTACTATATATGTGCAAACCTTCCCAATGAGACTTTTGTCACCCTTCCGTGATATCTCTTCAGCACCACTGCTATCTATTTCCAGAACCACCTCTTCTTCTTCCGTCAACCTAAAATTCCTCCACTGGTCCTCAAGACCATCCATCATATTTTCCTCCTCACATGCCATAACTGACCTTGATAGAAACTAGTAGACCCAAACTATTTCGCCACCTCTGGTTTGCAAGCCAGAGAGGAGACATTTTTACATTGAATGGATATTTGACAATTATATTTTCGAACTCATAGTTTAATCACGCCATCTATTTATATGTTAACTAATCCTAAATTTAAAATAATTTGAAAGTTTAGAAATATTTCATCTCTTTCGTTACTAGCAGTTCATTTTCTTCCCTCTACATGTAATTCCTAGAATTAATAATCGAAGAAATTCACGTTCAAAACATTTCACACTTTGGTAATAAACAAAATTAAAAATAGAATAAAATAAAAAATTAGTAATTTTCCGAATAGGTGCATGACTATTTCATTTAACTTTAGAGAACATTAATCTAATATGATTAAATACTGTATTAAGACTTTCATTGTACCCATTAAAAAGAAATCTGGTTAATTAACGTTTATTGATTTTTTTTTAATTTTTTATAACTAGTGGATTAGCTTGAACAGAGAGATATTAGCCGATGCCAATTAGTCAAATGTTTTCTACCATGGATGCAAATTTATTAAAATTCTGTATATTTAATACATATATATGTATATATATAGAAAAATGATACTTTGTCTCTTCAAAATCACCGCTCGAATATTTTAATTTTTTTATTTAATAATTAAGGAAATAATTATTAATAAAATTGTAGATTTTTTTAAATAGTTAAAGATATTTTACAAAAAAAATCTCAAATAAACTAAGGGCAGATCCAAGGGTGGCGGCCCCTAGAATTGTCTATTTATATATATATATATATATGGAAAACGATGGCAAAAGGATGATGTGTAACGTAAATCCCACAATACCATTATATATTGTAAGCGGGGCTCACTCACTTGAAAGGATGGAATCGGATGTAGTGGAGCATGGATGACAGACACGTGCTAATAGATATGCTTCCTCAAGTTCCCATTTCTTTGGACTTCTTGAATACCTCATGATATGTCAACTTCGGGTTACTTGCTCTCCTTTCTTCCCATTATAACTCTTTCCCCAATTTTAAGTACACATGATTCATGCCTCAAGACAATCTCCAAATTGGTTTTTTTTTTTCTTAAAAATCAACCCATAATAACTCATTTAGATTTTATTTTAAAATTATAATTATATTATTGTTAGATTATAATATTAATATTTTTTAAATAGAACTACAATAGACACAGAAATTATATAAAAGTAAACCTACAAACAAAAGTGAATTAATGAGATTCATTAGATCGTAACTTTACAATCTGAGGTACTACATTAAGACATGTAAGTTTATAGGTTTACTTTTGTGAAATCTATTTGTGGTTAAAATATTTATATTTTTGAATATGTTTATATCTTTATTATTGATATTATAATTCTTGACATATGCTCATATTTTTAATTATTGGGTTTGTAATATTGGTTTTATTATTGGTTAAAATTTGAAAAAATTAATATTTTTTTGTTAGTTAGTAATCAGTCTTATTGTTTTTTCCTGAAGATATTGTAGCTATTAATAAATATAAATTTTAACTTTTATGTGAGATTATATTAATCAGGTCAACTAAATTATGCTGGTTAGTTCAACACATTTATATAAAACGAGTTGAAATGAATCCTATCGTGTTCATTCATTTCTAATTATTATTAAAATAGTCAAAACGGATGACACGACATGATCCGTTATTTAAATGAATCGTATTAATGTGAAATACAAACCAACTTAACGATATAGGCAATACTACTAATTAAACAATGAGCCCGAGTTGGATACAAAAATCCTCCTAACTCATCTCAATTCATCTTATCTAATCATTACAACTTTCTCAATTTCTTACACAAAATATAATAAATAATTCAACTTTTTCAAATTTCAAAACAATAATAATATTAAAAAATAATATTTTATCCAACTTTTAATTTATATCTCATCTCACCTCATTCCAACTAAATATCCCAACATTCCCTACCAAATAAGATCTTTTAATTTTCTGTGAGTATGCAAAGTTACGTGGTCTACTCCTAAGATGCCACCAGTACTTGTGAATCATACCTATCTTAATTTGGGTTGTTGGGACACCTTGTGCCGCTTGGAGGCTTTGACCGCTTTTGCAACTTTTGTTTTTTGTTTTTAATGAATGCTTAGTCACTTAAGGGTAATCCAAATATCAATGAGATGGTACCACACCCTTTGCGATTTTTTGTAACTAAGGCACGTAACAGTGTTAGATTTTTTGTGATTTTTCGTAGAAATTACCCCTGTAGCCCCGTTCGAAATTTCAAAATTAAAAATTTAACTTTTAAAAATAATATTTACAGTGATAAAATGCATAAATGTCGTTAATCTCTTTAAAAAAAAATAAATAAATACATAATCTACATAAAAAAAATATTAATTTTTTAATAATAAAATTTATTCTTTTTTAAAATAATTACGCAATACTTACGAATTCTACGACTGTATGAAATATTACCGAGACAATTCCCAGTCACAGTGCCCACATTATGTTCGGATGATCCTTCCTTTTCACTCGATGGTTCATATTGGTGATATGCTTGTTCATGGTTACTTAATCATAAATAACTAGACGTCAGTGTTGACGTTGTTGGTTCAATCTCCCTTTCTTCCCTTTTTCTTTTATACCCTTGCATACCGGTCACTAGGCCTTCAATCTCCTCCAACTCTTTGTTGGACTTAACTCTTGCATTCATTTTACTTCCAATAGGATTTTTCGCTTTGGGCTTTGCTACCCACTTATTTACACTACACATCCCACTTGTTTAAATTTTTTTTTTTTTTTGTTTATTCCTATTAAACTAATTTCTACTTATCATTCTCATACTACATATTTATTAAGAAAAAAAAATAAAAAAATCAAAAATCAAAATAAGTATACGATATAGGAATGACGAGTAAAATTTTTCTTTCACTTTATCCGCTACTAGAGAACTTAATTTTGACGAACAAATAGAAATACTAAGTGAATATAGTAAAATATATGAATAATGCTAGAGCCACCGTTGGATCCCCCACTAGAAGCTCCCGTTGGGCTTTTTTTTATGTTTTTTTTGTAGTTCTTTTTTTATATAGATTTTTTTAACAATTTTAAATATTTAAAAAAATACAACATTATTAAAAAATACTTCTTTAATCAAGAAATAAAATAAAAAATAAAAAAATATTTTTTATTTTACTTCGTGATTAAGGAAGTATTTTTTAATGATTTTTTTTTACTTTCTGATTAAGGAAGTGTCTTTAATGATATTCTAAATTTATTTTATTTTTAAAATATTAAAAAGTATTAAAAAAATCTATGTAAAAAATAACCTAAAAAACACATGAAAAAATACATGCTAGAGCCAGCGGGAGCTCCCAACAGGAGCCCCTAGCGGTGGCTCTAGCATTGTCCAAAATATATTTATTGTGAATGATAAAATTAGCTAACTCCTATATTTAGAATATGAATAAATAATAAATAACGAGTCATATTTTTAAAACAAATGTCTGCCCGCCACGCATTGGTGGGTAGCTAGCACCAAAGGGTTAGCAGGTAGCCCATCGCACTCCACGTGGCTGACCCAGTTTTTTATTTTTTATTAGAGAAATGCTACCCCTCATCCTCATACTATACACCAATATGTGTTTTTTCATTTTTATCATTCTATTTAAATACACATGTTTACATATCAATATGTATGTGTTTAAATAGAATGATAAAAATAGCAAATCATATATTAGTGTGTGGTATAGAGGATGATGAGTAGAATCTTTCTTTTTGTTATTATTATCAAATAATAGTCATTTGGAATAATACGTAGAGTAACTATTCCCATGGAACTATTCTTTATTAAAAAAAAAAACAAATAAAAGAATATTCATTCTTATAGAATTGCCATTCTCCGAAAAAATGAAAGAATAACTATTAAATGGATATATGTGTAAAAATTTTAAAAATTATTTTCATGTTTTTTTTTTAAATTATGTTGGCTGACTAGCGACCATTTTTAGCGACTGTCTGGAAGTGTAGCCAACTAGCCACCTTGCAATGGTCTTGATGACCCTCCTACTGTCATGGGGGTAGTCACGCCACCCTGAAAACTCTCTTTGGGGTGGCTTGAGTCATGCCTGTGGCGACAACGAGGGTGGCTAGGCCACCCTTTGAATAACTATCTAGGGGTGGTTCAGCCATCCCCTAGGCTTTTATATGTGGCTGACCACTACTTATATATATTTTTTAAATTATTTAAATTTAAAAATAATATTTTTGTGAAAAGGTTGTGATGCTCGAGTATTTTAGAAATGGAATGTCCATTAGGATGTTCATCTCTTGTCACCAAACAAATGCATATGAATGTCATTCCTATATCTAAAGAAATGGGAATAGGAATTCTATTTCATTTCTTTAGGTATAGGAAATTCCATTTTGCGAACAGAATGTCTTTAATTTTTATTAAATTTTAGTGAGGGTATTCATTCTAAACAATTTGATTGGGATTTCTATGTTTTTAAAAGAAACAAAAATTCTATTTAATTAGTCGGATAATAAACAAATTGGAAAAAAAATAATAGTGTAGAATGCAAAAGAGAAGTGTTAGGTTAATAAATTTTATACAAACATATGTACAAATTGGTGTAATTTAATGTAATATACCGTAGATTTTATCTCTCGTGATGATGAGAGTCTCTCTCTTGCCATAAGTGCAAAGTCTTTCTTCTCTCTACATTTTGGTGTGGGATTTTCATTCTTATTGGTATTCTGTTTGTGAACTTGTGATATTTTGCGATAACCGATGGTCTTATGGAGCGTTGGAGTTCCCTTTCATTATCTGAAGCAGAGAAATCTACTATACGCTTGTCTGACTCTACAGAATTAAATAAAGCTTTTGATACTACGAAATGCTTCCTGTTTAAGCTTTTGACTGTGGAGTTTTATAATAAGAAGGCATTCAAAAGGATGATGAAGAATTTATGGCATCCATCGGGGGGCTTTCAAATTTATGACATGGGGGAAAATCTATTTTTGGCGGCCTGCTCTACGAAAGGTGAAAAAGAGAGGACATTATCCAACGAACCCTGAACTTTTGGGAATAGTTTGGTAATATGTACTGATTATGACGGGACTCTACAGATTCAAAAGTACCTATGCTATTTGCTTCTTTCTGGGTTCAAATTTATGATTTACCAATGGATGGGATAAATGCACGGACAGTTTGGAAAATAGCAAGAACTCTAGGTGATGTTGAAGATGTTGGTCTCATTGAGACGAGGCATGGCTGGGGGGAATTTGTTCGTGTGCACATATCCATGGATATAAGTAAACCTTTGCCGCATGGTAAACGAGTTGCTGTGGGAGAATCAAATTATGTATGGGTCCATTTTAAGTTTGAAAGGTTGCCACAATTCTATTATTATTGTGGGCTGCTAGGACACGTCGAGTGTGATTGCCTGCAATGGATTAATATTAGAGGTGATGCTGGAGACACTGAATTTTCTTATGGTCCATGGCTAAGGGTGGGGAGTGCTTCTATGAGAGCACGCAATCATTTGGGATCGTCGATTGAAGGAAGTACAGGATACTCTTCTCCTGTAGATGATAATCAGAGCAATTTGCCAGTGAAAGATTGGTGGCAGTTACTGATGACGGTTGTAGACAAAGAACTGTTGTGTACAACTGCTCAGAGGACAATTAAACAATTAACTACTGTGAAAGTTGATGGGCCTAGCATGGGCTTGGGGCCCAACTCAAATTTAACTCAACTGCCTTCTATGCACATGCAGCAAGACCACTCAGAACCAGCATCTTCTTCTTCTTGTAAGGACAAACAGAGAATATCAAGGGCGGATTGTGCCCGTCGTGCACGATTGTCTTGTCTTCCTTTGACTCCTTCAAAGCAACAATTGAATGAGAAGGTTTTAGGAGATTCAGGTGATTTGATTCAGCTGAAGAAGCAGAAATCTGTCGAAGATGATTCACTGGTGGATGTCCCAATCACATTGGCGGAGGCTGAGATTGAGCCCCGCTGACAACCATGAAAATCATGAGCTAGAACTCCCGAGAGCTTGGGAACCCTCAGGAAGTTAGACTTCGAGATCTTGTTCATAGGGAAGATCCTGATATTGTCTTCGTTATGGAGACACGTTCTGGCTACTCTCGGATGGAGATCCTTAAGGTACGATAGGGGTTTTCTTGTTTTTTAATGGTGGGCAACATTGGTTGTTCTGGTGGACTATGCCTCTTCTAGCAACGGGAGGTAAATCTTGTCTTAAAATCTTATTCTTACTTTCATTTTGATGTTTTTGTTTCGAACCCAATCTCTAGAGTTTCTTGGTATTTGTTTGCAATTTATGGGCATCCGGAGACAAATCTTAGAAGAGATACTTGGGCTTTGCTACTTTTATTGAAAGATCAATTTAATGTGCCATGGTTATGCTATGGTGATTTTAATGAGATTTTGGAAAGCTCGGAGAAATTGGGGGGTAGAGAGAGACCTGCTAGTCAGATGAGGGGTTTTTGGGATACTTTGGATTATTGTCAATTACACAGTATAAATGTTGACTGGTCTTTGTATACATGGAGTAATTTGAGGGAAGGGTCTACTCTTGTTCATGAAAGCTTGGACAGATTTGCTAGTAATGTGGAATGGCTTGAATTATACCCCACTTGTCGAGTTTGCAATCTTATTACTTCAGTCTTAGACCATAGTTGTTTGGTTTTGAGTACGGATGCATTAGTGCGAAATGTCTCCAGGAAGCCTCGTTTGTTTAAGTTTGAATCCATGTGGGTGGGAGAAAGGGGTTGTAAGGAAGCTATTGCAAATGCTTGGTCTTTAAACTCTGATGCCTCCTTGATTGATAAAATAAAACATTGTCGTAGTAACTTGACAGTATGGAGTAAAGGAATATTTTGGTAATGTTAGACATAAATTGGCTATGAAGAGAAATGAGGTGGAATAGTTACAAAATGTATCTTATCCATCTTACCCATCGCATGAGATAAGTTGTGTTAAAAATGATATTAATTATCTCTTGGAGAAGTAAGAATTGATGCGGAAGCAAAGTTCCCATATGCAATGGTTGGCAGATGGGGATCAAAACACTAAGTTCTTCCATTTTAAGGCTTCTCAAAGGCAGCGATGCAATTTTATAACCAGGTTTAGGAATGATGAGGGTGTTATGCATGAAAGATCTAAAATGCTTCCAATGATAAATGACTATTTTTCAAACTTGTTTTGTAGCACTAATCCTTCTAATTTTGATGTAGTATTACAGCCTGTTCAGCCTTGCATTTCTGATTCTATGAATGGTGATCTAGTGGATGTGTTCACAACAACTGAGATAAGGGCAACTTTGTTTCAAATGCAACCATTGAAAGCTCTGGGGCCGGATGGTATGCCTCCCTTATTTTTCTAAAAGTATTGGCCATTTGGTGGGTGACACTGTTATTAACTCTGTTTTACAAGTACTGGTTTCGGGTGTTATGCCTCCTGATTTAATTCCTACAAATATCGTGTTGATTCCAAAGAACAAACAGCCTGAATATTTAAAGGACTATCGACCCATTAGTTTATGTAATGTGGTCTATAAGGTCATTGCAAAGGTAATAGCTAATAGGCTGAAATTAGTTTTACCTGGAGTTATTTGTGAAAACCAATCAGCCTTTGTTCTTGGAAGGCTGATTACTGAAAATGTTCTAGTGGCTTTTGAAACTGTGGATGCTATTAGAAGGAGGAAACTTGGGAGGAAAGGTATTTCGTACAAAGTTCTTGTGAATGGATTTGCCACTCAGCCTATTAAGCCCACCCGTGGTCTACGTCAAGGTGTCCTCTCTCTCCCTACTTATTCGTTTTTATGTGTTGAGGTTCTATCTTTGTTACTGAAGCAAGCTGAAGAGCAGCACCACCTGAGGGGTATTAGTGTGTGTCATAATGCTCCCCGAGTTAGTCACCTATTCTTTGTAGATGATAGTATTATTTTCTGTCAATCATCTGTTTCAGAAAATCAGCATATAAAAAATTTGGTATGTAGTTATGGTGTGGCATTGGGATAACAGCTAAATATGGGAAAAACAGAACTTCTTTTTAGTCGTAAAACAACCAAATGTTATAAATGCTATTAAAAGTGTGTGGGGTGTTTAGGATATTCAGCACCATGCTAAATATCTTGGTCTACCTTCTTTTGTGGGAAAATCATGTTTCCATACTTTTAAAGCAATTAAGGATAGAGTTTGGGCAAAGTTACAAGGTTGGAAAGAAAAGTTATTGTAACAAGCTGGTCCTGAGGTGTTGATTAAAGTTGTTGTACAGGCTAGACCCACTTATACAATGAGATGTTTCAAGACTCCAAAGGGTTTTTGTAAAGAACTTGATGGGATGATTGCACGGTTTTGGTAGGGACAAAGGGGCCAAGAAAGAAGGATTCATTAGCTGAAATGGTGCAACATTTGTTAGTCAAAATTCAATGGTGGCTTGGGATTTCAAGATTTGGAAGTGTTTAACCTAGTATTATTGGCAAAGAAAGGATGGCGCTTACTTCAATCACAATGGTCTCTTTTTGCATCAGTGTTTAAAGCAAAGTATTTTCCTAGTTTTGATTTTTTGTCTTCGGTGCTTGGCTCAAAGCCATCATATGTATGGCGTAGCATATATGAAGCAAAATCTGTAATCAAAGCTAGAAGTTTATGGCATATTGGTAGGGGAGATAAAATCAAGATTTGGAAAAGTAATTGGCTTGCTGACTCGAATTCTAGAAAGGTTATTACTTGCTGCAATACCCTTGCTGAGGATGCTTGTGTAGCTGATTTAATGGATACCTCTTCTCCTAGTGGGTGGAACATAGATTTGGTCAAATAGGTATTCAATCCTTTTGAGGTTAATACTATTCTAAAAACTCCTTTATTCCTACATTGGGGTGATGATAAGTTAGTGTGAAGTGGCACTAGAACTGGAATTTTCACTATAAAGTCAGTGTTTTATCTTGCTCTTAACTTGAAATATGCTTTGGAGAATGGTTATAATAATCAAGACTTGCCTTTATCTTCTTTTTGGAAGGTTTTGTAAAACTTACAGCTTCCAAATAAAATTAAAGATTTTATATGGAGGGCTTGTAAGGATAGTTTGCCTACAAAAAAGCTTTTATTTCATAAGCATATTCTAGGTTCTTCTAAATGTGATTTTTGTTATAATGCTTGTGAAGATGTCTTCCACATTTTATGTAAGTGTCCTTATTTTTTTAAAGTGTGGGAAATGTATTTTGGAAGAGATTTGAGGTTCATATATGGCTATTTTGGTTTTGATAATGCTGTCAAAGCAGTTATGAGTCTTAATGACCCTCTTATTTTGATCTGATTCTTGCTAATTGCCTGGGGTGTGTGGAAATTTCAAAATCTGAAGTTATTCAAGCAAACAAATCTTGATGTGTGTGTTGTGGTTGGCAATTGTTTTGATTATGTTGAGAACTACCAGTTAATTCGAAAGCATGTCAAAGTTCATAACCAGCTTTCAACATTGTGTTGGTTTCCTCCACCATGTGGGTCTTTTAAACTAAATGTAGATGGAGCTATTTTTAGTTCCTTGAATATTTCTGGGGTGGGTGTTGTACTGCGGGATGACAAGGGTTGTATAGTTATGGCAATGTCTAGAAGGGAGTTGGGTATTCATGAGGTGGAAGATATAGAAGCGCTAGCTACTCTAAGGGGGCTTGCAATTAATTTCTCACTTGGGTATCTCTCAATTGATTTTGAAAGGAGATTCACTTGCTGTGATGGAGGCTATATGCTCAAGGGGGAGGATCTGAATAGGTGCAGTATTTTAATCTATGTGGTAAAGAATATGTTGTCTATTTTTATGTCTTTTGAGGTTTTGCATGTTGGAAGACATGGCAATGAGGCTGCACACATTCTAGCTCGTCAAGCTCAGTTTGTGGATGATACTTTGCAGTGGTGGAATGAACCTCCAGATTTTATTCAAAGTAGACTTGAAGTGGATGCAGCTGTTGCTTATTGCTAGTTGTTGTTTATAAGTTGCCTGTCATTGTCACCATGTTGGTGTATTATGTATTTGAATACAATCTCTATGCATGAATGCATAAGTATTTTATTCTCAAAAAAAAAATTATGTAATATATTGTATCTACTTTATAATAAAAAATGTTTTTCAATCTAATAAGTTATATTAAACTATGTTATCATCTAAATAACTGTCAATACAGAGACGCTTTTGCCCCTATTCTAAAAGCCTACTTTGGTATGGTTCTGGTTCTCTTGTGCGATATGCTTGCCGCCGGGGGCCCCTAGGCTCTTCGGCGTCATCCTTCCGTTGGTCCTTTACCGACATGGTGGCCCAAACTCCACAACCTTTACTTGAGGTTGTGATTGCTCTGCGGCCCCCCAAATTCTGGATGGTGAAGTTTTCATCAGTTTCATGAAATAGGAGCTTGTGAGATCAGCTTCTCCATTTGCTTTTTCCTTAGTTCTCAAGTTCCTACGCCAGAGCCCTTCCTTGGACATCATTCGATCAGTGATACACACCAGATGGGGTTTAGAATCCCAACCAGTGGTTTCGGCTATGGCCAAGCCCAGATTGGTTTTCCTGCGATTTTCAAACGAAATGGACTTTAAGAAAAGTTTTTCTAGGGAAACACTTGATGTTAATGGAGTCTCGTTCTGTATGTTCTACTGGTCCTTGGATTACAATGATGTCAAAGAATCTTTAGTGGTGCTGGTGTGGATTTCGGTGCCAGACCTTCCCCCTAATTTCTACCATGAATCCTTTCTTCAGAATATAACCATGCCAATTGGAAAGTTTGTTCGACGTGATAACTACACTCGATGTGTAACTCGCACTGATGGAGCGCAAGTATGTATTGAAATGGATGCTACAAAAAAACCAATTAAGCCATTCTGGATTGGAGTCCCTCATCAACCTGGTAGTAGGCTTCAACAAGTGATCTATGAAAATCTTCCGGCTTATTGTTGTCACTGCCAGGTGCAAGGTCATAACATTCAAAAATGTAAATGGGTGAAACAAAAGGGTGCACAACATGTGCCGGACACCACCAAGGATGGTAAACGATGGAGTCGAAGAGAGATAGAAAAAAAAAAAAGCCTGTTGAGCCTTCCCCTGCTTGTATTGAAACAGAGTCCCATCCGATGCTTCAAGCCATTGTCGATGGTGAGAATCAGCAGGTCTAGATCATTACTATAGAGAGATAGAGGAAGATCCTGAATTGATTACTGCTGATATGATTTTTCAGAATGGTGATCCGAGTACTAATGGCCAAATGAATGCATCCCCAAAAATTGATTCTAATGAAGCTTTGCATGAGGCTAATATCGACGCTAGAATGAAGTTTTCTGGAGATGCAGTGGTGAGTATGCATCCACCGACTGATAACAATGGAATCCATGACGTGGGGACTTTATTAATCAATAAGGAAGTACCCGAGATGATGAACGAGAACCAAAAGCTTGATGTGCAGTAGGTCTCTACAGGTTTGACAGCGTCTAAGAATGTTGATGAAGTAAATGTTGCTATCTCTGTTGATCATGTTTTGACGTTGATCCCTATTTCTTTTACGGAGATTTCTTCATTTGAAAGTAATAAGGCAAGGGGGGTTGTGGAAATTCTACCCGAGGCTGAGGGTGACTCTGTGCAACTAGTTGAAGACATCATTGTAGATGGGTCTTGTTCTGGAGATGGGCTAGAGAATGATATCCATATATGTGCTGGCTCTGAAAATGATTTGGATGATAAAATAGAACACATAGCAAAAGGAAAAAATTATGCCTCTGATACTGAGAAGCAAATCAAGGGTGGGAAAGTTACACAATTAAGGAGTTCTACCAGGTCCCGAAGCAGGCCTCCCAAATTTAATCAATGTTAAGCTCCATTTTGTATTGGAATTTAAGAGGTCTTGGCACCTCTAAGATGAGGCTTCGTAAGTTGGTCCGTATATTTAAACTTGGTATTATTGTTATTGCTGAGCCTTTCTTGTCTGATAGTAGAATGTGGAGTCTTCAACGGTCTCTCCGTTTGTTGAATGGTATTTCTAATGAAACTGAGAATGGAAAATTATGGGTTCTATGAAGGAGGCCTCAAATGTCGAAGTTCTTCATGGGGGCTCTCAACACATTTCAATGGAATATTCAGAAGCTAGGAAATTGATTTGCATTTCGTTTGTATATGCTCGATGTACGCATATAGACCGTAGAGAACTTTGGGCTACTTTAGCAACATATATTCCGAGTGGGTCTTCTTGGCTCATTACTGGGGATTTCAACATTATTCGGGAGGATTTTGAACATCGAGGAGGTCGACATAGATCGCCTTTAGCTATGGAAGAGTTCAATTCTTTCATTGACTCGGTGGGATTATCAAAAATGGGGTCCTCTAGCAATTCTTTTTCGTGGTGTAATGGTCATTCTGGCTTGTCATGTAGTTGGGCGCGATTAGACAAATCATTACTGAACTCGGCAGCTATTGTGAATTTTCCTAGTGCACAAATGCAATATTTACCTCAGACCAACTCTAATCATGCTCCAATGATAATCTGGATGAAAAAGGTGATGGCTCGATATGGGTTCCCCTCTTTTAAATTCCAACAAATGTGGATTTCACATGAAAATTTTTTTGATTGTGTCAAAAAAGCTTGGGAAGATGATGATATTAATGATAAGGGGTTGTTTAGATTGGTTCGGAAGCTTAAAAAGTATAACAGCCTACTAGAACTTCACTGGTAGAATTTCTATTGATTTTAGGAACCTCGTGAAAACCTCATAAGTTTTTATGAATCGACCAATCGCGCAGGTTTTAGTTTGTCAACATAGTCAGTGTTATCACTCACTATGATGCTAGAAATATGAGTTTAATTATTTGAGGTAGTTAGAAGTGTCAGAATGTGTTTTGATCTACGCCATTAGGCTCAGTTGATTATTTAGGATTTTATGGCGCAATAGTCAATTTTCATAATTTTGGATGAAACGGCTGTTCGAAATTGTGAAATTATTTTTAGGGGCACTTCGGGGTTGAATTTCAATAAACGATTTTCACTACATGTTAATATGAATATTTAGAATTTTTCAGTACTAAGTTTATTATGCATTTCTCCGGAGTGAATAATAATCTCAATAAGCGCACCCAGTGCAGTGTTTTCAAAATCACAGTGTGGAATGTCCAAATTAGGTTAGAGAAGTTTTATTGAGACACTTGGCAAGATCTTAGTCACACATAGTGAATAGTATTAGACACTTGGCACCATGAGGAACCATTAGATGGATTTGTGAAGGAAGTCAATGTGTAAGATCATGCCACCTAAGCAAAACTTTATTTCATCTGGTCAACCAAATTGTGCCAGAGCAAAGAGGGTTTCAACCCTAGCAAAACCCTAAATGGTTGGAATCCAAGTGAAACCCCAAAATCTTGATTGAAACCAAAACCCTATACGGTTTCCCCAAACCCTAAAGTTGGCCTCCAAACCCTTTTTAATCCGATTTTTAGCATTGTGTTTAATCACTTGATTAAATCACTTTCACATGCTATTAATTAATCAAACCCTTGTTATGACATCATTATCCAACATTTTAAACCTTGAAAATTTGATTGGGCCAAAAAGAAAATTGGTTTTGGGCTTGATAGCATCTCAAACCCTAATCAACCCACCTTTAAACCCTAGATTGAAGCCCACTTGATTGGGGCCTACCAAGGCCCACGAATTTGGCCACCTTGGCCAAGCTTCTTGAAGAAGTTTTCTCCCCCATATGGCAGACCATCCACTGCCATTGGCTGCAACCCATTAGTGCCTTGATGTGAAGAGAAGTCCACTCCATCAACCTCCATGTCTCACAGCTGATGCAGGCAGTCCTTTGCCCTCATTACTCTCCACTTTATCTCACATAGCCAACTTCAATCAAGGGTCTTTCAAGCCCATAACTTCCCCCTCTATGAGTCTAAAGTCGTGTGCAAGACACACTTCTCTCCATTTTATCACCTCTTCCCCCCGTTCTTAGAGAGAAACCCAAAAGAGCTCTCTCGGGCAGATTTCTAGGTCTTTTTGCGTGGCTATTTCTGACCGTTTGTAAGTATTTTCTCATGATTACTTCTTCATAAAAGTTGTTTTTATTTGAATCTAGTTTTCGTGGATATCTTATTAGTCTCATTCCATACTCATTTGGTTGGTCAAAAGTATTTTTAACCATGGAAAGGTCATTCCGCGAGTGAAACTGGAGAGTATGATATGTTTTGGAATTTTTGACCAAGCTAGTGGACATATCTTGGTCCGAAAATTTTATGGAGTGTTGTTAGCATGTGTTTATGAATTTTCATTGAGGTTTTGTTGCATGGATAAAGCTTTTGATGATAGATTTCCTTAGATTTAGAAACTTGAAAACTGGAAGTGGAAAAACAGTTTTTGTTTTGCGAAAGTTGGAATATTTCGTGGTTTGATCTTATTCCAAAGGTTTTGATATTTTTATATGATGATCCTAAGCCTCTTATATACATTTTAGGATGTTATTTTCAAGATATTTAGTGTTATTTTTAAAGGTATGATTTTTCTATGCAAGAGGATTTCGGTTAGGCCTAAGATTTGATGTTTTTGGGTTAGATCCATGTTTTATTGAGTTTTCGCCATGTGATTTTAATTTTTATGGTTGGATATTCTTTAGGACACATTTTTAAACCATGAGATGTTTTAGTTTGAAGATCACATGTGTTTAAGCCATGGATCAAGAGATTGATCAAAGTTAGTGGAGAGAAAAGTTTCTGTTTTGGACTAAGTTTAAAACCAAAAATTTCAAGTGTTTTTTTGTGATTTTTGGTAGCTTTTTTTTTTTTATGATTTAAAGCATGGTTGATCTTAGGATGATGTTATGAATATTTTAGAAGTAAGATTTGTTTTTTGTTGAATTCTTGGAGATGTTTTTATTAAGGCCAAAACTTGTGATTTAAGGGTTTACTTTTTGTTAGAAAGCTTGGGTCTTTTTACAAAAAGTTTGGTGTTGATGATTAGCTTTTCTTAATGGATATTTTAAGTGCATTTTTAAACTTAGGATAGGAAGATGGAAGATCCTTGTTACAAAATTTTGGTTTAATTATGGGTTTTGAGGATGGAAGAAATTGCAACCAAAATCAAGAGAAATAGCTTGTGAATGTTTCGGCCATTGTGAGTTTTCCATAGTTGTGAATGGTTTTAGATTTTTCTGAATTGATATTTGAGTCGAGGACAAAGTTTACATGAGGAATGTAAATTTTGGTAATTTTTGGAGTTAGGATGTGAAATCCTTAAGTTAGGGGTAAAATTATCATTTTCTCACATGTAGAGGGTAAAATGATAATTTTACTCTAAATTGTCTCTTTTCACATTTATAATTTTTAGTAATTAAAGTTCTAACTTTTAGAATACCCTCTTACAGTTCCTCGTGTTTCATGCTTTAATCTTGTAGAACGCGACGATCGAGGTAAGTTAGCTCTTAACTTACTATCACTTTACTGTGTATGTGTGATGGGTAAGAGAACTACAGTTTATGCTTGTATATTGTTATATATGCCATGTCATCACATGTTTATCTATTAGACAAATTATTCTGTCACGAAATACTTATCTGTTGCATAATATATTATGTCTCATGTTACTATCTGTTGCAAGTATGTCACATTACGTATATCATCATGTTATATGTATGTCATGTCACGTAATATCACAGTCACATTTTATGTCTTGTTATGAAATATTGTTTGTTACATGTTATGCCATGTTACGAAATGTTGTCTGTTACATGTTATGCCATGTTATGAAATGTTGTCTGTTACATGTATGCCATGTTATGAAATATTTTATGTTACATTTATGTCTCAAAGTATGTCATGTATGTCATCTTACGTTCATGTCACGTTACGCTACGCCAGGACTTCTGTCTTCTATGTCACATTACGAGATGTCATGTATGCTAGTTAAGTTATTCATGTCAATCACGACCCTAAGCGCTAGGATGGGGTAATATCCTAGTGGAACTCCTTTGTTCACACTGGAGTGTCTAATTAGGTATGAAACTTCCTAAGTTGACGAAGTGCAGTCAACAGGTTGCAAATGGGGCCTAACTAGCTGGTCACCGGAGCGTACCGGGCACTAATGCCGATGAAACCACACTTTATGTTATGAGTGTCCACAGCAAGTGTGGCACAAAAAATTCATGGGGCCACAACAACTGTGGAGTACGTATTAACGCACTCACAGCTGGTATAGACACATGTGTTGTGATACGGTAATCGGTAGGAACACACGGCTTAAGGGGACCCGTGTAGCACTCGTATGGTCACTTTTATTAATTAAGTTTATTGAATAAGATTCCAAGTTCATGTATTTCACGTTCAAGTCATGTTTCACATTATGTTAAGTTTACGTTCATGTCAAGTTTCAAGTTCATGTTTATGTCATGTTATATTCATGTTCATGTTATGTTCAAGTTCACGTTCATGTTATGTCATGTTCACATTCATGCTATATTTCAAGTCCATGTTATGTTTCAAGTTCACGTTCATGCTATGTTGCTAATCTATGTTATATTTTAAATTCACATACATGCCATGCCACGTCAAGCTAAGTTTCAGTTTCAATTCAAGTTATGTCATTTATGTCATGCTATATGTCAAGTTATGTTATGCTTACTTATGACTTTGATTATGTATTCATCTTTTTACTGTCATGCATGCATCATTAACCTGTGTGGAAGTTTCCTGTTAACTTGCTGAAATTTATAATCAAATTTCACCGTGGTAGTCCCAACTACCATTCCCCCGAATGGTAGGCAATGTGTCAGGATCAGAGCAGGGAGCAGACACTAGTAGTTTGGAGGAGGTTGACTAGACGTCGTAGACGCAACAAGGAGCTTGCAGCCTCCATAATTAGGTCTTTGGATAGTATTCCGGCATCGTTAGTCGAGTTACGCGAGTTACTCAACGAACTAGCCCAATAGTGTATTTTGGCAATGTAATTAGGGAGCCAGGTCTCCGTTGTTTTGAGATTACAGTCTTCTGAGACCCGTGCTGTAATCATAAATGTTTTAAGTATGTATGATTTATGTTTTAACAATTTAGGATTTTATAAGTTTGGTGCATATTATTGCTCAAAAAAAATTATCCGCTGTGAATATTGCATAATGCTAGATGCATGTTAGGAATATTGCATCTTATATGTCATGAACGGGGGCAAGTAACCTCGTGTTGCATGTCTCGACGCTTCAGATGTCCGTCCAATCCCAAGCGGAATCTGGGGGCGTCTCACTAAGGCTTGTTTGAGTGCATGGAATAAAACATATTTTGGGCGAACGGACCTTAACATCAATTTACTAGAGGTTCATATTGAAAATCTAGAGAAAGCCTTACAACATAGTTACTCAGAAATGATGAAAGTGATTTATTAATTTCTCGGTTGGAGTTAAATTTATGGCAACAAAGGGAATCCACTCGATTAGCTCAACAATGCAAACAAAATTGGTTGTCGAATGGTGATCCTAATATTTAGTTCTTCCGAGCCTTAAAGAGTCAGAATAACACTATGGTACATGAGATGTCTCTTCGGGATGGTCATCGGCTTATTTATCCATAAGACATTCACAATGAGGTTGTGAATTATTTTGCGGATTTTCTTGCTTTTAAACAAGGTGCTCAGCTCCCGGATTTGTCTCATTTGGTAAGAACGATGTTCTCTGAACCTGATAATATTGATTTTTGTAAACTCCCTTCAATCCAAGAAATAAAAGAGACTATTTTCTCTATCCCGATTGATAGTAGTCCAGGTCCTGATGGATTTGGCTCGGTCTTTTTCCGTTCTTACTCGAATATTGTTGGTAAAGATGTTGTTGATGCGATTCAAGATTTCTTTAAAGGTACCTCTCTCGCAAGATACTATTTGGCTACGTCTTTGGTCCTTATTCCAAAGATAGATCATCCAACGGGTTTTGATAAGTTCAAACCTATTAGTTTGTGCACCGTGATATATAAGGTTTGTTCCAAACTTCTGGTTAGACGTCTTTCGTCTTTTCTCTCCAAGTTTATCTCTCCAGAGTAAGGTACATTTATTCCTAGAATAAGTATTTTTTATAACATAAGTTTGATTCAGGAAATGAGTCACAGTATTAATAAGCCTCATCGGGGGGCCAATGTCGTTTTGAAAATTGTATTGCCAAGGCTTATGATAGCATCAACTGGGATTTTCTTTTACATCTTCTTAAACACTTGAGTTTCTCGGAAATGGCCTGTGGTTTTATAAATCAATGTGTTCGTTCTCTGTGGTTCTCTGTAGTGATGAATGGAGTTTCAAAAGGTTTTTTCCCAGCTGGGCGAGATTTACGCCAAGGCGATCCGATCTCGCCATATCTCTTTATTATGGTGGAGGAGATTCTTTATCGCATGATTAAGAAAGCCTTTCTGGATGGCAAGATATTGCCTTTCTATCACCCTCGAGGTACGCCTATTGTCTCTCATTTCCTTTATGCCAATGACATTGTGATTTTTACAAATGGGAATAAAGCATCTATGAAGTCGATCTCTGATATTTTAGAGCTCTATGAAGATTGGTCGGGCCAAATAGTGAGTAAAGCTAAATCTTCTTTTATTTTTTCCAAGAGGATATCTCTGCATAGGAGAAGATCTACTCTTAGTATTCCTATTATATCTGGAAGACTTAAGGCTATTCATCTTGATGATCTGGTAAGCAGGGTTCGAAGCCGAGTAGGGGGTTGGCAAAATAAGTTTTTGTCTAATGGGGATTGGCTATTACTTATTAAGTATATTCTTGCAAGTATTCACATTCACACTCACACTCTCTCTATTATTCATGCTCCTTCATTAGTTCTAACCATTATTCAAAAATGTATGTCGAATTTCTTCTGGGGTGCTAGGGAGGGCAAACTAAAGAAACATTGGTGTTCTTGGCAGAATATTAGCAAGCCTTGTCAAGAGGGAGGGTTAGGTATAAAGGACCTCAAAGAGATTAAAAAATCTCTTCATATGAAGTTTGCTTGGAAAGTCATTATGGAGAATTCCTTGTGGTCAAATTTCTTTCGGGGCAAATACATAAAAAATAATCATATTTCTCTTGTCAACCAAGCAAAAGGAAGTAAATTTTGAAAAAGTATTATGTCTTGCATGTTGAAGGTTCTAAAAAACTCCAAATGGAAACTAAAGGATGGCAATATTTCCTTTTGGAGGGACAATTGGCTTGAGGAGGGCCCGCTTCGTGAAATAGTTTCCATTTCTGATTGTCTGAAGCTTAGACTGAAGGACTGTAGAGTGGAGTCTGGGTGGGATGTCTCTTTGATTCAAAGATTAATTGGGGAGAGACATTCGGTTGTTATTCTCCGTATGCTTTGTAATGCTAAAGCAGGGGAAGACATTTTAGTGTGGACAGATAATTTTGATGGTAAATTTTCTACTCACAATGCGTGGGACATTCTGAGAGTTCGATCTCCCAAGGTACAGTGGTCGCACTGGGTTTGGATTTCTATTTTGCCTCATAATATTTCTATTATTGTTTGGAAGGCTTTCAATTTTTCGTTAGGTGTTGATGATTGGTTGAGAAAGGTGGGCATTTACATTGCCTCTAAGTGTGATTGTTGTGTTAATGGCGGCTATGAAGATCAAAACCATGTTTTGGCGAGCACGGATTTTGCTCGAGAGATATGGAAGAAAGCTGTTGTACTTGTTGTTTGAATTATGTTCCTGGGCAAGATTGGCATAACACTATTTCCATGTGGTTCGGTAAGCTTCTAACGTTCTCAATTTGGCCAACTTTTGGGATTTATTCCTATGATTATCACCTGGCAACTGTGGATTAAAAGATGTAAAGATCGTATGGAAGGTCTCTACAACTCAATTAGTGCAGTTTGGCGGGAGATTTTATATTGGATCTGACGAGTGGGTGAAAAATTGAAAGCAGGTACGTCCACAATATCTCATGATGATGAGGTTATTTTACAAAGCCTCAAGATTCCTATTAAACCACTGAAAACAAAACCTATGCACATTGTCAAGTGGCTTAAACCTATTCAAGATCGTGTAAAGCTAAATGTGGATGGCAGTTCGTTAGGCAATCCAGGCCGTTCAGGTGCTGGAAGGGTAATCAGAGATCATAGTGGAAAGTTGATTAGATGTTTTGCAGAACATATTGGCATCGGATCAAGTAACCATGCCGAAGGGATGGGGCTCCTTTTTGGATTACAGATTGTGAAAAGACTGAATCTAATTAATATTGATATTGAGCTTGATTCTATGATTGTTTTCCATTGGGTGCTGAAATCTCATTGTGGTCTATGGTATTTTGAAGATTTTTTGGAAGAAATTCTTGAGAGTCTTGGTACATTAAACTATTTTATTTCTCATATGTATAGATAAGGCAATGCTCATGTGGATTTTTTGGCTCGGATGGGTTTGGACGGTAATAGTATTATATGGGAGGATTTCTCTTCACTTCCACATTTACTAAAAGGAATGTTGAAAACAGACAAAATGGGTCTTCCTCATGTTAGATTTGCTTAATTTTGTTTGTTGTTGTTTTTCTTATAATATTTTTTGCGGTTCTTGTTGGATTTTGGTTATAGAGTATAAGGTTGTTTTTGACACTTGGGTTTTGGGTGTTCTTTTATTCCTATCTTGTAACCCCCCCCCCCCCCCCAAAAGTGTGTTGTTATAATCACCGTATTCTTCCGTCATAAGTGAGGGTTTATGAATAAAATTGAGGAGAGATCACTTACACAAATCTTATATAAAATATTTACACACTAACGTGACTTAATGTAACACATTATATCAATCTTATAATAAAAATTATTCTTATATGTAGTATCCCACACACCACGTACCACATATCTTTTAATTTTTTTTCTCATAACAAATATGTGGTGTATAGATGATGAGTAGAACAACTCAATTAGTTTAGTAAAAATAAATAAAATAAATATAAATATAAAAAAATTTAAAATATATATAATATATAGTGTGAAATGATAAATAGCATAACCCATCCTTTTCGTAAGATTAGGACGTAAATAAAATATTTCACAATTTTATAATAAAAAAAATGTTGACAAGGGCAAGATCGTGTGCACACGCACGTACCCGTGATCCTATGCGCACAGCAAATGCAATGGAAAGTCCGCTCCGCTTTGTTACCGTTAAAGGCGCAAATTCAAAATGTTACCGTTGGCCTCGATAATGAACCAGAGGCTAAAAGGAAGTGGCCGTTGCCAGCTTTTGTTTCCATTTCTTCATAGACTATAATCTATTTCTGCAGCCTTTAGTCTTTCGCGATCTTCGTGTTTAGCATCTTCTTTGAATGAACAAAACCCTTCCTCCCTTTGATATTTAAACTAATAGAGCTCTCACCACTTTTTTTTTTTTTTTTTTTTTTGCAAGATTGAACAAAAAGAAACCCTTACAAAAATTATCCAATTTTTTTGTACCGATCAATTTGAAAAAAAGAAAAAGAAAAGCCTTAGTCTGTGCGCTTCGCTCTTCTTTTACTGATCTTGAACTATTGCCTCTTCAGCTACCGATCTTTTCTTGTACAAATCTCGATTAGTTGGTTTTCTCCTAGCCCAAAACATCTATTCACAGAAAGGTTCTTTATGGCTTCAAGAACAGTCGCTAAAGATATCATCACCCTTCGAGGTTCAGCGGCAATTGCCAGCGAGTTCTTTGGTATATTTCATCGTATCTTATACATCTTTTAGATCCCCTTTTTTTTCTTTTTAACTTTCCGATTTTTCTATTGGGTATTGAGGTTTCCTAGAAATGTTGACTGATTTTTGTGTTTTTTCGCAATTACTCTTTCAGGGTATGCTGCAAACAGGTAACAACATTGGGTATTAAATTTCTTCTTCCTTCTTTAACGTTGCCTGTTTTCAGTTTAATATTTAAGACGTGTATTTGTTAAGTCTTGAAAATTGTGCAGTATTCTCTATAATCGGGGAGTTTATCCGGAAGAAAGTTTTGTCAAGGTAAAAAAATATGGGCTTCCAATGCTGCTTACTCAGGATGAGGGTGTCAAATCCTTTGTTGCCAACTTAACCGCTCAGCTTTCCGGTATGTTCTTCCTTTCCGGCAGTGTTCAGTTTGAATACAAATCAAATGTTGGAAAAGGGGAAAAAATCCAACTACAAAACTTAAGGCTCTTTTTTTTTTCTTTATTTGCTGATTGTATGTGATTCGTATCATCTGAAGTTTCATGCAACATTTAGTAACTGAAAAAAGATATGACAGTTTCTTTCATTTGAACCTCGAACGATTTGGCTTAACTTACTGTTAAAAGACCCAGCTATTAGTCCAACGAGTAATTCTACTCATCATCCATTTTCTCATCCTTCTCTTATCATCCATGATATGACATTAGATAATTTGAGACTATTTATTATATTTCACTTGTGAATCTATCATCTAATATCACATTATGAAATGATGAGAAGATGATACGAAAATAGATAATGAATAGATTTTTTCTAATCCAAAAGTCTATGACTGTTGGATACTAATTTGGCTAAATTTTTTACCTTGGTAACACGAACATTCTGTTTCCCGCTTTCTGAATATCAAAAAAATGAGAAATAAGATTTATTATCATCATCATCATCATCAATATTATTGTTGTTATTGGGTTTGATTCTCTTCCAATTTGTTGAGCATCCATGCTTCAGTTTTATGTTTCCATCAGTACAAATTCAATGACCGAACTGTTTGGATTTCTTGTAAAAAGAATGGCTGGAAGCTGGAAAGTTACAGAGGATTGTTCTTGTAATAATGAGCAAGGCTACCAATGAGGTCCTAGAAAGGTGGAACTTTAGCATCGAGACGGACAGCGAGGTTGTTGTGAAGGGGTAAGTAATTTAACCAAGTCTCGAGTTCAACTTTTTTCTTCCTTGTGCTAAGAAATCACCGATCATTCTCATTGTTTTGTATTCTTTGAGATGATTCAGTGTCTCTAGGGAGAAGAGTGACAAGGAAATCATGAGAGAGATTCAAGCTATCATGCGGCAGATTGCTTCAAGCATTACCTACTTGCCATGCCTCGACGAACCATGTAAAAAAGACTTGGGACTTTCTTCCACTCTAATTTCGATTATTCTTTGTGATTGTTCTAATCAAGTCCCTTTGTTTTATAGGTGTGTTTGATGTGTTGGCATACACTGATAAAGATGTTGCAGTCCCATTCACTTGGATTGAGAGCGACCCCAAACTCATAGCAAATCCACAAATGGTCAAATTGCATTCATTTGATACCAAGGTGAGAGAGACGCACACACCATGAATTTGTATATTATTTGATCTGATTGAGACGAGAATTTCTGGTTGGAAAAGTCATTTTTTGGTGGGTTGTGCAGATTCACAAGGTCGACACTCTTGTTTCGTACAAGAACGACGAATGGGACGAGCAGTAGAGATTCATTCATTCAACACATGCTTAGTTGCCAATTTGTTTGTTTGTGCTTTTTCTCCCCCCTTGTTGGCTTGAGTGGATATTGTGAATCTTTTATTCACATTTTGTATAAAATGTCCATTTATTTGTGTGTGTGGGCTGTAGAAGAAATGCAATGTGCGCATTGTCTTGCTTGCTTGCTTGCTTTCTGGCTGATTCGTTTTCCATCATAATATCATTAATGAGATATCTATGGTAGTAGTAATATTTTAATTAGTTTAAATTAAGTAACAAGATCATTAATGAGAGATATCTAAGGTAATTTTTCCTTTTTCAGAATTGCCATCTAAGAAGATTGCCATCTCAGAATAGTGCATTGTTTCTCTTTAAATCATTTTCATCTTGTTTCTCTTGTATGTAGTAATACTAATTAATACTTACATATATATATATATGGTAATAATACTTTAGAACTTTTAGTAGATAAGTAATTTTTCTTTTATAGAATATTCCACGTTTGTCAAGGCAAGATATGAAGATTGTTTCTCTTGTAAAGAGTTTCTTTATATATCTAGTAATATCCATCCCTCTTTATTTTCCTCAACCGATCTCAAAAAATCTTCATACCATGGGGTCCAGAATAAAGGGGTAAATTTTTCCTGTTGTGCATAAATAAACTTGAAAGTGTAACTTATTTCATCATAGAAAAATGCATTCAAAATAATTTTTTATCAAAAATATTTGGAGAATTCAAAAGAAAAAAAAATATTATTTATTTTTTTAAATAGATTGTATAAGTCCCAAATAGACAAGACATACAACATCCCCTTGTAAAAAAATCAACCCCACCTAAAACAAATGTAAAAAAAACTATATTTTATTAATGGGATCTACTTTTTCAACAAGAGGTTGAGTAAATCATGAAATTAGTTTACGAGACAACTGAGAGTGTGCATATAAATCATGAAATTATTGATGTTAGGTAAAAGTGTGCACCGTAGCAAAAGACAATTAGACATAGTGTCAAATTACGTAAATTTTAATGTTTATTTTTTTTTATTTACAATTTAAATCTTAGTGCTCCAACCATTATTGGACCACCCTCCAACCCCTCAGTGGGCCTATTAGCTTCCAACCTCGACAGAAAAATGCATCAAACATATTATTAGACTGAGCTTCACATGTTTTTAGAGCTTGAAATCTCCTTGATTGTTTATGTTCGATTCAGCCACTGAAAAAGAGTATAACTTAGAGAGACGTCCGTGCTTCGGTTGAGCCCTGAGAGTAGCCTTCTTCAAGAGGAAACCAAAACACCAACCTAAACTTGGGAGAATTAGGCATGTTTAGGTAAGTAATGAGAGATGAGATGAGAATTCTGTAAAATAATAGTAGTAAAATAGTTTAAGTTAAGATATTTTATTGGCTTTTGAAAAAAGAAAGAGAATGTTGAATAAAAATATTATAATTGGCTGAAAAAGAGTAGAACTCAGAGAGACGTCCATGCTTCGGTTGAGCCTTGAGAGTAGCCTTCTTCGAGAGGAAACCAGAACACCAACCTAAACTTGGGAGAATTAGGCATGTTTGGGTAAGTAATGAGAGATGAGATGAGAATTCTATAAAATAATAGTAGTAAAATAGTTTAAATTAAGATATTTTATTGGCTTTTGAAAAAAGAAAGGGAAAATGTTGAATAAAAATATTATAATTGGCTGAAAAAGAGTAGAACTCAGAGAGACGTCCGTGCTTCGGTTGAGCCTTGAGAGTAGCCTTCTTCGAGAGTAAACCAGAACACCAACCTAAACTTGGGAGAATTAGGCATGTTTGGGTAAGTAATGAGAGATGAGATGAGAATTCTATAAAATAATAGTAGTAAAATAGTTTAAATTAAGATATTTTATTGGCTTTTGAAAAAAGAAAGGGAAAATGTTGAATAAAAATATTATAATTGGCTGAAAAAGAGTAGAACTCAGAGAGACGTCCGTGCTTCGGTTGAGCCTTGAGAGTAGCCTTCTTCGAGAGTAAACCAGAACACCAACCTAAACTTGGGAGATAGGCATGTTTGGGTAAGTAATGAGAGATGAGATAAGAATTCTGTAAAACAATAATAGTAAAATAGTTTAAATTACGATATTTTATTGGCTTTTGAAAAAAGAAAGAGAAAATGTTGAATAAAAGTATTATAAATTAAAAAATTATATATATTTTTTTTTATTTTGTTCAAAAATTTGAAAAAGTTGTAATAGGTCATGATTAGATGAAAAAGTTAAAAATTTGAAATTAAAAAGTGTTTTGTGATTGAGTGATATTTGAGAAGAAAATTATGAAAAATTTTGAGATGCGATTCTCACTTCCCAAATATGGACTAAGAATTCACCACATCAATGGCAGCTGTCTCAGGAAATCACCATATCATGCATCAATAAGGCACTCCAGATCTATATCTATTAGTTTTCCCAGGTTGTTCCCTTCATGGAAGCATTCGAAAGGAGGCTCCGAAAAATCAACTTGATGACCCACTGAGTTTGGCTTTAGGACAAGTAGATGACCTAGTTAGTACATTCCCTGGAATTTGAAATACCACTTTCTCATTTCATTATAAGGTTTGAAAAGTTTATCAAAAGAATAAACTGATCCAAGTCCTTCATGCTTTCAGCAATTGTCCATGATTGAAACATGTTCTATTTTCTAGACAAGTAAGTTTATTACTATATTTCAAGTTATAGAAGATGGGTTGGGGAACCCTAGAACTGCCTTAGACCTTAGAATACTCAGACTTAAGTGTTGAAAGTAAAATATTTACAGATTTGTAATGGGCTTTTCCATGTCCTATGAACATATGCATATTGAGCAACATTGTTCTTTATCAGTACAGCGCTTGTATCAAGAAACAGCACAACAAATTCCCTCCACTGCATTGAAGCAAATAAAAGTGGGGGGAATAACATTTATACACAACTGAGCAATACTGTTTCGAACCAGTGACGAACCTATATCAAGATTGAAACAGAATAACGAAATCCCCATGACGACGATGATGACATACCTGTCTTCAATTCATGCCACGATATATTGCACCAGGCCGAAGATCGTCCATATTATCGATGTTTCTATACCCATCAAACTCCCTCAGGCATGACCAGCCCCGGTTGGATAGAAAACTACGGTAATCATCTTCAGTGTAAAAAATCTTATCTTCAGTGTCTTCATAAAGGCACACTTTTATTGCCAATCCTGCAATTAGGAGTTCAACCTTTCTGCTTAGCCCCAACCAAAAAGAAAGGGGAAAAGAGAGAGAGAGAGAAATGCTTAGCAAAAACTTGTACAAAAAGGGGACAAAAAAATTACATCAACTCATCATCCAAGTTACAATCTACCTCTTATAAGTACTTCATTATGCTAGGCATATGTGATAGGACCCCATGCTTTGTGACCCATGACCAAGCCACTAGCCATGCCAGCTAGGCAAGCAATGTCAGTCATGCCCATGGCCCATGCCATGGGCCAGCCTAGCCCACCCATGAGCTCATGCATATCATGGGTCAATGTTTTTTTTATAAGTAATCAAAGATATTGTATTCATAGAAATAGGCAAAGCCCAAGTACACAGGAAGTATACACAAAGAAGTGCCAACTATGTTATTGCTTATTGTTTATTTTATTTTAATTATTTATTTTTCAAGGGACCTATTGGGGGTTCCAAGTCGTAATCCTTATAAATAGGACCATTAGTCTTTGTATTTACATCTTTTGGCAAATTCCCTAGAGGAGGATTATTTTGTTTAAGAGATCAACAATCAGTGCTAGACACTTGGGCTTTTTGGGTGCAATTTGTGAATCCCAAAGAGAGGATCACACCTTGCAATTCGTGAATAGATGTGGTTCATTTATCTTTTTTTTTTTATCAGCAAAAGATAGATATTATATATATGGATGAAAAAAGTATAGCCCTTGTACACAAGAAGTATACATAAGTGCTCCTAAATACATTCTAAGAACGATAAATGTGGTTCATTTATCTTGTTCTTGCAACTTGGTGCCATTCGTAAATCCAAGTTGTGTTATCCTTGTTTTTAACAAGTTATCAATTCATGAGGTTTATTTTAACTATTGTGCAATCCATGAATCGTTACTTGATTTGTTACCTTTTGTTCATTCAAGTTCTTAAGTATTTCACTTTGTTCTTGAGTGTTCATCATTTTGTTCTTGGTGTTCATTCTTCAATTGTTTTTCCAATCCTTCCATACCCTTATTCTCGACCACTAAAGTGTTTGCCACTTTTCATAAATTATTCCCATCATCCAAGTCGCCTTAGCCATATTTCCCACTTACCATACACGACAACAACCCTATCCATCCATACATTTTGATCTTTCCACATACACCACTCGACCAACCCTAGTGTTGCCCTACTTTCCATAAGTGAACCCTTACCATAATTGCCATTCATCCATCACATACTTTGACCTAGCTGAATCCCTAATTACCTTCCATCTTTCCATACAAACACTTATCATATTCAACCACATCATAAATCGTTCCCTCTATAAAACCCTAGCCGCCCACCTCAAGCCCTATAAGATAACTCATTTCTTTTAGGAGTCTTGAGTTCCTCACATTCAAATTTAAATCACATTTCAAATCCCTTAATTTAAAGAATTGACAATCACATTCAATCCCTTAAATCACTTTTCCTAAAATCTCTCTAGTCAACTATTGACTTGCCATCCTAGTTCAAATTCGAATTCCCCTCCTCTCAAAGATTCCCTCCATCTTACAAACTTTCCATATCCATTCCTAAACCAACCAAATCTAGCCAATCTTCCAAAGACGAAGTCAACCCCAATTCGTCCACCTTAGCCAATACCAAATCCAACACTTACCTAAAGATATTCCTACCACTTAGGAATCTTTCCTTAATTTTATCCTAACCAATCCCTAAACTCTAGGAGCAACCTTAGACTCCTTCAAACACCATCCATCTTCATCCACTTACCTTATCCAAATCCTATCTTTCTCATCTTATCTTTAATCAATCCCTAAAGTCAATGAGCAACCCTAGACTCATTCAACCACCAAACCCTAGCCTCACTCTTCCACCTCATTCCCAAAACCTAGCATCATCATAAACTCCAACCCAAAGCCAACTCTTCCAAATCTCGAAATTCACCCTAACTACCTCACAAAACCCTAGCTACACACTTCACCATACCAACCCTAATCACCATCCAAGTGGCCCAAACATCAAGGGCACCCTTCAAGCAACCCACATTGCATCAAACACACATAATCAACACTTAGCCTACCCGAGTTCATCATCATCTCCATCATTTCATCACTCAAACACCATCCCTTTGTTGAAGGTCAAGCAAGTTGGCAAGGTCACTCAATCATCATCCTCACCAAGACAAGCTCGTGATCCTTAGTGTTAGGGACAAGACTGGGGTCCCTAACAATATGGCTGTAGTGTACGTACTTGGTTAGAACAAAAAGATTTCATATTAGCAATATAGAGATCTTTGAAGGGTGGGACAAAGACAGGCTATGATAATTAATTCCAGTAAGAAAAAACTACCACCTTTCAACATATTTTTTTCATCATGCACAGATCACTGTACCTTCATCAAGATGAAGCATATAATTCCCCAAAGGCATATCCCGGTCAAGGCTTCGGACTATCTGGTCCTCATCCTCCAACCAAAAGGACCGTTTAGTTCTTAACCCAAAAGCACATTTAATTGCCTCCTTGATGGCTTCTGCAGTGCCATCAATACCAATTCTTCTAGTGTAATCCCCCCACTTTACTGATATGACCCTTCCACAATATGACTGACTCTCCCCACCTGCCAAAAAAGGGAACAGAGAATAACAGCATTAACATAGAGATGTCATTAGTTTTGTATTGTCCACTTGAAAGAACATGAGAGTGAAGATCCCATGATTCATAGTACTGGGCCTTGATCACACTCACTTGAGCATGTCAGGTGGAGGGCACTCATCAATAGACAAAAAGTGATTGCAATTTATTTATTTATTTATTTATTTTTAGTAAAAGAAAGTGATTACAATTTTTGTTATGAGTAAAAGAAAGTGATGAAAAAAATAGTCACATTTAACAGCAAAGTTACCATTTCCAGGGGTCTCTCTCCAATTCCATGGAGCAGTTGCTGCTGCTGCAACTGCATCAGCAGTGGTAATGGCAAGAGGATGTCCATCATGATCTAAACGTCTCTCAAGATTGAGTGTTGGCCTGCCAGTGGCTGCACACGAAAGAACTTAAAGAGGAGGAAACACATTTTTCTCTGAGATAAACAGTTAACAAGATTAAGGAATCACAAGATATAAAAGTTCCATAACAGGAAAAAGAATAAAATACAAATGAATTTATCAAAGTTAATAAAGAAACCTTAGTTATGGGGTACAAATATTGATAAGGACGCACAGAAACAAGATTGTCCGAACAGAATCTAACACATGAACCAGAGATACAGATAATTCAGATGACTGCCTTGATTCAAATTCTTCAGGTCTCAGCTTGCATGATCCACACATGATATAAATAGGGAATTATCAAAAGACAAGGTGAAACTCCGAAAAATGCACGAGAGTTCTCAACCCAGTTTCCTCTCTATGGACCTTCATGGACTGTTTTTTGGATTACTGAAGTGGAATAGGCCAAAAAAACATATGCAAAGAGAGGATTAAAATATCTACTCACTTGCAACCTCCATTCCCCTAGTTAGCCTAGTCCATGGTAGGCGCAATTAATGCAATTTTTTTTATGATTCTTCTTCGTTTCCTTTAACACTAAGTTTATTGTGTAATAGGATGTTCCCAAAAGAGAGAAAAGAACCAAGAGATCTTTCATAAATACATTTCTAAGTATGCTCTAATAAATGTTTTAGCAAAATTGTTCAGTATTTGCAGAGGATAGACAACGGAGACATAAAATACAGTGTACCATGGGTTGGCATTGCACTGCTATATCCTATACAGAGATCATGTCTTACTCACAAACTGCACAAGTCTATAAAAGGCTTCCATAGTGACACCCCCAATAAATCATTTCTGCCCATATCTGTTGTCCTCTTCACTAACATTTCTCAACTTGCTTTACTTCCCTCGAAAAGGATACTCCAGTTCTCTCATTGTAGAGTTGAAAAATGAAATAAGTTAAAAAAATGATAGCAAAGAATCTTCTGCAAAAACTAGATCATCATTAAGTGACAATGGAAGACCAAAGATCTATTCTCAGAATTGAGATACAGTTCATAGGATTGAGATACAGAGGGCCCTTCAACATCTATGGTAAAATTTACGATTCGTACGTTCGTAAGGGCACTCAGGTTGTGGAACAAGGAATATTTTGGTCAAACACAAACCAGATCCAGGATAAAGACCCAACGACTGAAAACAGGTCCAAGGAACTCCAACTCCAGTCAGAATTACAAGAACAATTGAAGCGAGATGAGTTCAATGGAAACAAAATTCAAGCGTAACTAGGTTGATGGGTCTAGATCTCAATTTAAACTCTTTCATTTATCCACTATCATCCGATGGAGAGTGAACGCAAGTGATTTTTCTCAAACCTGGCATAGATCTCAGACAACCAACAAACCCACCAACTCCAAATAACCTTGATGAGATTTTATGGGAGGAAATCACTCAGGAAGATTATGGGCAATGGAATGCCCGACTCAATTCCTAATGATGAGGACAATAGAGAAGTTATCTTTCCAAATGGGAGCAACAAAGGCAGCAGACTTGGATGGCACTGTGGCTTTATTTTACAAGCCCTACCGGCAAATTGTCAAAAACGACATCACAGCAACAATCAAGAGTTTTTTCAGAAGCGGTTGCCTGTTAAACGAGCTCAACCATGCACATATTTCATTGAACCAAAAATTCCACCACAGCAAGCCACTACCAACCTAACTGTGCAATGCCATTTATAAGGTCATATCTAATATCCTAGCCAAAACAGTCCTCCATAAGATTCTCTCTCCAACACAATTTGCATTCATCCAAGACAATTCCATCTTGGCCCATGAAATATTCCACATAATGAAACACAAAAAAGGGACAGGGGGCTTAATGGCAGTCAAGGTGGATATGGAAAAAGCCTACGGCAAGATGAAATGGAGCTTTATCTTGAAAGTTCTCAAAAACTTTGGCTTCAAAGACACATGTATCAACTGGATCCACCAGTGCATTTCCATGCCCATGTATGCCATCATGCTAAATGGAAGCCTGTTCGGTCTCATCAAGTCTTCTAGAGGATTAAGACAGGTGATCCTCTCTCACCTTTTCCTTAAATCATTGGATCAGAAGTTCTTGCAAGTTTTCAAGCTTACTACTCGAGAAATGGATCACCTGTGTTTGCACAGCATCGAAGTAAGCAAATCTGCTTCAGCCATATCACATTGAGTAGCAACCTCAATCTGATGAGATCGTATTCGGTCATGCAACAAAACAAGAGGCTGGAACTATCTTGAACACTTTCCAATCAACTGTCAAAGCAAAAAACATTAATCCTATCAAATCTAGTGTATTTCATCAAAACTTTGTCCCTGCAGGCCATCCAGACAATCTTCATAGGTAGGTCAAAAAACAAAACTTTGGCTGAGATCGTAGACAAATCCCAAAGCAAGATAGCAGGATGGAAAACAAGTCATATCCCTTAGTTGCTTTTAGCAACTCCCAACCTATAGTATGACCACCTTCCTGCTTCCATAATGGCATGCAACTTCCTTGATAAAATGTTCAAAACTTTTGGTGGGGGCTCTACGAAAAGAGGTATTTACCTCCAAATCATGGGATACTATGTCTATCTAGGGAGGTCAAGAGCCTAGGACTGAGAAGAATGTATGACATTAATAGAGCCCACACTGCTAAACTTAGGTGGTCACTCGAACACTCTACTACCCATGGGTGCAAACTCTAAAGCACAAATATTTAACAGACAACTCTAGCCAAAATCTTTGACAAACCACCAATGCCTCACGGCCCATGGGTTTGTAAGAGTAATCGGAAAACGAATGATATAGTAACATAGGTGATACAGGTTGCATGGCTATCAAGGGCATAGAGGACAAAATGGCTTGGAAGGAGAAGAAAGCTGCACAAGAATGGCTCAACCCGAGAGTTTGCTCAACTCTTGCTCAAAGTTCAATCGAGTTGGAATCCGGCAGAGAACTCGGTTGAGACCTCACTCGAGTCTCGGTCAAACAAACATAGTTGAATCACTTTTATTCTGTATTTTAGATAGATTTTTAATTCAATTTGAGTTATAATTAGCATTTGAGATAATTTTTTTATTGGTAAACAAAATTTTATTGATTATACAAATAGATAAGAGCCCAAGTATACGGGACATATACAAGAGCAACACCTAAGCTTGCTAGTTTAGTGATACAAGGAATTCAATGTCATGCCATGAAAACCGATTGCAATCGACCAATGGAGTAAAGTATTGAAAAAGAAATTTCTAAGCTCATCCATTGACTGCTCTCAATCTTTAAAGCTTCTTTCATTGTTCACCCTTCAAAAACATCAACATAAACATATTGGAACCATCTTCTATATTGTTGCAATCTGAGAGTTGCCCCAAATGTCTTTCCAAGAATCTAGGAGATCAATTACCCTTCTCAGCATCAGGCAAGCTAATCCCATCCGAGCAAAGATTTTATTCTGCAATGTCATGGCAATCTCACAATGAAGTAGTAGATAGTCGACGGACTCTCTGCTCTTTTTGCACATACAACAATCCGTGACTATGATTCGGCATTTCCGTTAGTAGTCTAGTGTGAGGATCTTCGCCAAGGAAGCCATTCATACAAAAAATACTGCCCTTAGGAGTGCCTTTGTCTTCCAAATATGCTTCCATGGGAACAGATTGCTCTAGCGTTCGTACGTATCCCTAGTCGGAGCGAATTTTGTGTATTGTCATGGCTTGGTAAAAAGAGCGGCCTGTGAACTTTCCTTTCTTAGAGGGGCATGAAAAATATTTTCTTCGACTTCCCCCATCAAACGAGTAAAGTAAACTAGATCATAGAACTCCGAAAAAGTGTCAACTTCCCAATCTTGTGCATCTCTGAGGAATGTAACATTCCATCGGGGAGTAACATTCGATAGGATTAAGATGTCCGTAATTGAGGTTTCTTTCATTTTGCTATACCATAAAAAGAATTTATAAGTAAAATTTTATTGATAGTATAAGGCATAGCCCAGTACACAGAAAGTATACACAGAATATAACTATACCATAAACTTGTGGATAAATTTCCTTAAGTGTCATATTGCCACACCATACATCATGCCAAAATTTGATTTTGGATCCATCACCCACCTCAAAACAAATATTTCTTGAATTTCAGCCCCACAACTCAAAGATTTTCTAAAGTCGCAGCCCTTCACCTCCCTTAACATAAACCTTAATTGCAGGCATTCATGTGGTATTTTGAAAAGTTTTCTTCAAGTTGTCTCAAGTCTTTACATCAAGAATTAAATTTAGAAATCAAATAATCATCTATTAGATTTCTACAGCGGTTTTGTCATCAAAGTCAATGCAAGATCCAATATTTCACACCATAACTCATCCAAGTACTCAATACCCAACCACTCTTCGTTTTATTCTATTAGGTAAGAGTCATTATTCAATCCTACAGGATATCTTGCAAAATTGTTGTAAAGTGATTAGAAGGTGAAATACATAGAATGTTGTTTTCAATTCCTAAATGAACTTCCAGAGACAGATGGGCTGCTTTCTCCTTAAATAAGCCTGATTATGACATTCGAGTCTTGGGCTGTTAATTGGATCATGGTGTGTCAGTTATTTCCAAGTCGACTTGAACCCAACATGAATAATTAAACAAGTAAATCACCCCCCGATCTCAACACGCATGTTTCACAGGTTGACCCGACATGGACCGTTTATGTATCCGGGTAGTGCCAAGTTTAAAAGGGGAGAAACCAAATCTGTACTAAACTATTGGAAGCATTGTTTAACAAATATCCAAGATTGATGGTTTACAAATGTGATAGCATCTATTATATGATATGTTACGAACATAAAGTTTTGCATATACTTTTTAATGTGATACTTATGCTATATTATATGTACTGCATGTACTCATGTTATAAACATTTTGAAAATGTTCATTAATGATAGCTATGCTAAAGAATTAATTAAATGAATGAATTATGGTGCATGAATTTATGAATGTTTTAAAAACGTTTTAGTTGCATGATTATGTGCAGTGAATCAGTGACACTGAATTAAAAAGCAGGGGCAAACATCAATGTATGAACCGTGGTGGTTTGATCGTATCATGATGTGCAATGGTATCGAGGCAAAAAGCAATGGCAACCATCAATGTATCGTGGAGGCTTACCCACTTGAGTACCCCATTGTTTATCTAGTGCTATCAGGCCTCATATGTAATTTCATAAGTGGTCAAGGGAACAGAATCAAGATAATTGCAATCTCCAACCCTAACATAGGATGTAAATGTGCATTGGCTACCCAAAAGGTTCACAGAAATTTTTTTTATCATATGTAAAATATTTTGTAGATCTTTTTCATAATTATGTTTACATCTCCTTTTACTGCATGATGTGATATTTCCTACTCATTTTTATGATTGTCAGCCATGACACAGCGTGTAAAGGTGTGTTGGCTACTCAAAAGTTAAAAAACAAAATTGTGTATACAATGTTCTATCGATCCTTTTCAAAGATAAAAGTATGTTTACAACTCTTTTTACTGTATGATATGCCATTTAATTAGTATTCGACTCATTCTGTTTTTATGTTTCTAATGTCTCAAGTAACGATCACAATGAGTATACAGGCCAAAGTCAATAGAGGAGACAATGACTTAGTGAAACTAACTTAGGCTATTCATTTAGGATTATTATGACATTGTGATTTTTCTAAATTTGAACGTGCTGAAGTCTATTCTTATATTATTTCAAGGTTTTGTTAAATGATCGATAGTGTTTGAAATCTATATTGTTCATAGAACTCTTATTAGCTGATGCTATGGAAAGTGCCATGTAGCATTCCTAACCTTATTGGAAAGGGGGTGCTACACAAGTACTAGATGGGCCACCTTCAATAATGTAATTGGAAGCATTCCCACATTGAGCATCCCTCACCACATCTTCAATCCAAACTTCCATTTCGATCCTACTTGATCCCATGTCTTGTAATCTTGCAATCTTGTAATATGCTTATCTTGTAATAATGTCATTGTCAATCTAGTAATATGTTTACTTTATTGGCAGTAATTCCATCCAACCAGTCAAGATATTTTATGGTAGACTGAAGTTTGAACAACACAGCCATCTAAAGAAGCACGTCCCATGCATGTTCAATTCTTTTTCTATCGCTTTACAACTAAACAGGCAATAAACAAAAAATTCCATTAGAATTACAGATACTACGCTAGTCACAAGCCACAAAAAAAATAAATAAATAAATAAATAAGCATCTAAACAAGAGTAAATAGGTGAGAAAGAAACATGGAATACAAATTAGTAGAATATCAATCGAATATTCCTTTTTTAGATAAGTAGTATAATGATAATCAAGTATGTACATACCTTCCACAGGTCCAAAAGAAATGCTGGCATCCTCAATCCCTGCATAAGCACAAAATAGTTAAACAGTGCATCGTATAGACCTCAACATCCTAATATAAGTACGCCATATCATACAATCATAAGATGTAATTAGGTTGCATAGTGCATTACTCCCCTCCATCCTAAGATAGGAGTTTGAAAATGGCACACATCTTAATGAAACAAAATACATATAATATCTTCCTATAATGCCCTTAGTTGGGCCAAGAAGGATGACTTTGAATTTTGAAAAATGTAGGTTCAATATAAATGACAATAGAGGAAAATAAATGGATAAAAACTTTCAATTTTAGTAGAGAATCTTCCTATAATGCCCTTAGGTGGGCCAAGAAGCATGGCTTTAAATTTGGAAAATTGCAGGTTCAGATTTAAGGATAGTGTAGCAAGATAAATGGATAAGTACTTTTGTTTTAGTGAGTTGAATAAGCAGACAAATAATCCTTGCAACGAAACATCCTAATTGGAAGCCTAAAACCAAAGAAAAATCAAGCCAGAAGCCTTTTAGATCCAAGAACAAGTGTCCATGGTAATTCATTGGGTCAATAATATCTGTTTTTATTTATTTGTGGTTTTTTCTAGCTGTAGGCCATAATTGTGAGTCTTGGGCTTCATTTCATTAACAGTCAAGTCATAAAATGTTTGTACGGGTACAGGTGGGTTTGTCCCAATCCAATAGAGTTTTTTTTACTAGATATTTCAAACAGTTCAACCCTAACTTTTTTCCATTCGGTAAGATGGTAACCCACCAAATAAACCCTTAAACATTCTCAACTTGTCAAATCTTGTTGCACAAGCTGTCTGCTTAGAAAATAGACATCTTTACTTTTTAACCCTGTATCATCCAAGCGCAATCCTTTATACAAACCCTCGAGATGTTCTACAATCCTAACCCTTAAACCCCAACCTTCGACCCTAAAGCGCACCACAAGACACACAAGCAGACTCTAAATCTGCCCTAAATTCAATGGAGAAGCTGACCTACATAGCCAGATTGTCAGTTATCTGTTTAAGTTGTGAACAAGGTATTAAAGGATCAAAAGAAAATTATGCAATCAAGTCAAATAATCTACGACAGATAATAAGAAAATGTGCCACAGAAAATTGGTCTTGTATGGAATATCTACATGCTATGTCATTCTAGCAATGCAACTCTACGGGCATTGGTAGAACAACATAGCATTTGAATGAATAGTAAAAATAAAGGGGTAGAAATTTCAAATCAAAAAAGAACTCCTAAGAGTTTTGCACTCGCCAGAGAAAATTATCCAACTTGGATGATATCATCTATCCATTATCTAATATCCATAGATGCATACCCAGTAACCTATATGATCTGTTTATAGGCGCTTTCAATGCACAGGAGCATATGATATTTGGAAACAACCAAAATCAGGGAATATTGTGTGACAAGATATATAGAGAATCCGGTGACGTACTGGATGTTACTGAAAGAAGCTTCATAACTGTCCATGTATATTTTTTACAGAGAAATCACCATAAACAAGTAGAAGTAAACTGAAAGACAGGAGAGGTAATTACCCTAGTGTCGCATTCATTTCCCATCCAGGTCGGCAATTGATATATAGAATGCTTTATAACCATGTAATGTAATTTGATCCAAAAATAACAAATTTCCTCCAATATTTTTCCTCAACAGTAACATAGGTAGATGAATTAAAACTTAATGTTTCGGAATCCAATGAGAGGTAAGATTTTTAGAACAATGTAAAGGGACCTGGGTAATCAAGAAATCACGGAAGATAAATGAAAGCTACAGTGCATTCCACTTCTTTTGCCCTGCCTATGAAATTGAGATGAAAATATTTTTTAATAAGACTATGTTAATCTACAAATCCCCATACACTGGTTGATAAGATACCATGGCTTCTAATTAAAACTAGAAAATGATATTCTAATTATTAATTGGCCTTTATGGCCCCACAGCCAATCCCCACTCCAGTTGAGTTCCAAAGTGATGTAGACTATAACCAGCGTATCATTGCAGTCCACACTCACGGTAGCAAGCAAAAAGAGTCTTCATGTGCCTCGCTATTTTCTCAGAGTGCAGGAAGCACTTAAATAGCAATATCAAGTGCACCCCCCCCCCCCCCTCCCCCCTCAAAAAAAAAAAAAAAAAAGGAAAACAAACATTCTGTAAAGCACTGATTTCAAAGCTTTATCAGATCACTTCATAGAATAGGAAGCTTTACACACGAGATTCTAAGACAAAAGCTCTTTTATGTCGAAGTAGTGCAGCACATAAGCACCGGAATAGCCATAAATGCATCAATCACATTATAGACAGCTGAAATAGCAATGAAACCTACATCCAGAAACACAAATTTGAAGGAACTTTCTTTACAACAACGAATTTTTAGTTCGTACCCAATTCTACTTCTTCGAAAAGAAAGATTGAAACAGAGCTCAAGTCTATACCTTTATCCGAGAATTGCATATAGGTATCAACTTTAGGCGGCGTGGGGCTCTTGTACTGCGCATTCTTACTTCTCTCTCTCAAAATCTCCTCAATTTCCTTGTAATACGACATCTTGGCCGACCCACTCCCCCTATCTTGATGCTTAGCCTTCTTGAATTCCTTAAGCAAGTTCCTCCACTTATCGGTGCACATTGTTGGGGAACGATCGAAACCCTTTTCCCTCATCTTCGAGGAAATCTGCTCCCATAAATGCTTGTTAGACTTAGAGGTATTAAACAACCCGTCCATCTCTCGGCGAAGAGCGATTAGGCTACGGGTCTCGTCCTGGACCCAGGTCTCGGCGCGCTTCTTGGGGGCCTTGACCTCGACCTCGTGGTCCTCGTCGCCGCCGCTGCTATCGCCAAGGATAATCTGCTGGTGGTGGGGGTGAGGGTGGTGGTGAGGTGGGAGGTCGCCATTCGCGACGACCTCGATCATCATGTCGCGAGTGCTTTCCTCCTTGTAGAAATCGATGGGACGGGGCTTCTCGGACAGGTACATGGTGGTCGGTGTTTGTGTCTTCGTCTGAGAGAGAGAGAGAGAGAGAGAGAGAGAGAGACGTGGCTTACGTCTAAAAAGAGATGGGGATTTTGGTGGGCGGAAGTTGGAGTGAGAATAAACTCATTTGTGGGGACTGGAGCTGGTTTGAAACTTTTGATTGCTTTCTTCGATATTTGGTTTCACTTTATGGAGACGTAACAGTAACTTTGAAGGAGCGTGTAATTTCTGTCTGAGTTGTGAAAAACACAGGAAGGAGAGAGAGAGATAGAGAGAGCGTGAAGTTCAAGCTTTGTGTATAATTAGAGAGAATGAGGAGATGGATTCAACTTGAAACATTTTTTTTTTCCTTAAAAAAGAAATGCACACACGAAGTCTCTGTATTTTTTTTTAAACGCATCAGTCACGAAAACATAACTTGATAATTATAAAATTATTATTATTATAAAATAGATTTAAGGTATTATATAAAATTACGTAAATTTATAAATTTATTTTTATAAAATTTCTTTATAAATGTAGTTTTTTTTTCTTTTTCTTTTAATATTAAGCCAACTAAAAAATTGATAGGAAGATCTCATAACATTAAAACGATACGAGAAGAAAATTCGATAATCACCCCAATAATTATAGAGAATATAAATAAATAAAAAATATAAATTAAGAAATAAACTCGATTAAGTTGGACCAACTAGAACACTCTCATTGAAAAGCTAAAGCTAAATAAAATTACCCAAATAACTAATTGGACATAAAAACAAGCAGTATTGGATTAGGCAAACTCATGTAACAACTAGTTTTGGCTACAGTAAATGCAAAGTTTTTGTCATATTTGGTTTAGACTGTAGATAGATCAAAGCTTTTATGAGAAACACTACTTTACATCTTCACTTTGACCGTTCCATTTGACCGATGGTCAAAAATTTTTTTTTTTTTTTTTTTTTTTACTTAGTGATTAAGAAAATGATTTTAAATGTACTGGTGTATTTTTTTATTTTTTAAAAATATTTAAATGGATTAAAAAATGTGAAAAAAAAAAGATGGGCGGTACGCCCAGTGGTAAGAGTGAAGCGGCAGAGTAGCCCCACTCAAGCTTTTATTTATTCTTTCTTGAGAACACTCTCTCTCTCTCTTCTCTCGATATTTTCTCACAAAACTTCCAGTCGATTTTTTTTCCTTTAAATCTTTTCAATCTTGCAATTTCTGCTTCTTTATTCCGCCCAGTCGGTTTCTTTTTCTCTTCTCTTGATATTTTCTCATAAAACTACTTCTTATTTCTCGGGAGAACATAGAAATTTGATTTGTAATTAAGACATTTATATAGAATTTTAAATGGATTTAATTAGACGTTTGTGATTATTAGCATTAAATAACCATCCCAAATATGATTTTTAACCAATAATTTAACTAGAATATGTTTATTAATTAACATATAATCACTAGAATGGTAAAATATGATACTACTAAATAAATTAAGAAGTTATCAAAAAATATTGAATTAATAATATTTTAATATTATATAAAAATAAATAAATAGATAATCTAATGTGGGGATTAGATGTGAATGGAATAGACAAAGGTAAATTCATGTAATATTAACAAAAACTTGAGTTTGACTTTAGCTATTCCAATAAGAGTGCTCTTAATTCTCATCTTAAAGATAAGTGTTGAATTATTGTGGTTGGCATATAATTGAACATATGTGGACAACTATTGTTGAACTCTTGTTCTATGTTGCACATCAAAGGAAAGCAAGACAATGTGCATGCACCATGTAGGTGGGCAAATTTGTGTAGATCTTTCTCCTCAACTTCCCTACAAAGATAGAGAAATCAACATAAAATAGTTAAATAAAATGAACTATGGAAGATTGTCCTCCCATTATCGAGTTCGGGGGAGGAAGTCAGGGACTCCTTCCTCCACCGGAATGGTGGTTGGCCAAGATTTTGTGGAGATGGAAAAGATTAGGTAAAAACAACAAAAGAAAAAAAGCCTAAGTTACTAGTCTTAACCTACATTGTGTTTGGTTACAAAATCATTTGTATTCATTTTATAGCTTTTGATATTGTTGTTTCTCAAAATCCTTGTTCCGTGACATGTTAACATTGCCAAGTAAAACTCCATGCATATGTGGGTCACATACAAGGATGAAGGTGTTAACTTCGTGTTTCGCACGTCTTTGAGCTAGACTTCGACAACTCAAGTTTTCAGAACTAGGTCTGCAAAAGATACGAAGGAAGGCAACTAAGGGAGGATAGCCTTAGGGC
Source organism: Juglans microcarpa x Juglans regia (assembly GCF_004785595.1). NCBI lineage: Eukaryota > Viridiplantae > Streptophyta > Magnoliopsida > Fagales > Juglandaceae > Juglans > Juglans microcarpa x Juglans regia. The sequence goes on from NC_054598.1 coordinate 22,264,171, forward strand.
TGGGAAGTCTCTGATACCAAAGTTAGTAATTTCTCTTGGAAGTTTGTAAATAAGTGAAAGAGTCTAGGGATCATAGAGGTTTCTCATACTTGAGGCCTGCTATTTATACCATAGGTCTGGGGAGGTGTAGATCGTGTTTGTTTCCATGAAGTTCATGCCCCTCCTACTATCTCTGTTGTCAGAATCCTTTAATGTGGCATGGTTCTGCAATGGCACCATCAATGTGTCTTGTAGCTCAGTAGTGGCGTCATTAATGCGGCGTGGTTTCTTGGCCTTGCTTTATCCTTTGTGAGTCGTAGATGTTCCTATGTCAGCAGATCGAGGGTTCTCCGCATTTCTCGCTGCTTTTCATACAAGTTTCCAGGTTCAGAACGTGGCCGAGTGATGTCAGGCTGATCTGTCTTGTCAATCGCCTGACCTCTTTCTCTGGTTGACATCTTACTTCAAGCATGGTCCTTGTGACTCTGAGGTCGGGTATTAGGCCGAATCCCAGTGGGCTTTGTGAAGTGGGGAAAATCCCCTTATAGTTACCCTACCAATTCCTCTCAGATCTTCCTTTATTCATTTAGTCCTTGCACTACAAGACTACTCAGCCTCTTTTGTTCTGAGCCGAGCAACCGTTGCTCTCCAACTTTTGTGGCTGCATTGTGAAAATTATGTTTTGCATTGAATGTCATCCCTTCGGTTCTTTCATCATGACCTCGTGTCAGGCAGTCATTTATTTCTCGCGTCGTATAAGTGGATATACTCTGTTGAAATCACTACAATCGGGTGATTCTGGTGCTTTGGGGGACACGGGGAGTTATGTTGTCTCAGGAGGTCAATTGTCGATTTTGCCTATAAAAGCCCCCTTCCTCCCTTGTGATAGTCCACTTCACTTATTCTCTCTTTTACTTTGCTCTCTGTGTTCCTTTCTTGCTGTTAGACTCATTCCTTCGCATCATTTTTCTTCCAGTTTTCCTCTGAAGCTCCTTTCTTTCTCTCATAATTACTCATGGCCCCAAAGAAATCTTCTCACCCTTCTAGATTGGTTTGGTCCTCTAGCGATGCTCAAATTGTTGTCGGCCAGGGTGTTATCGCTTCTGAAGAGTTTGCCGGGTTTTCGTGACGATCGGTGGTGACTCTTGCCGAACTAGAGCCGTTGAAGGAGACCTAAAGGGTCCCTTCGAAAGTGGAGTTCATGGTGCCCTCTCCTACAGAAGGGGCAGTTGACTCCGAGGGCTTCGGTACTAAGGTTGCGGTGTACCCCACCATGTTCTACTGTTGCCTTAGGTTGCCCTTCTATTGGCCAGTGCGAGAAGTATTGGACTTCTTCAAGTTGGCACCTGCCCAGCCTCCTCCCAGTGCATGGAGGATTATTGTTTTGTGCTGCATCATTTGATGCCTTGCGTTAGAGGGGGCTGGGGCAGAATGCCCAGACCTCACAGCGCATAAGTTCTTCCTCACCCACAATATTTTGAGGAAGGGCCGGCACCTCTACTGTTGTGAAGGGATATAGTCGTCAATTCTACTTCTTATCGGGTGATGGATGGGAGTTCCCGGTTGGGCAAACCTTTAAGCGCCCTTTTTACGTGTTCGCTATATGGGGCACTGTGGACGAGGATAAGAGTTGTCGCCCTAGCCCGACTCTGGAAGAGGGGCTCAGGCTCAAGGTCGTTTGAGCTTGGGTGTAGGCGCATTCAAATGACGTTTCTTCAGAGGCTTTGCTGACCGAGGATAGCCTTCATCGATATCTAGCTCCCCCGACCAACTTGCACTCAAACATGAGCTTCCCAATCCGCTGGTGGAGAGAAAAGGAAAGAAGCTCTGAAGGATCTCCCCCATTATATCTGATTCTGAAAATGTTCCCATTCCTCTTAGGGGTCCGTCTGTAATGGCACTCGTTATTCATCTCGAACCACCGGCACCCAAGAAGATGGCAACGATAGCGGATCTTCCTCGCATCGTGTCATTGGTTCAAGGCGTTGTTGCCGAAGCCACTCCTATTTTCAAGGTTGTCTCCTCCGGCGATGTCGAAGTGGCGAGGACTGCCGTTTTGGCCGAGGAGGCGATGACACCTAGGGTTCCTGTCGAGGGGGAAGACAAGTAGGTCATCGATGAGGTTTTGGCTGACCTTCGGACGATGGCTTCTGTGGGCCACGTCGACCGCATCCGCAAGGTGGAGGGTAGGCTCAAGAGACTATTCGTAGGGGTAAAATCTTTACTTACACATTCATTAGCCTCTTTGTTTGTTTCCTTTCTTGACCTTGATTCAAACTTCTGTGGCAGGGGTTGGAGCATCTGGCGACCTTCATCGTGGACGGCCAAGAAAAGGTGATGAGCGAGAATCGGACACTTCGATCGCTTGAGCCGTTAGCCTTAGATTATGCGACGAAGGAGTGAAAGTAGAAGGAAAAGGCTGAGGAGGACCTCGCCGACTTGTCAAGATCCTAGGGCGAAGCCGGCGCTTTTCACATCGAGGCCTCACTTGCTTCTGAGGTGAGGAGGTGTTGCAGCAATCTCTCAACAATTGTTAGCTAAAGTTTGAGTTGCTGCAGGTCAAGAACCGAGAGATGTGCCAGCGGCAGGATTTTGACGACCGGACAAACAAGTGGCTGATGAAGTGGTTTTAGGGTGCCAACGAGGCTCTGATGGATAAGAGGAAAGCCTTGGAGGAGGAAAGGAAGTGAATGAGGGAATTGGAGGCTGACCAGAGTGAGGCCAGGTGGGTTTTAGAAGCTCATGAAGCTACGATCTGTAGTCTAAGGGAGGAGTTGTCTGTGGCGTTTGCGATGATGTGTGGTACTTCGGCTATACTGACGGCTTAGAGCGAATGAAGACTCACATTTTTTAGAACCCTCAATGCGACCTTAGGGTCCTATGTGTGGGGGATCTTCCTCCACATAAGAAGTGTCTGGATCGGGGGTGCTTTTCTTAGGAAGAATATAATTCCAAGTGCCCTTGGTGGTAGCCTTGCTGGGAATAATCTCGTCTTTCCTGTTTGCGCCGCTTTCGTCAGCCTTTATCGTGTAGTCATTCTCATGGGGTCTTAGTGACTTAGTTTAACGAGGTCAACGTAAAAAGTTTAACGAGGTCAACGTTCTCCACATTCTTCTTCTAGTCGGGCTTTACCCCGCCTGATTCTTTTATTCTTCCACTTTATCCCACCTTTATCATGTAGTCTTCTAGGTTGGCTGATCCTGCTCTCCGCAGTGGGGAGACGAGGCGGCCTCAGGCTTGGCTTGCCTCCTTGGTCCACGAGGATAAAAGTTGTTCAGGCAGTTTGAAACTGTATCCATCTTCCTCCATTAGTATAAATTTATTTTTCGGGTAGCCGTGGGGTCAATCTCACTTTTCGCTGCAGGGAGACAAGATAGCCTCGGGCCCGACTTACCTCCTTGGTCCGCGAGGAGGTAAGCTATCTGGGTAGTTTGAAACTGTACCCGTCTTCCTCCATTAGCATTCTGTATTTGAATCCTTGTCCGAAAATAAGGACGTTATGATTATTTTGCTATTAAAGGTAGGAGTTAATTTCGCAAACGTGGGCCCCCTGGCCTATATTGTACTGTGCTTGTCGTTTTCTGTCATGACATTGCTGCCCGTGCTATTGATGTCCGTGTTGCTGATACCGTGCTTTTTGCTCCAATATTTGTGAGGTCAATAGACTCTGCTCGCACTCCTTTGGGGAAAGGTCGAAATGCCTCATGCCAAACTGCCTCTCTGTCATTCGGGGAGGTAATTCAAATAGAAATATGGCTAGTCCGCTCCTTCAATGTAGTGGGGTTCGAGGTAAGTATTCGGGTACCCTCGGGGCTGAAACCGCTCTCCTTCGCAGGAGGGACAATGCGACTTTTGGCTCATCTCGTCCCTTTGTTCCCTGCAGGAGGTAGGTTATTCAGACAATCTGTATCTGGACCCGCTCTCACCCGTTGACACCACATGAAAGAGTAAGTTTGGGTCAGGTTGGCACTTATCCCACACTTCGTCATAAGAGGGGTCGAGGTAAGTTATTCGGGTAGCCGAGGGGCTGATCTCGCTCTTTGCTACAGGAGGGACAAGGCAACATTTAGGCCTACCTTTCCCTATGGTATCCTGTAGAGAGGTTAGTTGTTCGGAGCTGAACCTGCTCCCACCCATTGACACTTACGAGGAAGTAAAACTTTATCTTTGGGTAGCTGAGGACTAACCCGCACTCCATCGCGAGAGGGATAAGGCAACTTTTAGGCCTACATTTCCCTTCGGTGCCCAATGGGGGAGGTAATTCTGACAACAATGTAACTGGTCTGCTCATTCGCCTTGATGGAGGTCATGGTAAGTTATTCGGACTGCTGAGAGGGCTAGTCCCACTCTCTCGGACGAGGAGGTTGAGTCGTCTGTCACCAATCATCTTTCGTGAGAAGGTAAGTTGTTCAGGCAGTTGGGGACTGGACCCGCTCCCGTCCATTGACATCGTAGAGAAGGGTAAGTTTGGGTCAGGTTGGCGCTGATCCCTCACTTCATTGCAACAGAGGTCGGGGTAAATTATTTGGGTAGCCGTGGGGCTAATCCCACTCTCTGATGCAGGAGGGACAAAGCAACCTTAATGCCTACATTTCCCTATGGCATCCTGAATGGAGGTAAGCCGTTCGGGCAGTCTATTACTGGACCCACTCTCGTCTGTTGACGCTTAGCGAGGAAGGTAAGTCTTTGTCTTTGGGTGGCCAAGGGCCAACCCACACTCCTCCGCGAGAGGGGTAGAGTAGCCTAAGGCATTACACTCTCCGATTTCGCCTCGCGGGGAGGTAAGTTATTGATGGAGATTTCTTTAATTTTGTTGACGTACATCACATTGATGTGGTTGACTTCATTGATGGAGATTGTTAATTTTGTTGGAGGAGAGTCCGCTTATGGGTTACGTTATGTTCCTGAAATTTGCCATTGAAATATAACACTTTTATTAGGGCCTGTAGCGTGCGCTTGGAAATACATAAATTTATGACAATGAATTAGTTTAACAATAAAATTTTTGTAGATGTTCGGCGTTTTAAGGATGCGGCAACTCATTCCCTTGAGAGTCTTGGAGACAGTAGAAGCCCGGGCGATTTGTGGCGGTGACCACGTAGGGGCCCTCCCATCGAGGGCCTAGCTTTCCTTCGTCCCATGTTGTTGTTCCTTTTTGAGTACAAGATCCCCAACCTTAAACGTTCTTAGGTGCACCCACTTGTTAAAACATCTCTCGGCCCTTCTTTTGTTGGTCGTAGTTCTTATTTCTACTTTCAATCTAACTTACTCCAACAAATCGAGATGTTCCTCTAGCCGCCTTTTATTAGATTCTTGCTCGAAGTACTGAACACAATAGGTGGGAATTCCGATCTCTACTGGCGGCATTGCCTTGTGCTCGTAAGTGAGGGTAAAAGGAGTCTCTCCAATCGGCATTTTCACTATGACACGGTAGGCCCACAAGACGTGATATGAATCCGTGTGAATGAAATCTCTTGAACCCACAATCAATTTGAAAAGAAAACCAAAAATCAAGTCAATGGATTGAGAATCTAGACCCGTTGAGAACTCATTTCAAGAACCTAGATTATATTAAAATCTAGACCCATTGAAGAATCTGTCTCAAGAACTCAGATTACAAGGAGGAACGCCACAAAGATTGTGATTTACTTTTGATAAGTTCAAAAGTTCAATCAAGAACAAGAGCAGTAAACTCAACTCACAATGAAAATTCAATATTGTCTAAGTCTTGTATTGGACATCTACAAGTATTTAAATACCTAAACCCAATTAACCCTAGACCAAAACAAGTCCCCTTTTCTCCAAAATGCCCCTGGATGAACAGTGTCGTGGCTATAGTAATGCAGCTACAGTAACTTTTTGAAAGCTTAGTTCCTAAAAATTAACTTTCCAAATAAGCTCTTGGGCAAAATACAAAGCCTTCCAAAAAATCTTAGTTCATAAGAAATAAGACATATGTGGGCCAAACATCCTCAAACCCACTTATTCTAAACTAATAAAATAAATATTTTAACAAATTGAAAACCTTCAATAATAATAGGACCAAACAATAACTCTAAGTCATGTCTTCCACAACTTGTATCAAGTAAATCAAAACTGGTTCTCCTTCTTTCAAGCCCATCTTGGGTGTAGGCTCTTGCTAGCTTCATCCCAAGTGAATTGCACCAATCCTTGCATTCCTTCATTGATTTTCTTGGCTCATGATCTTGTGATTGGCCAATCTGGAACTTGCAAAAGATCTTTAAGACTAGGCCCACTTTGGTTCCCATCAAGACAGGGGAGTTATTCTGCCCACAACCCTTTTTTTTTTGTCAAGTCATTTCTTGAGCATTCCCATCTGTGTTTTGTTGGTCACCTTAACTTGCCCATTGGACTAGGGGTGTCCTGGGAATGAGTACCGGAACTCAATCCCAATTCTCGACACCAATTGCGGTAGTGATTGGATTCAAATTGCCTCTCGTTATCCGATATGATAGTATGCGAGATGCCAAATTTGCAAACTACCGTCCTCTATAGAAACCGTGTAATGTTGTTCGTCGTGATGGTTGCTAAGGTCTCGGCCTTAACCCACTTGGTGAAGTAGTCTACAGCCACCACCACAAACTTTACTCCTCCTTTGCCCGGGGGAAGCGGGCCAACCAAATCAATTCCCCATTAGGTGAAAGGCCAAGGTGACGTGATCAACGTCAGCTCTTTCGGTGGGCAATCTTGTCTGTCCTCTAGCACCTCATTGGTTTCCAAATACCTGAGTATGTCCTCCGCCCAATCTAGGGCTCTGGGAAATATTTCCATTACCTCGATCCATACAACAGGTACTTTCACGATTCAGATCACTATCTGTCTTGGGAGGGGGGAGTCCTCCTGTCTGAATACCGCACATACGAGCTTGTCTGCTTTCTAATTTTCTGCCCTCGACACTTGCTGAATCTGGAAATACTTAAAATGGGGGCGCTCAACCTCTACTAGTGCTAAATATTTTTACAACTATTCACTTTTTACAGAAAACTCTCATCGCACTTGATTGACCACTACTTGAGAATCGGCCCGTACTTCGATTTCGGTGGCACCTAGAGACCTGGCCACATTAGCCCTGAAAACATTGCTTCATATTTTGCCTCGTTGTTCATCGTTTTGAATGCCAATTTAATGGTGTAATTGTACTCCTCTCCTTCCGACGTAACGATGTGCACTCTCACTCGCTCTCCAGCCTGGCAAGATGAGCCATCAATGAATACTTGCCAGAGTTTCACAGAAGGTGCATCATCACTCTTTTTCGGAAAACTAGTAAACTCAACAACGAAGTCCACTAGCACTTGTCCTTTGATAGTGCTCCTCAGTGCATAGTCAATGTCGAATTCGCCCAACTCCACTGCCCAATTCATGAGTCGGCCTGAGGTGTCCAAACGTTGTATTACCTTTTTTAGGGGGGTTTTCGTGAGGACCCTTATTAGGTGAGCTTGAAAGTACTGGCGCAGCATGTACGTGGTTACTACTAGTGCAAAGGCTAGCTGTTCTAAGCAGGGTATCTAGCTTAGGCCCCCCAATACGCTCGGCTGGTGTAGTAGACCGACCTCTGGACCCCATTCTCCTTGCACACCAAGGTTGAGGAGGCGACTTGGGGGGAGACCGCCACGTATAGGGTCAGCATTTCCCCACATCGGGGTTGGCTAAGGAGAGGGGGGCTCGTGAGGTACTTCTTGAGGGCTTCAAACACCAGGTCACACTCACCATCCCATGCATGTGCTTTCTGTAGGACCTTGAAGAAAGACAGGCATTTGTCGGTGGGGCCATGTTGAGGATGGCTCCCACCTTCTCGAGGTTGGCTTCGATTCCGCATTCAGACACCATGAATCCTATGAACTTTTTTGATCTGACACCGAAAGCGCATTTTGTTGGGTTCAACTTCACTTGGTACTGTAGTAGTACCGTGAAAGTCTCCCTTAAATCATTCAGATGTTGTTTCACAGTCCCATTCTTAACCAACAAGTCGTCCACATAGACCTTCGTGTTCCTTCCTATTTGATTTTTGAACATATGATTGACCAACCGCTGGTAGGTGGCACCTTCATTCTTAAGCCCAAAAGGCATTGCTGTGTAACAATACAAGCCTCGGGGAGTCGATAATTAGATCGAAGCGGGGAAGTGAGAAGCTGTCTTTTGGACAAGCTTTGTTGAGGTCGATGAAATCTACATGCATTCTCGATTTGCCACTCGGCTTCTTTACAAGCACCATGTTGGGCAACCACTCTGGGTAGTGGGCTTCTTGAATGAATCCAACATTCAACAGGCGGTCCACTTCCTCAGCTATGACGATGTTCTTTTCTGCACTGACGCTTCTGCCTCACTCCTTTAGCCTTTTGGTTTACGCTAAGGCTGTGCTATATGACTTCGGGTGCTATTCCGGGCATATCCTCATCTCTCCAGGCAAATACGTCCCGGTGCTCAGCGAGAAGTTGCTGCATGGCACTCTGGGCTTCAGATGTCATTTCGCTGCTAATCCTTGCATGACGTTTGGTTGATCTGGGTAGAGCGGGATGAGCTCCAACAGCTCGCTTGGTATCACCTTTATGAACCTCTACTCATCTCGGACCTCACTTTCGACCTGCATGCAGTCGGGAGGTGGCAACAAGGTGTAGTTACCACTGTTTTCAATCTTGTACCATACCGGTCGGTATGGCCGATATTTGCCGTACCGGCCGCTGGGCTGATACAGGTACCATATACGTTTCGTACTGGCCATACCGACCTCAATTTCAGCCTGTACCGGCTGATATTTCGGCCTTTAATTTTTTTTTTCATTTTTTCAAACTACAAGCTTATTTTTCGAGCCCTAATTCAAACTAGACTATTTATAATTTATATATATATATATGTATTTATATATAATTTATTCATATATAGACTATTATTTTGGAATATAATTTATATATATTTATTTATATAATTTATTCATATATCGACTATCCCGAAATGGTACACGAAACAGTACCGGTACCGAAATATTTCGTTTTAGTGCTTTGATTGGTACGGCTTCCGGTACGGTATTCAAAACATTGGTAGTTACCCACTGCAGGACACACCTCGCTTACCCCGCCGTTCGTAGGCATCTCTTCGCGGATGTGTGCCCATCTTTCTTCTCCTAAGCCCTCTTCGATGTCCAGACCTTGGTTCTTTGGTTGGTCAACTTCCATGTCACCGGTAATACTGGCGAGCTTCCAAATTGTCTGGAACAGGTTGCCTTAGGTGTATAAAGTACACGTAAGATCTAAAAAGATCTCACAGATGGCAACACTGTTAATGTCTTATTTCGCACGTCTTTGGGCCAGGCTCCGACAACTCAAGTCTTCAGAACTGGGTCTGCAAAAGATATGAAGGAGGGCAATTAGGGGAGGGCAACCTTGGGGTCGAGGAGTCTCTGATGCCAAAATTAGTAAATTCTCTTGGAAGTTTGTAAATAAGTGAAAAAGTCTAAGGATTAGTGAGATTTCTCATACCTGATGCCTGTTATTTATACCATGGGTCTGGGGAGGTGCAGATTGTGTTTGTCTCCACGGAGTTCGTGCCCCTCCTACTATTCTTGCTATCAGAGTCTTTTAATGTGGTGTAGTTCTGTGACTGCACCATCAATGTGATGTGTAGCTCGATAGTGGCGCCATTAATACGATGTGGTTTCTTGGCCTTGTTTTATCCTTTGTGAGCCGTAGATGTTCCTATCTCAGCAGATCAAGGGTTCTCCGCATTTCCTTCTGCATTTCCTACAAGTTCCCAGGTTCAGAACATGGCCGAGTGTTGTCAGGCTGATTTGTATTGTCAGTCGCTTCACCCTTTTCCTTGGTTGACACCTTACTTCAAGCATGGTCCTAGTGACCCTAAGGCTGAGTATTGGGCCAAGGCTCAGTGGGCTTTATGAAGTGGGGGAAAATATCCTTACAGAAAGAAAAGAGGAAATGGGTTTCTTTTACGACTACTCCAGTTGATGAATTATAGTATACGTTTAACTTGTTTGACCAAAGAATATGAAATGTATCTAACCCATATCTCTTTTTTTATTTTTTATTTTTATTTTTGTATGCATTGTATTTGCTATTCTCATATGATTGTTGGGGCTCCTTATCTTCATCTCTATCTTATTATTCATGTAATAAAAATGATACACATGGAGCCTTTTCACAATCCTTTATACAACCACGATTTTAATTGAGAATATTTTTATAAAATAATTTATAAAATTAATATCGTTTTACAAAAATATCCATAATTTAAAACATGATTGTATAAAGAGTTGTAAAAAAAAAAAAAATTGTAAAATGGGTTGTATGTGTATGACTTCTCTTAATATAATGCAAGCTTTGAAACAAAATCCACGTGGCACATTTGGATCAAGTAGTAAATTAGAATTTATTCAACCCCACAAGTTGGAAATCTATGTTCCAGCCATCACTTTAGAAAATGCACTAAATAAATAAGAATACAATTCATAAATATAAACAGTATTATTGTTTGCTACTATTTGGTTTTATTTTTATTTCTCTGTATTGTTGTGGTTGTAAAAGAAATTTGCTTCTCTTTGTCAAGCTTTGTTGTGGTTGTATTTCTAATGATTTAGTTTTATTTCATTGTGGTCATTTTGGAAAACTTGGATATAAAAGTGAAAACTATTTTGTTTCACATGAAAAGAGGTCTTTTTTCGGTCATTTCTTCTATAATAAAAAAGTGATTTTAGACCATACTTAATTAGGGGTGCTACCAGCCCCTTACGGGGCGGGGGCACCCCTTCCCCGTACCCCGCCCCACATGGGGCGGGGGGTAGGGTTTTCACCCCCGTCCCCCACCCGGGAGATGCAGGGGTGGGGTGTGGGGCGGATCCTCTTTTCACTTAAAAAAAATACTACATTTATTTAATTTAAAAATTATTTATAAGTAGAAAAGTAATTAAAAATACATTTTTAGATCCAAATTATAAATTTAAATTTTGTAAATATGACTATAATTTAAAAACTATGTAATTTTTAAATTTGCTAATGCATATTTTGTATAAATTGTAGTGTATTAATTTTCAAACTATGTAGTTTTTAAATTTGTCAATACATATTTTATGAACAAGTCTAACAAATTGTAATATATATTTATATATACACAATTTGTAAAATATAAATTTATATATATATATATAATATATATATATATATAATAGGGGCGAGGGCGGGCCCTCCCCACCATCCGCCCCCGCTAGGTGCCCTAGATTTGGGGCGGGGGGCCCCGCCCCGCCATGCGAGGGCAGAGCAGAAGCAGGGCAGGGCAGTGGGGGCGGAATTCATGTGATGACTTGAATTAAAATGTCCTTCTATAGATGTCATGCTGGATTGAGATGCTATTACTACAAATGCTGATCCAACCAAGCTGCACCCTCCAAAAGACCTCGGTTATGATAAAATACCCTATCAAATTTCTAAACTCGCTAAAATAACCCCACAACAAATTCAATTAGACAAACAACTTTGCTCCAAATTTAACCAACCGATGACAATAAAAAATCTACAGAATAAGCTTCATCTCCATCTTCTCTCACACTCCCCACTATCCATCTAGCATCTTATTGTTCTTCATTTTTATCTTTCTCTTCTCCTTCTTCTTCTCCAGAGAAATTGCAGAGCCATGTTTATTTTTCAACCATGGAGTGTGCCACAATCTAATAGACAACTGCGTCGACATGATCAGATCTAGCCAGCGACCTGCAGTGGAAATAACCATAAATATCTTCACTTTTGCACTAGAGACCAACGACTGTGGGTTGAAGATAGAGATTTCTAGTGGGTATTTCTGCCATCATGGGTCTGATATGGAGATTTCTGGTAGAAATTTTTGCCGTGGACTTGACCGAATAGTGCCTTATTCACCCATGATGGATGACCATTCCTTCAATGCTATCACTCACCCTCTTGGATTTTGAGAAGTTTTGCTCACATTCGAACAAAGTGCTCTCTGTTGTTGCTCACCCTTCGTGAGGAGCACTTTGCTCAGAGGTGCAGACTGTTTCGCTTGGTTAAGTGGAGCACTATTGCGCTTCAAGGGGTGAGCTTTATTGCTCGCCTCGGGGTTCGAGATCTCTTTGCTCGTCTCATAGGAGAATGAAGCTCCAACACGATTTGAGCAATTTGACATTTGTCAGATATGTGCTTGGTAGCCAATCTCCAACGTGATCCGATCTATTTCATCAGAGATCGAATCTTATGTTCGATAGTTGAGCTCCCCCATGATCTGATCAATTTTATTTAACTACTTTGATCGAGTGTTGGATACTTATGGAAGTCGGGTACGCTTTAATAGATTGGTGGTTGGATCACATGCTCAAGAACCGAGTTTTTCCATATGATTAAACCTATTTGACCAGGGTAAAATCACGTGCTCAGGAGCAAAGCTCCCACGTGATTCGATAATTTCATTAGCAGTCGGATCACGTGCTCAGGAGCCAAGCTCCCATTTGATCTTGAGCAAGGGCTTATTTATTATTATTATTATTTTTTGTTTGTTAATCGCGAGCTAGAAGTTGGCACAACTCACCAAGGGTTTATTTTCTTCCAGCCTGGTAATCGTGGGCTTGAAATTGGCTTTATTCTAATCACATAATTTCAGTTGGTGAAAAATATTAAAATAAATTAATAAAGTAAAGAAACGTTGACGTGCAAGATAAGATAAGCTGCTAGGAGAGAAAAGGGAAAATATACAACTAGAAAAATAAAAACTTAGCTCTCCATAAGAACAAAAAAATTTAAAGCCAACCCCGAGAGGATAAAGAGCTATAGACTTAAAAATCAAAGGGTCGTAGATACCTGTGAAAGACGAGGGCATATAGCCTACGCACATAACAACTCAACCTCGATTACTTGCTTGGAAATTTCAAGTTTACTTGCTCGAAAATGCTGAGCTTACTTTCTTGGGGTTCTTCAAGCTGTGCAGTTGCCCGGTTCCATGGTTTTTTTTGCTGCCTGGGAACTCATGATTATGCTGATGAGGACATGATCGAGCAAGTCGAGTAGTTTGGTTTGCTTGGTTTCATGTTGGGAGGGTTACTGCCGAGCTTTGTGAACCGAGCTAGATGCTCTATTTGTAATGCATGTGAAATTCGGATACAAGAAATTTCTTTACTCGGGAGTGCAAGTTTGCCTGGGAAGAAAATCCCGTGGAGGTTTTTGCTTGTTATTCATTTTCCATCTTCTCTTCATTTTCAGCCTTAGGCTCGGTTTGTATTCACAATCCATCTCAACTCATCTCAATTTATCTCAACTCATTTTACTACTATTTATTATTATTCATCAACTTTAACTTACAAATCTCACTACTATTCACAATCTATCTCACTACTATTCACAATTCATCTCAATTCATCTCAATTTATTTTCGAATCCAAACGACATCTTAAACTTTTTTTTTCCCTTATGTATTGCATTTTTTCGTCCTATCTTTATTTTTCCGTCCCACGTAATATGAGTTACCACGTAAGCCTTGGATCCTGTAGAGCTTGTACGATTTGTGTGAACTCCAATGGACCATTGGGCACCATTCCGGAACATGTGATGTAACCAAAGTAGAACTCCCTATGCTTGCACCCGGGAGTAGAGGTGGCGAGCATTTCTTGCTCGCATTGAGCAAAGTGCAAGCACTTCACTCGCAATCGTAGATGCGAGGAATTTTGCTTACACCGAGTAAAGTACTCATCCCCGTAGGCAAGATCACTTCATTTAAGCATTTGTGACCAATATCGTTCTCGCCTCGAGCGAGGAATTTTAGTGGCCCCTGCAACAAACACTTTTTCTCTCCAACCCATCGGGCGAGCAATCTTAGCCCCTGGTCAAACCTTCACGCTCTTTCAAAGTGCTCCCCGAGGGGGTGAGCTTTATTTCTTGTATCGAGTATGAAATCTTTCGCTTGCCTTGTGGGAGTTGATGCTGCTTTCCCCGGCGTTCGGGTTCTCTTTGCTCGCACAGATTATGAGTTGACCTTGCTCGCCCGGGGCTACAGCATTCCTTGGTCTCTCCTGGGTTTGAGTGCTATTTCCTCGCCCCGTGGTGCATACACACCCGAACGGGCACTCCTTGCTTGCCCTTAGGCTCGAGTAGTTTTGCTTGCTCCTGATTTCAAGCAGTTTTGCTTGCCTCGGATTGAAAGTTGTGCTCCCCCTCTGGGTTTGAGCACTTGCCTCCTATGGTATTTTGAAAACATCACTACTTCTTGTTTTATTTTATTCGAATTTCAAATAATCTTTATATAGGGGAAGCTGGACACGTGCCCTTCTACTAGTAAATAATAAAGATAAAGAAAATATTTCAAACAATATGTATCTATATTTTAAGAAATAAAACCACGGTTTATATATAGTTTTTATTCTTGTTAGTTTAATTTAATCTTTAATTATTTTGTACCAAGAATCCAATACAAGAGTAAACATAACATATTTTGGAGAAGATAAATAGTTTTTACAGGATGTCTAGGAATTAAAATTAAAAAAAAAAACATGAAAATCTCATATTCTTGAAAAGTCTATTAGTTTTTTTGTTACTTCCGAATATGGATTTAGTCAGAATCTCTAAAACCTAGACTCTCAAACTTCTTAACTCTGAAAATGAAGATACCAAAAATAAGATAAGTTCTGCAAACCTATGGCACCATGGGAATTCTTTTTTTTTTTTTTTTAATCGAGGAAAATACACTTTATACTCCCAAATTATCAGGATTTTTGTATGTTATATTTCAAACAAGCTAGTTTGGACACTGAGAAATTCTCAAGTATTCTCAAATATTTCTTTTTCAAATATCATTTAAATACAAAAAACTTTTTAATTTCAAAATTTTAACTTTTTCATCTAATTATTACCTAATCATTATCCAAATACAAAATCCAATATAACTTTTCCAAACTTCCAAACAAAATACAAAAAATAATATAATTTGTTCAAATTTCAAAACAAAAATAATATTCAAATAATTTGTTAACTTTATAGTGTTTTTAGTCAAATTTTTCTCTCTTATTTTCCAAAATCTAATTAAATATCTTAACTTAAACCATTTCACTATTATTCATAAATCATTTCACTACTGTTCACAAATATTTTGAGATATTCGTGTCCAAACGTGCCTTAATGGTGACTCATTGTATGTCATGACCTGGCCCTTTAGAAGTCGAGACCCAAGACCCTAAATCCAGCCCCCCGGATTATTTGAAAAAAAAAAGCGGGCGAAATGACTCCGTTTTCCTTCTTCCTTTAGCTCCCGGTGCTCCTCTCTATTTCTCTTTGAGTTCCGCCACCCAATCCCTACCCTAGCCCCGACTTCTCTCTCTTCCATCTCTCTCCCTTCTCTCCATCTACTCAACTCACTCACTCACTCTCTTTCTCTCTCTCTTTGTGGAAGGGTAGCCCCTGCAACCAGCAAAGGCCACCGGCGGTAGCCAAACTGCCTCATCTCGCCAAGTGTTTCATACCACCAAAAACCATCTCTAGGCAGCATCACTTCACTCTTGGATTGGCCAACCACTACTCCAAGTTGAGTAAGGTATCCTCGAACTCTACCCATGCTATCACCTTTAGTTTTCACGATTGATTGGTTTGATGCCTACTAGAAGATTGGGTTGTTTATGTTGGAATTGTGGTTTTGAGTAATTTCGTGGCTTGGTTGATGCTTGGAAAGTTCCTTAATGGTAACGTGAGGGTCAAAGGAGGGAATGGGAATGGTTGTAAGATGTGAGTTGTTGTTTTCTGTGATGTGTGTTAGTGGGATTTCAGTGAATCCAATGAGATTGGGCTAATCTATTGGTGGAATAGTGTTTTCGGATGGTGGACTATTTGTTTATGGGCTATTTTTGGGCTCTTATTGAGCTATGGTTCGGATTATAGAATTGTGTTAATTAGGTTGGTTTTGTACTGATATGAATTAATAATGTGTTAGCAATATTTTTCAGGATTAAGCCATGATATTGCTACAGTTGAGGTTTAGATCTTAGTATATTGCAAAAGCTAGGTAAGCAGTGTTCCTATGCTAGACTTTGCTTAAATATGATTGAGGTTGATTTTGTACTCTGGTTCCCTATTGCATAAAATGTGAACATGAAATTTGGTTGTTTTATTACATTATATCTGTTATTGCATTGTATTTGAAAACCCTGAGGCATAAGGTTTTGTTCTGCTTTTGTTTCTGGCCCAGTCACGGGATATAATAGTAGCCTCTATTTTTTGCTCTGCCACAGGATATAATAGTGGTCTCTGGCCCTGTCACGTGATATACTATTGGCCTTTGTATTGAGTGTACTCACTTTGGTGACAAGGTGATTTATGTTTTGATTGGCTAACTGTATATATGCACAACCCTGCCGCAAGGGTAAACATGGCTTATGTTTATGTTTCTGATGTTGTTTTAGTATGCTTGTGGCTATGGTATTTTTTCTATATTAATACTGTAATGAAAAGCTTATGAAAATACCATTGCCATTTTTTAGAATTGTTTGTCTCTACATTCTGTAACTGGCTCATGTTTACATGTTAGTATATGTTTACTACTTACTGATTTTTTGATAGCTCGCATAATTATCTCTATTATTTTTCGAATGAATTTGAGGTTCCAACTGAGGATCAGAAATAAGAAGTACAGATAAGATTAGTTGAACATGGAAGAATAAGTGCCTAAGAGATACAGGTGGGTTAACATATTGCTAAATGGTACAAGGGACTATTGGAGGAATGTTATTCCAGATATTAGTTATTCCACTTTTAAATAGTATTTTTAGATATCGATGCATTATTTGAGATCTTGTGAAATTTCTTTTATTTTATATGTTGGAGGAGTTTAACGATGTTTTTGTGGAGGAGCATATATTTTTTAAAAACTAATTTTACATATTATCGAGTTTGTCTCTTTTATTATTTGGAGATTATATTTTAATGTTGAAAATATGATTTTAAGTGACAGGAAGTAGAAACACACTCTCTAACCCTTTGGGTATGGAGTGTGACATTGTAACATCTAACTCTAAAAAATTTACACTTTGGACTCTCGTTTAATTCTGATCGATTAATATATATAAACAAATATGTGAAACAATATAATTTTAACGATGAAATCTATATTTGTCCAATATTTACTAATCTTTCTGTGATCCGTATGCCTCAGCTTGTTCATGTTGGAGCAACGACGTCGTTCTGGCCTCTGAAATGGATTGAAACGATCTCTCTCCCCTGATTCTATCAGTGTCTCATCCTGGATCCTTGCATTGCAGCAAAACCCTTATTCTGCTGCATACCCTCTCAGCTGCGCAAAGCTGCAAACTTGAACTTCTGGTTTGCTTGGTACCATTCCTCTTCTTCTTTCATGAATATGGTCGTGATTCTAAGAAGTGGAGGGCCCTTCTGCATTCCGAGGCTGCCGTCTGCTCTTTTGTCCCCAAAAGCCATCTCCTTTAGCTCTAGTTCTCTATCAGGTATTAAATCAAGCACCGTACGTTTATTTTCTTCTTCTCGTACATGAAGTAAATAGGCTTATTTGGCTGTCGATAATTGGTTTTCGGCTCTGATTTCTCTTTGGGTTTTCATTGTTTTCCGTTGCTCTTGTCCATTTTAGTATTATGATGTGTAGCCTCTGATTACGTGCGTCATTTCTTATCTGTGAATGAACGATGAAGTTATCACTTTCTCTGCTGCGTATGGTATATTTATTTCTTGGGTTGCATTGTTCTTCAGTTCGAATCATTTGGTTTTAATTTCGAAGATTAAGGATTGTTTGCAGCACATGTCCATGAGTTATTCTTCTTTCTTTTTTTTTTTTTTTTTTTTTTCATTTTACCATGTCTATCTCTAAATTTTGTTCCCTTAACAAGAGGCCTGGAAATAACTTGTTGATGAGAATTTCAAGCTAAATGATCAAATTCATGATTATAAAAGTTTAGGTTAATTGAAATAAAACGATCAATTTTCTCTGATGTCAATGCTACTTCCTGAAATGCATTTGCATGAGCCGGCATAGATTTGTAGTTTCGACTGTACCATGAATTGCATGTTCAGGCATCTTGTTCTAATTGTTTTAGATTGTTCCTCTCCGAGAAAAAAGCATTGCATAATGCTGTTGTAGGAAAATAAACAAAAATCAGTTCTTTTATTCAATACAAATGTCATCTGAAAATAGTTGATTGTCAACTATGACCATATTTGAATGAAATGTAGACCACGATAGGTTTGGATGGTGAGATGAGAATTTTTGGTTTTAGAAAGTTTAAAATATTATATTTTAATATTATTATTATTTTGGGATTTGAAAAAGTTGAATTATTTATTATATTTTGTGTGGAAGTTTGAAAAAGTTGTAATGATGAGATGAGATGAGAATTTTGTGTCTCATCTCACTTGCCAAACCTACCTATTCATCGAGAACAAAATGTGCTTTTGGTAGAGGGGAGAGATAAAATACATTTGTAATGCTCGTTGTTTACATTGTCGTTCTTTATTAGTGGTGTGGCGGTGTGGCAGTAGCATATGATGCTATTTTGCTGCATGCAGTCTTTTTGCATTTGTTTCAGATGATTTTTTTTACCAACTCATTTCTCTCCTCTCTTTGTATTTTGTACTTCACAATCTTATCATGTGTGAGAAAATTCTCCTCTTGTACTTACTCTATGATGAACTCTTCAACTAAAATTTCAAGCAGTATGTGGCTTTTGTAGGAGGATCCTTCTGCCAAATACGTTTCCTGTCAACTGCGTGCTTAGCTCCCTAATGAGCAATGCCTGCATGAGTAGATTCTGTGGCACTTGCCATAAAGCAGCTGCATCACTTTATCCAAGAAAAAATAATGGAATTGGCATTCTGAGAACCATTTCCACATGCACCTCAACGGGAACCTTTCCAACTACTCCTCCAATTGTTCGTCCCCCCTCAGCTATTGTGTTGGCTGCCCACATTACACCACCGGATGCTCCCCAACGTTCAGAGGAATGGTTTGCCCTTCGCAGGGACAAGCTGACCACAAGCACTTTCAGCACTGCCTTGGGCTTTTGGAAAGGAAACCGTCGCTTTGAGCTCTGGCATGAGAAAGTGTTTGAATCAGGAACAGAAATTTTGGAAACTTTAAAAAAGTCTGCCATGGAATGGGGTGTGCTCAATGAAGCAGCAGCTATAGACCGTTACAGAAGCATTACAGGCCGCGAAGTAAGCTCATTAGGGTTTGCAACCCATTCGGAGGAGCGATTTGATTGGATTGGCGCTTCCCCTGATGGCCTTCTTGATTGCTTTCCAGAAGGTGGGATCCTGGAAGTAAAGTGCCCATATAACAAGGGGAAGCCTGAGATGGGTCTGCCCTGGTCAACCATGCCATTCTATTACATGCCTCAGGTGCAGGGTCAGATGGAGATAATGGATAGAGAATGGGTTGATTTGTATTGCTGGACACCGAATGGAAGCTCAATATTCCGTGTGGACAGGGAACGTGGTTATTGGGAGTTAATTCATGGTATTTTACGTGAATTTTGGTGGGAAAATGTGATTCCTGCTAGGGAAGCTGTGTTGCTGGGGAGCAAAGAAGAGGCCATGTCACATAAGCCAGCATCTACGCACAAACGGACAGGACTTGCCATTTTTAAGAGCATAAAGTTAGCTAGTGAAGCAAAGTTGTTGTGTAAGGAGATTGCTGGTCACATAGAATTTTATAGGTGATGGGCAAAATGATCTCTCAGTGGTCTTCCAACATTGTTTGATTGGCTAATAGCTCTTGTTGTACATTTATAAACCGTATTGAAGATATTCTTTCCTATTTCATTATGTTGCCAACCGATTGGGATTCAGGGTCCCTATCTTGTTGCTAACATAGCTTTCATGGTATCGGAGATCATTAGGTGGAGGCAGGGGCGGACCCACAACATTTTTTTTTTTAAATCCTGCAGAGATACGAAAATTCTCAAAATCATCTCCAAAAATACAACTTTGGCCCCCCAAGATTAATTACAACTAAAATATCTTATCACCGGCTGTCCAAAAAGTTATTTCAAGTCTTCCAACAATGACTCATATAACTTAAAAATTCACTTTTAAGTTATAGTTTTCTTCAAATTCTTCTTATCTTGTTACTCTTTTGAAATTTGGAGATATTCAACTCGGAAAGGAACTCATACAGGCAAGGTGTGAAACAAACTTCTAAAATTTGTTTTTGGCATACAAGTTAGTCCCCAAACTAGTTATGAAATGATATTTTGGCATGGATTGACTCCATTAGACATCTATATTAATTTTCAAATTATTTAGTTTCTTTTCCTCGATTTTTTTCCTTTTGTTCTTTTCAAATATTTTAGTTTTTTTTTTTTTTTGGTAAAATAGATGACAATGAAGTTTTTTTTATGTGTTGATATCTTTTAAAGTTTTTTCCTGTCCACATTTAAACATTTTCTTTATCTTGCTTGGTTTTGTGGTTTTAATCGATGAACTTACTTGTCATTCTTTAGCTTGTTAGAGAAATATGGGCATGCAAAAAACAATTGATTCATTATTTAAGAAAAAAGATGCGACTCATTCAAAAGTGGATGCACATTTAGATAGATCTTTATACATGGATATTGGTACTTCAGTAACTAATGAGCATCCCTATAAATATTCAAGAGTTCAATATGTAGAAATGGACACAACCTCTTTGGATCGTAATCTAGAATTACGTCCACGTATATGAGAATTTTCAATTAACTTATAAGATGAAAGTTATTTTAAAGCTGGTCCATATCAACCCAAGCTTTCAAAATATCCATTTTTAGGACCGGATAATCATCGTCGTCGTTTTCAAGCTTCTTGGTTCAACACATTCTCAAATTAGTTGGAATACTCATCCTCAAAGAATAATATATTGTCTTCCATGCTTCAGGTTTGCTAAGAAGTCAACAAATCATCCAGGTCTGGTGCATTTACATTGAAAGGTTTCGACAATTGGAAAAAAGTGAACCATGGAATGAATTGTCCTCTAATAGGACATGTGGGGGAAAGATCCAAATTCACCAAATAAAGTTGTCATGAATCGTTGTGAGGATCTAATGAATTATTCTCGACATATTGATAAGTTAGTTGAAAGACAATCATCTCAAAAAATAGAAAATCATCAGTTGCGGCTCAAAGCTTCAATAGAAAGTGTTCAATGGCTAGCATTTCAAGCATGTGCATTTAGAGGTTATGATGAAAGCTTTGATTTTTTTTTTAAAAAGACAATTTTATTGAATTGATAAACTCTTAGCAACTTATAATGATAAAATTGATAGAGTTATTTCGGAAAATGCTCCATGAAACTCTAAATATACATCACCTAAAATTCAAAACAAAATTTGCATATTATTACAAGTAAAGTACGATATGTAAGTCACAAAGATATTGAGGATGCTAAGTTTTGCATTCTTATTGATAAAGCTCGAGATGAATCGAAAAAGAGTAAATGACTGTTATTTTGAGGTTTGTTGATAGAGAGTTTTATTAGGGAGTGATTGTTCATATTGTGCATGTAAAAGATACTACTGCATTAACTTTAAAAAATTAAGATATGTGTTTTCCTTTCTCGTTATAACCTTCAAATTGATAATATTTGAGGCCAGTGATATGATGGAAGTAGTAATATGCATGGTGAATGGAATTGTCAAGTTTCTTTTCTTAGAGTTACAAAGTATAAAGTAGAGATGCAAAATCTGTCCACTAATTACTTATCCATTTGACTTCCATTATCCATATTGATGTGGACTCTTTCAAACGCAACGATGAATTGCAAGTTGCTCAAGTTGCTAAAATTGAAAGTATGATTGCTTCTATTGAAGTTGAACTAGAAGGGGAATAAACCAAATTGATACTTTGCAACAAGCTGGAAATACTCGATTGTCATCTCATTTTCAATCCGTGTAGCTTGATTAGAATGTTTGGTCCAATTTGTTAAGTTATCTATCTCAAATGAGAGGGAGCTAACTCTTTTCAACATGGTGATTGTTGGGGAAATCAACACAGCGGAAGAAATAAAAACGGTAATAAAATAGTACACTTTACGCACTCAATGACACCAAGAATTTAACGTGGTTCGGCAACTTCCTACATCCACAGAAAAGAGCTTCACTATTCAATAGTGGTACACAAGAAAATATTACAGAGGAGGAGGATCACACTCCACTCAACTCAAGTCTCTTTTTTCTCTCAGAGCTCTCCAGGCTCTCTCTCTTTTCTCTTCTCTTCCTTGGGTGTGAATTGAAGCTCTCGCATGGAGCTTCAATTTATAGGCGACGATCGTGTATGAATGCATTTAATTTTACATTCATTTGCTGGACGTTGGGGCGTTGAGCGTTGGGGAGATGAGTGCTGAGCAGTCAACAATGACTGCTCAGGGCATGGACTTCAACAAATTCTCCCCCTCCATGCCCATTTACCTAGATGCTATCCATTCCAGCTATGTCTCTACATAGCTCAAGCTTCTCACTTGTAACCACCTTCGTCAGCATGTCTGCTGAATTCTCTTTCGTATGGATCTTCACAAGCTTCAATAGCTGTTGTTCCATCGCTTCGCGTATCCAATGATAGCGGATATCAATATGCTTGGTGCGGGAGTGGTACATTGAATTCTTGCTCAAATCTAGAGCACTTTGACTATCACAATGTACCGTGTAGTCTTCTTGACTAACCCCTAGTTCTTGGAGGAAACGCTTCATCCACAACATCTCTTTTCCAGCTTCCGTTGCGGCAATGTACTCTGCCTCAGTTGTAGATAAAGCAATACACTTCTGCAATTTAGACTGCCAAGAGACAGCTCCTCCTGCAAAAGTGAAGAGAAATCCTGAAGTAGATTTCCTGCTATCCAGATCTCCTGCCATATCTGAATCTGTATAGTCTTCCAAAACTGGTTTAGCTCCCCCAAAACACAAGCACATTTTTGATGTACCTTTTAGGTACCTGAGAATCCACTTGACTGCTTCCCAATGATCATTTCCTGGATTTGAAAGGAATCTGCTCACCATGCCTACAGCATGAGCAATATCTGGTCTGGTACAAACCATTGCATACATCAGGCTTCCTACTGCTGAAGAGTAGGGAATTACTTTCATTTCTTCAATCTCTTTCTTTGAAGAAGGACACGAGCTCTTGCTCAACTTGAAGTGGTTAGCAAGTGGAGTATTGACTGGCTTTGCATCTCCCATGTTGAAACGTTTGATGACCCGTTCAACATATTTTTGTTGTGATAGCCACACCCTTTTGACATTCCTATCACGAACAATCTTCATGCCCAAAAGTTGCTGTGCTGGGCCTAAGTCCTTCATGTCAAAGGACTTGGATAGTTCCTTCTTTAGTTTGTTAATCTTGGACCTATCCTCACCAACGATTAACATATCATCAACATAAAGAAGGAGTATGACAAACTTGGCATCCTGGAACCTTCGAACATAGACACACTGATCTACAACAAGTCTCTTGTAACCATGACTCATCATGAATGAGTCGAACTTCTTGTACCATTGCCTCGGCGCTTGCTTAAGGCCATAGAGACTCTTCTTTAGCTTGCAGACTAAGTGATCTTTCCCTGGAACTTCAAACCCTTCTGGTTGCTCCATATAGATTTCCTCCTCCAAATCTCCATGGAGAAAGGCTGTCTTCACATCCATCTGTTCGAGTTCCAAATTCAAGCTGGCTACCAATCCAAGTATGACTCGGATTGACATCATTTTCACCACCGGGAAAAATATCTCGTCAAAGTCGATTCCCTTCTTCTGTTGGAATCCTTTGACAACCAATCTGGCCTTGTGCTTTATCAGCTTTCCTTGGCCATCTTTCTTCAGCTTGAACACCCATTTGCTTTTTAGGGCTTTCTTTCCTTCAGGAAGTTTCACCAACTCATAGGTCTGATTTCTCTGCAAAGAACTCATCTCTTCTTGCATTGCCTGCACCCATAGGCTTCTATCAGCATGAGTTTGAACTTCCTGGAAGCTCTCTGGCTCCCCCTCATCAGTAAACAGAATATAGTCTGATTCCGGATATCTCATCGACGGAATCAATAGGCAGCCTCTTGCCGATCTTCTTGGTTGAGCTTCATCAACCAAAGGAGGTTCATCACCATCTAACCCTTGTGGTGGTACACCAGCTGCTGGTGGAGAGGGTTCTTGCTCCCCCTGCTCGACACCCTGAGCTTCTTCTTCTGCTTCTGGATCTCGATCCTGCATATCCTCATTATCTGTGGCGAACTGTAATGGTGCAGGATGTGTATAGGAACTAAGCTCTACTGACATCGAGGAAGCTTCAGTTCCTATATGCTGGTTTTCATGGAACACAACGTCCCTACTTCTGACAATTCTCTTTGTCACTGGATCCCATAATTTGTATCCGAATTCTTCATCTCCATATCCAACAAAGATACATGGAGTTGACTTGACATCGAGCTTCTGTCTCAGCTCCTTGGATACGTGTGCAAAGGCTTTGCACCCAAACACTCTCAGGTGAGAGTAAGAGACATCTTTTCCAGACCAAACCTTCTCAGGAACTTCAAATTACAGTGGTGCGGAAGGTGATCTGTTGATCAAGTAATAGGCAGCACGAACAGCTTCACCCCAGAATGGCTTTGGTAACTTAGCCATACTGAGCATGCATCTTGTTCTTTCAATGATGGTCCGATTAATTCTTTCGGCTACACCATTGTGCTGAGGGGTATATGGGACCGTCTTCTCATGTCGAATACCGCGATCAGCGCAGTATGCAGCGAACCTTTTGGAAACATATTCTCCTCCATTGTCCGTTCGCAGGCACTTCAACTTCTTTCCCGTCTCTCTTTCCACTAGGGTGTGGAAATTCTTGAAGTGCTCGAAGACCTGATCCTTTGACTTCAAAACATATACCCAGACCTTTCGTGAAGCATCATCAATGAATGTCACGAAATATCTGTTACCTCCCAATGACTCTTCTTCCATGGGACCACATACATCAGAGTGTACCAGACTCAACAACTCTGATCTTCTCTTCGTAGAGGAATTGAACGAGACTCTGCGTTGTTTGCCAAACAAACAGTACTCACAAGGGTTTAACGCTATTCCTTTGGCAACCTTGATGAGTGCCTTTTTCGCAAGCGTATCCAACCCTTTCTCACCCATGTGTCCGAGTCTCTTGTGCCACAGATTTGGTGATGCCTCGTCTTCCGTTGCATTGAGGCTATCAGCATCAATCTTCACATGGGTCTTGTACAACGTACCGCAAATATGTCCTCGGGCGACAACCATGGCACCTTGTGACAACTTCCAAGTGCCATTGCTGAAGTAGCTGTCATAGCCCTGTCGATCAAGGGCTGTTCCCGAAATCAGGTTGAGCCGAAGGTCAGGAATGTGTCGAACATTTTTCAACACCATGTACAACCAACGTTGGTTTTTATCTGCACTTCGCCAACTCCCACGATCTTCGAGGAACTGGCGTTTTCCATCCTTACCGTACCAAAGTCTCCTGCTTTGTACGTAGTGAAAAATTCACTATGGGAAGTGGCATGGTATGATGCTGCTGTGTCTACCACCCACTCAACATCATGGCTTGCAACGTGCAGACACGTCTCGTCACTGGTGGAGAGTATTGCCACATCTCCCGAAAGAGTGACAAGGGTTTCACCATCTTCTTTCTTCAGCTTACTGCTTTGACCTTGCTCCCTTAAAAACTTGCGGCAGTTTTTCCTTATGTGGCCTTCTTTGCCACAATGGTAACATTTCATGTTACCCGTCTGCTGGTTCCTGCTACTGCTGGACCTTCCACGTGGTTGAGACTTCCCTCTGTTTCTGCCTCCACTTCTCCCTCTATCATCACCTCGAGGCCTTTCTCTACTCTCGGTGACAAGGACATGAGTTTGATTCATGCTTGTCTCTTTTCGTCTGGCCTCCTCATTAAACAGGGCATCCTTAACTATCGTTATGGTAAGTTTTCCATCTGGAGTAGAGTTACTGAGGGAGACCACCAGCGTCTCCCAACTATCTGGTAACGAACTGAGAAGTAGCAGGGCTTGTTCTTCATCGCCAAGATTCAGGTTGACGGATCCGAGCTGGTTAACTAGGTTTTGAAACTCGCTAGTGTGCTCGGTAACAGAGGTGTCGCTCTTCAACTTCAAGTTAACAAGCCGTCTCATCAAGAGGGCCTTGTTTCGAGCAGTCTTAGCTTGATACATATCCTCTAACTTTTTTCAGAGGCTATATGCATCTGTCTCCTGGGCCACGTGGTGAAAAACACTATGGTCAATCCATTGTCTGATCTGACCGATAGTCTTCTTGTGCATCTTTCTCCACACTTGATCTGTTACTTCATCTGGCTTCTTTCCTTCATCTTCCAAAGGGTCAGACAGATCTTTACAGTTCAATAGATCCTCCATCCGAGGCCTCCAAAGACTGTAGTTTGAGGCAGTCAGCTTTATCATGGCGCCTGATGCTGAATCCTCCATGGATTTAGACTGATTCTAAAGATAAAATGCAAGTACAAGATCTTTGAAGTGGAATATCGCAAAACGGACAGCACCGTTGTGTCCGGAACGCTTGATTTTGTTGGAAACGAGTCTTGTTTCGTCAAAATCGGACTCAGATAGCACAAGGAATGAGCAAAAGAACCAAAACAGGAACACTGTCGCGCGTGCAGCACGTGGCGCGACTAACAGCGCGTTTGCGCGTGTTATTCACGCGCCAGAACCTCACTGGAGCGCGTGGAACGCGTAGGCGAGTGTAACTCACGCGCTTTCTGGAGTCAATAAGAACGTCAGGCGCGTGAACTTCACGCGCAAGGCGTCTCTGTAGCGTGTGCGGCGCATGCTGAGAGTGGGTATCACGCGCTAGTGCCTCTCCTTGGCGCGTGCGGCGCGTGTCGAGAGTGGACTCACTCTCCGTTCTTCAGACGGCGCGTGGGGGAGCGTGTGGCGTCCGTCCGGCCTCTGGTTTTCACCGCTTTTCTTGTCTCGATGAGGCGAACACAATGGTATGCTCAGATTTGAAAACTGAGCTACACACTAAAAACGAGTTTTCTGAAAAAAAAAACTCTTCCCAACAATCGCTCTGATACCACTTGTTGGGGAAATCAACACAGCGGAAGAAATAAAAACGGTAATAAAAGAGTACACTTTACGCACTCAATGACACCAAGAATTTAACGTGGTTCGGCAACTGCCTATATCCACAGAAAAGAGCTTCACTATTCAATAGTGGTACACAAGAAAATATTACAGAGGAGGAGGATCACACTCCACTCAACTCAAGTCTCTTTTTTCTCTCAGAGCTCTCCAGGCTCTCTCTCTTTTCTCTTCTCTTCCTTGGGTGTGAATTGAAGCTCTCGCATGGAGCTTCAATTTATAGGCGACGATCGTGTATGAATGCATTTAATTTTGCATTCATTTGCTGGACGTTGGGGCGTTGAGCGTTGGGGAGATGAGTGCTGAGCAGTCAACAATGACTGCTCAGGGCATGGACTTCAACAGTGATGATGAAGGAGCTTATATGATATTAACATCATTTGAGTTTATTTTTAGGGTTAATTACACTTTGTCTCTTCGAACTTTCACTCAATTTACAATGTGTCTCCGAAACTAATAATTGCATCAAAGTGGACCTTCAACCTTTCAAAACTTCTCAATTCCCCTCTTCCGTCCACCAGCAGAGTCAAATCTAATGAAAATTCACTGCAAAGATGTAATTTTTATCTAATTTATTTTCATTGACCATATAAAATATAAAATAATATATACTATCAATTAATAAATTAATCATTAATCATTAATCATTAATCTAGGCTTTAAAGGTTTTTTTGCATTATCAGAGTTACATAGAAGATAAGTGATTTCAAAAAAGTAAAAAATTTATCATTTGATTGATAGATTAATTTATCTAGTGCTGACTCTTCCTATTTCTACTACCACTACGGAACGTGCCTTTTCTGCTAAGAAAATTGTAAAGACTAGATTATGAACTAGAATGGAAGATGAGCTTTGACATATCATTTGATAATTTATTTTGAGAAAAAAAATTGCTAAGAATTTTACTGCAAAAATTATAATAGATGAGTTTTATTCCATGAAAGACTGTTGTTAAGACATAATCTAAAAGTGATTAATTTTTTACTTTTGTACATGTTTATAACAAGTTAAGGAACTTTTGTATTCAAAAAGGAAAGTTTTTTTTTTTATATGAATTTATGGACATGTTTTATGTACAATTATAGCTCATGACGTACTTTATAGTCAGAAGTGTTTGCATTATTTTCACATATATCATGCACCGCATCCACTTATAGAGAAAGATTACAGTTTTGTGTGTTTATATATTGTCATAAGTTGGCCCCCCACCTTATATATTTATATATATATATATATATATATATATTTATAGATATATCACCTACAAATTTCTTACTCAATAATCTCCCATTAGTTCTAGTCGAACATGCAATTTTATTGTGAGACGCTTAAGAAAGACAACAAAAGTAATGTTTACCGTTAATAATTTTATTGTATCATATAAGCGGATTGCTTGTAACCCGATAGCTAACTCTTTCAAGTGGGGACATATATCTTTTTCAGAGCCGCACACGGTTGGGAAGTTGATGCATTCAGAAAGTTACAAATCTTTTGTATCCTATTAGAGTGGGATGAGATGCAGATAAGCTCTTTTGGTGTCCTTCTAAGAAAGTTAAGTTCAATGTTCATTTTTTCTACAAGTCCTTCATTGCACAAAATGTAAATTTATTCTAGTTGAAGAATATTTGTAAGACTTAAGGCTCTCATAAAGGCGACATTCTTTGTATGAACAGTTTCTTTAGAGAAGATTCTTACCTTAGACAATATAAGGAAATGTCGAAACATTGTGATGAATTAGTGCTATTTGTGTAAAAAGAGTGCGGCATTCATTGATCATTTACTTCTACATTATAATATTTCCATGAATTGATGGAATGACTTCTTAGGTTGAGTAGTATTAGTTTGGGTGTTGTCGAGAAGGGTAGTAGATTTTTTAAAAAATTGAAGAGGCATTCTTGATAATCAACAAATTCTAATAATTTGGACGATGGTATGATAAGCCTATGGTGGTGTCTATGCAGAGAAAGGAATGCAAGAAATTCTTAAAATCATGAGCATTTAAAGGATAAACTTAGAACTTCTTTTTAATACTTTATTCTATTAGTCAATTGTAAGTGATTTTAATGGTGTGAACATTGAAGACTTTTCTTTTTTTCATGTAATTGTCAGAACACAATAGAAGTAAGCAGCAATATAAACTACTAAGTGTACAACATTCTACAGTCTCTTGAATCAAAATAGAAATTTGTAGATGTCTACTATTTGGCATCTCCTCATATATGATAATATTGAAAAGGTAATTACAACATTCATAGAAAGAAGTAAATCAGATTACTATTAACAAAGAAAGAATTGAATAGACTATATTATTGAATCATAGATGAAGTGATAAGAGGCCACAGAGGCTCTGTTTTGAAATTGCAACAACAAAGAGGCTTCTTGATGCACATGATCAGTAGTACTCATTGTTTCTGAGATTTCTTGCGGATATCTTTAATCCATTTGAACTTTAATATTGATTTCCCGAACTTACTCCCTTTAGATCCATCCTTTCCCTTCTTCTTATCATTCTCCGATGAAGATGGTGGTGGTGGGTCGGGATTGTCGTAATCCCATTGATCAGCCCATGAAAGTCCAGAATTCATCTCTCCTTCCTTCCCCAACGTCTTTCTTGCATTCCCTTGACAAGAACTTTTGGATGAATTACTTTAGAAATTTATTTTAAAAATTAGTTAAAATTTGGAAAAAAACGATTTGGTTATTACGGATTAATATATAGCCACAGAAAATTGTCTTAAACCTTAAATTTAAACAGCCTTTCTTTGTCCAACTTCTGAATGAGTTTGGTTAATTAGCACTAGACTATTTTGGTAAGTAAACAACGTTCCTTCATCACCCTCTTTGACCAGGTCTCCATTGCTTAATGCAATATAAATTTAGACCTTATATCCATGCTAAACCGTACATTTTGTATAATCATTTCTACCATCAATTATCTTGCTAATTTAAGATAGGTTTTATGCTTAAAAAGTGAGATTTACTTCAAATCTTTATAACAGCTTCATAAGGTAGAGATCATTGAATGAATGAACTACTATCAACTTACCCTAGTACTCTACCTAGGGGCGAACTAGAGATTTTTAGAGGGGTGGGGGGAACTTATGACAACATATAAACGCACACAACTGTAATCTTTCTCTACACGTGGATGCATATGTATAAATGTGAAATAATGTAGACACTTCTAATTATAAATTAGAACGTCATGAGCTATAATAGTTCAAAAATATGTCCATAAAGTCATATCAAAAGAAACTTTCCTTTTGCATACAAAAATAAGGTTGTTCATCCGGGCTCTTTTTTTTTTAGGCCTGGTCCAGAACCCGGATAACCAGATTCTAGGTACGGGTTCCAGCCCGAGATATACCTAGGCCGGTACCCGCATGATTAAAACCGGTTTAGTCCGGCCCAAGTACCGGATTTTAAGTCCGAAACCCAGATCTAAACCCGATACCCGAGTTTTTTTTTACAACCTACGTATCAAAACAAGTATCA
Organism: Juglans microcarpa x Juglans regia; assembly: GCF_004785595.1. NCBI lineage: Eukaryota > Viridiplantae > Streptophyta > Magnoliopsida > Fagales > Juglandaceae > Juglans > Juglans microcarpa x Juglans regia. The sequence goes on from NC_054598.1 coordinate 22,294,753, forward strand.
CTCCTTCAGATCTCTCTCTCTCTCTCTCTCTCTCTGTGCAACTCGAGCCGATGTCCTCTCTCACTCTCACGTCAAAACCCTAGCCTCCTTTACCTTCATCACCTCTGTTGTTCCGTCGTCTCTCTCTCTCTCTCTCTCTCTCTCTCTCTCTCTCTCTCACGCGCGTGCGTCGTTGTCTTCATCACCTCTGTCGTCTCCATCTCTCTCTCTCTCTCTCTCTCTCTCTCTCTCTCTCTCTCTCTCTCTCTCTCTCGCGTCATCATCAGGGTCCCATTCTGAGACCAGGTAAGGAAAATTTCGGTATTTTTTGGCATGGGTTTGAGTTTTGGAAAGTGTCGAAACCCTAGCCTTCCTCTACCGAGTGTCGAAACCCTAATACTCTTAGATCTAAGACGTGGCTTTGAGTTGTTTTTGCTTTTTTGTTCTAGATCTACTCTTAGATCTGATCCCATAATTTGCATTATATTTTCTATTTATTTGTAGATCTTAGACTCCTTGATGTGCTCTGATATTTGGGTTTTTATTTACTATTTTGGGTTGTTTTTTGACTCGTGGAGATCTGGTATATGACTTTGATGTTCTTAGAAAATCAGTTTCTTGCATTATTTCGTGGAGATCTACTTTTCAAACAAAAAAACATAGTTTAAGAACATAATAATATGGGTTTTTTTTAGGGTTTTTAGTGTTAGCATTTTTCAGGTTGAATAAAGTATCTCCTTTACATGGGTGCTTGTTTTGTTTTTTGAATTTACATGTGTTGGATTGATATTTAAATCTTATGATGGGTTTGCCACACTTCTAGTTGTGGATTGCCATTAGAAACATCATATGTTTGATAAAATAGTAGTCTTTATGTAGATAAAACAAATCATTTGAGATTAAGTAGACAACAATGCTTGTAAATAGATATATAAGGATATTAGCAGACAATGTATATCTAATGTGTTCCCTTTACCAACTAAGCATAGCAAGAAAGAAGGGTGAGGAGTGGCATGTGTTGGGGCTTCTCATACTTGACTTTCTTGCCTTGTTATTTGGGTTAATTTGTTATGATGTTCATGGAGTGCTACTATCAAACTCTATAATGACCAGTGCTTAACATACTTCTTCCAATATGATCTTATTCTATCCTCAAGTTAGCTTATACTGAAAATCTTACATTACTTATCCAAAAAAAAAAAAAAAGTGATAGTGTAATTTTGGTGCTATTGCTAATTTAAAAATAATTGGTAACATGCCTAGAATCAATATCACTTTTACTAACTGAAAACCAGTTGGTTGTCATGAAGCTCCCAATTAAATGTCACCATGCATTGAGCAGGTGATTTTTGAGGTATGCATGCATGTCTATGTCTAAGCTGATTGATTTGCTACAAACAGGGGTCTGTTTGGTTCTATCCCTCCACGAGTCATTAATTAGTTGATTGCTAGCTGCATTCTAGAAGGATTAATTATACATCATCCATAACTTCTTGCATACACGGTAATATTGTGGAATATTATGAGTAATTTTGGACTATATATATTTTCTCTAACATAAAGTTATGAACAAATCAACGACAAAGCCGACTATGAGATAACATATTTTTGTTTGTGCTTTTTTTTTTTTTTTTGCTCAAAGGTAAACACATGACGGCAGAAGATTTCATATTGCTTAAGCCTTTTGCTTTGTTTTTCTCTCTGGGAGTCTTTTCAGGGTGGATTGAGATGGAGTTTGTGGGATGTTGTGGGGTTACAAGCTATTTATCTAATTGATTTCCATGTCTTTTGCTTTTTTATATATATATATATATATATATATTAATGTGCAAGGGGATGCCGTGGCATGCCTCTGGTTTCTAGAAGCTTGACATTTTTGGAATTGTAATAGAAGCTCAACTAGCAAGGGGAGCAGTGAAGGAGATCTGGCACCAAGTATTCTAAAAGCTCTTCTGATTAAATTGATGATGATCAATCATGGCTTGTAATTTTGCATTTTGTAATATAATGTATAAAATATCAAATAATGTAATATGTAGTAGTGAGCTGCATTATATGTTGCATGCATTTTATATGATAACTATTGGTTTTGTTTTTTAGATGCATTTAGTTAAAAAGATAATTAGTTGTTTTACATGTAAAAAATATGTTTTTCAAAATTTTTTTCTTGAAAAAATTGTAATAGAATATAGGCTTCTAGATTAAAACAAAAAAAAAAAAAAAAAAAAAATCTTTTCAGCATTATCCTTTTCATTAAAAAAAAAAAAAAAACCCTACCTGGGTACAACTCGGAACCTGAATTTTTCGGTTGTAAAAACCCGGATGCATCTATGTTCCAGTTTGGATATACTCGGTCAGGAACTCGGCCTGGGTTTGAAATCCGGATTCTGGGTCGGGTATACCCGAATACCCAGTCCGAAACCCGGATGAACAGTCCTAATAAGAAGAACCTAATAAGAAGAACGGAGAATCAACTCCAGAAGAGAGAAAGATGTACAGAAGAGTAACTTTAGATAATGTAATCAGTTCTAGTTTGGTATAACGTGGGCAATTCTCTGACTTTTTTTATCCTATAGTGGAACTTGGATAATGGAATAAGATTTTGTTATGGTGTAACTTGTGCAATTGGAGCTATTATTTCTTTTTCAGATTCATTAAGTTTCTAACTTCTCTTCATTTCTAGCTTGGTTCCTAAATAAATAAACAAGTCAACATCAGAGATGGGGGGCAGGACCAAAGAAGAGTGAGTGCTCTCTAAAAGAATGAATGAAGGGTTATTCTCTCATCATCTTTTGCTACCTTTGAAAGAAAATACAAGAAGGTAACTTAAGAGCTTGAAAATGTGGAAGCACAAAACAGATTGTGGCAATAGCTAAGTAAGCCATGGTGCAAATTTGTTTACTTTGGCACATGATGATAATGTGAGTAGCATTTGTATGGGAGAAGAAAATGCAAGGATAAAGTAGAGGCAAAAAATCAATTGTACTAATGAAAATAAGTAAAAAATCAAGACTAAAAATATCTAAACTTCAGCAAAACATGAGTATCGGTTTGCATCCACATCGAATGACTATCACATTGCATAATAGGAAGAAGAATGAACTGCTGAAAAGAGAAAACAAAATAAGAAATAAGAAGAAAAGAGTATGAACTCAGAAAAGAGGAAGGTGTTATGTGATAACTTAAAATTGACTTTTTGGATAGTCGATAATAAGAAAAGATAATATATATATTTTTAGTTTTAGGCATGGACTGCTTTTTGGAGAGTAAGATGAGATAATTTTAAATAAAAATTAAAAGTTGAATAAATTATTATTAAAATATTATTATTTTTAATATTATTATTGTTTTGAGATTTAAAAAAGTTAAATTATTTATTATATTTTATGTAAAAATTTAAGAAATTTATAATAATAAAATAAAATGAAATAATATGAGATGAAACATTTTTACTATCCAGGCAATTGTATTTTAGGGAATGATTTTGAGAATTTTCGTATTTCTGCAGGGTTCTAAAAATTTTTTGGGGGTCCTATGAACGTGGGTCCGGTTGGGGGTCATTGTAGTCAGAAGCAACATCATAATAGAAAAGGTGTACATGAACACCGAATTTGTTCACAGTGGTTTCTGATTGCTCTAAAATCTAAACCAAATCCGAACAGCTCAGGGCAGAGGCCGGACGTAAATTACCAAAATCTTTGGCTTAAACCCTACCGATTAACCAAAAAAAAAAAAATGTTGGAAAAATTGCATTAATTCAAAAATTTCAACCGAAATTTATGAATTCTACTAATTAATTCCGAGATTTCTTCCTTGACGACTTGGATGGAGGCTTGGATTGCTCAGCAGCTCCTTTGGAGGCACCTGCTTGGTTTGCTTTTGAATTTGAAACGTTTGAACTGGATCCCGCACCTCCTGCTTCATGCTTTTCTCTAGTCACCGCACCCTGCGATCCTCTCACCTGCGCCGCCCTCTTATCCTTCCTCTTTGGCCTGTAACTCGACCTCTCCCTCTTGGGGAGCCACCTTTCTGGATCTGGTGGAGGACCTGGGTTAGCCGGGTCAAACCCTTTAGGGTACCTTGGCTTTCTCTTTCTCTTCTTCTTTGCTTTTGCCTTACTCTTACCCTCATCCAGTGCCTCACTGATCCCAACATGAGAAGCACCCTCAACATGTTTCGCTCCAGAAGTCCTCTCCAAACTATCCACATCGATCCCCTTCAAACCGGGTAATGGCGTCAGCTGCTTCTCATAAGCTTCCGCCTTATTAACATCCACATGAGCCATTGTTGTTACCAGCCCAACCAATGCTTCTATGTTTCCATCACTTTTTACAAGCTCCTCGTATAATTGGGCAGCATCCTCTTCGTGGCCATGCCTGACCTTGAAGGAAGCAGCCTCTTGCATTATCACACTCAGCTTATTGTCCTCAGTCATGGCATTTGACCACCATTTGATTGCAGAGTCAAGTACTGCAGCTGCACCATCAATATCTCCAGCACGCTCCTTAAGAGCCACAAGGGTTGCAACGGTGGCAGGCATGTGCTGGATATCATGTATCTTAGCCAGGGACTCTGCTGCAATATGAGGGTGGCCAGCAGCGGCAGCAACCTGTGCCCTAGCGAGGAGAACCACCTTGGACTTATCAGGGAACTTTTCGACAAACTGCCCTAGTACTTCTTCAGCCTTTCCAGCCTTGTTCTCTCTAACCAAAACAGCAGCTTGAAGCAGGATGGGCCTGACACTGTCAGCAAACATGTCCGGCAGTGCAGCAACAAGTTCACGAGCCTGTAAAAATTTAACAGAGTTCATTTAAGGAAGTCAGCAGAACCATAGTCGTTCACTCTGACACAAGGCCACAGACAAGCATTAAAAAATAAAAATTCAGATACAAGAAAAAGAATGCCAGACCTGATCCAGCTTATTTGCATGGAGAAGTAAAAGAACTCTGTTTGCATATATTGCTTCCCTTTGTTTTGGCGAAAGTTTTAAGTCAAGTCCACGAGCAAGACGGAAGTTCTGTAAATCTTTCTCTTTCAGCCGATCAACTTTCTTTAGGCTATCAGAAACATCTTTCGAACCTTTCAATGCAATAAGGTTGTTCACTGCCACAGCTAGTGATGATTCATCTGACACATCTCGTTTTATAGTGTCCGTGTAAGCTTGAATAGCCTCATGTGTGCAACCAAGGAGCTGATGAAAAAAGTCATTAGCATCACTTGCCACCTAGAATAATGGAACACTGTATTTGAAAATGAAATCAACTAACCTGCTGAACATAGGCCAACTGGACAGCTATAGGAGCCAATTCAATCTCTATTTCATCATCAGGCAAGTTGTCTTCCAAGAGCGTTTCCTGGCCAATTCTGACAGGAAAAAGCATATCAACATCTAGTATATCATCAATTTTAAGAGAAGTTCCATTCTCCCTTTTCTTAAGCTCATGCATATGCTTGGTTCAGTGCATATAAATTCATTCCACATTTTATTTTCTCCTCTAATTCACCATGAAAAATAAAAATTATTCTACATTTCAATCATCATTTTCTATATGTTCAAAAGAAAAAGAAAAAAGTGCATATAAAAACATCATCGCTAATAACCTCCATTGTCACTTACCTTGCAACAAATAATGTATTTATGAAATTACCTTGCAAATAAGATTTCCAAACTTCCAACCAAACTTACATTCAAAGTGAATTTAAACTCCTCCCAGAATAAAGTTTTTCCTTTTGACTGGCAATTTCCCTCGTAGTACATATAATTACCACAAGTAAAAGAGAACTAGTTTCAAAGTTACTATTGAAAGTGTCGAAGAGAGAGATCTATACAAAAGCTAAGGTGCAACCATGATTTGGAAGACAGAATATCAGGTTCTGAGAAAAACAACAACAGAAGAAAAACCATTCTAATTCTAAGATGTTACTTTGAATTGACGATCATTGCAATGGTCACCTGAGATAAGTTTCTGGTCACACAGACAAACTGAGCAGAACAGAGCAATCACAAATATCAAGAAATTGTTTTATGTATATATCTTTGCCCTAGATCCAGGGCAAGAATAATGAGAGGCTTTCCATACGAAGATTACAGATGGCTCTTAATTCAAACCTTAAACTTCCTTCTACAAACAGGAATCTCTTTCTCCCTTCTCAGTCTCACCACCTCCAAAACAAGTACTCCCCCCAACCTCTAGTGGTTGGCTCAAGTGGTAAGAGCCTTGGTCTTGGTGGTATGATCCCTTCAGGTCTAAGATTCAATCCCTTGGGTGCAAACAATTTCTAAGGGCTATCGGGTTGGGGGAATTTTTCCTTGAATTATCTGAAGTGCACATGCTGGAAACTTCTTGCCAAGGGCTAGTGAACCCTTGGAATTAGTAGAGACTTTGGTCCGAACACCCGGTGCCAATTAAAAAAAACCCCCATGAAGAGGAAAACACAAAACAGTGGCCAAAATAGACCAATTGGACCTCAAAAATTCAGATCAGAGGTAGGGTGCTGATAAATTTAATAAACTATCACAATAAAGAGAAGCTAGTTTTGGATCACATGATATAATCACCAAAAATATAGATAAGACCAACAAAGTTGAACATTAAAAGAAAAATGATTTCCTTTATTAAGAAATTTAAGAGCAAACAGTTTGCTTGAACAGATGCTCTTTAACAAAGTTGTTGTCCTTCAATTAAGTTGAATGCAACTGGCTTATGAACATCAATTCTAGCAACCAAAATAGTACATTACCTTCGGGCTGACAGCAAGAGTTGTTCCGCATCTGTGTACATGCCCCTCTCAATTAGAGAACATGCAGTGTTGTATGCCAACTCAAAACTGCTAGTTGCTTTGACCCTAAGTGTATCCAGCATTCTTTGTACTTCAGATGCCCTCCCAGAGGCAACCAAACCAGCAACAGAGTTTATTTCTATGGAGTCTATCTTGGATTTTTGAAGCTTCTGATAGATATCCATGCAAGCATCCATTTTTCCCAGACGATACAGAATCTGAGACTCTAACAGCATTGTTGCAGAATTACCCTCTTGACGTTTCAAGGACTCCAAAGCTTCATCGAGTTTGTTCTGTCTGTATAAGCAGTATGCCTATTTACAGATAGGAAAAGCACAAATAAGAACATCAATGAGGCATTTAGGATGCTCTTGGAGCATTGTATTTGAGCACATGTATAATTGAAACTCTAAAATAGATTTAAGGAAGAAAATCTTGAGTTAAATAAATATATAATTAAACATGCAGGCTGTTTTCATTTGATTGAGCCCACGTATGAACCACTTAAGATGCTAAGATGCTCAAAATTGAATGCGAAGAGAGATTTGACTAGTGTGAAAAACTAACATTTCTTATCAAAATAAAAAATTTATTGATGGGTAATAGGCATATCCCAAGTCGAGAAATATAGAAGAGCAGCACCTAGGCATGATTGTCTAGAGATACCAGGTATTCATGACTATTTATACCATTGAAATCTATTACAACTGACTAGTGTAGTAAAGTGTTACAAAAAAAAAAAAAAGGTCTAAGCTTGTCCATTTCAAAAATTAACATGTGAACAAAGAAAAGCAAATCCTTGAATTTGAGAATAACAGGCAGATAGATAGTACTTAAATTCAAAGGCAATCTGAATCACCTTCCAAGAAGCATCAAATTTTGCAAATATTGGTCATTTCTACTTGATTTTTCTCCTAATAGTGACTAAACAACTTGTACTTTTTTTTAGATGAATAACTACATGTGGTATTTAATGAGACAGAAACACGTTACCAGCAAAACTAAAGAGAGATCACAAACTGAATGATCTACGAGCACGTGCGCACACACAAGAATATTACTGTAATAAGAATTTTAAAATCAACCTTTGTAGGGAAGTAATCAATATTACGACAATGAAACTTTTATGAGTATTGAGTTTTTTTTTTTGAAAAAAAACGAGTTTGATGTATTCTTCCTCTTCCATCTTATTTCATTTTATTTCTGCTATTTATCAGGCTAGGATCATTAGAATTGGCTAAAGCCAGAAAAATAAGCATAATGTCACAGAGTCGCTTTTCTTGATTGGAGTGCCTCTCTTGGGAAAATCTTTTTTATTTTTATTTTTATTTTTTTATTTTTATTAGTAAAATGAAAGTTTTATTGATACGAATGAAGTAGGCGAAGCCCGTGTACACATGACGTATACAAAAAAAACACCTAAATACACTATAGGAACCAGATTTTTTTTTTTTTTTTGATAAGTAAAAATATTATATATATCAAAAGGAGTAACCAAATACACTGGACGTATACAAGAAAACACCTAACCCATACTAGAGAGCTCCTAAAGACCCAAAAAGCCCGTGAAAAACTACCCAAAATACACCAAGTCTGAATTGGAATAAAAACACACCTCCCCAACCCCAACCCCTTGTTTCCCGTAAGACTAATACTCCACCCAAAACTCCCTCTACGAAAATGTCTTCATGATGCCCTCCCTTCAGTCTTCCCTTGACTTTCACTACCACCCTTAGTGTTGTAGTTGATTGCCCAAGAAAGACGCTTTAACTTTTTGCTTTTCTTAAAACTTGATTTGGTTTCAAGCGAGTGACTCGCCTCAATCATAGTGAGTAGTGCTTTAAATTGATCTTCACATCCTACATGTGAGAACCCCACAATACGCTGAATCTCGTTAATCTTATGCAGAACTTAATCCGATGGTGAACCCACTATATTGTTTATCAGAGGGAGAGAAACCAACTGCACTTCTGACCCTAGACATTCCTCCTCACAAGGCACCAATGACAAGCCCATTATTTCCTCCCCGCCATATCCTACATTCAAATCACGAACCTCCTCAACAGCTATATGGTTGATGTCCATTGTTGCTGTCACCAGAAATTAAAGACAGAAAATCATGAACACTTGTTCCATTAAGCATAGTGGCTGAAAACCAAAGCAATAAGGTGTGTACAAAGAAGTTCCGAAGTTCCTCCATCGTGCGCTTCCTATCTTCAATGCACTAATCATTCCTTTCCATCCAAAAACACCGCATAATGCACAAAGGAGTCATCCTCCAAACTGCAGTCACTTGGGGGTAGCCTTGAATATTCTTCCAGCAGGCTAATAAATCCCCCACCCTCAAAGGCATAGCCCAAGCCACCCCAATTCTTCTAAAGACCTCACCCCACAACTCTCTTGTCACCTCCATAACCATTTCCTCTCTTGGGAAAATCTTGACCATGGTCAACTTGAGAAAGTGTTAACTTATTGTTATGGATTGGTGTTATATGCGTAAGAAAAGTGGTGAATCTATGGACCATTTATTACTTCATTGCGAGGTGGCAAGGGTTTTTTTTTTTTTTTTTTGATAAGTAAAATGTAATTTTATTAAAGAAGAATGTATAGGAGAAGCCCATGGCAAGGGTGTTATGGGATGAGATCTTTAGCAGGACCGGACTTGCATGGGTGATACCCAGGAGGGTGTTGGATCCCTTTGCTTGTTTGAAAGGCCTTCAGGCCAACCCATATTTTGTTGCTATATGGAGAATGATTCATTTATGTCTTATGTGATGCATTTGGCTTGAAAGGATGATTCAAGCTTTGATGATCGGGAGTGCTCTTTAAATGAGCTTAGAAGTTTCTTTTTCCACACCTTATTTCTTTGGGTTTCTATTATTGTACTCAATGGATCTAGTTCTCAAGATGTTCTTATATCTTTTTCTAGCTCCTAACTTCTAACTAGGTGTTCTCTTTCATATACTCCCTGCATACTTCCTTGCGTACTTGGACAATGCCTATTTCCTTAATTCAATAAAACTTTATGTCACTTACTAAAAAAAATAATCATAATGTCAACGCAACGCGCGCCTAGTGATTAAAATTTCTCCATTTTGACCATAATCCACCAATGTAATAAGGTTCATCCATATTTATGTACCGCAATGCATATCGACATCAAGTAACACACAAGGCGACCCTAAATCATTTAAGATGGGATTATAAACCGAATCAAATGCGTGAAATTACGGACCTTGAAGAAACCAAAATCGAACGGAACCTTCTGGGAGGATTGAATCATCGACAAAGCGTCCTCGATCCTATCGTCCTTAATCAACGCCACAACCTTGCACCGAATCGCGTCCTCATCACCGGGTGCGATCGAAAGAACTGCACAGAAATTAAAAAAAAATACAAAAAGAAAATCTAAATGACGAATTTGTAGGAGGCAAAAGTGAACATGAGAATTGAACCTTGATCCGCGACTTTGGCAGCCTGTTCGAAATCAGATCTCTGGATGTGCTTGCTAAGGGAAGTAAAGAGATCCTCGATGGCGGGGGGAGGCTGTGACGACGAAGGAGACGGTTTCGGTTTGTCTTTGGGCTTTGGAGCCATGGATTTTCTAGTACGTAAGAGATTTAAACGTGATAAACTCGATTGCTAAACAGATGAGAGGAAAAAAAAATGGAGACGGAGGTTCAGGTGGAGGCTGGAGAGAGGTGTGGCGATGGGATGGCTATCTTCGATTTGTACTCTCCAGGGCTCCTAGCAGTCTTCTACGAGTTCTTCATTGCCTTCTCGGAATCTCGGGATATTGCCTCACGGGTCGGGTAACACCCGGTTGACCCACCATTTGGTGGGCTTGTGGCTACCACTTGAACGTTTGAATGTTGAGAAAAATGAGAAAAAAATGTGAGTTTTTTACAGAAAGCTTGAGATGAAATTTAATAGATTTTTGTAAAAGTTAAGGTCTTAAATAACGATTTTAAATAAGGAGCGTGCCAAATTGTTAATATGAATATTAAATTTTTTAAAATGATATAAATAAATGGAATCATTAGACTAAAAAAATTATAAATAAATTAGAATTATACTATATAATTTTTAAAAAATTATAAATAAAGTAAAATTATACTATATATTTTTAAGAACAATGCTAGGGTGCACACCAAATGTGCATCCCAAATATGCACACTAGTGCAAATGGAATTTTTTTAAAAAATATTTTTTAAACATCCTTAACCATTAAAAAAATACAAATTTACTAATAATTACTTTCTTAACCATTAAGAAAAAAATAAAATAAATTAAAATACACCAGTGGGCATATTTAGAAGCCATAATATCATTTTCCTGTATTTAATATATAAATTTTTTGTATGGCTAATTTCGTTCATCTTTCTTAGTAGAATTTATTGAGGCCCCATATAAAGTAGGGGTGCTACCCGCCCCTTACAGGGTAGGGCCACCCCTTCCCCGCACCCCACCCCTCATGGGGTGGGGGGTTGGATTTTCACCCCTGTCCCCCGCCCCCGATGGGTGGGGTGGATTCCCAATCTGCTCTGCCTCATGCCTATTTAAAAAATGGACTATGTTTCACTAGGTTTAAAAATTATTCATAGGTTCAAAAGTAATTAAAAATACATTTTTAAACCCAAATTGTAAATTTAAATTGTGTAAATATGACTATAATTTAAAAATTATGTTGTTTTTAAATAGTTTTTAAATTTACTTTGTGAACAAGTCTAACAAATTATAATATATGTTTATATATACATAATTTGTAAAATATAAATATATATTTATGTTTATATATATATATATATATATATATATAAACATATAAGCGGGGGAGGGGCAGGGGAAATTAGAGGCGGGGTTGGACCCTCCCCGCCCTTCGCCCCTGCTAGGGGTGCTAGATGCTGGGCGGGAGCCCCATCCCCGGCATAGGTGGAGCGGGGTTGCCTACCCCGCCATGTAGGGGAGTAGCGGACCGGGGTGGGGTAGCGGGGTTCAGGGCCCCGTTGCCTAACCCTAATATAAACATCGCAAATGAAAATAATAATAATAATAATAAGGCTCCGTTTGGATAGTAAAATTGTTTAATCTCATATGATTTCATTATTATAACTTTTTCAAATTCTCACACAAAATATAATAAACAATTTAACTTTTTTAAATTGTAAAATAATAATAATATTCTAACAATATTTTATTCAACTTTTAACTTTCATCACATCTCATCTCAACTTACTATCCAAATGACACATTAAAGAGCTACAATTTTTACCTTAAAACTTAAAAGTCATTTTGGCCTCCTAAAATAAAAGTCCAAGTCTACAAAAACCTTAAAATATATATTCATGATATTTTAAATAAAAGTTGAAATCTTGTTAAAAGTATGTGAGGTGCATTGCATTCTTAACTTTCACGAACGAGAGTGTGTAACTTTGTATTGCATGTCCCGACGTTTCAAACTCAGTCAAATTCCAAGAGAGTTTGGAGGCGTCACAAAGGGTCTATCGGTGTGGAGAGGACTATTGTAGGGGTTCACAGTGGCTAGACAACTATGTTGGTGTTTCCGATTGTTTTCCTATGATAGTTTTCACTTCTCAAAACTTTAGAAAATATTGTATTTTCCATAAAAAAGATATATATATATATATATGTAGAGAGAGAGAGGGGGAGAGAGAACTAGTTTGATTTTAGGGTATTGGGCCATTAGCTCGTTGGGAAGCATGAAAAGAATGGAAGTCAAACAAAACGAAGTTTCTAAATTACCAGTTTGTCATCACTTTTTGAAAAATTTGAAGTAGTAAGAAAATAAGGAAGATGTGTATGTACATCGTTGGAAGAAGATCAATACATATAGTTCTCTAGAACCCTCTCACTCTCATTTTCATTTTCTCTATTGCCTTCTTGATTCTTATAGACATGCAAATCGTAGGTTATCTAATACTCTTATTCTCTTATTCCTCAAAACTCATTTACATATATTGTCTTTAGTGGCTATTTTGTAGCTTATTTGGTTGCATATGGGATTTGACGCGGACGTTTTCATGTACACAAGTTGGGGGTTTTCTCTTATGCTTACTCTTCCTTCTTGATCCTCAATGTTTCTATTTTATAGTGGTAATGAAATTACTTTAAACTAAAATAAAGTTAATTCTTTTAATATTTACTTGTTATAGCTCAATTTTGCAATATTTCATTTACAATATAGTCTTATTTAAACTTGCAACATTAATGATATTAATTGAAGATTTTTAATAAAGGAACAAATAATGTTGCTAGTAGAAAAGATTCAAATATACAAAAGAAACATATATTGTAATGTTTTCTGCGTTGGTTTGAATAGTTTAGTTTTATTTTATGCTCGATGAAAATATCATCTCTCAAAAAGCCAAGTGGGGTATTAGGCAAAGTTTTGGATTTCATTCTGGTAGCCATTTCAGTTGATGTATTGGAACCGAATATTTTGGTATTGGTACGTTACAGTGTACCATTTTGGAATAGTCGTTGCATAGATAAGTATATATAAATATATATATTTATATGAACTATATTCCAAAATAAGTGGGAAAAAAATAACATCTAAGAAATAATTATTTTGATGAATATCAATAAACACAAGGCAAAACATTTTTCAAAACCTAGACAAAGGGACAACCTGGAAGTTTCAGTCTTCTATTCCACAAACAACAATATTTTAATTAATAAAAAAACTAAATTCTAGGCAATAATTACTTTCTTATTGAAGAAAAATAAATTTATTCTTATTAAAAAAAATAATTAATCATTTTGTTCATGGAATTTGTATCTGACCATTTTTTTTTTTCACTTGTTTTTCTATATGACATTTCTCACTTCTCAAAACTTCACAAAAGTACCATACTACTCATAAAAAGCATAGAGAGAGAGAGAGAGTTTTTGAATTTAGGATATCCGGCCATGAGCTCATTGGGAAGGGGAAAAGAATGGGCGTCGAATAAAAAAAATTCAAAATTACTAATTTGCCCTCACTTTTCAAAAGATTTAAAAAAATGCCATATATATAAATTTCGAACGAAACTCAACCCATAATTTGGCTAAAATACCATAATCAGGCCGAAATGGGTCAAATGGACCAAAATGTACAAGATTTGATTTGTAAGTACTAATCATCCCATCAAGCTTTGTCGGTTACTGTTCCTACACGAGAAATTCTGATGCTCTCGATTGAAAGGGCCGGAACGAAAATTAAAACACCGGTATTAGGAAATATTGTCTTGAGGTTTTCCTATATTGGGATTGACGTATTGATCATGATGGTTAGGGCTGTTAAAAAAAATGACAAACAGACCGGTTCAGTCGGTTTGAGTTTCCGAGAACTCATTGATGGTGGTGCCTTGAATACAGTTAAAATTAAAAAGAAACGTGGTAAGTGATATAGGGCTAGCATTTTTATTTTAAAGACTTTTAAATACATAGCATTTTTTTTTCTTTGTTTTTATTAGCGTTACATTGCATTTCTACTATTATGGTTTTGGTTGATGTTTAAGAAAACAAACTTGGCACATTTGATACGTGTGTGTATAGTAAATCATTCACTTTAGGAAACAAAATATGAGAACTCATAATTATATTATATATAGACTTGCCAAAGAAAAAAATTTGAGATTACAATTTTATTAGAATAAATATAGATAGAAGTCATTATTGGGAATATCCATTTTGTACACATGATGTGGTATCATCTAGACCACACATCTTCTCAAGTGAGTGTTGGGAACAATCAACTAGAAGCAGCCATGTAGTGAGTGCAAAGTATGCACTGTTACAATTGCTTCTCTCTAGCATTGTCAACCCAATACTATTGCGAAAAAGAGTGAACAAAGTGCTATCCATATTCATATACCAAGACTTTTTATTATATCCAATATGAGAGGATTAGGAATGAGGAAGAGTATCCTTTCAAAACAGTTCAGTAACATTGTCAACCCAAGATTGAGGAACAACTATTTATAAGAAATTAAAATTTTCATTTCTTATGAGATTTTTCTCCTAAAATTATATAACTTGATCTTATATCCTCTAGAAACTCCTTGCGGCGAGGATTGGTGGAGTCGTAAAGATAGATCACAGGAATGAAGAAGAGTTTCTTATGAGTAAACAGTAAGTGAAAGACGTAATATTGACTTCAAAATTTTGATTACAACCAGTAACTGATGGGTAATATTGACTACAAAATTATTTTGTCAAAGAGTGGTGAATCTATGGATATGGTAGCATTGCTCGAAATTCAAATCTTCCAATACAAGAAATGAAACTTGATTTTCAAAACCTATTGTCAAATCCTACCCAGAAAGTAGCAGATTGGTAGAATATGTTTATGCTATCATTGATTCATGTAGAATACCACATATGTAGTATGCATATGAAGTAATTCAAATCTACATTCTTCATTATTACAATTGAGTCATTAGCTGGATAGTAGGGTAAATGCAAAAAATTATATGCATTGAAGATAAAGAAATCATATATTAAGGGATTCAAATGATTGGGGTAAAAGACATCCTTGCGCTAAGTTTGTTAACTGTTGAGGCTTGCCACAGACTGACAAGAAGTTAAGGCCAGCGAAAGCAAAACAGGCCATCAATGTCTACTAGGTTTCTTTTGCTAATGCCATCTTTCAAGTAAGCTTTAGGTCTTTGATTTGGGACATGTTACTAATATTTCTTCTTGCATCCTAGCTTTATGATGTTGGTTTTGTTGGTTGGTAGTGTGCCTTTGCTTGTTGGAGTTGTTGTTACTCCTGCTGGTGGGTATGAGATTTGTGATTGCAAAAGTTTAGATCTACTATTTTCTTGGCCTATGCTTTCTGGAATTGCCTCTTTTCATGTTCCCACTTTGTTTTGGCCGATTAACAAGGACACAACCTTAGTGCATGCTATATGCTGGTTAGACTACTATGATTTAAGAAAGTATTACTATTTTTCATGACCTTGTTGCGTAGTACTGGTCAAACTTGGAATATTAACTGTTATTTTCTCATTATTATTTATCTCTTGGCTTCACCGATTGTTGTCAAGTAAGAACTACGTGCCACCTATGTGGCAGCGCATGGAACCCACACATACTTATTTTGTTAGTATTCTTTGGGTTTTCTACATAAATTTGTATAAATTTATTTACATTTTATTTTCGATACATATATCATCTCGAACAAAATTAGGTGGGTGTATTAGGAAAATTTCTGGATTACACTTTGGTGGTTCTTTCGGTTGAGACATTAGAATGGAATATTTCGGTATCAGTATGTTTGGTGCACCGTTTCGGAATAGTTATTCCTTTAAAGAAAAAATTCTAAGCAATAATTACTCCCTTTAAAAGAATAATTGCCAATCATAAATTTATTCCTATTGAAGAAAAATAATTAATCATTTTGCTTGAGGGGTTTGTCTCCAACCAATTTTTTTTCACTTGGTTTCCTATGACATTTCTCACTTCTCAAAACTTCACATAGGTACTATACTCTCCATAAAAAGCATACAGCATGATAGACAGAGAGATAAAGAGAAATATATATAGTTTATTTTAAGATATAGGGCCATTAGCTCATTGGGAAGGGGAAAGATAAGGGGCGTCGGACAAAACAATGTTTCAAAATTAGCTTATCAGGAAAAGGCTAAAGAATGGGTGCTGGATAAAACAAAATTTTGAAATTACACTTTTGTCCTCACTTTTTGAAAAATTTTAAGTAAGCCACGTATATAAATTTTAAAATGTATAGAATTTGATTCGAAACGAATCACACACCTATTTTGTTAACTTTTAACCCTAAGTCCCAAGCCACTGCCCAAAAAAAAAAAAAAAAAAAAAACACTTGGGGTTTAAGTAACTTGTAACTTTCTGTTTTGTTTTCTGAACTTGAACTTGTATCATGTATAATGCATAAAAAAATATCTTCTAGAAGAAAGATTGAATGCTTGATGGAAGAGAGAAGAGGAAAAAAAAATAAAAAAGGAAAGGAAAGAAATGAAATTTTGCCAATGACGATCATTATTGAGAGATTTAATTACATCCCTAATTTTAGATTAGTACTACTATAAAACAGTTTCTGTAAGTGGTTTTCTATATTTGGTCTTGGGTGTTAGGAATGCTTTTGAAATACTTTAATTTTCTCCATTTTGAAAGTTAGATAAATCTATTGTCTTTGTCCATTTTCTATGAGCATGTTCTTCACTAATGTAGTGTCCTGCACAAACTCTGCCAAACCGCCCAATCCTAGCTAACAACAACCTGCTCTCATGTGGACCTCTCAAGTGCCATCATTGGTGTGCACGTGGGCCACATGTTGTCGTTGTACCAAACATCCACAACTCTTTATATGCCTATTTTTGTTATTTTTGGTTTTCCTGTTGGATCTTTTTTCTTCTTAAATCATTTCACTTATTTCCAATACTTATTTTCTTTTATTTTTCTTTTTCCTTTGTTTTCCTTGTGTTTTTATTTTTTTTAGGAAAGAAGAATCTCAAAATTTTTGATTTCAAACTACCAACCACTGCCATGCACCTCACTAATAGGTTGAAGGCTAGTTGACCTAGTTTCATCTATACCATTGGTGTGCTTCACCGATTGTCGTCGAGTGGGGCCCTCATGCCAACTATGTGGCAGCGCTTGGAATCCACACACATATTTTATTAGTATTTTTTTTTCTACATGGATTTGTATACTTTAATTTTTATTTTATCCTTGATGCATATTTCATCTTTGTAAATATTAAATGGATTTATTAGGCAAAGTTTTGTATTACGTTTCGATCGCTACTTCGGTTGAGACATTGGAATGGAATATTTGTATGAGTACGTTTGGCGTACCGTTTCAGAATAACTATTCCCTTAAAAGAAAATATTCTAGGCAATAATTACTCCATTTAAAAGAAAACTTGCCAATCACAGATTTATTCTTATTGAAGAAAAATAATTAATCATTTTGTTAGTAGGTTTGTCTCTAGCTAGGGTTGTTTTTTGTTTTGTTTTGGGTTTTTTTTTATTATTATTATTATTTTATGACAGTTCTTGCTTCTCAAAACTTCACAAAACACTATACTCTCCATTAAAAGCAGACAACGAGAGAAATATGTCTACTTTGATTTTAGGGTATCGGGTGATCAACTTATCCGGAAAAGGGAAAAATAATGGTCGCCCAACAAAACAAAGTTTCGAAATTACTAGTTTGTTATAACTTTTCAACAAATTTGAAGTACATAAAAAAAAGATGTGTCTGTTCATTGTTTGAAGAAGATCACCATATATATAGTCCTCTCTAATTCCACTCTTATTTTGATTTTTCTACTGGCTTCTTGGTTGAAATAGACATACAAAGCATAAGTTCTCTAAGTCTCATATTCTCTTCTCCCACATAACTCATTTACATATATAAATATATATATATATATATATTCTTCACAATAATTACTCACTTTAAAGAAAAATTGCCAATCATAAATTTATTCTTATTGAAAAAAAAATAATAATTTTGTTTGTTGGGTTTATCTCCAGCCAATTTTTTTTCCTCTTATTTTCCTATGACAGTTTTCACTTCTTAAATCATCACAAAAGTATTATCTATACTCGCCATAAAAAGCATATATATATATATATATATATAGAGAGAGAGAGAGAGAGAGAGAGAGAGAGAGAGAGTTTGCTTTTAGGGTATCAGGCCATCATCTCATTGGGAAGGGGGTAAAGAATGGGCTCCGGATAAAACAAACTTTTGAAATCACCAGTTTGTTCTCAGTTTTCAATTTTTTTTTTTAAATGTCACGAATATAAATTTCAGACCAACCCCATATTTTGGCACAAATATTAGAATAATGTTGTAATGGACTAAAATGTATGGAATTTGATCCTGAACAATTAATGACATACCTATTTTGTTAAATTTTAACCCTAAGGATGCAACCCCACACCCAAAAAGAAAACATTTGGGTTTATGAAACTTGTTACTTTTTGTTTTGTTTTCTAGACTTGAACTTGTATCATGTATAATCCATAAAAAGTATCTTCTAGAGGAAAGGTTGAATGCTTGATGGAAGAGAGAAGATAAAAAAATAAATAAGAAGGAAAGA
This sequence comes from Juglans microcarpa x Juglans regia, assembly GCF_004785595.1. NCBI lineage: Eukaryota > Viridiplantae > Streptophyta > Magnoliopsida > Fagales > Juglandaceae > Juglans > Juglans microcarpa x Juglans regia. Next base: position 22,313,609 of record NC_054598.1, read on the forward strand.
AATAGAATTTTGTTAAAAAGATGAACATTATTGCGAGATTTAATTGCATCCCTAATTTTGGTTCAATACTGGTAATTTTGGGTGTTGGAAATGCTTTTGAAATACTTTAATTTTCTCCATTTTGGTTTGAATTTTAGAAGTTAGAGAGATCTATTGTCTTTATCCATTTTCTACAAACATGTTCTTTACCAATGCAGTGTCCTCCACAAATTCCGCTAAACCCGTCCAATCCTAGCTACCAACCACCTACCCTCATTTGGATCCCTCAAGTGCTTTCATTGGCATGCATGAGGGCCACAGTCTTCACCGCTCAACCCATCGCAACTCTTTGAATGCCACGTTTTTCCTTTAAATTATTTCACATATTTTTCAACTATTTTTTCCCTTTTTCCTTTATTTTCCTTGTGTTTTTATTTTTTGTAGGAAAGAAAAATCTTAGAGTTTTTGCTTTCTAACTACCAACCATTGCCACACACCTCACTAATGGGCTAGAGGCTAGTTGAGCTAGCTTCCTCTATACCATCGGTATGCTTCCTTGATTGTTGTCGAGTGGGTCTTTCTTGCTAACTATGTGGTAGCGCATGGAACTCATGCACACTCTATTTTGTTAGTATTCTCTAGGTTTCCTAGATGGGTTTGTATAATTTAGTTTTTATTTTATCCTTGATGCATATTTTACCTCACAAAATATTAAGTGGGTGTATAAGACAAAGTCTTGAATTACGTTTCGGTGGTCATTAAGTTGAGACATTGGAACATAATATTTCGGCATCGATATGTTTGATATACCATTTCGGAATAGATATTCCCTTAAAGAAAAAAATCTAGGCAATAATTATTCCCTTTCAAGAAAATTTGCCAATCATAAATTTATTCTTGTCGAAGAAAAATAATTAGTCATTTTGTGAGGTCCCTATTTTGTGGTTTTTATTATTTATTGGCTCCTTTATTTCAAATTGTTTTATTATTGGGTCTTACCATTTTATTTTATTATTACTAAGTTGTTGTGTATTTTTTTTTATGTGCCCTTTTATTTTTGTTTTGGTCTTTTACGGATTGGACTCTTAGTGTTGGTGGCTTTGTGTGTGTATTATGTTGGGCCGAGGGTGTGTGTGTGTGTGTGAAGGACCCAGCCCATGTGCATAAGGGGAGCCCAGCCCTTGGCCGAAAAAAGGTGTCATTTTGCTCAGCCCCTTAGGGCTTCATCGCAAACACCCCTGCGTTGCTGCCCCTCTTCTTCCTTCTTCTTCTTTTCTTTCTTCTTTTTACTTCTTATTCCCTTTGCCCGTGACCTTTCCTTTGCACCACCGCTCTCACGGGAAGCGAGCTCGAGCCATGCTTCCACCACTGCGAGCCTTCCCCACCGTCGTTTGTGCCACCATCCCTTTCCCCTATCCGCGAAGCCACGCGCCACGTTCTTTCCACTTTTCCCGTCTGAAACCGTCACACGTCTGCAATAGAGATAGGAAGGACCAAAGTCATAGCAGGCTTGGGTTGAGTAATAAGAGTTAGTAGTTGAGTTTATTTGCTTGAGTCTTGTTGAGTCGGGCCATGGCCCATTTATTGTTTGTTATATTTTGATTATGGCTTTATGTTTCCAATGGAGTAAGTGGCCCGTGGCCCAAGAGATAAGTCATATGTAGTAGAATTAGAGACTTGTAAGGATATCCAGAGTCATTAATGAAAATCTTTTCCTATTCTCTTTTCTCTGTTTCTCTTGGAGGCTAGGTCAACCTCGAATCTAACCATTTTCTTTACATTTTCTCTCATTTTAGTTATCCAAACACTACCCATCAGGTGTGTTACAAGTGGTATCAGAGTTAGTCTTTCCTTAGATCGGCTTTATCAATCAATGGAAATAGAAAACATTATTTCATCCTTATTCAATATCAGAGACCAAGTCGAACAATCACAACAACATTTAGATGTGATTTTGCAGACATTTAAAGATGTCAAGAACAACCTTGAAGATTTTTAGAACAACTTCAATGAAGAGTTCTCAAATCTGGAAAGCCAACTCTATACTCTACAAGAAGATGAAAAATATACATCAACGATGGAAAAAAAAATGAGATATTCAACCCCGCTTAGCTTACTCTTTCTCATGTTGCCATAAATCCTGTTAAAAAGCAGAAACATTTTCCACCGTTCTCAGATCAACCCCTCCGAATCTCGTGTCCTTCTTTCCCTCTTAGAATTATTGTCCATTTTCTTCATTTCTTTCGGTTGTCCCCGGCAACAAAGACTCATTAATCATAAGAGGTGTAACTAAAGGCGTAACGGGTCCGGTCCGGTCTAGTTTTAGACAAAATTTAGGACCGAACAGGTATGTACCGGTTTTACATTTTTCAAAACCGATTACGCACCGATTACCCTTTTAAACCGGTACTTCCGATTTTATCAATTTTCAATCCGATCCGGTCTGGTTTTCCAGTTTATATATGTAGTAACAAAAATAAACATCGTAATAAAAGCAGCTATAACTATATAATTATTAATAACTAAACCAAAGGTGGGGAGCTTAATGGAGGCAACCTGTCCAACTACTATATTTTACTTCATTCAGTGTCAAAGACCAAGTACAACCATTCTTTCACTATAAACATCCATATGCTATAGTGGGTTTATATATGCTAGAATATATATATATATATATATATATATATTAATATTATAAGCTCCAATTAATTTCTTCACTCAATCCATATATGAAAGTCTCCTATCTGCATGCATATGTTAATTTCAAAGTAATTTCTTATATGCTATTATTCCTTATTTTATTTTTATTTATTTATGTTGAGCCTTCACAGTTTAAAACAATATGAGATGTTGTAATATGCAGATGCAGATGATAAAATCATTTTGGAACATACAAGAGAATAATGAGATTTTTGACTTAGCAAATGAATCGATGATAATGATATGCAGATGTAGATGATAAAATCAGTTTAAAACAGATGACATGCAATGGAGCAAAGCCACTTGAAAGCTTTCATTCAACTCAGAATCTCAGATGCTTAATCAAACAAAACAAATAGAGCTTTAGGCTAACGTGGTCCTTAGAAAAAAAAAAAAAAAAGGAAGTCCACAACCCAAACATATCATTGCAGATTAAACAAACAGAGCTTTAGTGCTTCATTATTGAGTATTGACGTTAGACAAATAAAGATCCTCAAGAAAAATTACCGTCAAAGCAGAGAGATGTGAGAGAGGGGCTGCCGACTGCGTGAGAGATGGGAGGGCTGCGTGAGACGCTAAGAGAGTGAGGAAGAGAGGTGAGGCTGGGAACGTTGGATGTAGAGAGGCTGTGAGAGGGCAGAGATGGAGGCCATGAGTCACAAAGAGGCAGAGAGTGAGGAAGAGAGGGGCACCGACGGAGGGACTGGAGGATGTGACGGAGGCTGTTAGCCTGTTACGCGCGGCGCAATTCTTGGAGAGGGGGGGGGATCTAGCATTTCTAAGGGAGAGGGTGGGAAACTGAAACTGAAAGTAAAACAAAGCTTTCGGGAGGGAGGGGGAGGGGGTGGGTTTGGGGGAACGAAATTTGAGGGTTTGGGGGGAAACGACGCCGTTTCTTAGAGTGATTAAATACCATATAATATATATATATATATATATATATTTTATTATAGTGATTTAACCTATTAAAAAAAATTGTTTTAGGCTTATAGTGATTTAATATAGATTACTATAAGTATATTGTATAACTATAGTCTATATGAGACTATTAGTATTAATAATTTAGTATATATATATTAGACTATTAGTATTAGTTATAGCTATAGAATATATAAGACTATATAATAGTATTAATATCAGATTATTAGTATAGCTATATATTAATATTAGTTATATATTAGTGTATTTATATAATATATTAGACTATATAATAGTATTAATATTATACTATTAGTATTAGTATATATATTAGTATTAGTTATAGTGATTTAGACTATATATTAGTATTTGTTAATTGCTATAGTGAATTTAATTTATTATAACTATATTATTGATAGTATTATAGTGATAGTATTAGTATAGTAATTTACTATTTAGTATAGTGATTTATATACTAATTTATACATAGACTTAAAGTATATTACTAATAGTAATATAATATTAGACTCTAATATTATTATAAATATTAGTATTAGACTATTAGTTATAGTGATTAGAATAACTATATATTAGTATTTATTAATTGTTATAGTGAGTTTAATTTATTTTAACTATATCTAATTTATACATAGACTTAAAGTATATTACTAATAGTAATATAGTACTAGACTCTAGTATTAGTTATAAACTTATAGTAATTTAGTATAGCTATATAATGTATTAGACTATATAATAATAATAATATTATACTATTAGTATAGTTATATATTAGTATTAGTTATAAACTTATATATTAGTATAACTATAATAATAATAATATTATACTATTAGTATAGTTATATATTAGTATTAGTTATAAACTTATATATTAGTATAACTATATAATATATTAAACTATATATAATATAATTTAATATATATTTTTATGTTTAAAGCATATGATCAATTAAATTTTCATCTTTAAAATTAAACTTTTATTTTATAAATTATATAACATTATCTTATATATAATTATATTAATAACATATGATCAAACAAATTACAAATATTCATATTTAAGATTAACATTTTATGTTATAATTTATAATTTATAAATTATAAGTTGAAATTATTTTATATATGATATATATTTATATATATTATATATACAATTTTCACATATAATTATATATTATATATAAAACTTATATATAAAAAATATTTTGTATAATATTAATTTTGTATAAAATTTATATATAAAATATTAGTTTATATATATATATATATTTTTTTTTTCCAATTGGTCCGGTCTAGGAAATTATAAAACTAAAATTGAATCGATTTTAGTCGGTTTTCCTAATATACAAATCGGTCCCGGATTAGACCTGTTCAAAATCAGAAAAACTGGTCTGATCCACTCCAATCCGGTCTTTTCGTATAAATTTACACCCTTAAGCATCATGGAAGTTAGATCTTGGTGGCGTTGATTAAGCCCAAAAGACACGGTAAGTCACCGATCTCTTAAGGCAGTGGGAGTTGATGAAGACAACACCGTACAGGGACAAACAGATCATGGATCTGTCACAGGGTTTGTCAGTGAAGCAGAGTAAGCACATCATTGTAGCTCCTCCATCACAGTCCATCTTCAAAACACTCCATTCTCACTCACATATCACAGTCCTTTGACTCAGCTTCCACCTACCAGATTTTCAACCCTTACCTCACTATCTCAGACAACACCCACATCATTTCCTCCTTAGTGATCTCAGTGTCACTTTAGACTTTCCGTCTTCCAACCTGAGGTTCTTTCTCGTTTGGGGAAGCCCGTTTCTGACTGTCTGCATCTTCGGCGACACTGCCATTTCGATATTGGCCATCCACGCCACTTTATCACTTTCTTCAGACATCGCGCTTACCAAGGATAAGAATTCGGCCGCACCCAACGATCCCCACCGGGTCAAGACGACCAGGTCGACCAGCCAAGAGTCGTCGCTGAGCCACTAGTTCGAGCTTTCTACGAACCTAGAGGAAGAAAGCTCAGAGAATTGCTCGGTTTTGATCTGGTGGTCTTCAACTTCTCCATCTAAGCCGGTGGTCGCTCGATTCTATGCCAATTCCAAAATCTCCAAGCTTCGATTTGACAAGGAACCTGAATCAATTTCTACCAGGAATGTTGATCTTCGAATTGCTCGTCTATTCAAATTGGGTCCTGTTCAATCCTTTTGCATATCTGAAGGTTCTGAAGCCAGCAAGGAGACATCATACTCAAGGGGGCTTGCCGAGAAAACAGCTACACATTCTGTGTATACGGGTAAGAAATTTTTTGTCCCTCAGTTGCTTGAAGATATGTCTGGAAAGGATCTGCAAATTGGAACATGCTGTAAGTCTTCTATGAAAATTATTGGAGGAGATAGTGGGTCCTGCGAGAGATTTCTCGCCATTTATCTGTTGAGCAGATTGATATTCATGATCACTTGGTAGTGGCTTCTTTTTACAAATTCTTCTTGAAAGGGTAATTTGCTACTCTATCATTGGGTTAGAGTGGTAAATGTAACAGAGTTGAGTGTAGCCCGTAAGGTGTTTGTTGGAATGTCAGATAAGAGTGTGGGTAGTTACTGGACCTTTTATCCTATGACGTGCCTTGCTAGGATTAACTTGGGTGTACCATTGTTCTTGTTGTTGAGTCATAAAGGAAGTGTGCTTAGAATGGGTGAGGAGAATCATGAATTTGTTTCAAGGTGTAGCAATGAAGACTTGGGTTTTAAAGGTAATAAATCACTTACAGCATGCATCAGTGATCAATGCCTTCTTAACTGGCATGCCCTTGATTATGAGTAGGTTTAAATGTTTGAGTATACATCTGTTATAAATGAACCTCAGTTGTTTGAGGTAATGCCGATAAGAGATTTGCTCTCTTGGAGTGTCCTGATAACGGAACTGATAGATGTTGTAGGCACTATGTGGTGGCTTGTGATTTCTATAAACATTCCTCTGTTGGTGGACATTGACTGTGTAATTAGTGCTGCCATATTTTCTGTCTTGGCCTCATGGGCTACACACCCTTTAACTAAGGAATTTAAGGTCGTTGGATTGCTAATTGTTGCAGCTGCAAGAGTTAAAGTGTCACCTTCTCTCGTCTTGGAGCTTTTGCAAGGGATTAGCTGTGTCATTAAAGACTACATTGGAATTATTAATGAAGATTCATTGAGGAAAAATTTGGTGCTTTATACTGGAACAATTGTAACTAAAGATGGAAAGGAGAAGAAGGTCACAATTGATTTTGAGCCATACAAGCCCATTAATGTGTCTCTTATCTTTGTAACTAGATCTGGTTGTGTTCCCTTGGTCAATCGAATGCCATTTTTCTCCAGCTTGCAGGTGGAGTAGATATATTTGGGTCCACTTCAGTGAGTGGTGTGGAGATACAAATGAGTGGCAATCATGAAAGAGCTAAAGTAGATGTTGCCCGAGGGATGTTTGACAAAATGCTGGAGATGGGTTTGGGGTATGCAACAACACCCATTGATGGGGTTATTATTGTGAAACATGAAGTGACTGTTAGTATAAAGAAAATTCTTATTTTTGACCTAGGTGGGGGGACAATGGTAGTCAAAGATACCGCACCTTGTGGACAAGGTGCTTCTATGGGGGATGATTTGTCACACGTCTGCAATAGAGATAGGAAGGATCAAAGTCATAGCAGACTTGGGTTGAGTAATAAGAGTTAGTAGTTGAGTTTATTTGCTTGAGTCTTGTTGAGTCGGGCCATGGCCCATTTATTGTTAGTTATATTTTGATTATGGCTTTATGTTACCGTTGGAATAAGTGGCTTGAAGCCCAAGACATAAGTCATATATGTAGTAGAATTAGGGACTTGTAAGGATATCAGAATCATTAATGAAATTCTTTTCCTATTCTCTCTTTCCCTTGGAGGTAGGTCAATCTCGAATCTTTATAGTTTCTCTCATATTTTCTAGTTATCCAAATACTACCCATCATGTGTGTTACAGAAACTGAGTCCCTCTGTCATGGCAGCTCACCGCTGCACATGGCCTATCTCGGGGTGCCACACGGTGGTCTCATGGAGACCCCGCACCGCCTCCCTTCACTAATCGCAGCATGTGCTGCTGTAACGCCCCGTTCCCGGAGGTCCGGAGAGTTAGCTCTTAATACCTAATATCAACTTAAATATCAAAACTATAAAATCCAGAAAATTTCATAAAATACTAATCCATTTAATGAATCCAAATATCTAAGTTCCTCCATGGGACAACAAAGAAATTCTCAATAACATAAATTAGAAATTCTCCAAAAACTCGAAAATATCTTTAACTCATCAAATCAAAATACCCAAAAAATAAATCAGTTTACTAACTATGACTATCAAATATGCACTTGTACCCTCAGACACTTATTCCACTACGATCATCACACTTTACTAAAACTTCCTACTCTTGTTCTCCAGTTGAACCATCAAAATTATCTGAAAAATATATGGAGATAAGGGGTGAGTTATCAACAACTCAGTAAGTAGAGAACATATGCTAGCGTGCAAATATGAGCATTCACAAAGTACAATATGCAGAACAAAATATTTACAGAGTTATTATACAGAACAAAACATGTTTTTAAAAGTAACAGTGCGATGATTTTAAGACAAGTAAAACCCAGAGTACTTTGGTATAACATAACCTGAGCATCATCATCACATCAAAACAGAGCATCTCATAGAGCAGAGATCATGTTTTACCCCCGTGGTAGGGTTGTGCTAACCCTAGTGGCCAAACCGGGCAGAGACAGAGGTGAAAGCTTTCCCTTATTCTTCTCGGAGCCCCGAGTGTGCACATAGGAAATATCACAATAAAACCACTTTTTTCCAAACTGGGTGCACTCAGAGACAGAGAAGTGGGTACCAACCCAAACAGAGCAGAGCATAACAGAGTAGAGACAGAGTCAGATACAAAATCAGTACACCATGCCAAAGGTTTCCAGATGCCATATTAAAATAAAACAGAGTACTAAAACATAATCAGATCATTCTCACATACTGAAAACAAAAGTCGGAGTATCTTTCTAAATCAATGCACAATTTTTTAGATTTTCAATATCGTTTTTTCTCAAATTTCAGATACAACATGACAAAATTTAGCTCATATCTACACAATGCATGTTAGAAAATATTTTCCCTTTTTCGTACAAATTTTATGAATAGTGCAAATAAGCGACTGAGGTTGGTTTTTTCCAAGTTCTCATTTCATCACAAAATATGCAAAGTTTTCAGAAAGTCAACCTCAGTCTTAATAATTCGTGTAAAACCTAGCATAAGAATCCCGCTTACCTGAACTTTTTAACTTTTCTGAATATTTCCATAATCATGCCGAATGAATACCAATTGTCACCTATACGGAATACTAAACGTTACTAAACTTCTAAAAGAACTGCTAAAACTCTCCATCTATTTATATTCATAATACGGATATGGCTTTGATAACTGTATAGTTATCAGAAATCTAATAAATATATTATCGTTAAAAATAATCTTAACTTATTATAATATAATTTTATCATGGAAAAACAACTTAAACTCATTTTGAAAATTAACATAATCATAATTAAAACTCATATCTCGATAAACTATTATTAAAACACTAACTTAATACTGCCAACCAGTAATCTAGTAGGAAGTCATAAATTTCTTAAGCAATATTAATTCATACAATATTCTTAATAATTCTTATATAAATAAAACATCATAAATTACTAATCATACCTAATTTAAAACTATCCAAGATCTGTTTCATATAAAAGGCTTTAAAGTGTTTTTTGTTATATATAATTTTAAACACTTACAATTTTCTACCAAAATTAAACCATAAAATTATTACTCAATAATATAATTAAAGTCTTTAATTATTTTCTATGAAATCAAGTTTAATATAAAAATATGCCTTTTGGACCATCTTATGACAAGGATGTTTAGGGAAAGAAAAAATATATATACAAGGGCTCTTCGGGTAAAACATGCATGGTCACAACAAAGAAAGAGCTACGAGATTAAAACTTCTAGAATTAGACCATGCATAAGGATCAGTCCATACTTACCGAGAGGGGTGGCCAAGGACGATGGGAGCGGTGGCTGGACGAGATCTACGGTGTATGGCTTGGTGGAAATGCACTGACAGCGAGAGAGAAAAAGATAGAATCCAAGAGAAAGAGGGAGAGGGAGTTACGGACCATGCAACGTGGGGGCTGCAGTTCGACCATGGAGTCTTGCCAGTGATAAGTGGTGGCTCCACTTGCGGGTTCACTGCTGGGCTACGGTGCATGGACGCCAAGTGACTATGCGGCTAGCATGGAAGCTGTGTTTAAAGGAACCATGCTCTTGGTGATGGGTTGTTGCGGCAGTTCGATGATGGGCGACAACGTGGTGGTTGTGCAACAACGGTGACTTGCAGTCATCTGGTGTGGAGGTGCAGCGACAACAGAAAGATGAGGAGGGGGAAACTGAGAGGAACCAAACACAGAGGGGGGAAAATGTTTGAGAGAGTGGGTGCTCTGTTTCGGCTTGACCAAAATAGAGGCCCTTGTATGTGCGTTGAGCCGTGCGCCTAGGCTGTTTCCATGGTGGTCAACAACAGAGGGAGAAGCTTTGTTTGGTTGGGGTATAAAGCATGGGGCAGGTGACCACGGCGTGAAGGGAAAAGAATATGGCGGCTTATACTCGGTGATGCATGGTGTTTTTTTTTTTTCTTTCGGGTAACTGCGCAGTGTTAGTGCAAGATGGTAACGGTGAGAAGAATGTTGGCATTTCGCAGTGGCTATCAGAGGGAGAGAGTCTATTCTGAAGAGGGGAGTTGTGATATGGGGATAAGGAGTTGAGGAGAAACCGTAGAGACGTGGAGGTTTTGGAAACCGGGGTGGAGCAAACTTCGGGAGTAAAGAAAACTGAACGGGGAGAGAAGAGATTGGGGAAAGCAATTGAAATGTGAGGAGGGAGATCTTGCTAAAACGGCGTCGTTCCCTCATGAAAGGTTGGGTTTCCATACTAACTGGGTTTGGGTTTTAGGGGCTGGGTATTACATCCTCCTCTGCTTAAAAAAAAATTTCATCTTCGAAATTTGTTATACCTAGAGCAAAGTTAAAAAAAAAAAATTTTTTTTCTTATACCTCATGATCCTTGCCTATTTTAATTGTCGATCGCTATGTCAAATCTAATACTCCCATATTCTAACTGTTCAATATTTTGTAGGTACATTAAATACCTTATAATCCTCTTGCCATACTCATTCATTCACCTATTGTCGATTTTCATATAACTCAAGAACCAGTTCAAACTTAAGGTCTAAACCTCAATAATGGAATTACCAGCCTAATAATAATTTCCCATAGACGCACATTCACATACATCGTATCGATTATCATACATCCAAGTGTGCATTCTATTTCAAAGTGCAACTCCCACAACGGCTCGATTAAAATGCCTATGGAAGTTTTTTTTTTACCCAACTTCTTAACCTAACTTCATCTGAAAATAGCATATAAAACTATTAACCTCATATGGATAGTAAAATAAACTCTCCTAAGTTCGGGGTCCTTAATCTCACACTCAATGCATGAAAAAAAATCCAACTTTGCTTGAGATCACTAAAAATCTCTCATTCTTATAAATCCTCAAACTTGAAATCTATAGCCACGATATTTAAAACCTACGTGATCTCACGTCGCAACTCATTTCCCAATCATCACAAAACTATCGTCTTATCAAAAATTACACTTCCGCTGAGCCACTCTGATAACTTTGTAAAATTTCTAAAACTAAAACCCACAAATATCTCAACGTAGAGTCTAATCCCTTTCAGTACCTACCAAGATAACTGTTACCACACGTTAACAGTGCAATAGGATTTTTTTTTTCTACCAAATCCATGCATACCTCTACTTTTAGATACCCTCTTCCATTCTCAACTACAAATAATAGCCATTAAATACACAATCATGTCTGATGGCCACCCACTATTACCCACAACAACCTTACCATCCTTTCGTTTTGGAGTGATCCGAGAACACATAAATCCATACGCCAAAACAAACCCATGGGGTGGATAGGGTTGGGTAGTCGAAACGAAATTGACTCGCACCTAGAATAGGAGGATCACACTATGTAGTTGGGTTCAAAATTGGTCATATCATTGAAAAACTATTTTTTTTTTTAACAAAAGATACAAGAAAAAAAACTCTTTATTAAAAAAAATAGTTTCCAAAAGTACTATGATCAAAACGCTAACTTGAGTTGCCAACAAGAAAAAAAAAATAATTTTATTAGGGTGGACCAAGAGACTTACCCCAAAATGAATAGAAGAGGTATATCGGCAATATATATATATATATATTTAAATATATAATATATATATATATATATATAAAATAAAAAAGTGAAGTCCAAAATCTCAAATTATAGAGTCTACAAATGTCAAACTTGACTTCCGATCAACTTATATACACCTTTAAAATCTAAATCTTAAATCTTATCAAAATTATTTCCTACAGTCCACAAAAATTAGCTTACCAGATGCAAAATTCTAAATCTCACGAAAATCATTACTTAAGTTCTAAAAAGTCTAAGACCTCAAGTCTCATCTAGATCATTTTAAAAGTATGCAGAACCTTTAAACCTCAGATTTCGTAAGCCACCTTCCATGAGTAAGCAAATGCGGAAGCCTTAAATATCCTCAAAATCATATATTGGACCTACAAAATTTCTAAAACCTTCGACCTCATCAAAATCTCTCTATCTCTCTCTCTCTTTATTATTCTGAAACTCTAAACCGCATATCCCAACTCAACCAATAAAATTTACAGAATTCCAAACCTTCTATATCCACATCATCATCCCAATAGTCCTCAAATCTCTACACTTAAAAAAGGAACGTTATTCCCTACAACCCATAGATATCCAAATCTCATATGTTTATAGTCTGCAGAACCTCAAACCTGGCTTTTAAACAAGCTTATTTACACCTATAAAATCTAAACCATAAATCTTATCAAAAGCATTTTCTACAATCCATCAAATAAGCCTATTGGATCTAAAATCTTAAATGTCATAAAGATCGGTTCTTAAAATTCACAAAATTTAAGACCTCAAATTTCCTAGAACATATTTGCAAAAGCCTGTCAGAATCTAAAACCTTAAATACAACTTTCATCATCTCTTAGTCCTTAAATTTCTACAACCTCACATCAGAAGTTACATCCTAAACCCACAATATGTAAAACCTCATATGTTAAAGAGTCTGGAGAACCTCTAACCTGGCTTTCGGTCAAACTTATGTCAATTTCCAAATCTAAACCTTAAATCATATCCAAGTTGTGTCCTACAGCCTACAGTATAAGCCAATCGAATCTAAAACCTCAAATTCCATCAAACTCTTTATTATAGTATGCAGAATCTCAAACCTGGCTCTGATACCAATTGTAACGCCCTGTTCCCGGAGATCCGGAGAGTTAGCTCTTAATACATAATATCAACTTAAATATCATAACTATAAAATTTAGAAAATTTCATAAAATACTAATCCATTTAATTAATCCAAATATCTAAGTTTCTCCATGGGACAACAAAGAAATTCTCAATAATATAAATTAGAAATTCTCCAAAAACTTGAAAATATCCTTAACTCATCAAATCAAAATACTCGAAAAGTAAATCAGTTTACTGACTACGACTCTTAAATAAGCACTTGTACCCTCAGGTACTTATTCCACTACGATCATCACACCTTACTAAAACTTCCTGCTCTTGTTCTCCAGCTGAACCATCAAAATTATTTGAAAAATATATGGAGATAAGGGGTGAGTTATCAACAACTCAATAAGCAGAGGACATATACTGGCGTGCAAACAATGAGCATTTAAAAAGTACAGTATGCAAAACCAAATATTTTACAGAGTTATTATGCAGAACAAAACATGTTTTCAAAAGTAACAGAGTGATGGTTTTAGGACAAGTAAAACTCAGAATACTTTGGCATAACATAACTTGAGCATCATCATCACATCAAAACAGAGCATCTCACAGAACATAGACCATGTTTCATCCCCATGGTAGGGTTATGCTAACTCCGGTGGCCAAACCGGGCAGAGACAGAGGTGAAATCTTTCCCTTATTCTTCTCGAAGCCCCGAGTGTGCATCCATCCATCCACAATTTCATTTTCGGCATTTTGGCCTAAAACCGCCCTCTACGCCGTCACCCACGGCAAACCAACACCACCACTAGCTTCACCGACATCCCTAAGCCCTACTCTATCAATTATGGGTCTTAGTTTGTCCCCATTCAAAAGTGGGTTTTTGAGACCCATGGCCACAGTGTATTTTACACTGTTACGTTACTGTGTCGCCACCTTTTGCTGCTCCGTGATCCTTCAGAAATTATTATATAGCACTGTAAGTATTTTTCCAAAGAACTATTATGATTTAAATATATTTTTGCACAAACTCATATTATTGTGATCAAGTTGGACATGCCGGACTGAGTCCGAGGAGTTCGGGGTCGGATGGATTATGGACGGAGTTGTTGTGTGTTTGGTTTGCATTGTTGGTTGTTGGTTTGGTGTTGTTCATGTACATGGCATATTGCACGCATGATCATGTTTATAAATGAAACTGAGTTTTTGTATACATGCATTCATGTTCATGTATTTTTTGAGAACTGGGTTTTCATGTGTTAAAGGATTTTTGGGTGCGTGTGCATCACGACCCCAACCCGAGATGGGGCATTATCTCGGTGGAGCTCCTCTGGTCACTCGGGAGCGGAATATACTGAGTGACGTCCCCTGGGTTGACGTTGGGCAACAACGGGATCAGACGAGATGGTCTCGTGCTGACTCCGTGGCCCCTCTGCTGGTGGGGGCTAGAGGATGCTTGGCCACAACGTGCTGGGCGCGGAACTGGGTATCGCTACGAAGCCAGGACGTGCGGATGATCCCTAGGGGAGATCACAGTGCATATGGTTAATGGATTAATGAGCTGTTTTCTGGGAAAATAACGTGTGTTGAATAAAAGGATTTTATGTGATTCATTTTCTGGGAAAATGATGTTTTATTGACTTCGGTAATTTTCTAGGAAAATGACGGATTATTATTTTTGGGCCAAATGGAATTTTGGCGTATGTTGGAAAATATCTATTTTCGGAGAAAATGATATTTTTGGATTTGATGCATGTTTCATTATATGCATACATGTTAGTTGCACTAATATGTTTTTATCTCGTGGTTGTTTGGTTTATACTTACCTGCGGTACCATTCTATGATAACGCAGATTTTGATGCAGAGGAGGATAAGGGTGAGCTTGAGGATTCGGCTCTGCCCAAGGAGTGATTGAGATCACTCGTATTCTGGTTTAAGACTTGTATATATTTTTATTTGGGATGACTGTATAATTTTTTAAAGATGATTTGTTTTGAATATTTATATTTAAAATTCTGGTACTTAGTAGACTTATTTATATTATCCGCTGCGTTGTTTACTGTATATTGTTACATGTACACACACTTGACACTTTCGTTGGGATGCGTGACCGAGTTGTCACCATCCTGGCATCTCGATTTCCGTGTCTCCTTACATGGGGGTTGGGGGCGGCACATGTGGTATCAGAGCAGTTCGTCTCTGGGTAAACCCACATGTCCCTTAGGTAAAGTACCAGAAATATTATTTTTTAAAAAAGTTATAAGTTAAATTATTTATTTTAAGGTATGATTTAATATGGTTTTATTATTTATTTTATTTTACTTTTATTTTAGTTATTTTTGGTGTTGCTTTTGTTGTGTTTTATTTTGTCCAGGTTTAAGCGGGGTTAAAGATTGCTATGACAGGAAGATGGTGAGACTAAGAAGGCAAGCTAATGAGCCTGAAGATGAATTACCAAGAGGTGATGGAAATTATGCTATGGCGAGGGCGTTGAATAGGATGACAGAGTTCCTCCAACAGAATTTTTGACCGCCGCAAAGAGATTTAAATAGAGCGGTCCAAGTTGGGTGCACCTATGAGCACTTCCTAGCGCATAGGACCCCTGCCTTTACTGGGGAGGAGGATCCACTGCGAGCTAGGAGGTGGACAGAAGATCTTGAGAGAACATTTGAAGTTTGTGGGTGCACGGAAGCCCAAATGGTATTGTATGGAAGCTATATGCTGCAAGGTGAAGCGACAAACTGGTGGCAGACCAAGCGGCAACTCCTAGAATTGGAGATGGGATCTTTTGCTCCTGTGTCCTGGCAACGATTCAAGAAGAAGTTCGACGACTGTTTATTTCCTGTTTCGGTGAGACGGCAAAAGGCTCGAGAATTCAATAATTTGGTACAAGGAGACATGACTGTAGAGCAATGTGCTAGAAAATTGATGGAGCTTGGGCGATTCGCTACTCACCTCATTGCCACTGAGAAGCTGGGAGTTGAGCGTTTCCAGGAGGGTCTACGCCATGATATACGCAGACAAGTAGCCTGTATTCAGATTGTGGATTTTTAGAAGTTAGTAGATTTGGCCACTATTGCAGAGCGGGAAAATAGTTTTGTGGTAGGCTTCCCTCCAGGTCAAAAGAGGTGGAGTTTTGCTGGTGAGGGTAGTAGTTCTGGGTCACTGCATAAGTTTGTACAGAGGACTGGGGCCCGTTCGCAGACAGCCTCTGGAGTTCGTGCAAGAGGTCGAGCTCCAGTTTGTAGCAGGTGTAATAGAGCCCATGAGGGTGACTGTGGCCAGAGGGGGATCTAGTGCTTTAGATGTGGCCAGTTGGGTCACTTTGCTCGTGAGTGTCCCAGTCAAGCTCAAGGAAGTCAAGGAGGACGAGGAGGTCGACGAGGAAGCAGGAGCAGCCAGAAACAGTTAGTACAAGCCCGAGTATATGCTGTAACTCCTGGTAATGTGGATTATGGGGCTCCAGAGACCCACGATACTGAGGTGATTACTGGTATGCTTTTAATTTAATTGTTGGATTTGATATTTGGTGTGAGTTGGTTTTGGATTTATCTGGTGTATGTATTTGCTTCAGGTAGAGTCCGTCTATATGATTTTTATGCATGTACCTTGTTTGATTCTGGGGAGTCTCAATCTTTTATATCCGCCACTTTTGCACGGATGTGCAATCTAGTCACAAAGTCGTTACCACAATCATTAGTAGTGACTTTTCCAAATGGTGAGCTGGTGTGGTGCTCCAAAGTTGCTTTAGGCTGTCCTTTGGATTTTGGTGGGAGGACATTGAATGCAGATTTGATTGTATTCAAGTTGCTTGGATTTGACATAATTTTGGGTATGGATTGGTTGCATCGATATTCTGCAAATATTAATTGTAGAAGTCGGATAATTGGCTTTCAACTTTCGAATGGAGATTATTTGGAATTCGTGGGAAGTAAGTTGAAAGCAAGACCTGCAGTTATATCTGCAATTCAAGCTAAGAGAGATATAGCATGTGGAGCAGATGCTTTTTTGGTCCAAGTGGTGTCTACTCCATCTGAGAAGAAGTCTTTAGTGGATATTCTAGTTGTGGAAGAATTTCCTGATGTGTTCGTGGACAAGTTGCCCGGATTGCCTCCTGTTCGTGATATGGAATTTGTTATTGATTTGGACCTTGGAGCGGCCCCTGTGCATAAGGCTCCTTACCGTATGGCACCGGCTGAGTTAAAAGAGCTGAAAACTCAATTGCAGGAACTTGATGATAAAGGATTTATTCAGCCTAGTACTTCGCCGTAGGGAGCGCCTGTTTTGTTTGTCAAGAAGAAGGATGGTACACTCAGAATGTGCATTGACTATCGGGAACTTAACAAGGTGACTATCAAGAATAAGTATCCTCTTCCTAGAATTTATGATTTGTTTGACCAGCTTCAGGGAGCAGTCGTCTTTTCGTGGTACTCTTGGGTCTTGAGGCAGGTCGTTTAAACCAAATGCCATCCTGAGTAAGGGTGAAAAAACAAGGGCGAATCGGTAAACCAGACCATACCAAATTGAACCGGTGAGTTTAGTCAGGTTCTAAATCGGATGACTATAGTCTATAATACAATATATTATCACTATATTATTATATACTATAATATATATAGCATATTATATATACTATATATATAATATACTGGAAAAAGGGGATCAAACCGGATCGAAACGGGTAAAATCGAAAGTACTGGTTTAGGGGTTTAACTGGAGTGGTATCGGTTTTTCAAATTTCAAAACCGGTGTATACCGGTTCGGTTCTAAAATATGTTCAAAACCGGACCGGACCGGACCGATTACACCACCAGTCCTGAGTTTAGATTTTTGTATTTACACTCTCGGGACCATCGAATTGGGGCTATTGGGTTAAACGAATTTTTCCTAGTCTTAAAATATTACCTGAGATCTACTTGTGGGAAACAATTTGTCAAGAGTCTATACACCATTAAAATTAGTCTAGACTTTATTCTTGAATACAAGAGAAAACTTTCATACTCGATGCGTTGGTCTTCCATGTTTAGTACACCTACTATGAAAAAATGACATGTCATGAACTCATGCAATCCCAACCTATTCTCATGCTACATAGGATTATTGCTTGAATTGAAGCCTTCTCTAGTAAGCCTAACTCCTTTCTTCTTGTCTATTCTCACCCACCTATCTTTAATCCCTTCCCGCCTCTCTGGATTGATCATCACCTCCTTGTCCACACTGTAATCATCACCTTCAAAGTCATCGTGGGTTACACCAGTTCATTTTCCTTTTCTAACTCATTGAAACCAGATCCGATTGACACATGATCACAATGGGTATTTGCAGTTCTCCTAGTGCAACAGTCGTGGCCACGATGAAGCTCATCTTACAAGACGGTCTGCCAAGTTTGTCCATTGCTTTTGAAATGCTAAGGACTCTCCCAAAGATCCTGTCAACAAGATAGTCCACATCTACAAGATAAATTTCAATTAGAAGATTAACTAATCATATGACAGTTAGACTTAGATATGGAGTCTTGTATAATTGTGCATTATTTATCTTGTTAGTATCTCTTAGACTCCTATTCAAGCATTGTAACTAATTCCTTTTAAAAATATACGATGCACCAAAATTGAGTGAGCTGAAATTATTCAATTAAGTCCATACCTTTAAATGGCATCAAGAGCCACTTGACTCACGTCAGGTTTTTCTTTTCAATGGAGGACCAAGCTTCTCAGCACTCTGAATCCCATCTTTCATCCCCTCTATTCTCTCGGCTAGTCATATCATCAAACACTCCCTCCCCCAGTCACCCCCTTCCAAATCTCACTACAATCAAGTTTACATGTGACAATTATCTTCTACGGAAGGCGCAAGTCATCCCATAACTCAAGGGTCTTCATCTCTTTGGCTATGTTGACGGTTCCACACCCTACCTTCCCTCCTTCTCTTCTTCTTATTCTTCTTCTTCCCACACCTGCCCAATCCTCTATCCACAATATGTCCTTTAGGCCTTTACCACATGGATTATGCAAAATCAACACATTCTCAGTGCCCTAAACTCTTCCTTGTTCTCACACATGTTACTAAATGAACAACGTCAAGGTTGGTATAGAATAGCCTTGAGTGCAAGTTTACCTCCTCCTCTTGAGCACGCTCCATGATTTACACTACCAACTCGCTCCCCTAAAAAAAGGAAACACCTCTATCTCACACTATTTTTATAGATTCACCAGTATGGCCGATACTCTTATTGCTGTAGATTAGCACCTATGGGAGTCGGGGCGTCACAGGTGGTATCAGAGCAGTTCGGTTCTGGCTGTAGCACACCGTATTTTAGTGTATTTTTATTGAAGGATTATTTTTATTAATTCAAAAATTTATTCTCTTATTTTAAAATTGTCAGATTTTTAAATGGTTTAATTTTATGATCTTTAAATTGTGAAAATTTAATTTGATATGTTTCCTTAATATTTAATTATTGTTACGCATTTAAATTGTTCTTCTTTTTAAATTAGTTTATTGTTGGGTTTAATTATTTTATTTTCATTTTAATCGCTACGTTTGAATTATTTTATTGTACTTGTTGTTTTGAAATCGTTTCCATTTGATCATTTTTGTGACCCAAGATGTGAGGATTGGACCTCATTTCTTTCCCTCCATTTTCTCTTTCCTCTCTTTTTCTCTTCTTCTTTCTTTTCTTTTTCTTCTTTTTTTCTTCTCCTTCCAGTTCTCTCTCGCGCGGCACCTCCTCCCTCTCTCCCCTTGCGCTTCTCCTTCTCCACCTAGTCGCCGCTGTGCGCCGCCGTGCGCGACACCGCCCCTCCCATCAGCTTCCCCACCGGCCGGCGACACCACCCCACAAATCTCAACCCCTAACTCGCCACCAATAGCCCCCACGCACCACATCAAGCTGTGGTGCTCTCTTCACTCCAGCTCCGCCGTCGCGGCACCACCAGCCACCATTTCTTCACCACTTCATCCTCGACCTCCTAGCAACCCTATGCACCCAACCCCAGCTCTGATCCGTCACAGGTGAAGCACAACCAACCCCATTTCCGATTTGGGTATTTTTAGTCTTCAACCACCCTTTGCGCTGCCACCCACGGCCAACTACTACCACCACTAGCTTCACCGACATCCCTAAGCCCTACCCTATCAATTTCGGGTCTTAGTTTGTCCCCATTCAAAAGTGGGTTTTTGAGACCCACGGCCACAGTGTATTTTACACTGTTACGTTGCTGTGTCGCCTTCTTTTGCACCTCCGTGATCCTTCGGAAATCATTATATAGCACTGTAAGTATTTTTCCAAAGAACTATCGTGATTTAAATATATTTTTGCACTAACCCATATTGTTGTGATCTGGTTGGTTATATGCCGGACTAAGTCCGAGGAGTTCGGGGGTCGGATGGATTGTGGACGGAGTTGTTGTGTTTTTGGTTTGCATTGTGAGTTGTTGGTTGTTGGTTATGGCGTTGTTCATGTACATGGCATATTTGCACGCATGATCATGTTTGTAAAGGAAACTGAGTTTTCGTGTAAATGCATTCATGTTCATGTGTTGATTGGAAACTGGGTTTTCATGTGTTAAAGGATTTTTGGGTGCGTGTGTATCACGACCCCAAGCCGAGATGAGGTATTATCTCGGTAGAGCTCCTCTGGTCACTCGGGAGTAGAATATACTGAGTGACGTCCCGAAGGTTGTCGCCGGGCGACAATGGGATCGGACGAGATGGTCTCGTGCCGACTCCGTGGCCCCTTTGCTGGCAGAGGCTAGAGGATGCTTGGCCACGAATGCGCTGGGCGCGGAACTGGGCATCGCTCGTTGCGTAGTGGGTGCTTGGCCACGAACGCGTTGGGCACAGAACTGGGCATCGCTATGAAGCCAGGACGTGCGGATGATCCCTAGGGAAGATCATGGTGCATATGGTTAATGGATTGATGGGCTATTTTCTGGGAAAATAGCGTTTGTGTTGAATAAAATGATTTTATGTGATTCATTGTCTGGGAAAATGAGGTTTTATTGATTTGGGTTATTTTCTGAAAAAATGACGGATTATTATTTTTGGGCCAAAATGGGATTTTGGCGTGTGTTGGAAAATATCCATTTTCGGGGAAAATGATATTTTAGATTTGATGCATATTTCATCATATGCATGCATGTTGGTTGCATCCATATGTTTTTATCTCGTGGTTGTTTGGTTTATACTTACCTGCGGTACCGTTCTATGGTAACACAGATTTTGATGCAGAGGAGGACGAGGGTGAGCTTGAGGATCCAGCTCCGCCCGAGGAGTGATGATGATCACTCGTTTATGGTTTGAAACTTTAAATATATTTTATTTGGGATGACTATATAACTTTTTAAAGATGCTTTGTTTTGAATATTTGTATTAAAAATTCTGGTACTTAGTTGACTTGCTTAATTTATCCGCTGCGACTATTGTTGTACACTTTTGCTTGTTGCACACACGTGAGCACATTTCGTTGGGATGCGTGACCGTGTTTTCATCATCCTGATGTTATGATTCTCGTGTTTTTTGTACGTGGGAGTTGGGGCGTCACACTGGGTAAGTCCACATGTCCCTTAGGTGAAGTACCAGAAAATTTTAAATTGTGATTTGAAATTATTTTGTTGAAAGTATATTATTTTAGTTGCTTTATTTATTTTATTTTATTGTATGTTACTTTCTTTCTTTGTTTATTTATTTTATGTTACTTTATTTTGTTTAACTATGTTATTTTATGGTAGGCTATTTTATTTGTCTCTATTATTTATTTGTGTACTACTTCAATTGTTTTATTATTTTGCCTTATGATATTTTATTGTTGGTTTTATTCTATTTTATTTCATTTTGTATTTTCGTATTTTAATTTATTTTGCGATAGTTGTATTTTAATTTGCTGAGTTGAAAATGAGGTTAAGGGTTATGCTATGTCAGGAAGATGATGCGATCGAGAATACTATTGTTAGGCTTGAACATTGAGTTTAGTAGGTTTAAACTTTCATCGACTTGGTTTGCTTTTGTAATTTGGAGGCATGAAGGGAACGATTTGGTTAGGTGATCTCTTTGGGGAGTAGGATAATTGAGGTTTTAGATTTCATGGAGATAGAGCCAGAAGCTTTAGAATAAGAGGTTGTAAGTTCAACAAGCTTCAAGGTTAGATTTATGAGAAGTTTATCTAAGGTTTGTGGCTCTATAGTTTTTAGGAAATAAGTTTATTGGATTTAAGGTGATAGGTTCAACAAGCATTTGAATGATTACTTAGATTAGAAGTTTTCCATTTTGCCGACTTTGATAAGCAGTTTGTTAACATTTGGGACTTGAGGATTTTCAAGCTTTATAAGGTGAAATGTTTTAGATTTAAGGTCATCGATCTTGAGAATTTCGGGAAATGATTCTTATCTGGTTTATAGTTCTAGAATTGCAGAGTTGAAGGGCTGGATTATAATGGGATTGATTAGAGTTGAGTTACTGATATGAGAATTTTTCAGGAGAGAACTTCCTTGGAGATGGAAGGTAATGATCTGGTTCGTGTATTTTCTGAGGATTGAAGATGTTGATCTAGTTCAGAAAATGATGTTTTATTGATTTGAGTCGATCGGAGTGTGTAGTCGAAGTGGATTACTCAATGGAATGAAGGTTGGCAATAATTATTGTGATTATCTACAGGAATTAATCGTGACTTGAGGTTGCTTAGGAATTTAAATTTTGAGGTTATACTTTCTTTGGAGATTGAGCATCTAGTTGGTTGGATTAATGACATTGCTATTAACTTGAAGAGAGATTAATGGGTTGTCATGTTTGGTGTATGATAAGATCTTGGAAGTTGAAGTTTAGGCATCAGCGGTGGATAATATGATCAAGTATGTGAGTTAATATAGCATTAGGATCCTTGGGTGCTTTGCTTTGGCTTTTGGTGGATTGATGATTTGAGCAGTATGGCTTGCCTTGAGGTTTAGTAGTGATGTGCTATTGAAAGAACTAGTGATACTGATACTGGCTTATAGGAGTAGAAGTAGGTGGACAAGTTACTAAGAAGGTTTTGATAATATTTTGGTGAAGTCAGAGGTGGTTCATAGTGAGTTTAGTTACCGCTAGATTAGATGTTATTCAGAATATAGGTGATGAGCTTTTGGGTTTAGGTTGTCGGGTAGAAGTTTATAGGTGCTCTTATTGGTTGACCGAGTTGGAATCGAGCCTTTTAAGGTATGCTCCTTATCTTAAATGAGATGGGCGTATTTTGGGGTGATGTTACTTATTTTCAATTTGGAATGCAAAGGTTGGTTGATATTGGTTTTCTGTTAATGATCGTAGAAGTATTTTGCGGAATACTGGTTTTGATTAAGGCAGCGGAGTTACTGGAGGACTATGGGTGATAACCCGTGGTTTTGGGAAAGAGTATTTTCTACCAAATTATGATAAGAGTTTTTCATTAGTAGGTATGGAGCCATCTTGTACTCGATGGTGTCAGTTTTATGAGGACATAAATTTTATGCATGTGGCGAATTATCAGAGTGCGCAGCAGAAGTATGATATTTGTGGTTATAGTTAGGAGTTCGAATTTTGTGCCGATCTTGAGGAATTGGTGGTGACTTGAATTTTTAAGAGGCGATACTTGTAGTTGGAGATTAATAATTTGGTTGTGCAAAATTTGTTATTGATAGTTAACTTTGGAAGTGACCATTAGGTTACCAAAGGTAGAATTCAATGGAGGTTTAGAAGTTATAGCATAGGAGTCGATTGAGGTTAGCACAGATTATTGTATGGAGCTATTAATCATTGAGATTTATTGGATTTGTATTAAGGTTCTTGTGAAATAGAGAGATTTTGGATAACATAGCCACTCTAGGAATATTGGACGTGAGATGCCATTGGAAGTCTAATGCGAGTATGATGGAATTGCCTATGGGAGTATACTTGAGACAACATTACTCATGTCTGGTTGGGTGTTAGTGATGGTATGTTGTCTCAAGCGTATTCTAGTTGTATCTTGTATCCTGCTTTAATGTCATGCATGACCTTACAAATTTCGAGGACGAAATTTTATTTAAGGGGGAGGATGTAACACCCCATATTTTAGTGTATTTTTACTGAAAGATTATTTTTACTAATTCAAAAATTTATTCTCTTCTTTTAAAATTATCGAATATTTTAAATGGTTTATTTTGTGATCTTTAAATTGTGAAAATTAATTTGTTATGTTTTCTTAATATTTATTATTGTGATACATTTAAATTGTTTTGAAATTATTTTCGTTGGATCATTTTTGTGACCCAAGATGTGAGGATTGGACCTCATTTATTTCCCTCACTTTTCTTTTTCCTCCTTTTTCTTTTCTTCTTTCTTTTTCTTTCCCCATTTTCTTTTTCTTCTGCCTTTCTCCCGTGCGAAGCACTGTCTCTCTCTCCCGTGCGTCCGCATCGCCTTCTCCCAGCCCACCGCTGCCGTGGCCCTCACCGCCCAGCCCAACCTCTTCCCCTCTGGCCGACGATCACACCCTTCCAACCTCAGCCTCCCTCGCACCGCCGTTAACCTTCACGAACCGCCCAAAGCCGCGGCCTTCTCTTCGTTCTAGCGCGGCTGTTGCGCCACCTCCGGCCACCAACTCTTCACCACTTTATCTTCGACCTCATAGCAACCCAATGGACCCAACCCCAGCTTCGATCCGTTATCGGTGAAGTACATCCAACCCCATTTCGGATTTGGGTATTTTTGGTCTTCTACCACCCTTTGTGCCACTACTCACGGCAAACCACCACCACCACTAGCTTCACGGACATCCCTAAGCCCTACCCTATCAATTTCGGGTCTTGGTTTGTCCCCATTCAAAAGTGGGTTTCTGAGATCCATGGCCACAGTGTATTTTACACTGTTACGTTGCTGAGCTGACACTTCTTGCAGCTTCGTGATCCTTCGAAAATTATAATATAGCGCTGTAAGTATTTTTCCAAAGAACTATCGTGATTTAAGTATATTTTTACACTAACTCATATTATTGTGATCTAGTTGGACATGCCAGATTGAGTCCGAGCAGTTTGGTTTGCATTGTTGGTTGTTGGTATGGTGTTGTTCATGTACATGGCATATTGCACGCATGATCATGTTTGTAAATGAAATTGGATTTTCGTGTACATACATTCATGTTCATGTGTTTATTGAAAACTGAGTTTTCAGGTGTTTATTTAAAAATTGGATTTTCTTGTGAAATGATTCTGAGTGTGTGAAACGACTGAATTGACTGGTTTGAGAAAAAGAAAAAGAGACTGTAGGGATGGTGGTAGAGTCCCGCCTGCGATTCCCGCCTACGGTGCACGCGGTAGGGATGGTGGTTGTGTCCTGCTTGTGATTCCCGCCTACGGTGCACGCGGTAGGGATGGTGGTAAATAGGGACGGTGGTAGAGTCCCGCCTGTGATTCCTGCCTACAGTATCCGATAAATAGTTTGTTTTGTGTGAATCATTTTCTGAAAAAATGACAGACTATGTTTTTGGGCCAAAATGAGATTTTGGCCGTGTGTTAGAAATAATCATTTTTTGGGAAAAATGGTATTTTATGGCTAAGTGTATTTTTTCATATGAATGCATGTTGGTTGCATTAATATGTTTTTATCCCGAGAGTTGTTTGGTTTATACTTACTTGTGGTACCATTTTATGGTATCGTAGATTTTGATGCAGATGAGGATGACGAGCCTTAAGCTTGGCTCCTTTGGCGGAGTGATATGAGATTACTCATGTTTATCGAGATTCGTTTTTATCAATTATTTATGTATTTGTCTTGTATTATATTTTTGGATGACTGTATAACTTTTTAAGGATAATTTGTTTTGAATATTTGTATTTAAACTTCTGGTACTTAGATGACTTATTTATATTATCCGTTGTGATTTTTATTGTGCACTTTTGCATGTTGCACACATTTGAGCATATTTCGTTGGGATGCGTGACCCGTGTTGTCATCATCTTGAAGTCACGATTCCTGTGTTTTTATACGTGGGAGTCGGGGCGTCACAGTTATTAAATTTAAATCCATCAAATCAAAAGTCAAAATAAAATTTAAAATAATATTATTTTATTACATTATTGTAAAGAAATTGCTTTAAAGTAATAAGTCTATCATTTCTCTTTTCTCCATTTCTCCATTAAAGTAGTTCCTGTCCATTTTCTACGAGCATGTTATTCACCAATGGAGTAAATTCCGCCAATTAAAGTCGCCCAATTCCAGCTACAAAGCACCTGCCCTCATGTACTTATAGTAACAAAAGGCAACAAAAAATAAAAGACACTGGTTATAACCAAAAACTTAATAAGTTTAACGTTTATAAAGAAATTAAAACTTTAAAGGTAACTCGAGAGAAAATATAAGTTTGAAAGGAATTCAGGACAGGAGAGAATTATTAAACCTAATATTTCTAATTTTCACTCGTATTTAGTTTTTAAAAAAATCAGAAGAAAACAATATCGTAAATTAGTTTTTCACTCGTTAATTTATAATCAATTAACGACCAGGCCAGAAGCAACAGAGAGGCTTTTCATACTTATATATATATATATATATATATATATATATATATAGATATACATAAAAAAGGAGTTCAGGCCAGTGTGGTTGACCTTGTGAATGGCTAATTGAACGACGTGGCTTGAGCTTAAATCACGGAAGGCAAGGCCTTTTTGGCTTTAAGAAAAATGCTTTAGCGTGAAAGTAAATTCATAAAATATGATCCAATTTGACGTAACATATCTGATGATAAGATTATTATTTATGATGAAAATAGATTCATTCTAATTGAAAATAGTTATTTTGTTGTAAATGACTAGTCGTAAATAAGTAATTTTATTGTAGCGTGCATCATCATTAAAGGGATCGACTCAAACGTACATAAAATGGGAAGGGCGCAATTGATGCTGCCTTTACAGTTTTATTCGCATATTTACTCAAACTTGAGAATACGCATTAATTAATTCTTCTTCACTTCAATACCTCCAGTTTGAGAAACGAAAGTTAGGAACTCCTCGTCCCTCTCGAATTTTGCCATCTCTTCCTTCTTCAAGCTAACATATACTTCTATTCCATCACCCGATGGGGTATCCATGAAGAAAACCAAGTTCTTGAAATTCAGAGCAGGCGACCCAACCCAAATAGGCTTTCCCCAACCAAAGTCAGCTTCATACAGAGGAAACCTGCACAAACTTGTGAAACTGAACGTAACCATCTCTCCCTTCACGAACCTTGCAGCACGGTCCCTCATGGAATCCCATTGCTGGCTTCCTCCTTGGAGTTCCTTCACGTGATCTTTGTCAACTTTGCTTATTTGAGCTCTCACCTGGCGCACAAGACCAGTACTCGCTTCCCCAGCCTTCAATGACGGAACTGTAATGGCAAGGGAGAAAAGATTGCCGAAGGAAGATTGTGGTTGTGGAGGGTCAAATCTCGGGCGCAGGTTCACTGCATGATTCACTGCGTACAGCTTTTGCGGTTCGGATTCATCCTTAGTGGCGGCCACGAATCGGCTCCAAATGAAAGCCGACAAAACCTCCACGCGCGATGGCTGTTTCTGATCCTCAAAGTCGTTGCTGTCAATGTATTTTTCTCTAAGAGATTCAATCATCGAGGCATCGAACACATACCTATTGGTTATGATATTATCCTTTGTGATCCCAACTCCGACGGGAAAAACCCCAGGTATTTTCTTTGGTGGGAAAAGAGAGGCGGCTACAAATTGCGGAGAAACTATATCGGCGTCTCCGGAAGCAGTGGCCGCCCAGGTATTGATGAACACGAAGAACGACAACGCATCTGCAATTTTATGAGAGATGCATGCTCCAACAGCGATCCCACCGCAATCAAACACGTTGAGTTGGACGCCAAAGGAGATATCAGTGAGAGCGTCGAGTTCAAAAGGGACTAACTTGTTGAGTTCTCCAGGTACTGGGTTCTGAATAACATCAGAAATATTGCAATTGACTCGAGTTACAAGGTAAGGAATCCCCTCGTCGTTGCAGTCGATGAAACTGTTGTCTTTGGTGCGTCCGGAAAGTGGGTAGTAAAGGGTTAAGACCTCGGAGAGGGATTTCTTAAGGCGGTTGGATATGTCAACGACGTTGAATTTGGTGCCCTCAACCGAGACATAGAAGAGAACCAAAGGATTATAAACTGGGGGAGCCATTTGATCATTGAAGGAGAGTTGGTAATGGTGGAGGTGATCTGGGGTTGGAGAAGAAGGTATGACGATTTCTTTGGAGATTACTTCAACTCTCAAGGTGGCCATTGTACTAAATTTACACCAATCCAAAAGGCTAGCGCTCTTCTATTAATTGTTGTTTGGGAATGTTTCTGCGTGCGCCCTTCGACTGGTCTGTATGATCAATAACTAGGGTTTATATAGAGTTGGCATTTGGCAATCTTCACAGGACCTGATAATTAAGAAAATAAAATAAAATAAAATAAAGGGAATTGCCTCTCGATCGGTTACAGCTCATGATCGATAGGAGAATCCAAACGATCAGAAAAATTGAAATGCGCATGCTGGGATAATAATTATATTATATATAAGAGCTGACAATCACTATATATGTAACTTCCACTTGCTCAATCCGTCATTTTCGTAGTTGTTGCTTGGAAGTTCTTGTAAGTTATTGTTTGCAAATAATTATCATATATGTGTTTGACTTTTTTTTTTTAATAGGAAAACCAAAATTTATTGAAAAAAAGACAGTTTTACGTCAAAGAGTTTTAGATCAAACAATCTAAGAAACAAAATCTGGGACCTCATTCCACCAAACTGTTAAACACCCAAAACTCCATGCATGTCTTGCCAAATTGTGAGTAGCTCCATTGGCAATATGCCCTACATGTTGCACTGTGACTTTTGCCATCTTCTTCATCAAATTCCTTACTTCATATATCAGATTCCCTAGAATGGACATAGACTCCCCAGGAGCTAATATTGCATTAACAGAAGTGAATTTGTTTCAACAATGAGCTCCTCGATTCCCACTGCGTAGCACAGTTGTAACCGGCCTCTCAGAATTGCTAGAAATTCAATCTCCAAAGAATCATTCACCTCATTCTCCATACTGCTAGCTGACAAAAGAACATTACCTCTGTCATCCCTCAATATCACTCCAATACCTGATCTGCACTGCTCTAAAAAAATGGTACCATCAGTGTTTAACTGCACAGGACCTACTGGAGGAGTCTTCCACCCAGAACCTGTTGTCTCAATCGAGGGCTTTGATGCTTCCACATGTTCTTTCTACAAGGACAAAACATTTCCCATAACCTGTTCTTTATGTGTTTGACTTTTAATGGGCCTCACTTGAGCAAACAATGTTAATCATTGTCCTAAAATATATGGTATTCTATATTATATATTTACAATCAGCCATTTCAGGGAAAAGAGAACTTGTTCCATACACGTCCAGTTTAATTTATTGTGGGGCCCCACTCATTTTGTTAATCTTATAGGAAAGTTGGCCAAGAAATAGTAAAGAAATAGATGCACATAATAATTTAGGACTCATTCAAAAAGATTCATGAAATCATTTGCAGAACTATGCATACATACCATGATACAAACCGAATGGAACTGAACTCGTGTCGTTTTTGTTGGTTGTATTTGGAAATGTTTGGTCATAACATTAATGAAGCAGTGCTTGCTACATAACACTAGCTACGAGAAATGTTGGGGGCAGTGGTACTCTTGGGTCTTGAGGCAGGCCGTTTGGGCAGTGGTACTCTTGGGTCTTGAGGCAGGCCGTTTAAACCAAACGACGTCTTGAGTAGGAGTGAAAAAAAAACTGGCAAATCGGTAAACCAGACCATACCAACTTGAACCAGTCAGTTCAGTCAGGTGCTAAATCGGATGACTATAGTCTATAATACAATATAATATCACTATATTATTATATACTATAATATATATAGCATATTATATATATATAACATATTATATATACTATATATATAATATACCGGAAAAACATGATCAAACTGGATCAAAACAGGTAAAATTGAAAATACTGGTTTAGGGGTTTAACTGGTGTGGTATCGGTTTGTCAAATCTCAAAACTGGTGTATGCCAGTTTGGTTCTAAAATATGTCCAAACACTACAACACAATTGTTTTTTAGTGACGGTTAGGAAATTGTGACAGTCCCTAGACCGTCACTAAAAGGTATTTTCTGTGACAGTTTCTGCAAACCGTCACTAAAGATAGAATGAGATTTTTTTTACTTTCCAACGTATGGGAAATATGCGTTCGAACGTTACATATACGTTCGAACATTATGTCTGTTTACGTTTGAACGTAAAATGTTTTGGCGCAACCGTTCGAATGTTATTAATTTTACGTTCGAACGTAAAATATTTGCACCAATGTTCGAACGTTAAGTAATAACATTCGAACGTTCATTGTAAATTTAAATTAAATGACTTTAATTTAAAAATTATGTGGTTTTTATTGTGCATAATTTGTGAACAAGTCTAAAAAATTGAATTGTATATATTTATATATACACACTTTGTAATATATAAATATATATTATTGATTTATATATATTTGAAATGTAGTGATTTAGTATTAAAGTTGAAAAATATAACATCAAAGAAGATTAAAAATTGAAATTAAAAAACGATAGAAATATTCAATAATATTTTTCGTTACAAATATTAAAAATAAAATACAAAATTTGATATTAACAGTCAGATGATAACGTTATCCGCAAAAGTCGAACTCCGTACCTCCTCAGTCAAGGTATCAACCTTGTCGTTAAGGATAGTTACACGATGGGTGAGTTCGGCAACAGACGCCGATATAGCCTCGAGCGATCGATCGATCTTATGATCGATATGCGCAGTCAGCTGTGAGATGACCGCATCAACCCAAGCAGGCCGCACATCTCCTGCAGACGTACTCGGCGTATGCTGACTACTACTCCCGACATGACCTGGCTCAGGCTGCGTCGGAGGAACTAGATCCTCTACAGGGGGTGGCTGACGTCCCCTCGCCTGTCCAATGCTACGTCGATGCGTGGTCATGTCGAGGGGGCTCATCTGATCTTTGACCCGCTCCTCTGGCTGGGTCGGCACTCCCCGTGCAAGTAATAGTCGGCTGATGAGGACACCATATAGGAGATTATCCGTGGAGACGATGCTCGCCTCGTAACGGATCCTCTGAAAGATGTGCAATGGCAAATCTATAGGATCTCCACGTGCCACTCGTATCAAAAATTGTGCCCGAAGCCGACTAAATGTGGTTTTATGAGCCACAGGATCGACATTTGTTGCAACAATAAGGTGCAACATGCGGAAGAAATGCAGCAGATGGTTCTGGTTGAAGGCGTTCTTCCGCTCGATCTGCATGCAATCCCTCCCGGTGAGGATGTAGAAATCCTCATCTCGGTCATCATCCCGAGCCTCGATGCCAGTATCCTCAGCCTCTGACTGGCCTGCATCTCTGGCTGATGCTGGCTCACATCCCCGACCAGTAGATGATGTAGAAGTGCCTACATCCTCACGGGGTGTCGAGTGTGCAAATGTCTCCACTCCTCGACGAATCCCAAGGTGCTCGCCGATGACATCTGCTGATACCTCAATGGAAACACCGCGTACAGTCACGGTGTAAGAGGATGCATCCTGAGGCATGTCACACATCCCCATATAGAATTCTTGAACCATTGAGGGGTATACCTTCCCCCTCAATGTGCAGATATTTCCCCAGCCTCTACTGAGGAAAACATCTCTCAGGTTCGTCTGCTGCCAATAGAGTTCGTCGAACTCATTAATTAAGACCTCTCGCTCTACCATAACAGTACGAGCTCCGATACGGGCAGTGTCCGACGTGGCTCCTTCCTTCCCTCATTTCCTAGTATGCAGTGGAAGAGCCATATCCTGAAAATATAAAAGGAAAAAAAAAATTATTTACAATAATGCATTTTTTTGTATTAATTTTAAGATGCTCTGCCGTAACGTTCGAACGTTTTATCTTTAACGTTCGAACGTTAAAGATAAAACGTTTGGATGTTTTTATACGTTTGCACGTAAAATAATGTCAATATATTTACATTCGAACGTAAAACAAATACGTTCGAATGTAACAATGTACGTTCGAACATAAGCAGTAAATAAATATTGGCTGACGTACGTTCGGACGTTAAAACAAATACGTTCGAACGTATTTGTTTTACGTGTGAACATAAATATGAACGTCCGAACGTCGAAGCATGAATAATGTAGAAAATCATTACGTTCGGATGTTATAATTAAACGTTCGAACGTGGAAGCCGTAACGGCTCTGTAATTTAAACGTCGTACGTTCGAACGTCTTGGTGAAACGTTCGAACGTTTCGACGCAGAATGGCTGAGTCGACTCAGCCATTATTGAAATCTCAAAAATTTCTCTACACGGTTCTAAATACCGAAATGTCACCGTGCAAATGAAGTATACACTTCAAGAAACATTTCTACGGTGACTATTTGGCCAATGACTAGCCGTGGTGGCCGGAAAATGAAGTTGAAAATCCGGCAACCACTTATCCGGTTTTAAACAAAACTCAATCCAAATCTCAATAAAATACATGTTACTTGAATAAAAGATGAATGCCTACCTTCAGTGACGATTGTGGCGGAGTTGACGGCGGCGGTGAAGGAGGCGTGGCGGCGTGCTAGGAAACGACGATGATACGTATTGGAAATGTCGTTTCGACGTTCGGTATATATGGTATAATTTATATATTATATACATTTATGTTCTCATTGAAAGTATTATGCTATCATACTATACAATGTAGTATATAGTTATAGATATATAAAATATAGTATACATATTATATTATAAGTTAGTATATAATAAAGAATTTAATAAGTAACAATTTAATATATATTATTGATTTATATATATGGTATAATTTATATATTATATACATTTATGTTCTCATTGAAAGTATTATGCTATCATACTATACAATGTAGTATATAGTTATAGATATATAAAATATAGTATACATATTATATTATAAGTTAGTATATAATAAAGAATTTAATAAGTAACAATTTAATATATATTATTGATTTATATATATGGTATAATTTATATATTATATATATTTATGTTCTCATTTAAAATATTATGCTATCATACTATACAATATATTATATAGTTATAAATATATATATAAATATAGTATATATATTATATTATAAGTTAGTATAGTAGGAATCGTACGTTCGAACGTTTCAAGTTAACGTTCGAACGTTAAAATAAGAGCGGGAAATTTCCCGCTCGATTAAGGTATCTGTGTGATTATTCAGACGTTCGGACGTATAGACTATACGTTCGAACGTTATTTGATGAAAATCACCAGAAAATTATGTACATCCGAACACCAAATATGTTAACGTTCGAATGTTAGTTAAATTAGTGCGGGAAATTTCCCGCTCAAATATGGTAACAATTTGATAAAATGTACGTTCGGACGTTTAAGTTAAATGTTCGAACGTTTATCTGTAAATTTACGAACGTTCGAACGAAAAATTGTGATACATTCGAACATATATGAGGAAAGTGCGGGAACTTTCCCGCTAGATTTTATGTTATAAATAAGAAGGGTACGTTCGAACGTGTACTGTAAACGTCCGAACGTTATGAGCGGGAATAATTTTAGCAAATAACGTTCGGACGTACAACTTAAACGTTCGAACGTTTAAACTAATAATTTACGGTATTAATCAGTACGCGCACGGGAGGAAGCGAATCATTTCTTCTTCTCCCGTGGGCGCAACAGAGAGAGAGAGAGAGAGAGAGAGAGAGAGTTAGTGTGAGAAAGAGTTGAGTTAGAGAGTTAGAGAGTTAGAGAGAGTTGAGTTTTGGTAAGAAAAAATTTTTATTTCTTGTCTTTATTTGAATTTTATGATATTTATACAATGTGTTTTTGTTATAGAATATTTCTAATAAGTTAGTGTTGTATTTATTTGAAGGATTGCTTGTTTTGGGAAGTTGGAAGATTTTGATTTGTAAGAGGATATTGTGAGTGCTAGGTATATTTCTAAACTTTATCAATATATTGTTGTGATTTTATGCTTACTCTTGAAATATTGTGATTATTATTTGTATAGTTTGTAAATAGTTTGTGAGTTTTTGTAAATATGTTGTGATATGAATTTGAAATATTGTGTTTCTTATTAGAAATATATTTTCATTAGGCTTTGTTAATACATGTTTATTACTTACTCAACTTTAAAAATATGTTAATACATGTGGCATGTTATTTTGTGAATATATTGTGAGTTATTATGAATATGTTGTGATATGGACTTTAAATATTTAAATTATTATTTGTGAATGACGTTTGAATATATTTACATTATTACAAATAAGCAATAAGTTAGTATAGTAGGAATCGTACGTTCGAACGTTTCAAGTTAACGTTCGAACTTTAAAATAAGAGCGGGAAATTTCCCGCTCGATTAAGGTATCTGTGTGATTATTCAGACGTTCGGACGTTTAGACTATACGTTCGAACGTTATTTGATGAAAATCACCAGAAAATTATGTACATCCGAACACCAAATATGTTAACGTTCGAACGTTGGGTAAATTAGTGCGGGAAATTTCCCGCTCAAATATGGAGAGACTTTGATGAAATGTACGTTCGGACGTTTAAGTTAAATGTCCGAACGTTTATCTGTAAATTTACGAACGTTCGAACGAAAAATTGTGATACATTCGAACATATATGAGGAAAGTGCGGGAACTTTCCCGCTAGATTTTATGTTATAAATAAGAAGGGTACGTTCGAACGTGTACTGTAAACGTCCGAACGCTATGAGCGGGGGAAATTTTAGCTTATAACGTTCGGACGTACAACTTAAACGTTCGAACGTTTAAACTAATAATTTTAGCAAATAACATTTGGACGTAAAACTTAAACGTTCGAACGTTTAAACTAATAATTTTAGAACTTAATCAGTACGCGCACGGGAGGAAGCGGATCATTTTTTCTTCTCTCGTGCGCGCAACACAGAGAGAGAGAGAGAGTTGAGTTAGAGAGTTAGAGAGAGTTGAGTTTGGTAAGAAAAAATTTTTATTTCTTGTCTTTATTTGAATTTTATGATATTTATACAATGTGTTTTTGTGATATGGATTTGAAAAATTGTGATAATAATATTTCAAATTAAGTAATAACAAATAAAAGTAACTCTTTAAGAATTATAATAATTAAAATTATTGTATAACCATTGAAATTTAAGAATGATAATTAAATATTTATAATAATATTTAAAATTAAGTAATAACAAATAAAACTAACTCTTTAAGAATTATAATATTTAAAATAATATTATACTTCTTTTACAATTTAAGTATAACAATTTAAATTATATTTTAAGAATGATAATAATTAAAATTATAATATAACCTTTAAAATACTCTTCAATAAAAAAGTCTTGAAACTACTAAATAAGTAGAGTTTGAATATGTAAATATACTTATTTATTATAAACTAAAGAGAAAGGAAATAAGGATCAAATATATTCTTATATAAAAATTATATACTTATTGTCTATATAAGTAAATAACTCACTCAATTAAGTATAACAATTAAGATTATAATTGTGGAATGATAATAATTAAAATTATATAATAACCTTTAAAATTATATATAACAATTATAATCTGTAAATTTTGGTCTAATTGCTTGACTGTCATAGTCTCTTCGACCTTGAGAGGAGAGTCGAGGTCGGACAGTTTGTGACGGTTAAGTAATTAGACCAATTTTTAAACATTTCTTTAAGATCATTCTCCCTCGTTGTGTACAAGACACGAAACGTAGGGTCACATAATCTTCCATCCCTCTTTAGTTTAACAATATGGAGATATTGTTGTATGATTATACTGCTAGATGTGTGTGACATTGCATAAATACCCTTAGACCCGTTTGGGAATCAATGTATATATATGTGTCCACTGATTCCTGAATTGTCCAGTGTGGACAGTTTGAGATTATATTATCTGTATTGTACATTTTTGTTACTCGCTACTTTCCACGTTTAATATGAAGTTTCGGTGTCTTCTTCTATTGTTCTTCGGGTATACTGTTCGTAGGGTCACAATCCCGATATTTGAACATGTATACTTGGAGAATTATGGGGAGGTGCTGCCGAAATTTCTACTAACGTAGAAATTAGTAGAGTGACGAGATTTGTGCAATATGGAGAATATAATCTCGAATGGGATAGGACCAACTACCTTATCAAAAAAGTAATGACAATTGGAGCATGACATGCATGTGAATTTTCAATGTACATGTTATTAATATATAGATATTTTTAGAAATGGACAAAAATTGGATGCGTCTGGACGATAGACTTGGAAAGGATTACGTACCCTATGCATGTGGAGTAAGAACTTTCATTGATTTTGCACGGGCTTCTGCTGATAGTCGTGGTTACATTAAGTGTCCATGTCGAGGGTGTAAAAATTTGTGTGCGATAGGATTGGATGAAGTAGAGCGTCATATATTTGTGAACGGTATGGATCTGGGGTATACGCGATGGGTATTGCATGGTGAGCCGTATGAAGGGTCAGCAGATGTATTGGTCGATCATCACAATTATTTGCGGCACATGGATGATGATTATGAGCACGATGAGATGGAGGAGATATTGGGTGACATTGGAGCTGGGATGTTTATGGATGAGGTTAACGACAATGCCTCAACTGGTGGATCAGGGACTGATTGTGATAATTTCCCTTCACTGTGGGAAGATGCAAAGCGCGAGCTTTACCCAGGTTGTACAAAACATTCCAAAATGTCGTTTATTGTGCGGTTGCTTCACATTAAATCATTGTGTGGGATGTCGACGAAAGCAATAAACATGGTATTGGACTTATTGGACGAAAGCAATTAACATTTTTAATATATTTTGTAGCACTTGAGTTCTACAAATGCACAGAATAGATCCGTTCTGACTGTCCACCATCGTGCCGGTTCAAGGTCATTCCACCGTCTTGCTGAAAAAATGGTAATTAAAAAATTATAGAATTCATTTATTTTCCTGATATTATTTCTGATAAGTACTAATATTATCTTTTTAAAATTGCTAATATTCTCGCTTTGTTAGAAACGTGATGATCCTGAAAACTTTTCCCTCATTCATGTCTATGCTGCTGCTCACACTAATGAGCATAGTGAGTGGATGGATCCTGTCGCTGCAGATAATTATGTAAGCAGTGTTAATTTTGTTAAATAAATTATTTATATAATTTTTAATAGTTTATTTCTTATTTCTATTTCTTTTAATACGTTACTAATTATTTACGATCATTACCTTTTAAATTGAAGAGCAAAATGTTGGAGATGCAGTCGGCTTCTGAGGAATCCTCTCCTAGTGACATAGACATATTCACGCAAGTGCTCGGGCCGCAGTCTAGTATGGCAAGTGGTTTGGGACGATCTATCAAGCATAAATGTTCATCCTCCTCAACCTCATCGGCTTCACAAATTAATAATCTTACGGCAGATTTAGAAGCTGCACGGCGTGAGAATGAGTATATGAGGTCGAGACAACAAGAGTTAGAGTCTCTCTTAGAACGACAGTCTCATTTAGAGACGCGTTTGCAGGACCAACAGAGAGACCAGGAGGAAAGAATACGCAATGAAGTGCAAGAGCAAGTGCAACAGGAGATGATGGTGCAAATGGAACATGTTATGTCGTTGCAACAGAATCCCCGTGGGCCAGGGAAAAAGAAGAAATAAATTTTATTAATATTTCTGACTAGTTTTAATATCTAATTTTGTACTTTTATAAGACATTGTTACTTGTTAATTAGGTATGTAATATGATACAATTGGTATTATGTTTTTAAATTTTATGAAATTAGTATTTCTGATCTGTACGTTCGAATGTAAATAAAAATCGTTCGAACGTTGGTTCACACTGTAACAAACGTTCGAACGTAAATACAATTGAATCGTTCGAACGTACTCACGCTAAAACGAACAAACCGTTCGAACGGTAAAGCGACTAACGTTCGAACAAAGAACTTGCATTCGGACGCTCCTTCATTTACATTCGAAATAACGTCCGAACATTAAACGCGCTACGTTTGAACATTTACGTTTACGTTCGAACAAATATTCGAACGTTTAATGTAATTAACGTTCGGACGCATTAACATTCGAACGTAAATTTTATACGTTCGAACACGATATCCAACGAACGTCAACTTCTTTCATTCGAACGCCAATCGGTCGGGTATAACGTCCGAACGTTTGATTTTACGTCCGAACGTGATTTTCTGTGACAGTTCATAACCGTCACAAAAAAAGAAACGTTCGAACGTTGTACCGAACAGAACACTTCCAACTGTCACTAAAAATATTTTTTGTGACGGTTGAACAGTAAACTGTTACCAAATGTTTTCTGTGACGCACTTTAGGTGACGGTCATGGTGACGGTTTCAAACCGTCACCAAATATGTTTAGTGACAGTTTGCCATTTTTTTGTGACAGTTTTCTCTGTCACAAAACACACATTCTGTTGTAGTGAAAACTGGACCGAACCAGACCGGTTACACCCCTAATCCTGAGTTTAGATTTTTATATTCACAATCTCAGGACCATCGAATTGGGGCTATTGGGTTGAACGATTTTTTCCTAGTCTTAAAATATTACCTGAGATCTACTTGCAGAAAACTATTTGTCAAGAGTCTATGCACCATTAAAATTAGTCTAGACTTTATTCTTGAATACTCCATAGAGAAAACTTTCATAGTAGATGCGTTGGTCTTCCATGTTCAGTACACCTACTATGAAAATATGACATGTCATGAACTCACGCAATCCCTACCTATTCTCATGCTACATTGGATTATTGCTTGAATTGAAGCCTTCTCTAGTAAGCCCAACTCCTTTCTTCTTGTCTAATCTCACTCACCTATCTCTAATCCCTTCCTGCCTCTCTGGATTGATCATCACCTCCTCGTCCACACTATAATCGTCACCTTCAAAGTCAACTTGGGTTACACCAGTTCATTTTCCTTTTCTAACTCATTGAAACCAAATCCGATTGACACATGATCACAATGGGTATTTGTAGTTCTCCTAGTTCAACAGTCGTGGCCACGACCAAGCTCATCTTACAAGACGTTTTGCCAAGTTCATCCATTGCTTTTCAAATGCTAAGGACTCTCCCAAAGATCATGTCAAGCAAGATAGTCCACATCTACAAGATAAATTTCAACTAGAAGATTAACCAATCATATCACAGTTAGACTTAGATATGAAGTCTTGTATAATTGTGCATTATTTATCTTGTTAGTATCTCTTAGACTCCTATTCAAGGATTGTAGCTTATTCCTTTTAATAATATACGATGCACCACCATTGAGTGAGCTGAAATTATTAAATGAAGTCCATACCTTGAAATGGTATCAAAAGCCACTTGACTCATGTCAGTTTTTTTTTTTTTTTCAATGGAGGACCAAGCTTCAACCCCATCTTTCATCCCCTCTATTCTCTTGGCTCGTCATATAATCAAACACTCCCTCCCCTGTCACTCCCTTCCAAATCTCACTACAATCAAGTTTGCATGTGACAATTATCTTCTATGGAAGGCGCAAGTCACCCCATATCTCAAGGGTCTTCATCTCTTTGGCTATGTTGTCAGTTCCACACCCTGCCCTCCCTCTTCCTCC
This sequence comes from Juglans microcarpa x Juglans regia, assembly GCF_004785595.1. Classification (NCBI taxonomy): domain Eukaryota; kingdom Viridiplantae; phylum Streptophyta; class Magnoliopsida; order Fagales; family Juglandaceae; genus Juglans; species Juglans microcarpa x Juglans regia. The sequence goes on from NC_054598.1 coordinate 22,353,352, forward strand.
TCCTCTTCTTCTTCTTCCCACACCTGCCCAATCCTCTGTCCACAATATGGCCTTTACCACATGGATTATGCAAAATCAACACATTCTCAGTGCCCTAAACTCTTCCTTGTCGAAAACCGTTCTCACACATGTTACTAAATGCACAACGTCAAGGTAGGTATGGAGTAGCCTTGAGTGCAAGTTTACCTCCTCCTCTTGAGCATGCTCCATGATTTACACCACCAACTTGCTCCCCTAAAAAAAGGAAACACCTCTATCTCACATTATTTTTATAGATTCACTAGCATGGCCAATACTCTTACTGTTGTAGATTAGCACTTAAATGACTTCAAACTTGTTTCCTTCTTACTTGTGGGTCTTGGACCTAAAATATAACTCGTTTGTGATGCCAGTCACCACTAGAGACCATCCGAATTCATTGTAACATCCCGTATTTTTAGTGTATTTTTAATTGAAGGATTATTTGTTATTAATTTAAAAATTGATTCCCTTGTTTTAAATTTTTAGATTTTAGTGGGTTTATTTTTATGATTTTTAATTTGTGAAAATTAAATTTGACATGTTTCCATAATATTAATTATTGTTATGCATTTAAATTCCTTTTCATATTAAATTAACTTGTTGTTGGATTTAATTATTTATTTTCATTTTAATCACTACGTTTGAATTATTTTATTTTACTTGCTGTTTTGAAATTATTTCCGTTGGATCATTTTTGTGACCAAAGATGTGAGGATTGAACCTCATTTCTTTCCTTCACTTTTTCTTTTCCTCTTTTTCTTTTCTTCCTCTTTTTCTTTTCTCCTCATTTTTTTCTTTTCCACTGCTTTCCCCCGCGCGACGCCAGCCTCCCTCTCTCTCCCGTGCATAGCTTCTCCTCCACCCAGCCCTCTGCCATGCGCCATCGTCTGGCGTCACCACCCAGCCCACGACCTTCCACACCCACCGACAACCTCCCCCTTCGGTTTTCAGCTCCTCACTTACCGCCATTCTCCTCCACGCACGGCTTGAAGCCGCGGCGTTCTCTTCGCTCCAATGCAGCCGTTGCGCCGCCGTGGCCGGCACCGCCTAGCCCATCGTCTTCCCCTCCCCCCGGCGACCACTTCCCTTCAGTTGCAACCTCCCTCGCACCGCCGTTAGCCACCACGAACTCCTCAAAGCCGCGGCACATCTTGAGCTCCAGCGCGGCCGTCGCGCCACGTCCTGCCTACGGTGCATGCGGTAGGGATGGTGGTAAGCAAGGATAATGCTAGAGTCCTACCTGTGATTCCCGCCTACAGTGTCTGATAAATGTTTATGTTGTCGGTTTATGATTTAATGGTCACGAGCGCATTTTCTAGGAAAATGAAGGAAATTATTCACGGCGTGTTTTTGGTCAAATGGGATTTTTGGCATGCGTTAGAAAATAATTATTTGCGGGGAACATGAGGTTTTTGGGGTCACATTTGTGTTTCGTTATGTACTCATGTGTGTTGGCTGCATTAATGCATTTCTATCTCTTGGATTGCTTGGTTGATTACTTACTGAAATTCATAATCTCACGATATTCAATACCCTGCGGTACCGTTGATATCTCAGATTTTGATGCAGATGAGGACGACGAGCCTTAGGCTTTGTCTCTGCTAGAGGAGTGATATGGGATTGCTCTCGTGTATTGAGATTCGTTTTATCACTCGTTTATGCATTTTTCCTTTGTAATATATTTTGGGATAACTGTATAACTTTTTAAAGGTAATTTATTTTGGATACTTGTATTTAAATTTCTGGTACTTAGTTGGTAACTTTTAATTAACTGTTGCGACCTTTGTTGTGCACTTTTGCATGTTGCACACACTTGAGCACATTTTGTTGGGATGCGTGACTCGTGTTGTCATCATCCCGAAGTCACGATTCTCGAGTTTTCGTACGTGGGAGTTGGGGCGTCACAAAGATTGAAAAAGGGGTCACAATATGATACTGCCTGGTTTGGCCACCGGGGATAGCACAACCCTACCACGGGGATGAAACATGGTATATGATATGATACAATATGATACGATAAGATGAAGATGTTCAGTTATGTTATTCCAAAGCGTTTTTGAATATGAAACGAATCTTTAAATATGAACAATTGGTTTTGAATATGAAAATGGTCTTTGAATATGAAAAGTGTCTTTAAATATGAGCAATTAATTTTTAAGTATGAAAAGATTGAAAAGTCGCTTAGATTTTCTGATAACACGTTTTTGAGATCTGCATATAAAAATAAAACGTTTTGTTTCTACATACTGAACTTTTTGAAAAGGCTTATGTTTACATACTAGTATATGTTCTCTGCTTACTGAGTTGTTGATAACTCACCCCTTATCTCCATAATATTTTTCAGATGATTTGAATATTCCAGTTGAGGCTCAAGAATATGGAGCATGGGTGAGATGAGTTAAGATGGTTTAAGCATAGAAGGTTTATATGAGTATTGAGAATTTTTATTCAGTAAGCTTGTTGCTCTGATAATGTGATTTGTTGGGAGGTTGATGTTCATATTAAGACTTTGTATTATTTTAAAATAATTATACTGGAGTTTTTGATGTGAATTAATGAGTATTTTGTGCAATAGAGAAAAATTAGTGTATGTACTATGTGGATGGAAAATGATTTTTAGGTGACATGAGTTAACTCTCCGGACCCTCGGGGACGGGGCGTTACATTTCCTCTACTTCTCTCCTCCCGTGAGGCACTCGCCTCCCCTCTCTCTCGACTGTTTTTTTTGTCAGCCCATAGCACCATCGTGTGCCATTCATGAGCGACACCACCACTCCCATTTTTCTTCCCCTCCGACCGGCGACCTCCCCCATCCATTTTCAGCTCCTCCCTCATCATCATCAGCCCCCGGGAGCAGCTTCAAGCAGCAACACCCTTGAGCTCGCGCGCCGTTGTCACACCACCGTTGGCCACCAACTTTTCACCACACCACCATCAACCCTTTAACTATCTAACGCACCTTTCCTAAGGTTTGATCTGCCACCATTGAAGTCTTTCCATCCCCATTTCCGATTGGGTGTTTTAACCTCCAACTACCGCCCTCGCCTTGACCCACAACCAACCACAACCACCAGTAGCTATATCAACACCCCTAAGCCATTCCCTAGCCATCCCAAGTCTTCGTTTGTCCCCATTCAAAAGTTGGGTTTTTGAGACCCACAGCCCTTGTCCATTCTTTCACTGTTGCATTGTTGTGCCGCCACTTCCAGCACCTTTTTTATCCTTCAAAAATTATATTTTACCACTATAAGTAATTTTCGAGGAATTTCTTGAGATTTAAATATACTTTTGCACTAACAAATCTTCTGCAGTCGGTTTGGCTGTTTCAGGTTTAAATATTGGTATTTTGAGTTTGACGTTGGTTATGGTGGATGTTTAAGTTACTATTGGAATTGATAAAAGGTCGTTTGGGTGGATAAATATAATTATTTAGACTGTATGGTGTGGCAGTATTGTAATTGTTAGGTGTTATAATTTGAGTTAATTTTGATTGTTGAACTTGTGTTATGGAGGGTTGTGTTGGGTTGCGACGATTGTGGGCTGTCAATGTCGTAACGAGTTATGAAAGTGAGCTAATTGGTTGGACATCGCGTGTTGGATTGATGTTTTGGAGGTTGTGTGTGAGTATGCTTATACCAAGTTTGAAAGCGAAGAAAAATGATGTCATGTGTGGGCTGAATAAAATCACAGAATTTAGTTAGTTTTATTGAATTCATATTTATATGGAGTATTAACACGTTTGTGAATAATTTTCTATTTAGGTCGTGACATTGATAGAACTCAAGTTTAAGACTCTAGTAACTCTTCGCAAGAGTCATGTAAACATGATTTCTATACTAGACTTTGTATAAAAAAATAAAATAAACTAAGGTCAATTTTGAAAATGTGCATGTTGTGTTATGAAAAGAAATGTTAAACGATCTCAATTATTTTTTCTGCATTGCTCATGAGATTCTGTATAAGAATAAAGTATTTTCTAGCATGACTGGTGTAATCATGAGCTTATTTTTGGCATTTTGTTATTGAACTTAGAAAAACATGAGCGACTATGAAAATTGATAATTTTTGCATGTGACGTGAAGATATTCTGAATCTGTTTTAGAAAATGTGAAATGATCATAATTTGCTCAATACTCTATTTTGGAACGATTTGGCATCTGAAAAACTTTTGACATGACATTCTGATTCTGTTTTGACTTTGACTCGGATTCTAATGTGATTCTAATTCTGTTTTGTTTTGATATGTGGCCCTGTCATGGGAGATAATAGTGATCTTTGACCCTATCACGGGATAAAATAGTGACCTCTGGCCTTATCATGGGATACAATAGTGACTTCTGGCCTTGTCATGGGATACAATAGTGACCTCTGGCCCCCCACAGGATATAATAGTGGTTTTTCTGTTTTGAGTGCAATCGCTTTGATATTTATGGTGATTTATATTCTGCTTGGCTTTCTGCAGAATGCACAACCCTACCACAGGGCGACATGGTCTCTATTATAATATGGTAAGATATGATGAAGAAGTTCAATTGTGCTCTGCCAAATGAAATTGTGAATAAGAATGTTTTCTGAGAGTTTCACTCTTATATTTTTGGTAACATGTTTCAATATTGCATTTCAAAAATAAGTATTCTGATTCTGCATTCTGAAAGAAAATATTTTGTTCAACATTCTGAATTTTGATAAATGCTCATGTTTATATACTAGTATATGTTCTCTGCTGACTGAGTTCTTGATAACTCACCCCTTTATCTTCGTAATATTTTTTAGATAATTTGAATATTTCAACTGAGGATCAAGGATGAAAGCGGGGAACCAATACGATTGTTATGTGGAGGGGGCAAGTAGTGCTAAATTTCTGAAGACTACTATTTAGAAGATTAATTTGTTTTATCGATATAGTTAATGGGATGTTGGCACTTTTATTAAAGCCTTAAGGGTTGATCTATTTGTTAGATTATTATTTTGATGACCTTGTAGAAGGGGTTTTATGTATTTTTGGTGGTAATAGATGTATCTATATTTATAGAGTTCTTTGGAAGTTAAAGGAGGTTATGCTTATGGAGTCTTTCGAAATATCATTTTATATTGTGAAAGATGATCTTAGACGACAGGTAGTAACTTTCCGACCTCTCTAGGGACAGGGGCGTTACATTTTGTCTCAATTTTCTCTGCCACCTTGTCAGATTTGTAACGCCAATGCTTGTGGTGGGACTTTAGAAAATAGTTTTTAGAAAATGTGACGCGAATTATTGATCCTTTTAAAACTTTTTTCTTTCCTCCCCAAGATATAAAAGACTCTATATTTTAAATTAAAACATACCTTATAAATCTAAGAGAGGTTTTTGTAGCAGAAGTCATTAAGTTAAATTAAAAGGCCTTTTACAAAAATATGACTTTTATAAATTCAGCCACATCCAACGATCCCCACCAGGTCAAGACGACCAGATCTACCAGCCACGAGTCCGAGCTGGCCGAGAACGTGGAGGGAGAAAGCTCAGAGAATTGCTTGGTTCTATGCCTGTGGTCTTCAACTTCTTTGTCTAAGTTGGTGGTCGCTCGATTCTGTGTCGATTCCAGAATCGAGCAACCAGATCTGGTTGTGTTCCCCTGGTCAATCGAATGCCATTTTTCTCTAGCTTGCAGGTGGAGCAAACATGTTTGGGTCCACTTCAGTGAGTGGTGTGGAGATACAAATGAGTGGCAATCATGAAAGAGCTAAAGTAGATGTTGCTCGAGAGATGTTTGATAAAATGCTTGAGATGGGTTTGGGGTATGCAACAACACCCATTGATGGGGTTATTATTGTGAAACATGAAGTGGCTGTTGGTATAAAGAAATTCTTATTTTTTACCCAAGTGGGGGGACAATGGTAGGCAAAGATACAGCAACTTGTGGACAAGGTGCTTCTATGGGGGATGGTTTGTCACAAGTCTGCAATAGAGATAGGAAGGACGAAAGTCATAACAGGCTTGGGTTGAGTAATAAGAGTTAGTACTTGAGTTTATTTGCTCGAGTCTTGTTGAGTCGGGCCGTGGTCCATTTATTCTTAGTTATAATTTGATTATGGCATTACGTTACCATTGGAGTAAGTGACCTGTGGCCCAAAAGATAAGTCATATATGTAGTAGAATGAGGGACTTGTAAGGATATCCAGAATCATTAATGAAAATCTTTTCCTATTCTGTTTTCTCTCTTTCTCTTGGAGGCTAGATCAACCTCGAATCTGACCATTTTCTTTACATTTTCTCTTATATTTTCTAGTTATCAAAACACTACCCATCAGGTGTGTTATTGTACTGAGTCCCTCTACCACGGCAACTCACCGTTGCACATGGCCTATCTTGGGATACCACATGGTGGTCTCGTGGTGTAACACTCCGTATTTTAGTGTATTTTTATTTTAAGATTATTTTTATTAATTCAAAAATTTATTCCCTTGTTTTAAAATTGTCGAATTTTTAGTGGGTTTATTTTTATGATTTTTAAATTGTGAAAATTAAATTTGATATGTTTCCTTAATATTAATTATTGTTATGCATTTAAATTGTTTTTCATTTTAAATTAATTGATTGTTGGATTTAATTATTTTATTTTCATTGTATCATTATGTTTAAATTATTTTAATTGAGATGTTGTTTTGAAATTTTTTTCGTTGGATAATTTTTGTGACCCAAGATGTGAGGAATGAATCTCATTTCTTTCCCTCAATTTTTCCTTTTTGTTTTTTGTTTCCTTCCTTTTTTGTTTCCTCTTATTTTTCTTTTTTTCTTCTCTCTCTCTCTCCTCTCTCCCGTGCACGTTGGCCGTTTCCCCTCTCTCTCCCCGTGCATTTCGTCGCCTCACCCAGCCCACCACCGCCTAGCCCATCTTCTTCCTCTCCCTCCGGCGACCACCTCCATCCATTTTCAGCCTCCTTTGCGCCGCCGTTAGCCTCCACGAGCTCCTCAAAGCCGCGACACCCTTTGAGCTACAGCCACCATCTCTTCACCACTTCATCCTCGACCTCCTAGCAACCTAACCCACCCATCCCCAGCTCCGATCCGTCACCGGTAAAGCTCCACCATCCACATTTCTGTTTTGGGCATTTTTGGCCTAAAACCACCTCTTACGCCGCCGCCCATGGCAAACCACCACCACCACTAGCTTCACTAACATCTCTAAGCCCTACCCTATCAATTTCGGGTCTTGGTTTGTCCCCATTCAAAAGTGGGTTTTTGAGACCCATGGCCACAGTTCATTTTGCACTGTTCTGTTGCTGTGCTGCCACTTCTAGTACCTCCATGATCTTTCAAAAATTATATTATAGCATTGTAAGTATTTTCTTAAAGAAATTTTGAGATTTAAATATATTTTGCGCTAACTCGTATTTACTGTGAATTGGTTGGTTGTGCCGGACTAAATCCGAGGAGTAAGGGGGTCGGTTGGATTGGATTATGGAGTTGTTTGTGTGATTGGTCTATGATGTGAGATTTATTGGCTGTTTCGGGTTTAAATATTGGTGTTTTGAGTTTGACGTTAATTACGGTGGATATTGATGATTTTAGAAAGTGGTGATATATTTTGGAATTATGAGGGTTATAAGTTTTGAGGAATTAAAATAGGTTATTTTAGAAGTTTAGGCTTAAAAATCGAAATATGTGAATGATTGGAAACTTACGAAAATTACGTGATTATTTTTATAAGTGATGATTTATAATCGACTCGACATTTTTTAGGAAAATTCTGGAAAAGCTAAGAATTCCAGGTAAGCGGGGTTTATATTCTAGACCTTACACGAATTATTGAGACTGAGGTTGACTATCTGAAAACTTTGCATATTTTTGTGATGAAATGAGAACTTGGGAAAAACCAACCTCAGTCGCTTATTTGCATTACGTATGAAATTTGTGTGAAAAAAGGAAAATATTTTATGATATGCATTGTGTAGACATGAGCTAAATTTTGTCATGTTGCCTTTGAAATCTGAAAAAGAGTGATATTGAGAATCTGAAAAATTCTGCATTTATTTAGAAAGATGCTCCGACTTTTAATTTCAGTATGTGAGAATGATCTAATTATGTTTTGGTACTCTGTTTTATTTTGATATGGCATATGAAAACCTTTGCCATGGTGTACTGATTTTGTATCTGACTCTGTCTCTGCTCTGCTCTGTTATACTCTGCTCTGTTTGGGTTGGTACCAACTTCTCTGTCTCTGAGTGCACCCATTTTGGAAACAAAGTGGTTTTATTGTGGTCTTTCCTGTGTGCACACTCGGGGCTCCGAGAAGAATAAGGGAAAGATTTCACCTCTGTCTATGTCCGGTTTGGCTACCGGGGATAGCACAACCCTACCATGGGGGTGAAACATGGTCTCTGCTCTGTAAGATGCTCTGTTTTGATATGACGAAGATGCTAAGGTTATGTTATGCCAAAGTGTTTTTGAATATGAAATGGATCTTTAAATATGAACATTTGACTCTTTTGGAGTATGAAAAGATTGAAAAGTCGCTCTGATTTTCTGATAACATGTTTATGAGATCTGCACATAAAAATATAATATTTTGTTTCTGCATACTGAACTTTCTGAAAAGGCTCATGCTTGCACGCTAGTATATGTTCTCTGCTTACTGAGTTGTTGATAACTCACCCCCTCTTATCTCCAATATTTTCAGATGATTTGAATATTCCAGTTGAGGATCAAGAATATGGAGCATAGGTAAGAGGAGTTAAGAATAGTGGCTTAAGCATAGGAGGTTTACATAAGTATTGAGGATTTTGTTATTCAGTAAGTTTGTTGCATTCTGATGATATGAATTGTTGGGAAGTTGATGTTTTTATTAAGATTTTGTATTGTCTTGGATTAATTATGTTGGAGTATTTGATGTGAATTAATGAGTAGTTTGTGAGATTGAGAAAAATTTGATTATGTACTATGTGGATGGAAAATGATTTTTAGCAACATGAGTTAACTCTCCGGCCCTCGGGGATGTGGCGTTACACGTGGAGACCCTGCACCGCCTCCCTTCACTAATCGCAGCGGGTGCTGGGATGGCTGAGCCCTTCAACTTGGCCTACAAATAGGCCAAGCTTCTTGCTTTCGAATCCATCCCGAAACTTGTTTCTCTCCTCTCTTGTAGCTCATATTGGTGATTTCTCACCATTTGGTACTTGTATTGATGAATCTAGGGCTTGTTTGTAGTGCGCTGCCAGGAGCCTCCATCCCATGCTGCCTTCTAAAGGCTGTGCAACCCTTCTCGAGCCACAAAGCACTGTTTTCCATCATCCCTAACCCTCCAAACCACTCAACTCGTGCGTTGTAACTCCGCTCCGCCGTGCCCTCTAGTACCTCCCATTTAAACACCCCTTAGCACCCCAGATCCAAAGCCCCTACGTAAAAACCCTCTTTAAACCACTGTTCTGCCCACGCTGTTGCCCGTTGTTGCATCGCCACTTTTGGCGACTCCTCGCTACATGCGCCCTTGATGTAATGCGGGACCAGTAGACCGACGCATGCGCGATGTTCCAGAAATTTGCTCGACCGCATTGTAAGTAATCTTCCAACACGGTTTTAGAATTTAGAATATTATTTTTACCGCTAACACTTTTCTACAGTCTGGTTGTGTTGAACTGGGCCTTTGGCCCAATGGAGCGTTGGGAATTAAATCGTTGTTAGGATGGAGTTGGGCCTTGGGCCTTAGGCCAGAAACGACGGTTGGAAATTGAGTGTAGTTTGGTTGTGAATTTGGTTGGTCGTGACTTGCTATGATTTGTACAATTTGTGGCGCCCCCGACCCCCATGTAAGGAGATACGAGAATCGTGACGCCAGGATAGTGACAACAGGGTCACACATCTCAACGATAGTGCCAAGTATGTGTACATGCAACAATGTACAATAAACAACGCAGCGGATAATTAAGTCAACTAAGTATTAGAATGGTTAATACAATTTAAACAATCAGTAAAAAAGTTTTAAAAAATTATACAGTCATCCAAAATAAATATTTTACAAGTCTCAAACCAAAACGAGTGATCCCAGATCACTCCTCGGGCGGAGCCGAATCCTCAGGCTAACCCTCAGCCTCATCTGCATCGAAATCTGCGTTACCACAAAATGGTACCGCAGGTAAGTATAGACCAAACAACTACGAGATAAAAATACATTAATGCGACCAACATACATGCATATGATGAAATATGCCTTAGATCCAAATATACTATTTTCTCCGAAAATAGTTATTTTCAACATACGCCAAAATCCTATTTTGGCCCAAAAATATTACTCCGTCATTTTTCCAGAAAACGACCCAAATCAATAAAACCTCATTTTACCAGAAAATGAATCACATAAAATCCTTTTAATCAACACACGCTATTTTTCCAGAAAACAGCTCATTATTCCATTAACCAATGCACCATGATCTCCCCTAGGGATCATCCGTACGCCCTGGCTTCGTAGCGATGCTCAATTCCACGCCCAGAGCGTTCGTGGCCAAGCACCCACTACGCAAAGAGCGATGCCCAGTTCCGCGCCCAGCGCGTACGTGGCCAAGCATCCTCTAGCCCATGCCAGTAGAGGGGCCACGAAGTCGGCACGAGACCATCTCGTCCGATCCCGTTGTCGCCCAGCGACAACCCAGGGACGTCACTCAGTGTATTCCGTTCCCGAGTGACCAGAGGAGCTCCACCGAGATAACACCCCATCTCGGCTTGGGGTCGTGATACACACGCACCCAAAATCCTTTAACACACGAAAACCCAGTTTTCATGAAACACATGAACATGAATGCATGTACACGAAAATCCAGTTTCCTTTACAAACATGATCATGCGTGCAATATGCCATGTACATGAACAACACCATACCAACAACCAACATTTCACAATACCAACCAAACACACAACTCCATCCACAATCCATCCAACCCCCGAACTCCTCAGACTCAGTCCGGCATGTCCAACCAGATCATAATAATATGAGTTAGTGCAAAAATATATTTAAATCACGATAGTTCTTTGAAAAAATACTTATAACACTATAATATGATTTTCGAAGGATCTCGGAGGTGCAAGAAATGGTGACTCAGCAACATAACAGTGTAAAATACATTGTGGCCGTGGATCTCAAAAACTCACTTTTCAACGGAGACAAACTATGACCCGAAATTGATAGGGTAGGGCCTAGAGAGGTCGGTGAAGCCAATGGTCGTGGTGGTTTGCCGTGGGTGGCGGTGCAAAGGGTGGTTTTAGGCCAAAGATGTCCAAATCGGAAATGGAGATAGATAGGCTTCACCGGTGACGGATCGGAGCTGGGGTTGGGTCCATTGGGTTGCTAGGAGGTCGAGGATGAAGTGGTGAAGAAATGGTGGCCGGAGGTAGCGCGACGGCGGCGCTGGAGTGAAGAGAGCGCCGCGGCTTGGTGTGGTGCGTGGGGGCTGTCGGCGGCGCGAGGGAGGCTGAGATTGGTGGGGTGGTGTCGCCGGCCGGTGGGAAAGCTGACGGGAGGGGCGGTGAGGTGCAATGCGGTGTGCGGCGGCTGGGCTGGGGGAGAGGGGAGCAAGGTCATGCGGGAAGAGAGAGAGAGAGGAGAGAAAAGAAAGAGAAAAAGAAAAGAAAAAGAAAAGAAAAGAAAAGGGAAAAAGAAAAATGAAGGGAAAGAAATGAGGTTCAATCCCCACATCTTGGGTCACAAAAAATGATCAAACGAAAATAATTTTAAAACAGCATCTCAATTAAAATAATTTAAACGTAATGATAAAATGAAAATAAAATATTTAAATCCAACAATCAATTAATTTAAAAAGGAGAACAATTTAAATGTACAACAATAAATAAATATTAAGAAAACATAACAATTTAATTTTCACAATTTAAAGATCATAAAATAAACCATTTAAAATATCCGATAATTTTAAAACAAGAGAATAAATTTTTGAATTATTAAAATAATCCTTCAGTAAAAATAAACTAAAATACGGGGTATTACATAATTGCCCATTGAGTGATCTGCCATGTCATCCAATACTTGTTTGTCATGCATTTGTGGATTTTATATTGTGGCTAATTGACTTAATTATATAACCGTGATGTGCATGCCATGTTGTATGAAGTACTTGAATTGGGTGGTTTGTGCGGGTTATAGCATGCGGGCGTGTGTGTATCACGACCCTAAGTCGAGATGGAGGATTATCTCGGTGGAGCTCCTCGGTCACTCGATAGCATAAAAAATTGAGTGACATCACCTGGGCTGCCGCCGGGCGGCAGTTGGGTCAGTCAAGACGGTAATGCTCTTAAATCGACTCGTGGCCCCCCTAGCGAGGGCTAGAGGATGCCTGGTCATGGTACACACCGAGCACGGAGCTGGGCATCTCTTATTATGAAGTCATTCGCATGGTCGTTACCCGTTGTGTGACTAAAATGATTGTATGGACTTCATGTGGATCACGAATCGAAGTTGAGATGGGGCATTATCTAAGTAGAGCTCCTCTAGTAAGTCGAGACCGTAATAAACTGAGTGATGTCTCCTGGGTTGTCACCGGGTAACAACGTGCTTGGACAAGAAGGTAACGCTCTTGTGCCGACTCTGTGGCCCCTCAATGGTGGGGGTTAGAGAATGCCTAGTCACATACGCGTTGGGCGCGGAGCTGGGCATCACTCATTATGAAGTCACATGCACGGTTGTTACCTGTGGTGTGACAAAGGGATCCAGGGTGTGCGGATGGTCCATAATGGAGACAATGGTGCATGCAAGATAAATGGTTATGTTTTGGGCCAAAGGGGTTTTTGGCATGAGTGTTCTATTTAAATGTTTTATTTTTTGGAAAGGGTGGAAAAATGGATATTGTGATCTTTTGCTTGTATTAATGTCTTACTTTGTTGGTTGTATAAATTTATGTTTTAAATTCTTGGTTGTTGCGTGTTGATTGCTTGCCAAGATTGTAAAATCTCACCGTGGTAGCTTTGATGCTGAGAATGAGTATTAGCAGAGGGACCGACCCCACCTGAGGAGTGAAGGTTTGGGACTGTACTCGTATTTGATGTTGGAGCTTGTTTCAGTTCCCTTATTCCAGTTGGATGATTGTATAAACCCCATTGTGGGTTTTTATTTTGGGTTGCAAGGTTTAAAGTTTTCTAGTACTTAGCTTGACTGCCTTTTATTATTCACTGCGATTTGTATTGCACACATATTGCATGCTTGCACACACTAGCACATGGCTTTGGGATGTGTGATCCGTGTGGTCATCATCCCAGTATCACGACTTCTACCTAATCACACGTGGGAGACGAGGGCACCACACATTTTGTTCATGGGGTTTATTTCTAGCCAGTTTTTTTCCTCTTACTTTTCGATAACAGTTTCCACTTTTCAAAACTTCACAAAAGCATTATACTCTCCATGAAAAGCATAAAAGGAGAGAGATATATCTAGTTTGATTTTAGGGTATCGGGTCATCAACTCATTGGGAATGGGCGAAGTAGTGGGCGTTGGACAAAATAAAGTTTCAATATTACCAGTTTGTCCTCACTTTTCAAAAAAATTGAAGTGCAAAAAAATAAGGAAGATGTATCTATACATCGTTCGAAGAAGATCACAATATATATAGTCATCTCTAACTCTCTCACTCTCAATTTTCATTTTTTCTACTGCCTTCTTGGTTCAGATAGGCATGGAAAGCATAGGTTCTGTAAGACTCCTATTATTTTCTTCTCCCTTGGAACTCATTTGCATATATATTATCAGCAATAATTACTCTATTTAAATAAAAAATTGCAAATCAGAAATTTATTCCTATTAAAGAAAATTAATTATTCATTTTTTTCTTGGGTTTGTCTCAGCCAATTTTTGTCCACTTGCCTTCCTATGACAGTTTGTACTTCTTGTCACAAATGACTATCTACATTCTCCACATAAAGCTTATATATATATATATATATAGAGAGAGAGAGAGAGAGAGAGAGAGAGAGTTTGATTTTAGGGTATTGAGCCATCAGCTCATCGAGAAGGGAGCGGCGCGAGAGAGGCTGAGATTGAAGGGTGGTGGTTGTCGACCGGTTGGGAAGGGAAGGAGAGGGGCGGTGTCAATCACGGAGGCGCGTGGCGGTGAGCTGGGTGGAGAAGAAGAAAACGCACGAGGAAGAGGAAGAGAGGGACGCCACGCGCGGGAGAGAAGCAGGGGAGAAAAAGAAATGGGGGGAAAAGAAAAGAGGAAGAAAAGAAAAAGAGGAAAAGAAAAAAAGTGAGGGAAAGAAACGAGGTCCAATCCTCACATCTTGGGTCCCAAAAATGATTCAACGAAAATAATTTCGAAACAGCAAGTTAAATAAAATAATTTAAACATAGTGATAAAATGAAAATAAAATAATTAAATCCAACAATAAATTAATTTAAAATGAAGAACAATTTAAATGCATAACAATAATTAAAAATAAGGAAACGTATCAAATTAATTTTCACAAATTAAAAATCATAAAAATAAACAACCTAAAAATCCGACAATTTTAAAACAAGAAAATAATTTTTTGAATTAATAAAAATAATCTTTCAATAAAAATACACTAAAATACGAGGTGTTACATCACAATTTATAGACAATTTTAAATATAATAATATTTGTTATTAAGTTTAAATCCATCCAATCAAAATAAAATTTAAAATATTATTATTTTATTACATTGTTGTAAAGAAATTGCTTTAAAGTAGTAAATCTATAATTTCTCTTTTCTCCATTTCTCCATTAAAGTAGATCCTGTCCATTTTCTACGAGCATGTTCTTCACCAATGGAGCAAATTCCGGCAATTAAAGTCGCCCAATCCCAGCTACAAACCACATGCCCTCATGTACTTATAGTAACAAAAGGCCACAAAAAATTAAAGACACTGGTTATAACCAAAAACTTAATATGTTTAACATTAATATAGAAATTAAAACTTTAAAGGTAACTCAAGAGAGAAAATATAAGTTTGAAAGGAATTCAGGATAGAAGAGAGAAGTATTAAACCTAATATTTCTAATTTTCACTCGTATTTAGTTTTTAAAAAAATCAGAAGAAAACAATATCTTAAATTAGTTTTTCACTCGCTAATTTATAATCAATTAGTGACCAGGCCAGAAGCAACAGAGAGGCTTTTCATACTTATATATATAGATATGATATAGATAAAAAAGGAGTTCAGGCCAGTGCGGTTGACCTTGTGAATAAATTCGCGAATGCCATGAAGCTAGCTAGCTGTGGCGGCCGGACGCGTTAATGGCCAGTACTTATGCTAATTGAACGACGTGGGTTGAGCTTATAAAATCACGGAAGGCAAGGCCTTTATGGCTTTAAGAAAAATGCTTTAGCGTGAAAGTAAATTCATAAAATATGATCCAACTTGACGTAACATATCTGATGATAAGATTGTTATTTAAACGAAAGGGAATTGCCTCTCGATCGGTTACAGCTCATGATCGATAGGAGAATCCAAACGATCAGAAAAATTGAAATGCGCATGCTGGGATAATAATTATATTATATATAAGAGCTGACGACCGCTATATATATGTAACTTCCACTTGCTCAATCCATCATTGTCGTAGTTGTTGCTTGAAAGTGCTTCTAAGTTATTGTTTGCAAATAATTATCATATATGTGTTTGACTTTTTTTTTTTTTAAGTAGGAAAACCAAAATTTATTGAAAAAAAGACAGTTTTACATTAAAGAGTTTCTGACCAAACAATCTGAGAAACAATATCTGGGACCACATTCCAAATTGTGAGCAGCTCCATTGGCCATACGCCCTACATGTTGCACTGTGACTTTTGCCATCATCTTCATCAAATTCCTTACTTCATATATCAGATTTCCTTGAACGGACATAGACTCCCCCAGAGCTAAAATTACATTAACACTTAGAAATAAATCTGTTTCAACAATGAGCTCCTGAGTCCCATTGGGTGGGACAGTTGTAACCCTCTCAGAATTGTGCTGAACTCTTGCGCGCAATCGGGAAGCGCAATATTCCCTAGCTAGCTCCGCCTTTAATATTGATAATGACGGAATCATCAGCAATTCAAATACTAATTAACAATTCGAATTTTAGAACACAGAAGCACTTATTTAATTTAGTACGTACGTACGTACATGATATTGGAGTAATTATAATTAATATCTCAGGCAAATATATATTATTTTCTGTAAAAGTAATCAAATCAATCGGGAACAGATCATCAGTACTAGCTATATATTGGAGTAATTTCTTAAAAATTAATTAATGCTTTCATGCAATATGGCTAGCTATATAGCTACGCGGCTTTTTTCATTAATGTGTTTGTACATTAATTGAAGAATTCGATTAATTAGCTAGGTAGCGATCATGAGAGCCGCGTATAGAAGCTGGTTCCAGGTATCTGGAATTCCAGCAAGACACCAATGGGTACAGTCCAAGCCCTTGAATCCATTATAAGAGGCAGGCTGTCCATCTTTTCTCAGTTGTGAGAGGTTCGTTATGTCAAGCAAATGAACAGGTTTCCTTATTGTGCTCAACACTTCTCTCACTACGTAGGCTGCCTCTGGCAAACTGTAATATCCGGTATTTTAATGTATTTTTATTGAATGATTATTTTTAATAATTTAAAATTTTATTCTCTTATTTTATAATTATCAGATATTTTAAATGAGTTATTTTATGATCTTTAAATTGTAAAAAATTAAATTGTTATGTTTTCTTAATATTTATTTATTGTTGTACATTTAAATTTTTCTTCTTTTAAATTAATTGATTGTGAGATTTAATTATTTTATTTTCATTGTATCATTACGTTTAAATTATTTTAATTGATTTTCTGTTTTAAAATCATCTTCGTTGGATATTTTTTGTGACCCAAGAGGTGAGGATTGGACCTCATTTCTTTTCCCCTTACTTTTCTTTTTCTCTTTTTCTTTTCTCTTTCTTTTCTTTCTTCCCATTTTCTTTTTCTCCCTCTGCTTTTCTCCTTCCCCGCGCTACGCACTCCCCTCCCTCTCTCCCGTGTGCTTCTCTCTTTCCACCCAGCCACCGCCGTCGCGCCGCTGTACGTGACACCGCCCCTGCCGTTCGCTTCCCCACCGGCCGGCGACCACCTCCCTCCATTCTCAGCTCCTATCGCGCCGCCGTTTGCCCCACGAGCCCCTCCAAGCCGCAGCGGATCTTAAGCTCCAGCACCGTCGTCGCGCCACCACCGGCCACCATTTCTTCACCACTTCATCCTTGACCTCCTAACAACCCAATGGACCCAACCCTAGCTTCGATCTGTCACCGGTGAAGCACATCCAACCCCATTTCCGATTTTGGTATTTTTGGCCTAAAACCACCATTTGTGCCACCACCCACGGCAAACCACCACCACCATTGTCTTCACCGACCTCTCTGAGCCCTACCCTATCAATTTCGGGTCTTAGTTTGTCCCCATTCAAAAGTGGGTATTTGAGACCCACAGCTAGAGTGTATTTTACACTGTTTCGTTGCTGAGCCACCACCTTTTGCACCACCGTGATCTTTCAGAAATTATTATAGAGCACTGTAAATATTTTTCCAAAGAACTATTTTTGCACTAACTCATATTATTGTGAACTGGTTGGACATGCCGGACTGAGTCTGAGGAGTTCGGGGGTCGGATGGATTGTGGACGAAGTTGTGTATTTGGTTGGTATTGTGAAATGTTGGTTGTTGGTATGGTGTTGTTCATGTACATGGCATATTGCACTCATGATCATGTTTGTAAAGGAAACTAAGTTTTCGTGTATATGCATTCATGTTCATGTGTTTCATGAAAACTGAGTTTTCATCTGTTAAAGGATTTTGGATGGGTGTGTATCACGACCCCAAGCCGAGATGGGGTATTATCTCGGTGGAGCTCCTCTGATCACTCGGGAGCGGAATATACTGAGTGACGTCCCCTGGGTTGTCGCTGGGCGACAACGGAATCGGACGAGATGGTCTCGTGCCGACTCCGTGGCCCCTCTGCTGGCAGGGGTTAGAGGATGCTTGGCCACGAACGCGCTGGGCGTGAAACTGGGCATCGCTCGTTGGATAGTGGGTGCTTGGCCACGAACACGCTAGGCGCGGAACTGAGCATCGCTACGAAGCCAGGACGTGCGGATGATCCCTAGGGGAGATCACGGTGCATTGGTTAATAGAATAATGAGCTGTTTTCTAGGAAAATAGCGTGTGTTGATTAAAAGGTTTTTATGTGATTCATTTATTGGGAAAATGAGGTTTTATTGATTTGGGTCATTTTCCGGGAAAATGACGGAGTATTATTTTTGGGCCAAATGAGATTTTGGCGTGTGTTGAAAATATCTATTTTCGGGGGAAATAATATTTTTGGATCTAATGCATATTTCATCATATGCATGCATGTTGGTCGCATTAATCTACTTTTATCTCGTAGTTGTTTGGTCTATACTTACCTGCGGTACCATTTTGTGGTAATGCAGATTTCGATGCAGATGAGGCTGAGGGTGAGCCTGAGGGTTCGGCTCCGCCCGAGGAGTGATCTGGGATCACTCGTTTTGGTTTGAGACTTGTAAAATATTTATTTTGGATGACTGTATAATTTTTAAACCTTTTTACTGATTGTTTAAATTGTATTAATCATTTTGGTACTTAGTTGACTTAATTATCCGTTGCATTGTTTATTGTACACTGTTGCATGTACACACACTTGGCACTATCGTTGGGATGTGTGACCCTGTTGTCACCATCCTAGCGTGTCGATTCCCGTGTCTCCTTACATGGGGTCGGGGGCGCCACACAAACCACCTAGGTAAGACGACCCGTTTATGGGCTTTGTCTCCTTTGAACAGTTCTTTACTTCTGGCTCGTCCCAACCCTTCCCACTATATGCACCATATAATATAATATGCTCATGATCAACACAAAAAACTTGGGAAAAATTAAAGATTACAATTTCAGAATTAAAAAGTATATTGATCATGATCTTACTCGTAGTAGTGTGAAGGAGAAATTCCTTGAAAAATGACTGGCTTTTTCAGGATCCACATCTGTATCGACCCACTTCGCCCATGTTGTTAAACCTTTTCGAAAAGCAACCATCCGATCCATGTCCTTGACAACGTCCTTGTTTTCATCTTCAATGTAATCCCATCTGCAATCAGAATTCCGTTACATATTTTCTTAAAGTTATGAAAATACATGTGACAGTTTATATATATAATATCATAGATGCTCGACTTTATAATATTTAGAGGTCAGTACTCAATATTGTACGTACGGTTGCTTAGGTCCCCTACGGTACCACCACTGCCAAGTGTTGAAAACCAGAACATCGATTTCTTTCCACATGTCGCCATTCTTCAGGGAATCAAGCTTCAAAACACGACCGATTTGATCTTCTTCGATGTCTACCAAGTAGTGAGAATTGAATAGCAGAACTGAAACTCCATAGTCCTGCATGCGAATTAAGTTTATAGAGTACTACTGCAATTCTTAGCCATTAATGTACATGAAACCTAAATTTTTAGTACGTCCATTAATTAAGAATATTATTAGTTCATTTATATTATGGTATCGTTTGGATTCGAAGATGAATTGAGATGAGTTGTGAATAGTAGTGAGATTTGTGAGTTAAAGTTGATGAATAATAATGAATAGTAGTGAGATGAGTTGAGATGAGTTGAAATGAGTTGAGATGACTTGCGAATACAAACTGGGCCTATATATACCTG
The DNA here is from genome assembly GCF_004785595.1 of Juglans microcarpa x Juglans regia. NCBI lineage: Eukaryota > Viridiplantae > Streptophyta > Magnoliopsida > Fagales > Juglandaceae > Juglans > Juglans microcarpa x Juglans regia. The sequence continues at coordinate 22,373,064 of NC_054598.1, forward strand.
AAACGTACATGAACTCATGTGAATCTGTTCTTTATGTGTTTGACTTTTAAGGGGCCTCACTTGAGCAAACAATGTTAATCGTTGTCCTAAAAGATATGGTATTCTATATTATATATTTATAATCAGCCGTTTCAGGGAAAAGAGAACTTGTTCCATACACGTCCAATTTAATTTATTGTGGGGCCCCACTCATTTTGTTAATCTTATAGGAAAGTTGGCCAAGAAATAGTACTGAAATAGATGCACATGATAATTTAGGCCTCATTCAAAAAGATTCATGAAATCATTTGCAGAACTATGCATACATACCATGATACAAACCGAATGGAACTGAACTCGTGGCGTTTTTGTTGGTTGTATTCGGAAATGTTTGGTAATAACATTAATGAAGCAGTGCTTGCTACCAGAAATGTTGGGGGCAGTGGTACTCTTGGGTCTTGAGGCAGGCCATTTAAACCAAACGACATCCTCAGTAGAGGTGACAAAAAAAAAAAAACTGGCAAATAGGTAAATCAGATTGTACCAAACTGAACCGGTGAGTTCAGTCAAGTTCTAAATCAGATTACTATAGTCTATAATATAATATATTATCACTATATTATTATATACTATAATATATATAGCATATTATATATACTATACATATAATATACCGGAAAAACCGGATTTGAACTGGACCGAAACGGGTAGAACCGAAAGTACGAGTTTAGAGGTTTAAATGGTGTGGTATTGGTTCTTCAAATCTCTTGGTTCTAAAATACGTCAAAAACCGACCGAACCGGACCTGTTATACCCCTAGTCCTGAGTTTAGATTTTTGTATTCACATTCTCGGGACCATCGAACTGGGTTATTCGGTCAAGTGAATTTTTCCTAGTCTTAAAATATTACCTTAAATCTACTTGTGGAAAACTATTTGTCACGAGTCTATACACCATTAAAATTAGTCTAGACTTTATTCTTGAATACTCCATAGAGAAAACTTTCATACTAGATGCATTGGTCTTCCATGTTTAGTACACCTACTATGAAACTATGACATGTCATTAACTCACGCAATCCCAACCTATTCTCATGCTGCATAGGATTATTGCTTAAATTGAAGCCTTCTCTAGTAAGCCCAACTCCTTTCTTCTTGTCTATTCTCACCCACCTATCTCTAATCCCTTCCTGCCTCTCTGAATTGATCATCACCTCCTCGTCTACACTGTAATCATAACCTTCAAAGTCACCGTGGTTTACACCAGTTCATTTTCCTTTTCTATCTCATTGAAACCAGATCCAATTGACACATGATCGCAATGGGTATTTGCAGTTCTCCTAGTTCAACAGTTGTGGCCACGACCAAGCTCATCTTACAAGACGGTCGGCCAAGTTCGTCCGATGCTTTTCAAATGCCAAGGACTCTCCCAAAGATCCTGTCAAGCAAGATATTCCCCATCTAGAAGATAAATTTCAACTAGAAGATTAACCAATCATATCACAGTTAGACTTAGATATGAAGTCTTGTATAATTGTGCATTATTTATCTTATTAGTATCTGTTAGACTCCTATTCAAGCATTGTAGCTGATTCCTTTTAATAATATACAATGCACCACAATTGAGTGAGCTGAAATTATTCAATTAAGTCCATACCTTGAAATGGTATCAAGAGCCAATTGACTCACGTTAGTGTTTTTTTCAATGGAGGACCAAGCTTCTCAGCACTCTGAATCCCATCGTTCATCCCCTCTATTCTCTTGGCTAGTCAAATCATCAAACACTCCCTCCCCCTGTCACCCCTTCCAAATCTTACTACAATCAAGTTTACATGTGACAATTATCTTCTATGGAAGGCGAAAGTCACCCCATATCTCAAGGGTCTTCATCTCTTTCGCTATGTTGACGGTTCCACACCCTGCCTGTAACGCCCCGTTCCCAGAGGTCCGGAGAGTTAACTCTTAATATCTAAAATCAACTTAAATAACACAACTATAAAATCCAAAAAATCCCATAAAATATTAATCCATTTAATCAATCCAAATATCTAAGTTTCTCCATGGGGACAAAAAGAAATCTCAATAACATAAATTAAAAACTCTCCAAAACTCAAAATTATCCTTAACTTATCAAATTAAAATACCTGAAAAATAAAATCAGTTTACTAACTACGACTATCAAATAAGCATTTGTACCCTCAGACACTTATTTCACTTCGATCATCACAGCTTGCTAAAACTTCCTACTCTTGTACTTCAGTTGAACCATAAAAAATATCTGAAAAATATATGGAGATAAGGGGTGAGTTATCAACAACTCAGTAAGCAGAGAACATATATCAGTGTGTAAACATGAGCATTTACATTAATCAGAATGCAGAACAAAACATTTTCATTTTCAGAGTAAGGAAGCAAAATATGTTATCAAAATATCAAAGCAAAGATTTAGAAATAATTTCATTCAAAAATATCCTTTAGCATAGCATAAATGATCATCATCATCATCAGAACATCATATCAGAACAGAAGCCATGTATAACCCTCGTGGTAGGGTTGTGCAATCTGCGGATAGTCAAGTAGAACATAAAATACTCTGTCACCAAGGTGTGCACTCAAAACAGAGACCACTACCATAACCCGTGGCAGGGCCGTATCCACTATTATAACTCATGGTTGGGCCGTATCCACTATTATTACCCGTGGTTGGACAGTATCTACAATTGAAACCCGTGGTTGGGCCGTATCCACTATTATTACCCGTGGTGGGGCTGTAACTGAATAGAACGGAAACATAATCAAATTCAGAATCAAAGAGTCATGCCAATGGTTTTTAGAAATCACATCTTATCCAAACAGAGTATTGAACAAAATCATATTATCTTCGTAATCAAAACAGATCCAAAGCATATTTACAATATTTATGCACAAATTTTTATATTCGCTCTTTTTGCATAAATTAGAAATAGAATGTCAAAAATAAGCTTATGTCTACACCAGTCATAATGGAAAATACTTTCTTCTTAAACAGAATCTCATGAATAATGCAGAACAAATAAATGAGATAGTTCAAATTTCTTTTCATAACCAAATATGTATATATTTTTAAAAAGTCAACCTCAGCTCATTTTATTTTAATATAAAGTATAGCATAGGAATCCCGCTTACCTGAACTTAGCTTTTTCGGAATTTCCTTCAAAATGTCGAACAATAATTAATCGTCACCTATAAAATAATCATGTAATTCTCGTAAATTTCTAATTAATCTCATATTTCGATATTTAATCCTAAACTTCTAAAATAACCTATTTAATTCCCCAAAACCTAAAATTCTCATAATTCCCAAAATACCTTCATTTTCCCAAAACCATCAATATCTACTTAATCGAATTCCTACCGAATAAGAATTTAATCAAGCAAGTATTAAAATAAATATAAAACTCAATAAAAATTAATATTCAAAATATTTAAAATACACGCAACATTTTATAAATAAAAAGAATACATTGGTTACTAAAATTTCCATAAAATAAGTCATGAAAAACTCCTCTCTTAAAAAATAGGTTTACTTCCTTTAATTAACAATATTATTAAAATACAAATATAATATTTATTCAAACTTAAAGCAAAACTCATTTAAACATAAACTCCAAAAAAACTTCTCACCCGAAAACATTAGGTTAAACCTACCTTCCATATATATTTATATATATTAGGTCAAAATTAGTAACTACCCAACCTAGGTTAAAACTTTACATATATATATATATAATATATATATAAAGTACGTATATATAACTTATAAGCATAAACCAGACAAATAACATGGGATTAACACATATGCAGCGGCAGGAACTTACCCAAGGGAAACCGAGGCACGCGTCGAGGAGTGAGGCGCGACGGGGCTGGCTGGAGGGACAGTGGTGGTGCGGCTGGAGTGCAGAGAAAATGCAGCGGAGGTGTCGTCGAGCTGGGCTAAGCAAGAGAGAAAAAGAGAGGGATAGGTGAGTGCGAGAGAGGGCGGAGAGAAAGGAGGGAGTAACCGAGGGAGGTACTCACCGTGAGGGGGTGCTATGGGCTGAGGTGGCCTGAGAGTGTTCAGCACCCTTTTCCGTGCCGGTGGCGACGGCTTGGGGTGGCTGGTGCGGTGCGGTGCAGTGTAGTGGTTCAGTGGGTGGACCTCTGTTTCGGGTGGCTAAAAAGAGGAATAAACACCTTGGTTTTTCGTGAGAGGGGTGGCTCGCGGTAGTGTTAACCGTGGTGGTTTTTGTGAGGTGGGGCCACAACGTGGTGGGGCTCTTGGTGGAGGGTATTGCAGCAGTTTATGGTGGCTGAACGTTGCTCTATTTTTTGGATACTAAAGCAGAGGATTTTGACTTGGTGTAAGCCGCAGGGGGGGTTGCTGTTTCCCGTGGCTGTGGCACGCGTTTCTAGTGTTTGGTCTTGGCGGATGCTTACAAGGGGCGGATGAACTGGACGACAACTATGTGGAGGTGCTTGGGTGGCGTGGCAATGCACAGTGTGGGCTTCGTGTAAGCACGGGTTGCGTCGATCTCGTATGGGTTGGGCACGAAGGTTGCTGGTGGCAGTTCCACAGTGGTTCCGTGGTTGACAGAAAGAGATGCGGCTGCTAGGCTTCACGCAACGTGCAACGCTGGAGGATGAGGGAAGGAGGGACAAGATCGAAACGGACGATGGTTTGTGGATGGCAATTTTGTGCGTGCGTGCGTGGGTGGGTGGAGAATGCTGTGGGAGTATTGCAGCAACTAGGCTTGGTAAACCAACAAGCAGGTACGTGTATGAATATGTATATATATATATATATATATATATTGGCGATGAAGGAAAAAAAAAACCCCAGAGATAAGAGAGACGTGTGTGCGGATGAAAGCTGAGTCGTGTGTGTGCATGCATGTCATGGATGAGAGGAAGACCTAGGGGGAAAAGAAAAAAAAAATAGATGGAAAGAAAAGAAAACAAAATAAAACATGCGGGAAAAATAAACGTATGAAGAAAATAAAATGAACTAAAAATAAATAAATAAATAAAAATAGGGCTTGATTGGGTCCAGGTGTTACACTGCCCTCCCTCCTCCTCCTCCTCTTTTTCTTCTTCCCACATCTGCCCAATCCTCTGTCCACAATATGGCCTTTACCACATGGATTATGCAAGATCGACACTTTCTCAGTGCCCTAAACTCTTCCTTGCCGAAAACCATTCTCACACATGTTACTAAATGGTCGATACTCTTACTGTTGTAGATCAACACTTAAATGACTTCAAACTTGTTTCCTTCTTACTAGCAGGTCTTGGACCTAAAATATAACTAGTTTGTGATGTCAGTCACCACTAGAGACCATCTGACTTCATTGGAACATCTTTATGGTCATATGCTCGCTCCCGAGCTTCACTTCGAACATTACCAATTGTTTGTTGTTTTGTCTCTTGTCGGTGCCAATGTTGCTGCCTACACCAGCGGTTCTCGAGGTGATCGTGGCAGTCAATTCTCAAACTCTAGTGGTTGGGCTATGGCTCTAACTCCAATTGCCCTTCTCAAGGCTGGGGGCATGGTCGTGGACCACCTTCGTCCTCTGGTCCTAAGCCTATATGCCAAATGTGCAACCAAACAGGGCACACAGCCCTTCGGTGCTATCACTGCTTCGATGAATCCTATCAAAGAGATTCTCCTTCAAACATCCAGAACTATTTTATAGCTCCCTCGCAAAAGTCAGAAAACAATTGGTATCCTCACTCTAGTGCATCTCACCACCTTACATCCTATTTGGCCAATTTGAATGTCAACTTCGAAGAGTACAATGAATCTGAGTTGATTCGCATCAGTAATGGTATTGGTTAGCCAATCAAACACTTTGGCACAACCTGGTTGACCACACCTGATTTCTTTCCTTCTCCATAATGTTCTTTGTGTACCTTACATTAAGATAAACTTGCTCAGAGATTACTATCGATACTAACAAATTTTTTGAATTGCATCCTTAGTTTTTTGTTTTTTGTTTTTTGTTTTTTTTTTTTCTGTGAATGACCAGGAAATCGGGGAAACTCTATTGCGTGGGCTGAGTAGACACGGCCTTTACACATTATTGGCCTCATATAAAGATTGTTCACCCCTTGCCTTTGTCAAGGAGCGCACTTCTCTTTCTCAATGACACTCAAGGATGGGCCATCCAACATTTAGTGTTGTTTATCGTGTTTTGTGTGATACCCCGTATTTTAGGATATTTTAATTGAATGATTATTTTAATTATTTTAAATATTGGTTCTCTTGTTTTAAATTTATCAGATTTTTTTTGTTGGATTTATTTTATGATTTTTAAGTTGTGAAATTTATCATGATGTGCTTTCTTGGTATTAATTATTGTTTTGCATTTAAATTGCTCTTTACTTTAAATTAGTTTAATGTTGGACTTTAAAATTATTGTATTGTTAGATTTTTATTATTATTTTATTTTAACTACTCTATGCTTTTAAATTATTTTATTCAACTGACTGTTTTGAAATTTTTTTCGTTGGATCAGTTTTGTGACCCAAGTTGTGAGGATTGGACCTCATTTCTTCCCCTCACTTTTTCTTTTTCCCCTTTTTCCTTTTTCCTCATTTTCTTTTCATTTTCTCATTCTTTTCCTCTACTTCTCTCCTCCCGTGTGACACCTGCCTTCCCTCTCCCCCTTCTGTTTTTCTTTTTGAGCAACACCACCACTCCCATTTTGTTCCCCTCTGGCTGATGACCTCACCTATCCATTTTCAGCTCCTCCCTCGTCATCGTTAGCCCCCATACGTAGCTTCAAGCCGCAACATCCTTGAGCTCGCGCGCCACTGTCACGCCACCATTGGCCACCAGCTTTTTCCCACACTACCGTCGACCCTTTGACTATCTAATCCACTTTTCCTAAGTTCTGATCAGCCACCCTTGAAGCCCCTCCATCCCCATTTCCGGTTCAGGTGTTTTAGCCTCCAACCGCCGCCCTCGTCGAGACCCACGGCCAACCACAACCACTAGTAGCTTCACCAACACCTCCAAGCCATTCCCTAGCCATCCCAAGTCTTCGTTTGTCCCCGTTCAAAAGTTGTGTTTTTGAGTCTCATGACCCTTGTCCATTCTTGAACTATTGCATTGTTGTGCCGCCACTTCTAGCTTCTTGATCCTTCGAAAATTATATTTTAGCACTGTAAGTAATTTTCTAAAAAATTTATTGAGATCTAAATATATTTTTACACTATCAAATCTTCTGCAGTCTGTTTGGCTGTTCCGGGTTTAAATATTGGTATTTTGAGTTTGACGTTGGTTATGGTGAATGTTTAAATTACTATTGGAATTGATAAATGCTCGTTTGGGTGGATAAATATGATTATTTAGACTGTATGGTGTGGCTATATTGTAATTGTTAGGTGTTATAATTTGAGTTAATGTTGATTGTTGAACTTGTGTTATGGAGGGTCATGTTGGGTTGCGACGATTGTGGGCTGTCAATGTCGTAACAAGTTATGAAAGTGAGCTGATTGGTTGGACATGGGTTGTTGGATTGATGTTTTGGAGGTTGTGTGTGAGTATGCTTATACCATGTTTGAAAGCGAAGCAAAATGATGTCATGTGTGGGCTGAATAGAATCACATAATTTAGTTAGTTTTATAGAATTCGTATTTATATGAAGTATTAACATGTTAGTGAATAATTTTCTGTTTAGATTGTGACATTGATAGAACTCAAGTTCAAGGCTCAAGTAACTCTCCGCAAGAGTCATGTAAGTGGGGTTTCTATACTAGATTTTGCATAAAAAAAAAAGGTCAATTTTGAAAATGTGCATGTTGTGTTATGAAAAGAAATGTTAAACGATCTCAATTATTTGTTCTACCTTGCTCATGAGATTCAGTATAAGAATAAAGTATTTTGTGACATGACTGGTGTAGACATGAGCTTATTTTTGGTATTCTGTTATTGAACTTAGAAAAATATGAGCAAATATAAAAATTGATAATTTTTGCATGTGACGTAAAGATATTCTGAATCTGTTTTAGAAAATGTGAAATGATCTGAATTTGTTCAATACTCTATTTTGGAAGGATTTGGCATCTGAAAAACCTTTGGCGTGATATTCTTATTCTGTTTTGACTCTGACTCTGAGTTTGATGTGATTTTGATTCTGTTTTGTTCTTATATGTGGCCCTGTCATGGGAGATCCTTGTCATGGGAGATAATACTGACCTCTGGCCCTATCACAGGATACAACAGTGACCTCTGGCCCTGTCACGGGATACAACAGTGACCTCTGGCCTTGTCACTGGATACAATAGTGACCTCTGGCCTGCCACAGGATATAACAGTGGTTTTTCTAATCTAAGTGTAATCGCTTTGATATTTATGGTGATTTATATTCTGCTTGAGTTTATACAGAATTCAAAACCCTACCACGAGGCGACATGGTCTCCGTTCTGATATGATAAGATAAGATGAAGATGTTCAGTTGTGCTCTGCCAAAGGAAATTTTGAATAAGAATGTTTTCTGAGAGTTTCACTCTTATATTTTTGGTAACATGTTTCGATTTTGCATTTCAAAAACAAGTATTCTGATTCTGCTTTCTGAATGAAAATATTTTCTTCAACATTCTGAATTTTGATAAATGCTCATGTTTACATACTAGTATATGTTCTCTGTTTACTGAGTTGTTGATAACTCATCCCTTTATCTTTACAATATTTTTTAGATAATTTGAATATTTTAGCTGAGGATTAAAGATGAAAGCGGGGAACCAATATGATTGTTATGTAGAGGGGCAAGTAGTACTGAATTTCGGAAGACTACCATTTAGATGATTAATTTGTTCTATCGATTTAGTTAATGGGATGTTTACACTTTTATTAAAGCCTTAAGGAGTTGATCTATTTGTTAGATTATTATTTTGATGACCGTGTAGAAAGAGTTTTATATATTTTTGGTGGTAATAGATGTATATATATTTATGGAGTTCTTTAGAAATTAAAGGAGATTATGCTTATGGAGTCTTTCGGAATATCCTTTTATATTATGAAAGATGATCTTAGACGACAGGTAGTAACTCTTCGACCTCTCTGGGGACCGGGGCGTTACATTTTGTCTCAATTTTCTCTGCCACCTTGTCAGATTTGTAACTCCTATCTTTGTGGTGGGACTTTAGAAAATAGTTTGTAGAAAATGAGATGAGAATTACTGACCATTTTAAAACCTTTTCCTTTCCTCCCCAATATATAAAAGACTTTATATTTTAAATTAAAACATACTTTATAATTCTAAGAGAGATTTTTGCAGTGGAAGTCATTAAGTTAAAATAAAAGGCCTTTTACAAAAATATGACTTTTATAAATTACGTAAAAACTTGCCTAGGTTTCTGTCACACTTCCCTTGGGTCATGTCAATCCTGATACTTCTTTCTCATTTTGTCCCTGAGAGGAGGAGCAACATACATAAAAACTAACGCGAGTTGAATACTCAGTAAGTATTACTTCATACAGTCAAAATCTACTAACATAGGTTTTTAGTCATGCATTCATCATTCATCATACATATTTTACGTAAGCATTCATTTCATTTGAAAACATTACAAGGTGGGGTTTTTTTTTTAAAAAGGGTTTTCATTTCTTAAAACATTTTCTACACCTTGTTCATTCATTCATAAAGAAACTAAAGCATTCGTACGTTCAGTTTACTCTTTTCATTTTCCTTTGGTCGATGCACACTGTTACGCCCCGTGTATTGAGGTCAGTGGTCTTTTGGACCCAGATTCTGCCTGTGACCGTAGATTGAGAATCCCTTTTAGTCAAGGGGTAGCATTGGGTGTACTACCAGTATTACTTACCTGGTATTGCAATTTGCTCTGTCCTTTGGTACCATCATTCATTCAGTCATGGCCGTTAAGTATTTTTATAGATTAAAACATTCATTCATTCCCTTTCATTCAGTCGTTTTAGTCCTTTCCTTTTCATTCATTTCATCAGTCCATTCATTTCATAAACATCGTTTAAAAGCATAATCTTAAACATCATCATAAACATCATTTCATGGCATCATTTAAACATCCTTTCATGACATCATTTAAAACACATTTCGTCGCATAATTAAAACATTATTTAAAAGCATCAAGCATAAGTCTCAATAATTCATTTCATAGAATATGCAAACAATACGTACTACGTATAACATCCATTCACATGCATACAATTATTATTTTGGGTGCACAAATAGGGGCTGCCAAAAAAGGCCTTTACTTACATATACCTTTAAACACTTATATGTAGCATACGTTTATAAAACATTATTTCATTTCATAAAGCATCATAAAGAGAAACTTTTCATTTTCATTTCATATCATTTAGAAAACTCTAAAAGAGTATGAACATAATACTTGTCTGGACTCCATGCTATTTACATTTCATACAGTCCATTTATGTGCGTGTCAGATGACAACCTACATGCATACATAACGTTAACGCCATTCCCTTTTCAAGTGCATAAGTAATTAAACTTAGAAAATATATAAACTTCTCTTCACTAGAACTTCCTTCACTTAGACACACTCTATCATCCAAGTCCATCTTCTATGCTTTCCTTTATCATATTTTCTAAATTAACAACCCATAGCTTGGGACCCAATTAAGGTCACATTTCCAACAATAGCATTCTACTCCATGTTCTTATCCTTTAAAGTGAACCTCCATGATTCACTTTCAAAGTTAAGACACGCTATCACCTTCGTCTTACTCTTCCTACCCAACCATCACTTCCGATGCGTAACTCAGACCAACCAAGTTATACAACTCAATCCTAGTCAATACATACATCCATTCCTTCATTCATGTATAACCTAACCAACACTTCATCATAATCCAAACCAAGCATAATACATAACTTTAAATCAACCTGGAGGCTTAAACATTGTGTGCTCATGCTTAGGACAGATTATCTATTACATATGGTAAATTTGCCCGTTACATATGTCCAACCAAATTACACATGTACCCTACCCCTTTTAGCACCTAAGATCAACATATAATCCACTCAAACGTCTGCTTGTTTACACAAGCCTCATACACTCCGACGCTAACATTCAACTCAAACCCAACCAATATGACACTTCATACAATCCGTCCAATTACATAGCTTATCTCGACACGTCACTTGATCTACATGACGTACAACCACATCATGATTATGCCACATCCAATCACTTCACTCAACACTTCAAACTACATGACTCATCCCAACACTTCCAATGGCATCCTACCATTCCACAGCTACACAACCCCGTCACTTCACAATACACTGTTATAACCAACTACATCACACGGCACAATGCCCCGTCACTTCACACTACTTATAGCTACAATACAGACTACTCTACAGAGCACAGTTCACCGTAATCCCAACACTTCACAACTACATCACACACTACATAACAGCCCCATCACCTCACACTGCACAACTTCACACCTCATAATGCATCACACAACACATCACCACAGCATAACACACTTCGCATATAATCCCATCACTTCAATTACACAACCACCACAACTACTCCATTCACAATTCACAACACAACGCATGTGGCGCCCCCAATCTCCCTTGTAAAAAAAAACACGGGAATCGAGACGCCGGGATAATGACAACACGGTCACGCATCCCAACGAAGTGCCAAGTGTGTGTACATGCAATAGTGTACAATAAAAATGCAGCGGATAATTAAGTCTACTAAGTACCAGAATTTAAAATACAATCTAAATATCAGAAGAGGTTTAAAAGCATTTATACAGTCATCCCAAAATAAAGTTTAACACATGTCCCAAATACAAATGAGTAAAATAAAATAACAAAGCCAGTGATCCCAAATCACTCCTCGGGCGGAGTCGTTTCCTCAGGCTCGCCCTCCTCCTCCTCATCTGCATCAAAATCTGCGTTACCACATAATGGTACCGCAGGTAAGTATAACCCAAATAATCCTCAAGAAATAAAATGTATTTAATGCAACCAACATGCATGCATATGATGAAATATGCATTTTCCTCAAAATATCATTTTCTCCGAAAATGATAATTTCTCCAACACACGCCAAAATCTCATTTGGCCTAAAAATAATCCGTAAAACATTTTCCCAGAAAATGATTTACACAAAATCCAACGCACACTATTTTCCCAGAAAATAGCCAATTAATCTGTTATTACCCTATGCACCATGGCCTCCCCTATGGACCATCCGCACGTCCTGGCTTCCTAGCGGTGCCAGTTCCGAGCCCGGCGCGTACATGGCCAACCACCCACACTACGCAACGAGCGATGCCCAGTTCCGCGCCCAGCGTGTACGTGGCCAAACATCCTCTAGTCCCCGCCAGCAGAAGGACCACGGAGTCGGCATGAATCTCTCGTCCGATCCCATTGTCGCCCGGCGACAATCCAGGGGACGTTACTCAGTTTATTCTGCTCCCGAGTAACCAGCGAGTATCTCGGCTTGGGGTCGTGATACACACGCACCCAAAAATATTCTCACATAAAATCATAACTTTCCAAATCACACATGAGCATGAATGCAATACACGAAAACCCAGTTTTCTTTACAAACATGATCATGCATGAAATAATGAAATGCACATGTACCAACACCAATCCAACGTCCATCAATAACCAGTCCCATCAAATCCAATCAAACAACTCATCAACAACCAATAACCAATTCAACCAAACCAACCAAACAACTCCAATCACAAATCTATCCGACCCCCGTACTCCTCGGACTCAGTCCGGCAAAACCAATCAACAGTTCAAATACAGTGAAATGCGTTAGTGCAAAAATACATTAAATTCACAAGAATTCTTTGGAAAATACTTACAGCACTATAAAGCAATTTCCGAAGGATCACGAAGCTGCAAGAAGTGGAAAAACAGCTACAGAACAGTGTAAAATACACTGTGGCCGTGGGTCACAGATACCCACTTTTCAACGAAGACAAACGAAGACCCAAAAATGATAGGGTAGGGCCTAGGGAGGTCGGTGAAACTAGTGGTGGTGAAGGTTGGCCGTGGGTGGCGGCGCAATGGGCGGTAGAAGACCAAAATACCCAAATCCGAAAAGTGGATGGTGGCGCTTCACCGATGGCGGATCGGAGGTGGGGTTGGGTCCAATGAGTTGCTAAGAGGTCGAGGATGAAGTGGTAGGAAGATGGTGGTCAATGGTGATGCGACGGCGGCACAGCGGCAGAAAGAATGTCGCGGCTTCAATGGGCTCGTGGTGGCTAACGCAGCGCGAATGGAGTTGAGATCGGAGGGGTAGCGTCGCCGGTGGTTGGGGAAGCTAGGGAGCCAGGCGGTGTCGACCACCGTCGGCCCACGGCGGCGGGCTGGGCGGACGAAGAATGATGCACAGGAGAGAGGAGGGTGGGTCGCGCGGGGGGAGGGGGGGAGGGAAGGAAGAAGAAGAAAGAAAAAGGAAAGAAAAAGAAAAGAAAAGGAAAAGGAAAAGAAAAATGCAGAGAAAGAAATGAGGTCTAATCCTCATAACTTGGGTCACAAAAAATGATCCAACGGAAAAGATTTTAAAACAGCAAGTTAAATAAAATAATTTAAACGTAATGGTAAAGTCAAATTGAAATAATTAAATCCCACAGTAATTAATTAAATATGAAAAATAATTTAAATGCACAACAATAAATAAATATTAAGAAAGCACATAAAAATTAATTTTCACCAATTAAAAATCCTAAAAATAATCCAATTAAAATCCAATAATTTTAAAACAAGAGAATAATTTTGAATAAAATAAAAATAATCATTCAATAAAAATACACTAAAATACGGGGTATTACAACGCACTCCATAATAACAACACAGTGCACAACAACATCCAGCTTCACAATAAATAAACTGTCGAGGGAAAGGTAGAGAGATTATACCATGCATCGGGGCTGACCGGTTGCATTGCTTACTGTCCAACAAGGTCTTGTGGTGGCGGCTACCAAACCTTTAGCTCCCATGATTACTACCATGCCAACCACTACCTAAAATTCCATGATCACTCGTTCTAGGGACAATATATCTCGATCCAAAAACTATAATGATGGCTCTGTTTGATGCCAAAGCCCTCGTTGCCGAGATTGAACCTACCAATACCAAACCAACTTGCTACACGACAGTGGCTAAATCACTGGAGTGGCGTGCCACCATGAATAAGCAGTTCGATCCATTTTTAAAAATGGAACGTGGCCTTTGGTTCTACCCCATGCCACTCGCAATGTCATTGGTTCCAATTGGATTTTTTCCCATCAAACGCAATGTAAATAGTGAGATTGAATGGTATAAAGCGAGATTAGTGGCCAAGGGCTTTCTTCAACAATCAGGTATTAACTACTCATAAATTCACAATCCAGTGATCCAACTGACAATGATACACCTAATTCTTTCTATTGTTGTTTCTTTTGGTTGGTCAGTATGGCAAATTGATGTTCCAAATGCCTTTTTACATGGATCTTTGTCTAAAGAGGTTTACATGACTCAAACCCCTAGATTTGGTCATCCTTAATTTCCTGATCACGTGTAAACTACACAAAGCCTTGTATTGTTTAAAGTAGGACCTTCTCGACTGAGCAATAGATTACATGAACTCGATTTTCATGGTTGTCTATTTGATTCATCTTTGTTTATTAATGTTTTGGGTAGCATTGCAATATATGTTTTAATTTATGTTGACGACATTCTCATCACTGGGCTAGATAAGCTTGCCATTGATGGTTTCCTACAAGCCTTACATTCTAGATTTGCAATTAAAGATCTAGGATCTCTAAATTGCTTTTTGAGTATTGAAGTTATTCATGGCAGGCTATATACTCTTATTATAGCAATGTTATATTCTGGATATTCACCAATGAACTAAAATAGCTGAGGCCAAGTTGATTGGGACTCCCATGGCGACATCCGTTGGTCTTACAACCTTTGATGGAGGCAATTTTATAGATCCTAGTATTTTTAGAAGCATTGTAGGTGCCTTACAATATCTTTCAATTAATAGGCCAAATATTAGATTCACAATAAACTAGTTGCAAGCCTTTTCAAATGTAGATTGGTGGCTTTTGTCTACTCTTTGGGTGCAATCATAATTCTTCAAGCTACAAGAAGTAGGCCACTGTCGTTTGCTTAAAACAGAAGTAGAGTATAAATTTGTAGCTAACATTGCAGTAGAGCTTCAGTGGCTACTCGCATTGCTCAAAGAGCTTGGCATCTTAGTTATTAAACCACCAATTATGTGGTGTGACAACGTCAATGCTACTTATCTCTTAGCTAACTTCGTGTTTCATGCCCACATGAAAACATGTGGAAATAGACTTTCATTTTGTTTGTGACATGGTAGCTTGAAAGTTCATTAACATTTAGTTTTTGTCCACCAAAGATCAACTAGTAGACATTTTCACAAAGACATTATCTTGTATAGTTGTGCATTATATTATGAGTCTGGGTTACAAAACATGTTTGAGGTCGACGGGCTGGAGAATTAGGCGGGTTATTCTTCCTTTTGTTCCCTATCTTGGAACAAAGGTAATTCTCAATGAATCTTATTATATTCTAGGCTCCCCTTTTATAGAGGCTATGTTAAGATAGAACAACAAATATTGACTCTAAAACCGACATTGTAGTAGTATGAAAAATTTCAAACCACTACAACTCTTATAAATATAAAATTCCACTACCTACATACTAACCAAATACTTTTAGATAATGAATACTACAAATAGATCATGAATGCTTCTGATGTAATTGTCTTTCCAACAGTTCTAATTGTCTAAGTAATGCTGCTAAGCACACTTTGTTGCCTCTAGCTATAACATTCCTTCGCCTATAAAAAACGCCCTTGCCCTTAAGGGTGAAATAAGGATATCACAACACCATTTCTTCTACAAAATCCCAGATGGCATCTACAAAAGACAAACTTTGCCATTGAACTAAAACCTCTGCTTTCAGTCAGTTCCTTGCATCCAAGACGGCTATGGGAATTGGTTGTGACCTTCTTGTGGCATTCTCAACCTCGGGCAGTTGGCTATAAGCGACTATCCCTTCCCCTAAAGCCTTCTTCAGTAGGAAGACATGGAAAACTGAGTGTAATTTAGACTCCTCCGGTAGTTCTAACCAATACGTGACCTTATCGACATGTTCTTGGACTTGGTAAGGTCCATAATATTTTGGTGCCAATTTGAGATTATGCCTTATGGCTAGTGAAGCTTGCCTATATCGTTGTAGTTCCAAATAGACCCAATCACCTGCAAGAAATTCCTTCTCTCTCTACTTTTGATCATACTTTTTCTTCATTCTCTCTTGGACCTCCTGTAAATTAGTATGTACTTCCTTCAATAGTGCATCTTGTTCTTGTAGGAACCTATCAACCTTGTTTACCTTTGAGGGTTGTCTACCATACACTATTTCTATTGGTGTCTTCCTGTGGAGAGATAGTAGGTGGTATTGTAATAGAATTCAACCCATGGTAGCCACTTGACTGACTCTTGTGGGAGTAGTCCCGTGAAGCACCTTAAGTACATTTACACAGTTTGGTTTACCACTTCTGTTTGCCGTTGGTTTGCAGGTGATATGTGTACCAAAATTGAATTGAGTGCCATTTAGCCGAAAGAGTTCATTCCAAAATCCACTTGTGAAAGCCAGGTCTCTATGGCTTCTTTGTTCAGTGCATATTATGTACCTCTTTCCCAAAAAATACGACCTCTATTTTTGAACTACTGTTATAAAAGACAACATCTCTTTCACATAGGTGGATAGTTGTAGATGTCTTACGTGGAGGGTTTGACTGAAGTAAGCTGGTGGACGTTGGTCTTGCATGAGTACCACACCAATGTTGCTACTAAATGCATCACATTCAATTATGAATTCCTTTGAACAATCAAGTAAGCCCAAAGTTGGTGCCTTAGTCATGGATTTCATCAAATCTTAAAACACTCGATCTGCTTCGCTCGTCCATGCAAATAAGTTCTTTTTTAGTTGTTATGTCAAGGGTCATGCTATGGTTCCATAATTTGTTATAAATTTTCGATAGTGGCTGGTTAATCCCAAAAATCCTCACAGGGCCGTGACCGTTTCGAGATTGGGCCAATCTAGAATTGCCACAATTTTCTCTGGGTTGATAGATACCCCGTTTCCAAATATTACATGGCCTAAGTACTTCACTTCTGTTAGGCCAAATTGACACTTTTCCTTTTTGACATTTAATTGGTGCTTTTGCAGTTCTCTCAAGACTGTCTCAACATGCTTCAAATCATGGTCTTCCCAATTCTTGCTAAAAATAAAAATATTTTTAACGAATAATAAAATAAAATTTCTTAAATGCTGAGCAAATACCTCATTCATGAGTAATTGAAATCTGGAAGGGGTGTTGGTAAACCAAAGGATATTATAAGGAATTCATAGTGTTCGTGGTGAGTTTGTAAGGCTGTCTTTTCCACATCCCCATTATGGATCCCTATTTGGTGATATCCCAACATTAAATCCAATTTGGAGAAAACCTGCGTGCCAAATAATTCATCCAACAACTTGTCGACAATTGGAATTGGAAATTGTCCTTAATAGTGATTTTATTTAAAGCTCGGTAGTCTATGCACAACCTCCATGACCCATCTTGCTTCTTAGCTAGTAAGACTGACAATGAGTAAGGGTTGGTATTGGGCCTCACCACCATGGACGTGACCAATTGAGATACCAAGCTTTCGATTTCATTATTTTGAAAGTGTGGGTACTGATAGGGTCTCCCGCTTACAAATCGATACCCACACTTTCAGGTTCTGGCTAGAATGATATTTTGTGATCATGGCTTTTGGGTGGTGGCAGTCCTTTGGGTTCTGCAAACAAATCCATGAACTAATCCAAAAGCTGCAACATCCTTGGGTCTTCTGAAGAAGGCCCTGTGTTGCCTATGCCAAGTGTAATGGCAATGCGTTGGAGCACATACCCTAGTTCACCCTTTTGAAAACTCCTTCGTATAGAATTGCTATTGACCAACCTTCTTCTAGGGGCACAAGTCCCCATTAACTCCACTTCCTTTCCTTCCCATTAGAATGCCATCTTCAGTAATGAGAAGTCCCACACCACGATGCCTAGCAAGCTCAACCACGATGTCCCCAACATCGCGTCACACCCAACTAAGGGCTATAAGTAGAAGTCAATATTGATGAATAGACAACCATCTAACTTGACCTCCACTACAAGATAGTATCCCCCACTTCGGAACCGATCTCCATTGGCAACCACTACTTCTAAATTCTTTCCTGTCTCTAGTTTTAGCGCCAACCACCTCACAACCATTTCACCCAAAAAATTATGGGTACTACCGAAATCGACCAAGAACTCTACTCAAATTGGAGCAACCTTTCCAGCAACTCCCATGGTTCGTGTCCTGTTACTACCCCTAATAGCATTCAAAGTGATCATAGGGACAACTTCATCCTCCTTCATTCTTGTCCAGCTGCACCACCTCTTCTAGTTCATCACTTCCATCCATGTATTTTTACCCTACAATAAAAAAGAGCCTTTTGCAGTGGTGCCTTGGTGTGAACCTCTCATTACAATTGAAACAAAGTCCCTTGTCCCTCCTCTCTTTTAGTTTTGTTGCACTTAGCTGACGTGTTGTGGGGTTGTGATGCAGGATGGTCCGAGTCAAATGATGTTGACCTGTTAGATTGCACGTTGATGGCGTTGAACTACGTCGAGACGGCAATTTAGGGCAAGCCAAGCAGGAAACAATGGTTTTTCCTTGATTTGGGATAGTTTTGAGCACGTATCGATATTTTGGTCATAACTTTGGCTATGGGTATCAGATTCATACATATGACTCTAATTCGAAAAGCTCTTTTAGGCACGCACGTAATGGTCACCAGATATACTAGGTGTGCATTGTTTTTGAGCTCAAAATTAGATATTTTCCCATACAAATCTCCACTTTTAGACATTTATTGCCTTTTATGGTAATATTTCGTTTCTCGGTTAGGAAGTATTTTGATTCCTATTTTGGCCCATTTTTGGCAAATTGCTTCTTTATTTACGTATTTATTTTTGTTGTCTTTATTAGAAATTTGCTATTTTTGATAAAATCCTGAGATTTTTGAATTTACAATTATTTCAGCCCAACTTGTGGGTTTAGTTGGACATTCTGAAGTTTTGATAATTTTCAATTGAAAAAAGTGTTTTTTTTTTTTTCTGTGGTTTGGACGAATCTCTTGTCTTCCCCATTTTGATTATCTGTTGAAACTAGCAGACATAATTAATCTAAATTTTGTCCAGCATCAGGTTGCCTGCACAAGGGCTAACTCCTTATGCTAGTGTTTGATTACCCGTTGGCCTTTTAGCCTCCATGTAACTCCCAAACCCAGTCAAGCAGCTTTACAAAATTTTTGGGCTTATGGTTTAAAAAACAAAAATCATTTGGGATTACGAGTAAAATTTTTGGAAGAGAGTTTGGGCCTAAGATATTTTTGGCGGAATATATTTTTTTCAATAGGTTGATAATTAGGTTTAAAATCTCTTGATGGACCAAGTGGATGTTCATCCAGAAAATTTATGGGACAAGTGTATTTTTTTTTTTTTAGGCTAAAGAGCCCAGCCGTGAGAATGAGTCTAGACTTCACGTCGCACGGTGTCAAGCCATTTCTATTTTCATGCACATCCATCCCTTCCTTTTATTTAGGTTTGTTTTGTTTTGTACTTATAGCTTATATATATGTAAGTTTTTCTCAACCCTAGAATGAGTGCCGCTGCCTCTTTTCATGCCCTCAGCACACACGAAAATGTTGCCATTACAGCCAGTTCTCACCCTTCTGTAAAGCACAAAATCGCAAGCCTCGGTTGCGTTCAGCAGCCCCGCCACCCCCCACATCCAAGCCAACGAGTCGCTACTCCCCCGAACTCAGTCCACACGAAACCTCAGCCACTCAAAGTCCACCACTCGAGTCGTGCGCCACCACCCTCTTCGTGTAAAATACCACCTCTATTTGTACCACTGTGGCCAGCCGCACGAAGCCGCTGCCTAACACCTCTATAGCCTCCATTGCAAGCCACAAAAATCTTCTGTTTTAGACACCCGAAATAGAGCCCCACCTGTAGCCACCCAACCCTCGGTGCCACCTGCCACGGCTCAACTGCACCCAATGTTTACACCGTAACACCTCTGCTTAGCCGCTGCTCAGCCACACGAAACCGAGAGCCACCCCCCACCTCACGGAAAAGCCTCTACTTCAAACACCAAAAACAGAGCATCTACTAATCTCCACCGTAAGCCACTGCAAAACCACCACCTTTTGCACCGAAAAGCACCATAAAAGCAACAAAAACCGCCGGTCATGACATCCCCGTCACCCTATGCAGATCGGTGAGCCCAGACTCTCCTCCGTATTTGTTCCCTCTCGGTTGCTCTCTCTCTCTCTCATCTCGCACTGTCCGTGCTCGCTCTGCCTCTCTCTCTTTTGCCGCCCAACGTAGGTGGCCTCGCCACTACACGCCCTCCTCGGTGCCCCTGCAGCACCACCATAGTTCCTCCAGCCCAGCCCAGCCCGCTACACCTTGCCCCTCCACGCACATCCCGGTTTTAGTCGTAAGTCCATGCCGTACTTCACTTCTTTTGTTTTTCATGTTGTTGACTTAAAAGAGTTGTATATATATATATATGTGTGTGGGTAAGCCTGTAACCTAATAGAATAGGTGTTGTTACCGTTATGCCCTTTGATTATGTTTTCAAATGATAAAGTATTACAAAAGCTAATGCATAGTTGGTCTAATAAATAAAATTTCCTTGTTACCTTTGAGTTACAAGTTACATTATTGTGTTTTAAATTTTTGATATGTATTTGTAAACTCTAAGTTTTCCATATTTACAAAAATGATCTTGGTTAGTTAAATTTATTTTAAGTAAAGCTTCTTTCAAAAGTAAGCGATAATGTTATAATTTTATTATGATTTAGTTTGTTAAATAATTTTTATGAAACTTAAAAAGAAATTTTGGCATAATTATGTTATATAATATTAAATCTAATAGTTTGATTTTCAATAGTAAATAAGTTAGAGTTAATACTTTAGTCAAAGATTTAGTTGGAATTTGAGAAGTGTTAACATTCTAGGAATTTGTGAATTTAGGTTTTCGAGGAAGTAAAATAAGTTATTTTAGCATCTTAGGCTTAAATATTGAAATACGTGTTCGATTGAAAATTTATAAAAATTACGTGATTATTTTATATGTGAAGATTAATATTTGTTCGGCATTTTTGAGAAAATTTTTGAAAAACTAAGAAGTTCAGGTAAGCGGGGTTCCTATGCTAAAATCTGAGATTGATTTTAGAAAATATGCATGTTTTTGTTATGAAAATAAATTTTGGAAACAATCTCAGTTATTTGTTCTGCAATATTCATGAAATTCTATATAAGAAGTAAATATTTTCTGACATGACTAGTGTAGACACGAGCTTTTTTTGACATTTTGTTTCTGAACTGTACAAATGAGAGTGAATATGAAATTTGTGCATAAATTATAATTTTGTGATCTGATTCTGTAGAATGTTCTGTACTCTGATATGATAAGATGTGATTTTTGAAACCTCTAGCATGATATTCTGTTTCTGTTCTGACCTTACCACGGGTGTAAAATTGTGGCCTCTGTTTGTGTTGGTACCAACTTTTCTATTTCTGGGGCACCCACTTTGGAAACAAAGTAGTTTTCTGTGTGGTCTTTCCTATGTGCACACTCGAGGCTCCAAGAATGATAAGGGGAAGATTAACATTCTGTTTCTATTCAGTTGGCCGCTGGGGTTTCCACAACCCTATCATGGGGGTTAAACATGGAATTATGTTATGATATGATCATTCAGTTATGCTATGTCAAGGGAATTTTGAATAAGAATATTTTTGAACTTTCACTCTGATATTGTTATAAGATGTTTTGACTCTACATTCTAAAGATAAAAAGTGTTTTGTTCTACATTCTGAACTCTGTAAATGCTCATGTTTGCATACTAATATATGTTCCTTGTTTACTGAGTTGTTGATAACTTATCCCTTATCTCTATAATATGTTTCAGATAATTTTGATGCAGCAACTGGAAGTTAGGAATAGGGAGTACTTGAAAGTTTTGTTGATCATAGAAGACTAAGTGCCTTAGGGTACAATGGCCTTTGGAGAGTCTTTTGGTAGTGTTAATATTTTATGTTGCTTTGGTATTTTGAGTAATGAATATTCCTGGTTCTTGTGGAAATGTTTATGTATATTATTAAAGCACTTCTGATGTGCCTTTATGTAGGAACATGGATATTTGTGTTGGACAAATTGGTTATTATGTTATCGAGACTCTGGTTTATTTTAAAAGTATTATTGGAGACGATTTTAGTTGACATAAGTTAACTCTCCGGATCTTCGGGGACGGGGTGTTACACTCCATGAGAGGAGACTTTCGTTGATAATTTTGGGCTCTACCCTCAAATAATTGAGCCAAGCCTACTGCTGCCATAAGGGTCGTGGGTTTTGCCACTTGAACATCTGTCTTGATAGGCTCCTCTAGTCCACTAATGAACCCGCCGATTTGATGTTCAGGTGTAAGGCGCTCGACGCGACTTAGTAAACGCTTGTATTGCGTCGGGTATTCCTTCAAAGTTCTATTTTTGATCTTGAGTTTAGTGAGATCACCAAAAAAATCCTCAAATTGAGTTGGTACAAACTGAGAGTGTAAGCTGCACTCCAAGGATTCCCACCATAATTATGTCGCTTCATATTTAAACAACTGGTACCACAACTGTACATCCCCTTCCTAGTGGTATACCGCTAAGGGTAGTTTCTCAGTCTCCTTTGCTGTTGAAACTCAAAGAACTGCTCCACGTGACATATCAAACTTGCTAGGTCATTATTGCCATCGTACCGAGGAAAGTCTAGCTTAGCCAACTTTGGTGCCGTCAAGCCATGCGTGTTTGATTTTCTAGCTCCCCCTTACCTGATCATGCCTTGGCTAATGACGTTCCTTCTCAATTTAATTTGGTTGGCTAGGACCTATAGAGGGGCATTCAAACTGTGAATTAATTCCTGCATTGATCTCATCTCTAGTTCTAACTGTTCCACTCCTGGGTCCCTCATAACTAGTTATTATGAGCCTGGGTTACAGAATGTGTTTGAGGTCAATGGGTTGGAAAATTAGGCAGGTTATTCTACCTTTTGTTCCCTGTCTTGGAACAAAGGTACGCTTATGGTAGTTTGATCTGAGATATCTTGGGCCTTCAAACAACCATTTGGTGCAAGATTCTCAATGAATCTTATTAGATGGTAGGCTCCCCTTTATAAGAATAACAGATACTTACTCTATATATTGACTCTAAAATAGACACACTAGTAGTATGAATAATTCCATACCACTAGAACTCTTATAAATATAAAATACTACTACCTATGTACTAAGAAAATACTGCCAGATAACGAATGCTTATGAAGTAATTGTCTCTTTTATCCTTTACCACCTCTAGTGTAACATGTTATCTATCTTATTAGTATATCTTAAACTCCTATTCAAACATTGTAACAAATTACTATTAATAGCAAACAATACACCACTCAATGCGATGCGGGTCGTGGTCTCGGCAGGGTGACATTACCAGTCACCATATCTGAAGATCCTCCTCGGGCCCAGCCCAGTCCTCTTCCTTTCATTAGTTTTGCACTGGGCTATCTACTGGCCAGTTTGGGCCTTGAGTGGGGACTAAACCCCACATGGCCCAAGCAAGGGTGTAAATCTCCTTCTCAGTACCCCGTGAATTCCTTGCACACATGAAATGAGAATTCAAAAAGACCATGACAGCCAAACTCTTAGGACCTACAGTGAGGAAGTAGAAGGGGCATTGACGATGTCCGAAGTCACTCCGATGCCAAAGTCAGTAGAGAGTATTCGAGTGATAATTAAAGTAAGAGATTCGAGTAGCATAAGAATTTAGAGAGCCTTCCCTTGGAGGGATGACCATTATTTATACCAAACTTGGACTCGACTGTCGAGGGAGATCGTGGGGTGTCAGGTCATGCTCGGGTCAGTTCTACTACCACCCTCCTGTCGTGGCAATATGTCAGGTCATGGTTTTGCTGTACTACGACACCTTTGGTAGCAAGTCCTAATGTGCTGGGTTTACTGATACGCATTGAATGCGGCGTGTCTCTGGCTTGGCACGCCCACGATCGGACATGCCCATCCTCTTGTGCCCTGCTCCAGTTGTCCGCTATGTATCCTATTGCAGGGCTTGGTAGCCCACTGAGGTTCCAGGTAGTCACTGCCACAGGGTGAGCTCCTTGATTGGGCCGAGCACGGTGCCAAGGCCTTTCTGGATGGGCAGCTGAGTTGTAGTCTCGATACGCATCTTCCTGGCTTGGGCTCTTGGCCTACTTTGGGTCTTCGCCTGAGGTGTAATGCTCGTCCTTGTGGTGGGTCTTTTTATAAAATATTTTGAGAAAGGACGATGGGAATTACCGTCCGATTTAAAACTTTTTGCTTCTTCCCATGGTGCAAGACTCTATGTTTATAAAATAAAAATGTGCTTTTACAATAAAAGAGGTTTACAGCGGAAAACATCATTTTTAATAATAAAAAGGCCTCTCTTACATTTAAATGCTCGTGCCTAGACTTCCGTGCTCTTCCCATGGGCTGTGTCCGTCCCAATGCGTGCTTCATTTCCTTTCCTGTGGGGGGGGGGGGGGGAGGGACATGCATAAAAACTAAAATGAGTCGAAGACTCGTAAGCATTACTTCATGCAGTTAAAATATAACAACGTAGGTTTTCATTCATGCATTCATCATTCGTACATACTATACATACATGCATGTGTGCATACGTGCGTTCGTTTGAAAACGTCACTGGACGGGATTTTCCTTTCTTTTCGTAAAACGTTTCACCCTTCAGTGCCTTCATTTCTTAAAGCGCTTTCGTGCATGCGTACATACGTACATACATACATTCTTTATTTTCACTTTCATAGGCCGGTACACAGTGTTACGCCCCGTGTGTTAGGGTTAACGGTCCTTTGACCTGGATTCCGCCCGTGGCCACAGGTTAGGAATCCCATTTCATATGGGGCAGCACTGGGTGCACTACCATTACTACTTACCCAGCATTACAATCTGCCCATTCATTCGTACACTTTCATTCATTCATGCGGCCGTTACGTATCTTCATACATTTCATATTTTCATTCATTCATTCATTCATGCCAGCTCTGAAGAGCTGGATCTTTCATTCAGTTCTTTCTTTCATTTAACATGAGAAAATATTTATTTTCATGAGAAAACATCATTTCGTGAGTATGGGCTCGAACGTCCTCTTTCATGACGTCCACGAGCATCACCTCGCGGCATACACAAAAGTATCGGTTCCACCGTCCATAAAACATAAAGCATGGGCTCAAACTTTGCCTTTCGTGGCATCCGCAAGCATCACCTTGAATGTCGGCCTTCGCGGCGTCCGCGAGCATCACCTTGCGGCGCTCGCGACGGTGTCGGTCCGTAGGATCCAAGAAGGCATCCGCTCAAGCTCGTCTTTCATGCATTTTCATCAGTTAATTTCTTTGAAAATACATACAATAGATACATCTTATAGTCATCCATTCGCATGCGTACAATTAATAACTTTGGGTACGTAAAAAGGGGCTTTCATGGAGGGGCCGTACGTACATATACGTTTGAAAGCATGGCATCTTCTTCCGTGAACATTTTCTTAAAGATAAAAGCTTTTCCTTTTCGTTTCATAATTTCTAGAAAACTCCAGAAGGGCATGGACGTAATACTTACCTAGACTCCATGCTACTTTCATACCATGCAGTCCATTCATGCGCGTGTCAGCTGGCAACCTACATGCGTACATAACCTTAACGTCATTCTCTATCTAATGCATAAGCAACTTAAATTATAAATAGAACTACGCTATACTTGGAACACTCTCCTTTTATCCCGTGCACTTACATGCCCTTAACTACGTTAAAACCTTTGGGGACCCATTGCGGTCACCTCATCTTCCAACTCAGGTCTTGCCTCGAGTGCTCATTCACTAAAGTGAACCCATGGTTCACCTTAGGATTAAGACACTAAGACCTCTGTCTTATTCTTCTCATCAACCACGTTCCGACACATGACTCATACCAACTAAGTCACGCATCCCTTCTTTAGACAGTACACTCGTCACTATCTTCATGCATCTTAGCCCATACTAATCCTCATTCCCATCCATACAAGCCACACGGCTATAAGCCAACTCTAAGGCTTAATCATCGCGCAACTCTACTGTGGACAGATTACCCATTACGTATGACGAATCCATCTGGTACACGTGTCTCACCAGATTACACATGTACTTTACTCCTTTATCACCTAAGATTAACATATAACATGTCGATCACCTGCTCGTAGGGATAAGGGCCATATTCATATACCAACATTCCCTTAACTCGGCTAGCATGACTCTTCATGCTATCCGTCCTTTCTTACAGTTCATCCCAACACTTAACATGACAAGGCTCCATTCACCATTACGCCATATGTCATGTCACATAGCTCGAGACTACTCTCAAGCTATACCGTGACCTTGTCACATCACCTGATATCCTATTACGTCATTTCTATGCCAACTTCTTACTCATCACGAGTACGGTTCCTCAAGTACTCCCGTCACATTGTGACATCTCGTCACGTTCCCGTTACACCATTCCAAAGCTAACTCCTTATCCATCATAAGCACGACTGTCAATAACCACGTCACTTCGTAACGTTGCCCAATCATGCTTCCGCTGCGTACTCTTACACTTGTTTTGCTACTTCACGCATACTTCCAGCTGTAAGTCAATCACGGTGACACTTGTCACCTCAGACTACAGGCTGCACCATAACGATTTCGGGACATTGTTCCACAATTTTTGACACTATTCATCACGTTCTACGCCTATCAACTGCACAACCATCCTTACCTCTGCGACACACCACACGGAGTGTCGCTGCCTCATGGAGTACACTCCACGTATACTCTCTTCACATATGCCACATCACCACTATGGCATACCTGCCATATAGTGCGTAACTCCATTACATGGAGTACATTCCACATGTACTCCCTTTATACCTGCTACAACCCATCATCAATATGGCATACCCGCCATACGATGCATCACTCC
Source organism: Juglans microcarpa x Juglans regia (assembly GCF_004785595.1). Lineage (NCBI taxonomy): Eukaryota > Viridiplantae > Streptophyta > Magnoliopsida > Fagales > Juglandaceae > Juglans > Juglans microcarpa x Juglans regia. The sequence continues at coordinate 22,400,234 of NC_054598.1, forward strand.
ACCACATAGAGTACACTCCGCGTGTACTCCCTTCATACACGCCATGACCCATCACTGTTATGGCATACTTACCATATGGTGCATCTCTCCACCACATGGAGTACAACTCCCTTCACATACTCCATTTACATGCACTACGCCACATCACCCTTATGACATACTTGCCATATGGTGCATCAATCAGCCATATTGAGTACATTCCACAAGTACTCCCTTCATACCCATCATGCCACATCACCATTATGGCATATCTGCCACATAGTGCATTACTCCACCATATGGAGTACATTTCATATCTGCCACATAGTGCATTACTCCACCATATGGAGTACATTTCACATGTACTCCCTTCACATATCACGCCATACAGAGTACACTATACGTGTACTCTTCCCAATCCACAAGACGCCAGGAGAGTATATTCTACATACACTCCCTTTATGTCACACTGCGCCACACACAAAGTACACTCAGCGTGTACTATTCCCACTCCACATGCCACGTCACCAATACCGCACATACTCCACAACCGCATTACACGGCACAACCACGCCATAATTACAGCATAAACTCCACAATCATAAATCACCGCACATTTCACATACAAAATGCCTAACACTTTACAGCACACTACACAATAAGCCTAACACTTCACAGCACACTACACAGCGCATCTCAATACAACCTAGTCATTCCCCTAATACTAACAGCACAGTCCACAACCTAATCAATTAATAAATATCTAACATAATTAACGAAGGATAGAGAGTTATACCATCGACGGGATAACCCGTGCGTTGCTCGCTGATCTTCACAGCTGATGATGTCGGTAAGGTCGTACGTGGCGGCTAACCCACGTACGTTGACTGTTTGGGCATTTGGATAGCTAAGTGTGGTCTTGGAAGGGCTCGTGAAGGCCTTGTGTTGGTGGCTGTGAGGAGCGGTACACAGTGTACCTAACCGTGTACAATGGCGGTCAGTCACATGGAGTGACTGTCCATCACGTGCAGTGATTACCCACCACGTAAAGTGGTGGTTTGGACTTAAAGCTTGGCTAAGGGAAATGCGGTGGATCTCGTGGTGGCGTCGAGGTGGCGCCACGGTGGCTCACGGCGGCGGATCTGGCCGCACAGTGGGGGAGTGAGAGAGAGTGTGCGTGCATGGTGACAGATTGGGGCCGTGGTTGGTTGGGTTGACTTGGTGGTGGCCTGAGGAAGCTGATGATGGTGGTTTCCCACCGTGGGTGGCGGTGCACGGCATGCAACCCATACGTGTGAAGAGGAACGTCCATGCATGGAGGAGAGGCCATGGGCCTCGGGTCCAAGGGAGGAGGAAGGGGAATGGGAGGAGAGGTCTATGGTGGCCCTGGGTGGCTGTGTGAGTCGCGCACGGCGGTGCTAGCAGCATCGGTAGCTCAAAGCCGTGCGAAACCCATAAATGGGTTTCGTGCATGCGTGCGACGGAGGGGAAGAGGGGCTTCCCGAGGCTTGGGTTCCATGCGAGGGGTTCACTGGTGAGAAGGGAGGCCGTTGGTGGCGGTGGTGGCGCCGGAGGACAGCGCACGGTGGCTCTAAGGACAGTAAGCCCATTCGGGCTTTATGCTTCCAGCGGAAAGGAAGAGAGAGCGAGAGAGGGAGAGGTTGCTACGGGGAGGCTTGCCGGAGGTGGTGAAAGCTGGCGGCGCCGGGCTGAGGCATTGAGTAGTTCGGCGTGGAGAAGCAGCGTGCTGTGTACGCCGAAGGGGAGAGGGAGGAGAGAGAGAGGGGAGGGAAAATTGAGGGAAAGAGAGAGGGGGGTCTGGGTATTTAACCCAGTCCTTTCGTCTTGGGGTCTACAAAACGATCTAACGTTGAGATATTAAAATACTGATTTGAAAATGCGTAAACATTAACTTAATTAAAAACACTCAGAGGAATTAAGGTAATATTATTTTAAACTAAATTTAGTTTATAAAATAATATTTCTTCATCATTAATAAAATGATGAAGTCTTATTTAATATCTTTAAGAGAATAAAACCATTAAATTAATTAAAGCCTTCAATATAATTTAAATCCCATAATATTTCAAATAACGGGAATCATTTTAATAATTAATATTAAAATGATTTCTGACAATTATAATATTTTGGAGCTCTTCAAAATGTTATAATTGTCTCATTTAAAAAACAAGTTTAACTCAACGATACTGGAAATACCTCATATAAATATTTCCAGTACATTTAAAACACTGGGCTTGCCTTAGAAGTCACCTAATATCTCGAGAGACACGTCGTCATGGTTCGGCACACATGACGATGCTTGCAGTCGCCAAAAAGATTGGCAGACTGTTGCACAATTCCGTCATTGAAATTTGCTTACGTCAGAAAGGAGGAGCCTTACATAAGAAAAAGAGAAACTTACGTAAGAAGAAATGATCGGAGGTTACATGAGGGGCCTGTGGTCTCCACGACTTGATCTCTTTGGGCCTGGGCCACTCTCCAGAGGGCCCCCCCTCACTGTACCCCACGAATTCCTCTCACAAAAATGTGGTGGGAATTCAATGTACCTCCCTGTAATGGTGCTGCCCGTCAGTTGAGTTTTTGAGGTCACTGGTTCGGCTCTAGTCAATCGAGTTCCCAAGGCCCCCTCCATTCAATAAGTGTGTCTCCTTGGTTCCCGTAGCCCTTCCATCTTCCAACGGATGATTGGACGTGCCGAACTGTTGCTCTCTCCACATCTCGGGAATCCCTTTGGTGAGTGCTTTCCGCACGTCTAACATGACGGTTACCACTTATGCCTATCGTACCATTGGGATCTTCATGGCTTTTCATTGGCGTCATTACAATCAGCATTGCTTCATTTCCCGCGCGCCTTTTAGTCTTCGTTCTCTAATAAGGCCCCATTTACCTTTCGTTTTCTCCATTTTTGTCCTTCTCTCTCTAAGCGTTTCCCTCATTTGTCGAACTTCGCCTCCCGAAGATTTCTCCCAACTTCTTCTCCTACCACCATGCCTTCCTCCTCTCCCCGAGCTTTTTACTTCTCCTCTGCCCCCTCCCAGATTCACCTCCCCTGACACCTTCCTCTCTACTTCCCACACTGTGCCCGTCACCTTCTTCCCGTCACCTCCCATCATTACTATGGCCCCCAAAGCTCCTTCTGATTCTGTCTCCCCATATTTTTCAGGGAATGGGTTTTGTCGGTCACCAGTACGGACGTCAAGGAATTTCGAGCCAAATACGTTATCCTACTTTTGTCATCCTAAAGATTCCCAAAGGGAGCGAACACGCTGAACCCCGACGGTACGGCGTCCAGGGTGGCCTTCTTCCCCTTGTTCGCAAATGGTCTATGCCTCCCATTTTGTTGCCCCATTTGCAAGGTTCTCAACTATCTGAGGCTAACCCCAGTGCAACCCCACCCTAACCCGTGGCGACTCCTGGTGTCCAGCTGCGTCATTTTCCAGATGACCCTCAGTGGAATTGCCAACGAGTATCCCGACCTAACAGCTCGGGAGTTCCTATCGGTGTATCACATCAATCGCCAGCCAGGGAGCATATGCAGTTTCGAGGCTTGGACTCCTGGCTAGAAGATTGTTACCCTCGAGCAGCACCATTCGAGCATTAAGGAGTGGTCCCAAAAGTACTTCTTCATGGCGGACTCAAGTTGGGAATACCCCGAGGGGGAGGCAGCCCATAAGGAGTATCCCATCCAGGCTATCTGGGGTTTCTCCCTTCCTCACAGAGCCTAGGCGTCACGCTGAACAGAGGGAAGAGGCATGGCTAGAAGCCATGATGGCTTGGGCGAGGGCCCATCCTGACGAGTCTTACACTAACTTGGCCCTTTTCGACGATAACATTTGGGACTACTTCTCTGTGCCCAATTGCTCATATGCGGTCAACAGGAACTTCTTGGGTGAGATCCCTTCACCTCAAGGCTGAAAGCTCTCTTCAAGCTCCTTTGCCTGCAAGGGGAAATGTCTGAAGGTGCGTCATGACCCGCCCTAGGGGACTCCAAGTAATGAGGCCGGGGAGTTCAGCAAGGGTTCCTCTTCTTCTCGGGGTCATGCTGGGGAGTCAGGGAGCTGTGCCTAGTTGTCTTGGGTCGAGAAGCTCGCGGACAGGGACAACAGGAGTTCGTGCGCCTGGAGATCCTAGTCCCTTTAGCTTGGGGTAGCACAACGTCATTTCCGAGTGGTTCACGCTCCTCCGTTGGGCATTCTTCTTCCTCGGCAGGCCCCCGCCCCTCCCTTGTCAATATTTTTTGTCGACCCACCATTCGCTTCCGTGGAAGGAGAAGAGCAGTGCAATCTCCAGGCGCCTTTCTCCAGCTCCTTCGTGCATCCTGCTCCTCATGGACCTAGTGTGTTCGAGCCATTCATGTCCTTCGAAGACTCTCTAAAGGAGGAAGCCACTCACGAGGTTCCACAAACGACCTCAAAGCATAGGCACAAAAAAAGATCGTGGCCATTCCCCTTGGGCTTCCCCAATCACCTTCAGGGTCAGAAGACAAGAAGAGGAAGAAGAAGAAGAAGAACAAAAATAAGAATAGGAAGGAGAATCAGGACGTGAGGGACAAGGAAACCTCCGTCGAGGCCTCTTCCACAGTGATCGAGAATTGGGAGGAGGTCACCAACCAAGTCCGCCTCTCCCAATGTTGGAATTGTCCCCCCCCCCCCCCCGCCCCAAATCTTTTTTGTCGAGTCGAGCGGGGTGGGTCGCGAAGAAGGTCCACATTGTTTCGATTCCATTGTGGAGTTAAGTGACAGTGATGACTCCCAGGACTCTGTCACGCTTGGGATGCTGTCCCCTCAAGTGCCGTCATCGGGTGGTCCTGTTTGGGCCGATAAGACTCCTTTTGAACACGGGAGGGAAGCTGGAGGTAGGGTGTCGTACTTCTCTTAGCAACTGGGGATCGCCGACCCTTCCCCTTCCACCTGGGCCGAGGGGAGCCAAGCTCCTGCGTCGAATCTAGATACCTGGGCTACAATGACCGAGTGGGCTGTCTAGAGGCTGTGACCCCTCTTCGCCCAAGTAGGTTTTCCTGCACTTTGCTTGTTTCATTAGGCCCTTTCTTCTCTTTGCCACATAATTTCTAATCGTTCTCTTCATTGCAGGCTGTGGACCAGTTGGCCACAATGATTGGCGAGGAGCAGGCAGATATGGAGGAGGCAAACTAAGAACTTGGGACGTTAGGTCGCTTCAGGTACTATAAGCTGAAACAGGTAGCTGAGTAGATTGAGACCCTCGAGGTCGAGCGCAAAGGGTTGATCGACGAGGTGCAGTTTATGAGGAAGCAAAACCAATGCTTGCATGCGAATGTCGGGAGGCACAAGTGGAAGAAGAAGGTTTTAAAATTGTTGTTGCACGAGGTTGAGGAAAACCTCCACCAACGGTCTTTAACGAGCAAACTTCTTAAGGAGGCCCACGTTGCGACCAAGTGGAACTTGGTCACTAGGGAAGCAGAGCTAGAGTCTGCTCGGTGGGTGTTGCAGGAGTCTCGGCTAGATTGGGCTTCAGTCGTCGGGAAGTGCTCGAGGTTTTGTGCATGCACTTCAGACTCACCCAGGAGACCCAATGCCAAAGGAAGCAACTGCGGCGGGTGAAGGCACACATAAGTGAACTCTCACAAAAGGTGACCCAGAATAATATTGACCTCATAGCCCATGACATTGAAATCACTAGTTTGAGGTCTAGCTTGGATGACGTTGCCTAGCATTCTATGGAGGTCAGGACCGAGTCGCAAAGGCTAATGCTATCTGGGACGTAGCCTAGTCCTACGGCTATTGAGAGAGCCTTGAACGAATGCACAAACACCTACTGGAGCACCCCGGGTTGGATCTGCACACTCTCTATCCTTGACTTCCCTTCCCCAGAATTCCCAAGCGCAAGCCTTCATCAAGAACTTCGGGTAGCCATGATATCCCTCGTACCCCGAGGTGCTTTTCCACCTCCACGTCCCAGTGACGGGCTCAAGAATTTTTGTTTTCATAGGGTTTTCATAAAAAAGTTCTTTGTTTCTATACTTGTAAAGATTGCACGTTGTTCATAAATGAAATGAAAGTTTGTTTCTTCCAACTGCTTATGTCTTTCTCATTACTCCGTGACTCCACAACAAACTCTAGGGACTCGACTTCTTTGTTGGACTGGGGGCCGACGAGTCTAGAGACTTAACCTTACCCTGTAGTGAGTTTAGGGACTCGACTTCCATGTTCACGAGGCCTTGATGAGGCTCGGGATCTTTTACCCGGCCTCGACCCCACGACGAGTCTAGGGACTCAGCTCTGTTGAATGGGGTCGGTGAGTCTAGAGACTTGGCCTTACCCCGCAGCAAGTCTAAGGACTCGAATTCCTTGTTCGTGAGGCCTTAACGAGGGCTTAGGATCTGGTGCCCAACCTCAACCCCATGGCGAGTCTAGGGACTCGACTTTGTTGAGCGAGGGGTCGACTAGTCTTAGGACCCATCTTCGTGGTGAGTTTAGGGACTCAATTTTGTTGAATGGGGGGTTGGTAAGTCTAGGGACTACACTTCTTTCTTCAACAGGTGTCAGCGAGTCTAAGGACTCTACTTTGTTGGTTCCAAACCATAGATGACAAAGAGTTTGAGCAAACATCGATACATTGTCATTCATCAAATAAATTTACAATTTTCATACAAAGCATTGTTCTGTGTCCCTACACATAGTATTTCTTCAGATGCTCAGTGTTCCAAGGGTAGGGGAGCTTGAGTCCTTGGCTGTTCTTGAGGCATAAGAGCCGGGTCGGTTGTTTGCAGTCACTACATACAGGCCTTCCCATCATGGTCCTAGCTTCCCTTTTTCCTGGGTAGTTACTCCAGTTTGTCTCAGCACTAAGTCACCCACTTTGAGGGAGCGCGGTTTGGCCTGTTTGTTAAAGTATTGTTCTGCCTTTCGCTTATTGCTTGCCATTCGAATCCTTGCCTCTTACCTTCTCTCTTCAGTAAGATCAAGCCCCTCGGCTAACCTCTCGTTGTTGGTGTCCGGATCGAAATGCTGAATGCGAAATGTGGGCATTTCGACTTCCATGGGGATTACTGCTTCGCTCCCACAAGTGAGGGTTCAGACAGTCATTCAGTATGCCCATAGCATGCTTGGGAGTTCTTCGGCCCATGCTCCTTTGTGTGCCACGAGCTTCTTCTTGAGGATGGAGATGTGGGTTTTACTGATTGCCTCGTCTTGGCCGTTGGCTTGCAGGTGTCCTGGCGAAGAGTACTTCACCTTAATTCCAAGCTCTATGCACCACTCCCGGTAATGTGTGCAATCGAATCACCTCCCCTTGTCCAATATAAAGCTCTGGGGTATGCTGCATAGGCAGACTATCGACTTCCATAGGAACTTTGTGATGGCTCGGGAACTGATGATCGTGAGGGCTTTCGTTTCGACCCACTTCGAGAAGTAATCAACTGCCACGACCACGAATTTGGCCCCTCCTCTGGCCATTGGAAACAGGCTGATCGAATCCAGGCCCCATTGGGCGAAAGGCCATAGGGCCATGATCAATGTTAGCTCTTTTGGTGGGTAGTGCGGCACTGGTTCATGCTCCTGACAATTCGGTCACTTCTTGGCGAAATCCTCTGCCCCTTGAAGGAATGAGGCTAGTAGTATCTAGCTTAGGTTACTCTTACAGTCAATGCCCTTCCTCCCAAATGGCCCCCGTAGACTCCTTCGTGGATCTCCCCCAGCACGTACTACATCTCGTTTGGTGAGAAGCATCTAAAGGGTGACTCGGAGATGCCTTTCTTGTACAAGACCCCTTCTAGCAATGTAATCTGAGTTGCCCTGTTCCTGACCTTTCTCGCTTCTTCCGAGTCGCTCGGTAGTTGGCCTTCCTGCAGGAACTTCTTGATGTCCGTGGGCAATTCTAAGGATGCTGGGGTGGTGACAGACACCTTACTCTGGATGGACGGGGTGCCGACCGTTCTGACCACAGTGTGTTATGGGAGAGAGAGCTCTTCCTGTCTGGATGCGACCTTCACCAACCAATCTACCTTCTGATTCTCCTCTCTTGGGACTTGCTGGATGCAAAAATTGCAGAAGCGATCGTGCTCGTTGTGGACGAGCTGAAGGTACTTTTTCAATCTTTCTTCTTTTGTGGCAAACTGCCCTAGCACTTGGCTGATGACCACTTAGGAGTCGGCCCTCACTTCTGCATCCATGAATTGCATCATGAAGAGGTGAGCCAGCTCGTCGAAACTATCTATAGTCCCAAGTGACAGACCCCGAACAAGGCCCAGGCGGCTCCTTTCAGCATCAATGGGAAGGCTCAACAGGTGATCTCTCCTGGGAAGCCGTGTAAGGTTATGTGGGCCTTGAACATCTTCAAGTGCTCCAGCGGGTCTTCGAACCTGTTGTACATTTCCGTCTCAAGAACTTTGAACTTGGGTGGGAGGGGTACCGCCATAACTCCCGCGATATATGGTAGGTCGGTGCTGATGAGGTGCATCTTGCGTCTTTCTCCACTGTTGTGGCATTCATAGGGGTACGCAGTTAATCCACGTGCTCGATGCTGCTAGGTTATCCTCCCACTAGTTCCTCATTTGTCTGCCTGAGCGTTGCGTTCTCCTGGCGAAGTGCGCATGTTTCCTTCGTCAGCTTCCTTATCGTCTCCTTCATTCCTGCCAGTCTCACCTCCATTGCTTCGTTCTGGTTCTTTTCCCCCCATGTAGTTTGGGACTGTGTTGCTGCCGGCATGTGAAGTGGATACAGCCCAACCACGGGTTACAATAGTGGATACGACCCAACCACAGGTAATAATAGTGGATACGGCCCAACCACGGGTTATAGTAGTGGATACGACCCTGCCACGGGTTATAGTAGTGGTCTCTGTTTTGAGTGCACACCTTGGTGACAGAGTGATTTATGTTTTGCTTGGATATCCGCAGATGCACAACCCTACCACGGGGGTTATACATGGCTTCTGTTCTGATATAATGTTCTGATGATGATGATGATCATTTATGCTATGCCAAAGGATGTTTTTGAATGAAATTATTTTTAAATCTTTGCTCTGATATTTTGATAACATGTTTTCCTTCCACACTCTGAAAATGAAAATGTTTTGTTCTGCATTCTGATCTCTGTAAATGCTCATGTTTACACACTAGTATATGCTCTCTGCTTACTGAGTTGTTGATAACTCACCCCTTATCTCCAATTACTTTTCAGATAATTTTGATAGTTTAGCTGGAGAATAAGAGTAGGAAGTTTAGCAATGTGTGATGATCGTAGTGGAATAAGTGCCTGAGGATACAAGTGCTTATTTGGGAGTCGTAATTAGTAAACTGATTTATTTTTCGGGTATTATGATTTGATGAGTTGAGGATATTTTTTAGTTTTTTGAGAATTTCTAATTTATGTTATTGGAAATCTTTTTATTGTTCCCATGGAGGAACTTAGATAGTTGGATTGATTAATTAGGTTAATATTTTATGGGATTGATTAATTAGATTTTATAGTTGTGTTATTTAAGTTGATATTAGGTATTAAGAGCTAGCTCTCTAGACTTTCGGGATCGGGGTGTTACAAATTGTCTTCCTCAAAGGCGACTTGGCCGAGACATAGGAGAATGAGGGACGTTTCCGCCTTGAAGCCTAGCTCCAGGAAGAGGAGAGGGACTGGTTATGGTGCAAGCTAGATGAATGCGAAGAAGAGTTGAGGGAGGTCAGGGTTCTCTTGATGTTCTTCGCGAAGACAAGGAGCAACTGGTTGAGCAACACAACACTAATGATTGACAGAACAAGTGGATGTCGGGCAAGTACACTGAGCTGACCAAGTTGGTGCAAAGTAAGAGGGAAGCCATCAAGAGCAGCGATGCCAAGATGAAAGCCCAAGAATCCAAGCTGTCTATGGTGCAGGAAGTGATGCAGTCCCGCGACCTTCAGATCCAGGCCCAAGAGTCCATTGGGAGGACATCTTTTCCTAGCTGAAGAAGGTCTGGCATGTACGGGACTTGGCCTGGGGTTACGATTATAAAAAGGGTCTTGAGAGGTTAAGAGACCACCCCGTACAGAACCTGGGGGCCGAATTGAAGGCTCTCAACTAGGCCTCTCTCGAGCTTGACTCGTAGGCATTCCGCTTTACCAGGACTCGGGGCAAGGACTTGGTACTTGTTGTCTTTCCTAATTCCCCTATGCATCCTAAGCCTTAGGAACTCCTTGTAATTTTTCCTCCTTTCAATTTGTAAACATATGTAATTCTTTTTGCAAATAGCACTTGTATTGAATAATATGGAGATTGCCTGGTTTCCAGCTTTCCTTAATCTTTTGCTCGAGATTTGGTTGTTGGTTTGGTTTATGGAAGTGAAGACCAGGAAGTTATGTGACTTGCTCCCGATATGGACCAAGTCCTGGGACATATGCTTTGCTTGATTTGGTGGGACTCGGCTTGTACCACGAAGGTCAGCAAGTCAAAGAACTTGTGTCCAATTGGCCGTCTGGGCAAGTTTGGGGACTTGTGCCTTGCTTGACTTTGTGGCGAGTCAAAGGACTTGGCTTGTAACATGAAGGTCCGCAAGTCAAGAGACTTGTGTCTGACAGGTCGTGTAGGCAAGTCCTGGGACTTGTGCTAGACTTGACTTTGCGGCGAGTATAGGAACTCAGCTTGGAGCACGAAGGTCGGCAAGTCAAAAGACTTGTGTCTGACGGGCCGTTTGGGCAAGTCCAGGGACTCATGTCAGGCCTAACTTCGCGGTGAGTCAAGGGGCTGGACTTAGTGCACAAAGGTCAGCAAGTCAAGGAACTTGTATCCGACAGGCCCTTGGGGACTTGTGTTCGGCCTGACTTCGCGGTAAGTCCAAGGACTCGGTTTAGTTGGACGAAGGTCAACAAGTCAAGGGACTTGGGTCTGACTGGCCGTCTCAATAAGTCTAGGGACTTGTGCTTTGCTTGACTTTGCAGCGAGTCCAAAGAGTTAGCTTGGTTGCACGAAGGTCGGCCAGTCAAGGGTCTTGTGTCCAACAGGTCGAGTGGGCAAGTCCGGGGACTTGTGCTTGGGAACTCGTGCAGAGTTATATGGGCTTTAAATGTTTCCAAATGCTCAAGAGGGTCCTTAGACTTGTCGTTCATCTCCACCTAAGGGATTTTGAACTTGGGCGGGAACGGTGCCACCATGACTTTCGCACTATATGGTAAGTCAGTGCTAGTGAGTTGTTGGTCCACGGATGAGGATGCACCCATCCTTTTGGCCATTTCTGCGTACTTGTCCATGAACCCCCGCAACTCATGGTGCATCTGCCTCCTTTCCTCTCCCATCGCTTCTACCTCCGCCGTGCTTCGCGACTCGGCGTGTTCGTTCTGACTGTGCCTTACGTCTTCCACGAACTCGTTATTCGCCCTTCGCTGCACTTAATTTTCTTGCTAGGGGTTTTGCACCTCCATAGTCAGCTTCCTTATCATATCCTCCATTTCAATTAACCTTGCTTCCATGTTCTTCGATGACTCTTCCTGCTCACGCATGGTTTTTGGCGTAGACAGCACCATTATTGACGTCATGTTTCGTAGCCTAGGCAACTTAGCGACTCCTCCACTCGACCTACAAGACCCAAGGAGATGGAGGCTCAGGGTGGTGAGGGACACCTCTGTGCCTCTTTTGTTTTCACATCTCCTCTCAACTCATCTCATCTAATCATTACAACTTTTCCAAATTTTCATACAAAATAAAATAAACAATTCAAATTTTTTAAATCCCAAAACAAAAATATTATTAAAAAATATATTCAAATAATATTTTATTCAACTTTTAACTTTAATATCAACTCATCTCATCTTATCTATAACAAATGAGGGTTAGAATGATCAACTTGTTTGGGCAATGTAAGGAGAAAAGTGTTCAGAAAGTTTTACCTGAGCCCGTGATGTGTTTATATACCCAATCGTGGTGGTCCCCCCCGCCCATTGCTAGCAGATCGTGGAAGGGTGTATGGGACACTGCCCTGGTGGCAGGTTTCCTCCCTTGTTATGTCAACCATCTCCCTGCCACATTATGCGTGGGTCGTCAATTTGTCCCCTGCGACAGGTAAGGGGTGGGAGGTGTGTGCACTACCTTGTCCCCAAAGGTGAGTGGACATCTGGCTCTATCGTTGTGCGTTGGTTTTCCAGACCATTTAATGCGGCATGCCTACTGTCCGATGATACAGGTCATGGTATGGGTAGGTGACGTTACTGGTTTCCCTCCTCGGGCCCAGTCCAGTCCTCTCCCCTTCCTTTATTTTGCATTGGGCTATATACTGGCCCATTTTTGGGAGGTGGACCCACACGGCCGAAGCAAGGGGGTAAATTCCCTCTCACTTCTCTTCTTAAATTAATCCCCTCCTTTACGATTGTATCAAGTACCTATGTGGATTTTGATAATCATTTGAGATGGAATGAACGTGTATAGTTCATATATATCAATTTGAACATTCCTTTTAATTACTGAAAAAGATACTTTTCTAATATTATTGAAGTCGACTTAACTTTATCTAGTTATTAATGATATTTATTTATTCTTATATTAATATTCTTCTTCTTCTTCTTCTTACTATTAAAATTATATCAATTATATTAGATTGTCATTTACTGAAAGTAGTACTAGTTCTAGACACATCACAACACCTCAACACATGATCATTGATCTCCTGCAACCACAACTCCAAAATGCCTCACCATCTGTGCTTTTAGGTGCCTCTCCCAGTGTCATTAATAATTTCACCTTGATTAATCCGCATTTCATGTTTGAATTCGAGTGTTTCAAAGTGGGAGAGACGTAATGAAAAAAAAGAGAAACATAGATGAGAAATGATATTTGTAATTATAAAGAGCATAAGCGTTGTGCACTATCTTTGAAGAATGTGAATAAATATGAGATTTACTTAAAAAAAATTAATTTTTTAATAATAGACTCCACTCTTATTTTAAAGAAAATGTGCGAGGCTTACACAACTCTTGACTGTCCGGTTTGGATTTACAATCTATCTCAACTCATCTCACTACTATTCATCAACTTTAACTCACAAATCTCACTACTATTCATAACTTATCTCACTACTATTCACAACTCATCTCAACTCATCTTCGAATTCAAATGAGACGATTACTTATAATACGAAACCACTTACGAAAATAAGTCTACTTAATTGTACCTATTTTCGGTTACGCCATACCCCAATAGAAATATAGAAATAGGAGTTTTTGGGTACTGAAAAATCAACTATGAGAATTTCTTTCTTTCTTTTTCTTTTTGACTCTGTAGGAAAAGTTTGAAACGTTGGAAAAATCCGATCGTAAGTAGCTAGGATCCTACGTCCGATGAACAGTGAAAGCGCACCATCCTTTTGTAGGTAAAATGGCACCGACCTTTGGATTCCATTTTCAAACGTGGTTGGCATTCAATTAGGGATTTTGACTAGTTCGAAGAGGAGGCCATGGCCGGTTTGTCCCACGTTTTCTTTTCCAATTCTGACTTGATATATATGAAAATTTAGCGATGAGAGAAATGTCTTTTTCGTTGTTTTTTTATGCTGTTGCTCGACCATTTGAGTTTACAGCTTAGATGCATCGCTTGACCTAGTAGTATCATGCGGCATTGCTATTTCATATTAAAAAACAAAAACAAAACATAAAACTCAATTTTCTTTTTTGCTTACTATCACCAATATTAATTTATTATCGTTATGGCAAGTATCTACAGAATGATTCATTGACTATAAATGATTATCAAATCCCTTAATAAGCGCCTAAAATGTACCATTTAATTCATTACCAAACAATAATGTTGTCAGAGGACTAGAAGTTTCTATTAATCTCACTCTTTTCCAAAATCATAATTTTATTTATATTCTATTGTACCAAAAAAATATCACGGACGTTGATGGGCTTTGTTTTATAGTTATCGCTATTAATAATAATAAAAAAAAAAACAGATACAATGAGAATATGCCCCACAATTGAGGGAAAAAAAAGATTTTTACGTTCTATTTTTTTTTAATATGACGTGGTAGTGCCACGTGGCACGTTATGTGGATCATCTGAGCTGTAAACTCTGATGGCCGTGTAGCATTTTCTTTTCTTTTTTCTTTATCTAGAATTATATCATTATTGTCACCATGTCATATGTTAATTACTAATTTTTTATTTAAGTAATTAATTTATGAAATCACTTAAAATATGTCATATGAATTGGGAGTGATTAAAGATGAAAAAAATGTATGATGAATAGTAGAGTTGATTGAAAAATAATATTAATAAAATTAATTTTCTTACCATCCTGAGTGAGGAGTAGGGGTGGCAAATTGTGTTTTCAGACCGTGTTCGTATTATGTCAACTCATGAACATTCGACTATATAGGTCAACCCGAACAAGCTAAACGTGTCAAATTCCCAAACCCTAACCCAACTCATTTAAATAACAGGTCGTGTTGTGTCACCAGTTTTGATCCGTTTGATAATTAATTAGAAATACGTTAATATGACACGACTTATTTAAACTCGTTTCTTTCATGTAAATGGGTTGAATTAAAACGCATAACTCATTTGACATGATTAACATAATTTTACATAAAGTTAAAATTTATATTTATTAATCACCACAATATCTTAAAAGATATATGTAATTTTTCAAATTTAAACATATAATAAAATCAATATTACAAACCATACAATAACAAATATGAGCAATTACAATCCCAACAATAAAAATAATAAAAACTTAAGCATACTGAGAAATATCAATATTACAATTTAAGAATAATAAAATTTTAATTTTGAAATAAATTCTAAACGGGCAAAACGGATTGATTTTGTATTAATTAAGCATGTTGATCCGTTATCGATCGATTTATAAAACGTGTCTTAACAAGTCAACCCGTTTTGACCCGAATCTGTTAACTTGAAACCCGAGCCTGCTAATTTCATGTTGTATTCGTATTGAGTTCACGAATTGTGTCAAGTATTGCCACCCTTAGTGTAGAGACCCCTACCCACCATGGACATGGCATGATTGCGCTAAAAAAACAGAAATAGAAAAAAGCCCGCTGCCCCCAAACATTTGTAAGAAATATCATTCGATTGATATGGGACATCTGTATATTTCATTTTGACT
Source organism: Juglans microcarpa x Juglans regia (assembly GCF_004785595.1). Taxonomy (NCBI): domain Eukaryota; kingdom Viridiplantae; phylum Streptophyta; class Magnoliopsida; order Fagales; family Juglandaceae; genus Juglans; species Juglans microcarpa x Juglans regia. Next base: position 22,415,302 of record NC_054598.1, read on the forward strand.
TAAATTTCGAATTGTTTCGTGTTTGTTTCAAGCATTTCGGCCGATTCCCAATATTCTAGCCAAAATTCAAATTTCAATTTCGAACGTTTAATTAGATGGAATTTCTTGTAAGATATATGTAAAAGTTTTAGGGCATAACATTTGAGATGTAAGATGAGATGAGAATTCTATTAATAGTATGAACTAGCTTATGAATAATAGTGAAATTACTTGAGTTAAGATATTTTATTGAGTTTTAAGAAAGTAGAGAGAAAAAGCTGAATAAAAGTAATATTATTATAAAGTTAAAATATTGTTAGAATATAACTTTTTTAATATATTTTTTTATTTTGAAATTTGAAAGGTAGTATTTTTATTTTATTTTATTTTATTTTATTGTGTTTTGTTAATTAGAATTTTGAAAAAGTTGTAATAATTAGTTAATGATTGATTAGATAAAAAAACTTTAACATTTGAAATTGAAGATATTTATGTTTGAGTGATGTTTATAATCAATAAAATTATAAGAAGTTTTGAGATGAGATGAGATCACCTCACTTTTCCGTTACTATCTGGCAATTTTCGAACCAAAGAACCGATGTGTGCAGGCTGATTATTGTCAATAATGTGTTTGACATATTTTGGAAAATCACGTCAGTCTCATATTTTGGAAAAGCATATCAATCTCATATTCAAGCAATACGTTGCCCCGATTTGAGAATAGTATTTGTCTAAACATCTCTTTCTATACTCTTGGTTCTGTGCAGGTCAGTGTGCTTAAGCTGTATATATAGCGACACTCCATCACTTCATGAGAGTAATTTATCTCTTCTGATCTACACTATATATCTATAGTTACCTTAACGACAAGTCCATGCAAATTATATATTATTTGTTTATCTAAAAACTATACGGAGATTAATAAATCAAAGTCTCAAAAGACATAAATTATAAGAATTAACTAAAAATTAAAGAATAAAGAAAAATAGAAAACATTTGAAAATGATAAATTCAAAAAAAAAAAAAAAAGATTCCTTTCTAGAGCTTTTTATTTATTTTTTTAAGCTTTTTTCTATATTTTTAATATTTTTAATATATCTTAAAATTTAAAATCAGGTTTTTATTATAAGACATTTATTTTGTATGTATGAAATTTTTTTAACTATTTTTATAAAAAAAATAAAGATGGACCGCCATGCATTTTCAGTTATTTCTAGAAAGATAGTGGCCCGTAGGCCGTAGCTAGCATGTCATCATGTTAACATGAATAATAGGTTACTAACGCTAAATTAGAGACCTTACGTTCTAACTTTCATTGAATGCAAATTAACTCTCCATCTCTCTCTAGCCTCTCTCTTATCTGCACGATCTCAATTAATTCCATGCTCCACAAACCGTAGTTCACCTTTTGTCTCTCCCACTCTCTTATATACATACATACATACATATATATATATATATAATTACGTAGGGAAATTGGCATAACCCTAGTATCACTATCATTCCAATATAAGTACCCCCCCTTATTGATCTAACCCCCCTTATTGATCTCGCAATGCCGATGATCTCGCCTGATGGTTTTGTTGTAATTTACTCGATCTTCTTTATAATATATATATATATATATATCTTTGCATAACCAGTTAACTGTCACGAATGCTGGGGGCAAGGCTTCGAAGAGGAAAGGGTCTCTAATGGAGGGCAGCAGCTGTATTAATGGTCATGGGAAGGAGGAAGATTATATGGGGCGTTTTTGAACATTAATTAAACGAATATTGAGTTATGGAGAATCATGCCCACAGACAATATATATAGACAAACTTTACATCAACATATCCTATGGATTTATGACACCTGTCCCTTTACAAGAATATTTTTTATTGCTCAGTATTCTTTGTCCACCCGTATATGCCTTAGTGGTCCTGCTGCAGTGCTCCCTTGTTGTCCTTGTTCTGTTTTGCTGCAGTCCATGCTTATGTAGGGAGTAATGTTGTGAGTGATCAATTTCATCAACAGCCCCTCGCGCTTCAAGCGGCACTGGGTGGAGAGTGAGGCTTGAACGCAGAAATTGAAAATGTGCAGTGGACAAAGGTTTTGGTTAAGATATTAGCTAGCTGATCTTTGCTAGACAAAAATAAGACTGTAAGAGTCTTGGCTGCAACTCCATCCCTTACAAAATGATAGTCTAATTCTACATGTTTAGTACGAGCATGTAGAATTAGATTTACAGTTAAATAAGTTGCCCCCAAACTGTCACACCACAGTTTTGGTGGATCTTTCAAAAAAATTCCTAGTTCCCGTAACAAATGACTGAATCCATAATACTTCACAAGTGGTATTAGCAATAGCTTTATATTCAACCTCAATTGAAGAACGAGCAATAGTAGGCTGCTTTCTGGAGCCCCAAGACACTAAATTAGAACCAAGAAACACACAAAATCCTCCAGTGGATTTTCTATCATCCGGGTATCTCGCCCAATCAGCATCAGAGAAGGCAGAGATATTGCAAGGAGAAGATTTAGAAAAAAACAAACCAAGATGAGAAGTGAGCCTAAGATACCTAAGTATCCTTTTGACTGCTTGCCAATATGAATTTTTTGGATTACACATGTATTGACAAACTTTGTTGACAGCAAAGGATATGTTCGAGCGAGTAAAAGATAAGTATTAAAGACTTCCTACTACACTCCTATAAGCGAAAGGATCTTCAAATGAGGAATTGTCAAAAGCTGAAAGTTTAGTGGTGACAGACATTGGAGTTGAAAGGGGTTTTGCATTTTGCATATTTGTTCTTTGTAACAGATCTAAGATATATTTAGATTGACAAAGAAATAGACCATTGATTGTTTTGACTTCATGTATCCTTTTGACTACTTGCCAATGTGAATTTTTTAGATTATGCATGTATTGACAAACTTTGTTGACAGCGAAGGATATGTCCGGGCGAGTAAAAGATAAGTATTAAAGACTTCCTACTACACTCCTATAAGCAAGAGGATCTTCAAATGAGGAACTATCAAAGGTTGAAAGTTTAGTGGTGACAGACATTGGAGTTGAAACGGATTTTGCATTTTGCATATTTGTTCTTTATAACAGATCCAAGATATATTTAGATTGACAAAGAAACAGACCTTGATTGTTTTGATAGATTTCAATGCCTAGGAAATAATGTAATTCACCAAGGTGTTTGACAGGAAAAGAAGTACCAAGAGCATAAATGAATTCTGAAATTAAGCTAGAATCTGAACCCGTAACAATGATGTCATCCACATAAATAAGAACAAAAATGACATGAGAATTATTTCTATACACAAACAATGATGTATTAGATTTTGACTCTTGAAAACCCAAAGAAAACAATTTGTTGCTGAGTTTTGAGAACCAGGCTCTAGGAGCCTGTTTAAGACCATAAATGGCCTTTCTCAGCTTATACACATATGAGATATACTCAGGATCCATAAACCCAGTGGGTTGTTGCATATAAACAGCTTCTTTGAGATCACCATGTGGAAAGGCGTTTTGTATGTCCAATTGCTGCAAAGACCAGTTAGATGAAACAGCCAATGAATGAATGATTTGAATTGTAGTGGGTTTAACCACGAGGGAGAAGGTCTCGGCATAGTCAACCCCGGGTTGTTGATGAAAACCCTTGGCTACTAGACAAGCCTTTCTCCTTTCTAGAATTACATCAGGCTTCCTCTTTGTTTTGAGTATCCATTTAGGACCCAAAACATTGTAGGAGGCAGATGGAGGAACCAAGTCCCACGTGTGGTTATGTAATAAAGCATGAAATTCAGTTTGCATAGACAAATGCCACTCAAAAAATTTGATAGCTTTAGTGTAAGATGTGGGTTCCTCAGGAGCAAATGTGTGTGCAGAGGTGGTGAGAGACATAGAGTGATTTCTAGGAGGCCCCAATATCGTGCCATCCATATGAAGGAGTGGCTTATGAATATTTAACTTGCTCCGAGTGATCATGGGATGATGTGAGTGAGAATATGACTCAATGATGGCTGGAGGCTAAGTTGAGGCTAAAGGGATTGCAGGAGCAGTGGGCGATGCCGAATCGCATGATTCATGAGGTGAGGCTGAAGATTTGTGTGCCCTAGATGATAGAGGTGATTGAGAAGCGCTCAGGTTAGATGCGGTTATTAGGCTAGAGTGAGATGGAGTGGAGTGGAGTTTATGGAGTGGACAACTGAAGGTGGTCTAGTAGGACTCGTTGGACTAACAGGATAAAAAGGTGACACAACTGGGAGATGAAATTTTGGGAAATCTGTAGCCTTCATGGAGCCCAAACTTGATTGATTTGCAAAAGGGAATTGACTTTCATTGAATAAAACATCCCTAAAAAAATAAGTCTGGCCCGTCAAAGGATCAAGGCAAAAATAGCCCTTGTGATTAGGACTATAACCCATAAAGACACAAAGTTTGGATCGAATATCCATTTTTTGTCTATTAAATGGTTGTAGGTTCGGCCAACATGCGGACCCAAAAACATGAAGAAATTTATAATCAGTAATTTTATTAAATAAGACTTGAAACGATGACTTATTTTGTAAAACCGAAGTAGGCATCTGATTAATTAAATAAACGGAGGTTTGGAATGCCTCGGACCAGTATTTAAAAGGTATTGAAGCTTGCGCTAAAGGAGAAAGTCTCGTTTCAACTATGGCCTATGACATTGCTCAATTGTCCCATTTTGAGCATGAGAGTAGGGGCAAGTGAGGCGATGTATAATTCCATGATTATAAATAATTTTTTTAAGAGGTCTAAATTCACCTCTAAAATCAGATTGAACAACTTTGATTTTAGTTGAAAAATAATTGTTAACAAATTGCATAAAAGCAAGAAAAATAGCCGACACATCCGATTTGGACTGAATGGGAAGCAACCACATATATTTGGTATTGTTATCTATGATAGTAAAATAAAACTTACAACCATTTGAGGATAACATTGGAGCCGAACCCCATACATCTAGAAACATTAAATCAAAAGGTTGCTTTGACTTAGAAGAAGACAAAGGGTGAGGAAGAGCGTGAGACTTAGACTCGAAGCATGTCGTGCATGGCTGCATTTTTTTTTTTTTGGAATTGACAGGAAGTTGAAAACGCCTAAGTGTGAGATTAGTGATGCTAGAAGAAGGATGACCTAGACGAGTATACTAGTGATCATTGGATGTGTGCGCATCAATATTTGCTTGAAAAGTAATGGAAGAAGACATGGAGTCTGCATCAAGGACATACAAGCCGTCTTTAACGATGCCCCGAAGTAGAACCACATTGGTGTGAGAATCCTTCACAAGAAAAGAAGTTGAATAAAATTCAAAATATACATTGTTATCTTCACAAAACTAACGAACTGAAAGTAAATTTTTAGTAAGAGAGGGAACACGTAAAAATTGAGAGAGTAAGAAGTTGCCAGAATTAGTATGGAGGTTGGCGGATCCAATGTGTTGAATGGGCATGGTAGAATCCATATTTAGATTTGTGAGATCTGGTGTAAAATGAGATTGTAGCAGCAGTGTCTGGAAACCATGAATGAATATGAGCAGATGGTGGGGTATTTGTGGTTATATTTGATGAGAAAGAGGGAGGAGCTGCTTGATAACTCTGATCAAACCGAAAATTACAACTGAGAGCTGAGTGCCCCGGTTTGTGACAGACTTGGCACAAGGGACCACGTCCCTGAGAGAAGGATGAGAAACCACGACCATGACCATGTCTCCCATAAAAATTAAGACCTCCTCTACCCCAATGTGAGGGAGAATAAGTAGATGAAGATGGGGTAAAAGATTTAGTAGTGGTAACATGAGCTGTGAGATGATTTGCACTAAGAAGAGTAGTTGTTTGGTGAGCTAAACGTGACTCATGGTTAAGGTGGTAGCTGTATATCTGATGAGGAGAAAGAGGATCGGCTCTGGTGGTCAGAGATGTCACTAGAGAGTCATAATCAGTGCCAAATCCAGCAAGTAAAAACACTGAGAACTCAGAATCTGAAAGGGGCTGACTAGCAGCTCCCATGGAGGCTGCTAATGTTTTTGCTTTGTGAACATAGGAGGAGATAGACACCTTTTTTTAACGTTGCAAGTTGATATTGTGTTTACATAATATGAGTTCTAGACTGTGCTGCAAACAAACTATGAAGAAAAGACCAGACTTCACGTGAAGTAGAGCAATCTAATACCTGGGCTAGTACTTGCTCGATCAGGGAAGAGTTTAATGCAGAGAGTATGATCTGGTCAGTCAAAGCCCATTTGACATAATCTGGATTTTCAACTCCATCAACAACAGCAGGAGGCATATCACACGAGCCTTCCACATGATGAAAGAGTTGATGACCTTTGAGTAAAGTCACCATTTGAGCCTTCCAAAAGAGGTCATTATCACTAGACAATTTTATGTTGATAAAATGGTTTGCTAAGTTAAGAATGTTGGGATTAATGGTGGTGGGTTGCGTCGTGGTGGAAGAGACATCAGAAGAATCGGAACTAGCCATAGAGAAGATGGGTGAGTGATTCACGATTTTCATATACAATAGAAGAATGAGAAAAAAAGAAAAAGGAAAACGTAGACTCGAGTCAAGAGGCTCTAATTACTGTAACACCCCGTATTTTTAGTCTATTTTTACTAAAGGATTATTTTTATTTATTTAAATTTTATTCTCGTATTTTAAAATTGGTTGGATTTTTAATGAGTTTATTTCTATGATTTTATTTTGGTGAAAATTATTTTTATGTGCTTTCTTAATATTTATTTATTGTTATGCATTTAAATTGCTTTTAATATTTATTTAATTACTGTGAGATTTAATTATTTCAATTTGACTTTACCATTACGTTTAAATTATTTTATTTAACTTGAGGTTTTGAAATCATTTCCGTTGGATCATTTTTGTGACCCAAGTTATGAGAATTAGACCTCATTTCTTTCTCTGCATTTTCTCTTTCCTCTTTTCTTTTTCTTTCATTTTTCTTTTCCTCCTTTCTTTTCTTTCTTTCCTGGCTTTCTCCCGCGCGACGTCCAGCTCCCTCACTCTCTCTCCGTCCGTTCTTCCTCTCCCCCAGCCCGCCGCCGTGCGCCGGCGGTGGTCGACACCGCCCGGCCCCCCAGCTCCCCCAGCCACCGGCGACGCCACACCTTCGTTTCCAGCTCCATTCGCGCCGCCGTTAGCCACCACGAGCCCATTGAAGCCGCGTCACTCTTTCCGCCGTTGCGCCGCCGTCGTACCACTATTGGCCACCATCTTCTCACCACATCATCATCGACCTCTTGGCAACCCATTGGACCCAACCCCACCTCCGATCCGCCACCGGTGAAGCTCCACCATCCACATTTTCGATTGGGTGTTTTTGGTCTTCTACCACCCATTCCGACGCCACCCATGGCCAACCTTCACCACCACTAGCTTCACCGACCTCCCTAGGCCCTACCCTATCATTTTTTGGGTCTTCGTTTGTCTCCGTTGAAAAGTGGGTATCTGTGACCCACGGCCACAGTGTATTTTACACTGTTCTGTAGCTGTTTTTCCACTTCTTGCAGCTTCGTTATCCTTCAGAAATTGCTTTATAGCATTGTAAGTATTTCTCCAAAGAACTTTTGTAATTTAAATGTATTTTTGCACTAACCCATTCCACTGTATTTTTTGGCATGCCGGACTGAGTCCGAGGAGTTCGAGGGTCGGATGGATTTGTGATTGGAGTTGTTTGGTTGGATTTGATTGGATTAGTAATTGTTGGTTTGGATATTGTGTTAGTACATGTGCATTTCATTATTTCATGCATGATCATGTTTGTAAAAGAAAACTGGGTTTTCGTGTATTGCATTCATGTTCATGTGTTTTTGAAAACTGGGTTTTCATGTGAGAATGGATTTTTGGTGCGTGTGTATCACGACCCCAAGCCGAGATGGGGCATTAACTCGGTGGAGCTCCTCTGGTTACTCGGGAGCGGAATATACTGAGCAACGTCCCCTGGATTGTCGCCGGACAACAATGGGATAGGACGAGATGGTCTCGTGCCGACTCCGTGGTCCTTCTGCTGGCGGGGACTAGAGGATGTCTGGCCACGTACGCGCTGGGCGCGAAACTGGGCATCGCTCGTTGCGTAGTGTGGGTGCTTGGCCATGTACGCGCTGGGCGCGGAACTGAGCACCGCTACGAAGTCAGGACGTGCGGATGGTCCATAGGGGAGGCCATGGTGCATATGGAAATAATGCATGGTGCATTTGGAATTAATGCACTATTTTTTGGGAAAATAGTGCGAGTTGGTTTTTGGGTAAATCATTTTCTGGGAAAATGTTTTACAGATATTTTGGGCCAAAATGGGATTTTGGCGTGTGTTGGAAAATTATCATTTTCGGGGAAATGATGTCTTGTGGAAAAATGCATATTTTTCATGTGCAAGCATGTTAGTTGCATTTAATGCATTTTATATTACGTTGTTATTTGGGGTCATACTTACCTGCGATACCATTTTGTGGTAACACAGATTTTGATGCAGATGAGGAGGAGGAGGGCTAGCCTGAGGAGAAGGCTCCTCCTGAGGAGTGATCTGGGATCACTCGTTTGTTTATCTGAAACTATTGTAATATATTTTATGGATGACTGTATAACTGCTATTTAAATCTTTACTGATGTTTGATTGTAAATAAATTCTGGTACTTAGTTGACTATCCGCTGCATTATTTTATGTGTACACTGTTGCATGTACACACACTGGCACTTCGTTGGGATGTGTGACCGTATTGTCACCATCCTGGAGTCTCGATCCCTGTGTATTTATGTAAGGGGATTGGGGGCGCCACAATTACCATAATGAGTTATGGAGAATAATGCCCACAGAATGTTTGACAAAAGTTCTAAAGGAAACCTCAATGTCATATGCCTCTTCTTTCTCCTTGATTCTAAGTGCATTTACAATCAATATATCTAGATAAACTTTACATCAACCTATCCTATGGATTTATGACACCTGTCCCTTTGCAAGAATATTCTTTATTGCTCAGTATTCTGTGTCCACCCGTATCTACATTAGTGGTCCTACTGCAGTGCTCCCTCGCCGTCCTTGCTCTATTCTACTGCAGTCCATGCTTGTGTAGTGGAGTGCTGCTCTGAGTGATCAATTTCCTCAACAAACGAGGAGTTTTGTATTAGAAGCAGTAACTTGCATTTTGCGTTTTGTATATTTCATTTCATTAAATGGAATGATGTGTTTTGTGATTACAAAATGTAGGTGTACATGTGTTTCACTTGTAGAATGTTGTGTTTTGCTTATACGGTGTGTTTCATTATTTTGTAAGTACAATTTCCACAAGAACATAAGCATGAAGAGTTTAAAGTGTTGATTCAGAGATTGATCTTGTGTTGAACTGTTCTTGGAGGTTGAAAATTCTCCTCGAGGTTTCTAATTGAATCTTGATCAGTTTCCTGTTCTTGTTCTTTGGATTTGTGTTTTATTCTTATTCTAGGTAAGGGTTGTAGGTAGTCCTTAACAAGTGGTATCGATTGAAGGCAATCCTACGATGACAGAGGGCATGAGTTCAACAATGTTGAAAGTTCATCAAGAAGGTTCTTAGAAGTAGCAAGAAATGGTCCAAAAGCAATTGGAGAACCACCAGCAGGCCATCAATGATATGTCTGAAAGGTTACATCAACTCACTGATATGCTTCGTTCTTTAGTCGAATGTATACAAGTTAATCCACGTAAGAAAGAGTCTCATGAACCCAAGGTAGTGGGTTATGAGGATAAGGGTGTTGTGCCAAGAGGGATACGTTTAGTGCCCTCATACAATTTAAAGAAATTTTTTGGAGTACATCCACCATAACTCAGAAGTAGGCCATGTTTGGTGCGTATCACAAAACACTTCAAAGAGCCAAGTTGGATTTCTTTTGAGAGGGGATGAGGAAAGACATTAAGAAGATGGTGAGAGAATGTTAAGTCTGCCAGGTGAATAAATATGAGATTATGAATCCAACAAGGTCACTTTGGCCCTTGCCTATTCCTCATCTCCTTAGCTCAATATATCAATGGATTTTATTAAAGGCCTTTTACTTTCAAATGGTATGTCAGTCATTCTTACTGTTGTTGATAAATTGACCAAGTTTGACAATTTTGTTTCCTAGTTCTCACCCTTACACAATAAGAGAAAGTGACTGAAATTTTCTTTTCTGGAGTTTTTAAACTCCATGGCTTGCCCAAGACAAATGTTTCTAATCGAGATGCAGTATTCACAAGTTTATTCTGGGGGGAATTATTTGATTCTAGTAGTACTACACATGATGCCAAAGAAATTAGCAGACAAGTTGAATTTGCCTTGTACATCCAAGATTTATCATTTTTTTTGTCTCATGATTGAAGAAAAAGTTGGGTAACTAGGTTTCTCATTTGCCTACTTTACTACCATTGGATCATGAGGATAATGTGCAACCTGAACCTGAAGCTATACTTGATAAAAGAATGAAGAAGGTGGGAAATCATGCTTCTATGAAGTTATTGATCAAATGGTTGGGGGCACTATTAGAAGATAGCTCTTGAGAGTTATTATGGAAGTTACGTAGTCTCTAACCTCACTTGGTAGGGACAGTACTATTAGGGTGATTGTCACGGGTGACTGACAACAGAGCATCCATGATCACTGATGAGGAGAAAATCATGCATGGATAATTTAGGAAAGTCTTTTGTTAATATTTTTTAATGTATATATTACACTGGATAGCTGTCCTTACATTAGCTATTTTATTGTAATTAGTAGATACCTTGTATAGCTACACTATGTATTTATTATAGAAGGAAATACAATGATACCTCTAATCTCATCCTGTGAGATAGAGTTTCTCAGAAAGTCTTCATGGTACCAGAGCTGATGGGAAGATAGAGAGAATTCTTGTTTCCTTACAGCTATGGCTTCCAGTTCAAACTCTTCCATAAACAATACCATCACTGAATACCCTTACCATGTGACTCAAAATATAGTCAATTTTGTGTCACTTCTTCTTTCATCAACAAACTTCCTTCTATGGAAGACACAAATGATAAATATCCTTGAAAGCTACAACTTGGAAGGTTTTGTGACTGGTGAAACACAAGCATCACCACAACTGATTGCCAATGGTAATTCAGAATGGCAAAATCCAGCATTTGTGAAATGGCGCAAGATAGATTATCTTGTGAAGAGATGGCTCACAACTACCCTCTCTGAAGAAGTTCTTGGAATTGTAGTTGGTCTAACAACTGCTGCGGAGGTCTGGTATGCTCTTGTACATGGCTTTCATCAAGGCAATCAAGGACAACAAAGAGGATATCAAGGCCAAAATTCTGCTTCCAAGTCTTCCAACAATCAATCTTGAGGATCAAGTTCCAACTACCCTCAACATCAAAATCAGATTGCACACAAGGATGATAAAGTTATCTGTCAAATTTGCAACAATAGGAACCATTAAGCTATAAAATACAAAAATCGTTTTAATCATTCTTTTACAGTTGACAGTCTTCCTCAAGGTTTTGCAGCTCTCAAGATGGATGAATCATAGGAAACAACATGGCAAGAACCAACTTGGCATCCCAACGCAGGTGCCACTGATCATATGACAAATGATGCAGGTAATCTTCATTCCATTAAAAATTATTCTGGTTCTTAAGGTATTATAGTTGGAAGTGGAGAAATATTACTTATTACACATATAGGTCAAGCCACAGTTGGAATTGGTTCATCCAAAATCAACCTCAATTTGGGGTGTAAATTCAAACCGGAAAACCGATCCGAACTGGACCGGACCAGACCGATTTTATCGGTTTTGAATCGGTCCGGTCCAGGACCGGTTCTTAGAATGTGAAAACCGGCCGGTTCTGGTCCGGTTCCGGTTTTAGGATTTTTCGGACCGGAACAGACCGGTTGATAAAAAATATATATATAAAATAATATTTGTATTATTGTATATATAAGTTTTATACAAAATATTATATATATATATTAATATATATAAGTTTTATATATTATGTGTAATTATAAATTTTTATGTGAAATTTTTATATATAATATATATAATTATATATATTCATATATGAAATAATTTCTTATTATAATTTATAAATTATTAAATAAAATGTTAATACTAAATCACTAAAAGTTTATAACTAATACTAATAGTATAATATAGACTAATGACTATAGTTATACTTATAATTAATACTACAAGTTTTTACTAAAAGTTTATAATTAATACTAATATTAAATATATAGTTTATAACTAACACTAATATATAACTTATAACTATACCAATAGTCTAATATTAATACTATTATATAGTCTAATATATTAATAAAATTATAAAACATATTTTTTTAAATCAGTTTTTTTTTTTTTATAAATAAATTTTTAATGACAAATTGTGAAACTTACATTTTAAAAAAACCGGAAAATCGGAATGGAAACCGGTAAAACCGGAAGTACCGGTTTAGGAGTGTAACCGGTGCGTAATCGGTTTTAGAAAATACAAAACCGGTACATATCGGTTTGGTCCTAGATTTTGTCCAAAACCGGACCGAACCGGACTGGTTACACCCCTAACCTCAATGATGTTTTTGTGGTTCCAAAACTCAAAAAAGACTTATTATCAATCAACAAATTAACTGATGATTTACCTCTCACAATTGAGTTTGTTGGTTCTGGTTTTATGGTTAAGGACAAGATCATAAGGAGACTGATAGCAACGGGGAAGAAGAAGAATGGCTTATATATTTTTTTATGAAGACCACTCAGAACCTGCTACTGCTGCATATTTCTCAAATAGATTTCGAAAAACAAATAAACAATGTTGGCATTTGCATTTAGAACATCCTAATGCAAAAGTTTTAGATTATCTTTGTCAGCAAAATTTCATTGTTTTTTATTCCAAGTCCAAAGAAAATGAAATTTGTACTAGCTGCTAAATGGGTAAAGTCACAAAATTACCTTTTCTACCTAGAGATAATGGCATTAATGTTCCCTTCTATAAGGTGCACTGTGATCTTTAGGGGCCTGCTCCTAATCTGTCAAGAGAAAAGTTTCAATTCTATGCAGTGTTTGTTGATGAATACACTAGATTTACTTGGTTGTTTCCTCTCAAACAGGAATCAGATTGGTTTGATTGCTTTCTTCAATTTCATCAATATGTTACATGCCAATACGATATGAAAATCCGTGTACTTCAAACAGATGAAGGTGGAGAATTCTCAAGTAATATATTGACAAATTACTTAATAAAACATGGCATTCATCACCAATCTTCATGTCCCAAAACCCTAGAACAGAATGGGAAAGCTGTGAGAAAACATCGCAGCATCACTAAGTTGGGCCTCTCCATGATGTTTCATGCCAACTTTTCTCAACATTTTTTGCTTGATTCCTTCTTCACAGCAGTCTTTTTACTCAATAGACTGCTAGCTCAATGTCTGCAGATGGATTCTCCATATTATCGATTGCACAAACAACATTCTGATTAAAGTGTGCTTCAAGTTCTTGGTTTAAGATGCTTCCCATATCTTGGTGCTTATAGACAGAACAAACTGGATCCAAAGTCTCTAGCCTGTGTTTTCATTGGATATATCACCAAGCACAAAGGCTACAAGTGCCTTTATCCACCAACAGGTAAAATCTATATATCGAGACATGTGATTTTTGATGAATTTGTGCTTCCTTTTTGCAAACCAAGTCTACTGTATGGTTCCACATCTGTTGAGGGAGAATTCTCATCATTTGCAACAACTTCATTAATCCCATCTTCAACATTTGCTCCTCCTCCAGTACCTCAAATACTACTACCTGCTTCTATCAGTGAGCCTCTTAATCAATGCCGACAGCAGCCCATCCATGATCCTGTTATTTAGGAAAATTCTACACCAGAATCATCATCAGGTACTGCAATTCCACCAGCACCACATACTATGGTTATAAGGTCTAAAGCAGCTGGAATCAGAAAACCAAATCCCAAATATGCAAACCTACATACACTTTCACTAATACTAGACATTTCAAAGTCAATTATCTCAGCCAAAAAGTATCCTGGATGGACAATAGCTATGCAAGAAAAGCTTACTGCTCTTGCAAATGGGTCTATAAAGTAAAATTTAAAGTTGATGGTTCTTTGGAAAGGCTTAAAGCTCGGCTTGTGGCAAAAGGCTTCACTCAAATTGATGGGGTCGATTTTTTTGAGACATTTTCTCCTGTTATTCGAGCAGCCACTATTAGAACAATTCTTACAATAGTTGTTGTCAAAAGCTGGCCACTAAGACAACTTGATGTTAAAAATGCTTTCCTTCCTGGAAAGCTGGATACTCATGTTTATATGCAACAACCTCTTGGTTATGTCAACCAAGATCATCCTACATATGTGTGCAAAATAAATAGAGCTTTGTATGAGCTTAAACAATCACCAAGAGCATGGTTTGATAGACCAAGTGATTTTCTAATTCAACTTAGTTTCTATTCAAGTAAAGCTAACCCAAGCTTATTTATTTGTCATTCAAATAAGGGTGTACTCATCCTATTAATCTATGTTGATGATATAGTCGTAACAGGTGAAGACTCAGTTCAAATTGACTGGCTCATTCAACAACTAAGTCAACCGTTCTCAATCAAAGACCATGGCCAACTTCACCATTTTCTTGGCATTCAAGTGCATAGTCTCGGATCAAATATCTTTCTTAGTCAGCATCGATATGCTCTGGAACTTTTAACAAAATTTGATATAATTGATTGCAAACCAATTGCAACTCCAATGCCTTCCAAAGGACGACATCTTGACTCATGTACTGAACCATTTCATGATCCCACAAAGTATCGAAGTATTGTAGGAGGATTGCAGTACCTTTCCTTTACAAGACCAGAGCTGTCTTATTATATCAACTTTGCTTGTCAATTCATGCAATCACCTACCATAGCTCATTTCAAGCTTGTCAAACGTATTCTTAGATATCTAAAGGGCACGGTTAACTTTGGAATTTATATAGATGCAAATAGCCCACTTGATCTATATGGATTTTCTTACGCAGACTAGGCATGCTGCCCATTCACGAAGGGATCAACTTCAAGTTTCTGCACTTTTCTTGGAGGGAATTGCAAATCTTGGAGTGCCAAGAAATAGAAAACAGTTGCGAGGTCGAGTGCTGAAGTAGAGTATCGATCAATGGCCTCCATTGCAGCAAAATTATCTTGGCTTTCCAATCTTCTATGAGACTTACAAATTTTATTGCCAAATTCCCCTTCACTACACTGTGTTAACCTAGGTGCTTTGTATATGACAATCAATCCCATTTTACATGCTCGAACCGATCATATAGAGCTTGATTATCATTATGTTCGAGAAAGGGTTGCACTTGGTTCACTTCAAACATGGTTCGTCTCATCTGCAAATTAGCTCGTTGATATTTTCACAAAACCACTTCCCAAGAAACAATTTCAAGATCTACAAATCAAACTTGGCCTTCTAGCTGATCCTTGGCCATGTTTGAGGGGAAGTGACAGTAGAGCATCCATGATCACTGATGAAGAGGAAATCACGCATGGAGTAATTTAGGAAAGTCTGTTGTTAATATTTTTTAATTTATACGTTACACTGGATAGCTGTCTATACGTTAGCTGTTTTATTGTAATTAGCAGATACCTTGTATAGCTACTCTATGTATCTATTCTAAAAGGATATACAATGATATACCTCTAATCTCATCCCATGAGATAGAGTTTCTCAGAAAGTCTTTAGTGCCTTGTGGGCAAGTCCTTGAAGATAGAGAGATTGTCACGGGTGCTGGAGGCAAGCCATTGAAGAGGAAAGGGTCTCTAATGGATGGCCGCAACTGTATTAATGGTCATGGGAAGAAGGAGGAAGGTTATAAGTTTTGCATTAGAAGATGTAGCTTGCATTTTGTGTTTTGTATGTTGCATTTCATTAAATGGAATGGTGTGTTTTGTGATTAAAGAATGTAAGTGTGCATTGACTTGTAGAATGTAGTGTTTTGCTTATGTGGTGCATTTCATTTTTTTGTATGAAAAATTTCGTTAGAAATACATGCGGGAAGAGTTCAGAGTCTGATTTAGGAACGTCTGATCTTCTGTTGAACTGTTCTTGGAGGTTCAAAATTTCTCAAAAATTCTCCTCAAAGTTTCTAATTGAATCTTGATCAGGTTCTTGTTCTTAAGTTGTTATTGTTCTCCGGATGATTTGTGGTTTATTCTTATTCTGGGCAAGGATTGAAGGCAGTCCTAAACAGTAATGATCCTTGCAATCTGACCTAATTTCTCACATTGCGTTTTCTACAAGTTTTGTTGACCCGTTTTTTCTTTTGGCATCATGTGTAGTACTAGACCCAAATAAATGGTTAATTAAATGCATGCATGTGTTGTACTTTAAATTGATTGATACATTGTAATTTGGATTTGATTGTTTTTTTAATCTTTTTTTATCACGTTGCTGAAAAGCAAAAAGTTTTTGATTTTATACTTTTTAGCTAGGTTCAACTAATTTTTGGACTGTATTTGGCAAAGAAACAAATAATTTTGAGTTTATATTGGCTATATATATGACTTTTTGAGTTGCTTAGTTGAGCTCCGACTCGAGTGAGAAGGCAAGGTCGACGAAATATACGTTGGAGTTGAGATCACCTTCTCGAAATTGTAGTCGAAGTCTTACGAAAAATTAGACTTTAACCAAAGTTGGTAGTACTTTGGTGATCATGTCGTTGTATTCTAAGTGCGTTGAACCTAATTAATTTTGTCCCATATAACTTTTTTGTACTATACTTTGCCCGGAACGTATTATGATTCTAAAACACACCTAGCTAGCTCGTATAGGAAAATGCCTGATTTCAAACACCACGAAGTAAAACAAGTCTAGCCTGGCCTCTAGCTAGCTTGTAACTTGGAAGCACAACAATAACAACAACAACAACAACAACAAAAAAAATCATAATCTTGCCAGGTACTTAGAAACCCTAAATTTGTAGCATATGGTTTGGCGAAACAAATGCAAGCAACTCCTTGTCGTCTTGAAGTTTAGCCATGTCCATCTCCTCCAGATTAAGCCATGCCTCTATTCCATTACCACATCCAGTGTCCATGAAAACAACTAGATTTTTAAAGGTCAGGCTGGCAGAACCAACCCATAATGGCTTTCCCCACCCAAAATCGGTTTCGTATAAAGGGAACCTGCACAGACTAGTAAATCTAAACGAAACCACTTCTCCTTTCGTAAGTTTTGCAGCACGTTCTTTCATAAAATTCAAGTGACCTTTGCCCTCCTGAAGTTTTCGCACGTAATCCCCGTCTACTTTCTTTATGGCATCTCTCACTTGCTTCACGAGGCCGTAGCCCTGATCTTCTTCCTTAGTGTCCATGGAGGGTGTGGCTATTGCAAATCCGCTAATATTGCCGAAGTAATACTCCGGCAGCGGAGGGTCCATCCTTGTGCGCAAGTTTACTGCATGAAGAACTGTGTACAGCCTCTCCTTCTCTATATTCTCTTGAGTTACCGCCATAAATCGGCTCCATATGAATGCCGAAAGGGCTTCGATTCGTGTGGGGCGTCTTGTTTGCTCCATGCTCGCATTGTCGGCGAATTTCTCTTTAAGGGCATCGATCATGGAGGCACTGAACACAAATCTTTTCGTCACAATATTTTCTTTCACGATGCCAGTTCTTGCCATAAACCCGGACATATTTCTAGGCGGAAAGAGGGAGGCTAAATCGAAGTTTGGACAGATTGTATTACTATGATCTCCACGTACTGTTGCGGCCCAACTATTAAGAAACATGATCAGTGATAGTGCGTCAGCAACTTTGTGGGAAATGCAGATTCCGATAGCCATTCCACCACAGTCAAAGATATTGACTTGAATTGCCAGAACCAACTCCCCTACATTATCCAACTCGTATGGGAGTAAACTGTTGAGCTGGGCAGGATCAGGTTGCTGAATAACCTCAGAAACTTGGCACCTGGCGTGGGCTACCACATAGTGGACGCCCTCGTCGTTGCAGTTAATCTTGGAACTGTCTTTAACCCGACCGGCTAGAGGGTAGAATTTGGTCAAGGTTCCAGACAGAGATTTCTTAAGCCGGTCGGACCTGTTGCCATTGCTGGTATTGCTATCCCTTGGGTAGAAAAGGATCAAAGGCATAAAAACTGGAATGGCAATCTGGTCAAGAAAGGATAGCTGGAGATCACGAAGGTGGTGTGGTGTTGGAGATGATGGTTTGATGGTATCTCTCTCTATCACTTCGACCTTCATTCTTCCTCTTTGTTTCTTTCTTTCTTTTTTTCTCCCCTCTAAAACTTTTGAAAATAGAAGTTATTGATCACTTGAGGCCAGGTAATTGCTGCCAATTCCACATGCCAATGCCATCTCATATATATAATTCCTCCATACCAATGGTACTGCAATCAAAGGAGTGGTTTACTTTTCCTTTTGGGTAAGTGAGTGGTTTAATTTTCTTCCGCACCCATGTAGGTATCTGCGTCTTATGGCCAGCGGACGCATTATAAACATGCAAACATGACGAAGGGAAATGTTCCACAGAATGATCACTCGAAAACTAATCATGCACGGGGACGGTTTTAGCATTAATGAAAGTTGAGCAAACGCGGTTTCCATTTGATTGTGACTTTTACTTTTGATTTGATTTGATGTGTTTAAATATAATAATAAAAAAAAATTATTATATTTAAAATTGTCTGTAAATTACAAATAAATTGTTATCTTATTATTACTTTCAAATATAAAGATTTAATAAAAGTCTAAATTACATGACATATATTTTAAAAAAATTAGTTAATAATATAATTAGAATCTTATTAAAATTTTATAAAAAATAAAAATATTTTATTTTTAAATAATATAAAATCTCATATCCTACCTACTCTTATTATACGTTTGCGGTGTTAAACTCTCAAAGTTGCTTTTTGACCGGAAAAAATACGGGTAATTGTTCAATGATTATATATAGCGATCGATCCTAAATCCCATTTAGTACATGTGAAGACAGAAGTTGAAGGAAATATGAGGTTGGCAACTTCCACTTGCCAGACGTACAAAACAAATGAAGGGAATGGGATCTTTGACAACTGCGCTACTAGAATGTACGTATATACGAATTAGCTATGGGCGGGATGGCATATGTATGGTGCTCTGCATAGTGTCTTCGGAAACCTTGAACAAGTCAAATTTCCCTTACTAATTAAGCCAATCGTCTTAACTATTAGTACCTAACCTTTTAACTTTCTTTTTTTTTTCTCGGCAATACCTAACCTTTTAACGAATAGTACTTCAACACACTAGAAAACCATCTCATATTCCAACGAAACTATTTCATCTCATAATAAATGACCTACACTGAAATCGGTCCCCCCCCCCCCCCCCCCCCCAACCAAACCCAGAAAAAAGAATTTAGAATCAATGGTATTTGATCTAGTAAGTACACATTTTATTATCAATATTATTTATGATCATATGTATGCCACCGTCCATTAATCCATTACCTCACGAAGTTTAATTATATATTAATCAGATTTGGCAGTTAAGATTTATCTTTCTGGGTAATTAGTTCCGATGATCTATTGACTTAAGCATGATGTTTGCATGACATACATATATACTGGAGTTGTCTCAGCGCCATCGATCGATAGATCGAGGTTACATCAACGCACCTAGCGTATGAAAACTCCCAAATTATCTGCTGTCCATGACTTGAAACATGATAACAAATCGGTGGGCCGGCCGGATATTGGAGGCCGACAGTAGTAAGGAATCTCGGCGCTGAAAGTCAGCACTTTGTACACTTCTGTTCTTACGGTGACTTTCTGTGCTTGGGAATTAATCTGCTCACGCGCGCGCGCATATATACAGCCAGTGATCTGTACGTACAAAAGTTTAATCCATATTCCGAGCTGCGAGAAAGAGTAGCCATTAAATATACCTTCTTCTCGGTACTACGTACGACTAGTCGACGAATTGAATGTACAAATCGCGTAAGGGAAGATTGTTCTCCGTAAGGACAATAACGTAGGTAGAGACCGGCGTTGATGGCGACAACGAGGTATAATCGATATATATTTATATTCATGGATAAAGTTGGTAGACTTTTTGTACATTAAAAATATTTTAATTATAAAAAAATTAGATAAAAATAAATTATAAATTAATATAATTTGATATAATATGTTCATACATATCAATATCATGCATGTGGCTGCTAATTTAATTTCGAAATGAAAATTTTGCAACTTTACTTAATTTAAGTCAACTTTACTTAAATATCACGTCTTTTCCAAATCTAGCGCTAGTACTTCATTTCTTAAAAATTAAAAAAAATATATATATATATATATATTAAAATAACACTGTTACAATATGAATTGATACTTGTTTATAAATTTATCAGACAACCCAGAATAATAATTAAAGATGTCCTCTAATTATGAAACGTGATTAATTAGCCATTCGGTCTCACTGCAACGAAAAAGACTTTTTAGGACGATTTTCTTTTAAAATGAAATGAAAATCGTTCTAAAAAGTGAGATTTAAGGACGAATTTCAGATTTCATCTCAAAAAAATAATGGAAGAATGATACGTTCGAACGTGTTCGAACGGAATTATTAAGGACGAAATATTTTGTCCCTAATAATGAAACCGTTTGAATGTAATGTTTTAACGTTCGGACGGTTAAATTTAACCGTTCGAACGTACATTTTGTCTCATTAAGTCATATTATGATAGTGGGAAATTGTTCCACCGTTCGAACGCACAGTTTTAACTGTTCGAATGATTAATCAGCACTGTTCGAACGATTTTGACGCGTTAAGTATAATTATTATAGCGAGAAACTGCATTACGTTCGAACGTACAATTTTACCGTTCGAATGATAAATCAACACTGTTCGAACGTGCAATTTGGCGCGTTAAGTAACATTAATATAGCAAAAAATTGATATACCGTTCGATCGTACAATATTCACCGTTCGAATGATGACAGAATTACTGTTCGAACGTTATTTTCATGGTTCGAACGGTGATGATATTTTTTTTTTAGAGAATTATATTTATATTAACTAGTAATTATATTTATATTAACTAGTAATTATATTTTTTTCAGATATACCGTTCGAACGTACAATATTTATATTTAAATATTGTCCATTCTAAAAACAAAATAAATAAATAAATAAAAGATAGAAAGTACTAATTCCCCAAATCTTTGCACACTTTCTCGACTGCAACCAAGTGTTCCTCTATCTGTGTCAGTCGAGTACTGATGGTGACCTGAGTCGCAGACATGGCATCAAGTTTCGTACGTAACTCAGAGATGGTACCAGTAATCGCTGTACGAAACTCAGACATAGCAGAACGGACCTCCAAACGCACTGCATCGATCAATGCTGATGTTTGTCCGTTGATCGCTGCATGCACGACCTCGGCCATGTCCTCACGGGTAGCGCTATGTACTGATACCTCGGTCTGTCTGGATGTCCCAGCGGCCGATACTCCATGATCTCCCGGTTGTGCATCTCTCTTAGGATCAACCGGGTCTGGAACACGTCGACGAAGATGCAATCTCGAGTGTCCCATGCTGCGTGAGAGGGTGGTGCTATTGATCGGTCCCATCGGCTCCCGTTTATGCTCGGCAACATCAGGCACGACACCGACAAATAGCAAAAATCAAGTGATCAACATCCCAAATAGCAGTATATCCATCGAAATGTACCGAGACTCTGATCGAATCATATCGAATATATACCCCACCAGGTCGATAGGAATACCACGAGCGACCCGTATCATAAATTTCGTCCGGTCAATGTCAACCTCTGTCTTGTGCTGCCGAGGGTCAATATTGTTGGCGATTATCAAATTCAGGATCTTGAAGAAAGAAGATAGATCTGCCTGCTTGATGCTCTTCGTCCCGTCATACGGGGGAGCATCTGGACCAACAACCAAATCCCTCACCTCATGATCAGCAAGGGTATCGACCTCATCTGTATAAACTGGTGCCTCCTCCTCAGGTGCCTTTGCCTCAGCTGAAGGATCAGACTCTCTAGGCACCACGTTTGGATATGCATCTGGTAGCCTAGGAATATCGAGATGCTCAGCGAGTCCGTCTCGTGAAAATACAACTGAAACTCCTCGGATAGAGATCCTGTATGCCCCTCCGTCATCTGGACTGGCACCACCGAGCTCTCAATAGAACTCAGAAACAATGTCAATATAGGAGACGGTCCCCCATGATTCCTCTCGCTCCTCTAAGATAGGTCCCCAACCACGATCGCTGAAAACTGATGGTAGGGAATGACCATCCCAGACAAGACTCTGGAAGTCAGAAAGCTTTACCTGTCGCTATACTAAAACAGACATCTCCCTGCCTGGACTGATACTAGTCTCAGCTGGATTGCGTCGCTTACGTCCCGTCCTAGAAGAAGTCATCTTAATCAACCTGAAATTTACAATTAAAGAGTTTATCAATACATTGATTTAAAAATATAATAAATAACAAATCACTAAATTACATACGAATAGTAATTTAATAAAGTGAGACATTGTGAACAACAAAATTTTATAAAAATAATATCACATTATTTAATATTAATTAGATTAATATTAATAGAAATTAAATATTTAACAAAATGTGATAAATTTCAATATTAATTTAATTACAATATAATATCTATTCTCGTAAAGATTTAATAGAATTAAAATATGGAATAAAAACATCGAGCATTACTAATGTTACTAAAATTAATTATTCTGTTCGAACGCTTAAAATAGTGTTCGAATGTATAAAACAATATTCGAACGGTATGCGAAATAACTCAGCACCTTTGCTGAGTCGACTCAGCCATTGAAATCCATGGAATCCATTGATTCTATCAATTTTTCAACAAACAAATTGAAAGAAACTTAAATAAACCTTCCTACAATGGATTTAAGCAAATCTACAGTGAGCATTGAAGCATAAATTGTTTTATCCTAATTTAAACAAATAATCCATTAAAAACCTAAATTTAAACTGTAAAATAGTTAGAAAAATAGCATACCGGTGCTTAGAGGAAGAGGTTTCGACTGGGTACTGTTCACGGTGGTGATGGCGGCTTTAAACGGTGGAGATGGACGGTTCACTTGGAGAAAACGATGTTTTGGGTATAGTTCGAACATCCGTGAAAATGACGGTTCGCGAGAATTTATGACACTACCGTTCGAACGGTGAGTAAATACGTTCGAACGGTATACGTCAATACATTTAAATTTTATACTAATATTTAAATATATTATATTTTAGTTATAGTCTAATTAGATGTAATATTTTGTCACATCATGCTGACTCCCAGGTGTGGAAGGAATTTGATCAGGAACACCATGGTTTGCTGAAGAACCGCGTAATGTAAGACTTGGGTTGGCAACAGATGGATTTAATATGTTTGGGAACATGAGTACTAGTCATAGTACTTGGCCAGTTGTACTTATGCCGTATAATCTACCATCATGGAAGTGTATGAAAGATCCATATTTCATGATGAGTTTGCTCATCCAGGTCCGAGGTCACCGGAAAATGATATCGACATACACTTACAGTCATTGATTGTGGAATTAAAATATTTGTGGGAGAATGGGGTGTCACATTTGATTCATCAACAGGTAAGTCGTTCAAGATGCATGTTGCGGTGTTGTGGACAATAAATGATTTTTCCGCTTATGGAAATTTGTCAGGTTGGAGTACTAAGGGGGAAATGGCATGTCCAACTTGTAACAAACATACCAAATCTGAATGGCTTACGTACGGGAGAAAATTATGTTTTATAGGTCATCGTCGATTCTTACCTGATGACCGTAGATGGCATGAAAATTCTAGAATGTTTAATGGAACTGTTGAATGGGGCCAACCTCCACCATATTTGTCTGACGAAGATGTACTTGCACAATTTATAGATGTTGGTTGTAATGAATTTGGTAAAAAACAACGAAAAAGAAAATGAGCTACAAATGAGTTGAATTAGACAAAGAATAGTATATTTTTCGAACTCCCGTACTGGTCGAAGTTAAAATTGTGGCATAGCCTTGATGTTATGCATATTGAAAGAAATATATGCGAATCCATATTGGAAACATTGATGTCAATTGAAGGAAAAATAAAGGATACAACAAACTCAAGGAATGATTTGAAGCGGTTAGGAATAAGATGAGAATTGCAATTGCAAGAAAAAGGTTCGTCTGTCTACATGCCAATTGGGTGATATATATTGTAAAGGAACGAAAGAGTTACATTTTGTGAGTGGCTAATGAAGATAAAATTACCGGACAGTTATGCCTCGAATCTAACAAGGTGTGTGAGAACAAATGATTAGAAATAACTAGATTAAAAAGTCATGATTGTTATGTCTTCTTACAGCGTATCTTACCTATTGGTATCCGTGGGTACTTGACCACAGATGTGCCCGTGGCTTTGACTAAGTTGGGTGCATTTTTTAAAAATTTATGTGCTAGGACGTTAAATGTACAAGTTTTGGATCGAATGGAACGAGAAATTACCATAATATTGTGTAAGCTAGAAAGTATTTACCCATCGTCATTCTTCAATGTCATGGTTCACCCAACCGTTCATTTGCCACATGAGGCTCGACTTGCAGGACCAGTTCAATATAAATAGATGTATCCCATTGAACGGTTTCTTGGAAAGTTGAAACGTACAGTGGGTAACAAGGCCCGTCCAGAAAGATCAATTGCAGAAGCATATATTATCGATGAGTAGCATACCTTCTGTCCCAAATATTTCCACGGAGTTGATACTCAGTTTGATCGGCCGGAAAGAAACTTTGACTTTGACCGAGCAAGACAACGAAATATGTTTTCTGTGTTTTCCCAACAAGTTCATCCAATTGATGTAGTGCGTGGTTATGACTTGTGTGGAAGAGAGTTCAAGAAAGCTCAGTAGTACGTACTGAACAATTGCCCAGAGATAGAGAACTCCTTGAAGTAAGTTATAACTTTTTCTTAATTAAATTCGTTCATTTACTATTAAAAAAAAGTTTAAGAATATAAAGGATTTGTGGTAATCATCAATTTCAATGATCATATTAACGTGCTCAAGGAACTGGGAGTAAATGATATAAACCAGAAACATGAAGAGGAGTTCCCGAGATGGTTTGAAGAACGGGTAATGATATTACATATGCGTTACTCAATAACCAATGAAAAAATATTAATTTTAATTTTGATATAGTATATGTTTTACTCAATATGTAGGTTGTACAAATGCATGCGAATAATCCAAATGATATATTGGATGAACTGTATGCATTGGCGCGTGGCCCATCGAGACGCGCTGCTCGATATTCTGCATGTATTTCTTGGGGAAGTAGGTATCACACAATGGATCGAGATTGTTATAGGAAAACTCAAAATAATGGCGTCCTAGTCGAAGGAAGTCATGATGGAGAAAATATTGATTTCTATGGGGTTATTGTCGATATAATTGGAATGAAATATTTGGGAGAGCTTGTAGTGTATCTGTTTAAGTGTGATTAGTGAGATTTAAGCAATCCTCGTACTGGAATCCGTGATGATGAATATTTTTTTAGTGTTAATACATCAAAAAAATGGTATGAAGATGATCATTTTATTTTGGCTTCTCAAGCATATCAAGTATTCTACTTAGATGACCCAAAGTTAGGAAATCAATGGCGAGTAGTACAAAAATATTCTCCAAGCAATATATATGATGTTATCCCGCAGGCAGAAGGACAAGATGAAGAAGAATATGACTCTTCTACTCAAAAAGCATACCAAGAGAGTCAACCTGCCTTAAATTTATTTGTGGATTTGAGCCAGTATGAGATGATTCCATTAAATAGAGAAGATATTGAGGCTGAAATTGTTGATGTAACAGTTGAGAAAAATGTTGAATCATCTGAAGTATCTATAGATGATGAGAGCGAATTGTCAAATGAAACTGATACAGATTATGATTGACCAATTATGCGTTAACATTACATTTGATGACAAATATTTTACTTATTGAATGTATCAGTAGTTTGAAATTATACCGCCAAAGAGGAAGGAAGTTCGCAACCCATCTACACCTGTTCCTAGCTCTCATTCAGACTCACCATTAGAGATTGACTCTACAGAACAAGGTAAAAATATAATACTCATATATGTCTATTAATTAAGGTCCTATAATAGATATATAAATGAAATTGATTACAATGTTATATTTTATAGAGTCTACAGTATCCCACTAGAGGGGTGACGTTGGAAAAATATTGGAATGTGGGTAAGATCAAGGTTAACATTCCTGACGAACATACCGGAGGCGAAGGACAACCAGCAGCTTGGCTTGCATCGCATGTGGATGCTCTTACATGAACTTACACATCTTTGGCAACGACTTCATGGAAGAAAGTCCCTAAGATGTTAAAGAGCTTATCAATAAGCGTTGTTTGGTAATGTTTAAAACATTGATTTAGTAGAATAAAATTCTATATTTTATTTAAATTTAGAATATTATAAATGATAATGTGTTTGTGACTATTTTTTTAAGGATGATTTCGAATTAAATTTTGGTCGGAGAGAGGAGCGTAAGACTGTGGAAGAGCTTATGGGTAATGCATTCCGCAAATATAAGGCGAAGTATCATGAGCATTATAATAAGTTTGAGAAGAAGGAATATGCACGCCAACATCCTTTTCAGGACGTCCGACCTTCTGAGTGGGAAAAATTTTGTGACATGTTTGAGGATCCATCATATCAGGTATAATTAAATTTAATTATTTTACTTGTCCTATTTGTCATTTCGCTTCATAATATTTTCAATTTCATTGCAGGAGCGAAGTTCTATAAATAAAACAAATAGATCAAAATTGAAGATTAATCATCATGCAGGCTCAAGATCTTTCCATCGCCTTTCTAAGAAATTGGTATTGCTATTTTTTTTATTGGATATAGTTAATTATTTGGATGAATCATAATGGCGTTATATCTTATCACATTTATTGTAGCAAGATTCAGATACTAATTATGATCTGATAAAATTATATGTTGCATCGCACATTGATCGTAATGGAGAGTGGACTCATCCTGATGCCCGTGAAAATTATGTAAGTATTATAACCTGTTTTAATTAAATATATTAGAATATTTATGACGATATTAATTCTTTATCTTCTATATGTCTAGGATAAAATGGTTGCCCTACATGCTGAATCTGCGTCAGATCAAAATTCCTCAACAAGTGATATTGATATTTTTACACAAGTCCTGGATCAACGTTCAGGATATTTTAGGGGTTTGGGTCGTTGTGTAAAACCTTCTCCCTCTTTCTCTTCTTCTGGGAATGCATCTATGACTTCTATAGCACTAGAGAATGCGAATTTCAGAATCGAAAAATTGACTGTAAGGCAGCATGAGTTAGAGGCTCAATTGGCAAAACAAGCAGATATGAAGATGCGCCTCAAACAACATGAAGAACAACAAGAAGAGTTAAGAAGACAGATGCAACTCCAAATGCAGCAGCTTATGCAACAGTACAGGCCTCCAAGTAACTGATGGCTTTTTGCATACAGATTTTGAGATTATCTATTTATGTACGAACAATGCCTGTCTCACTGTTATTTATTTAGTTCGCACTTATTATAAAACTTTTGTGAGTGTTAAACAGTTTCTAATGTATTTTTTCAAATATTATGAATATCTATTTGGTTTTCTATTATTGATTTAAATAAAAGAGATTTCATTTGAACGAACAAAGACGTTCGAACACCAATAGCGTTCGAACGTTAACATAATGTTCGAACGCATTTTATGTTCGTAGAGTTCGAACGATCACACAATGTTCGAACGTCATTTATTTCCGTAGTGTTCGAACATAACTTATACTGTATGAACCCATATACCGTTCGACCTGACCGTTTAATGTTCGTCCCAAAAGACCCTTTCTGTTGTAGTGTCTATAAAGCCACCAATAAAAAGCCTAAATCACATAGCATAATTTTAAAAGAACTAGTTAATAATATAATTAGAGTTTTATTAGAATCTTATAAAGAGTAAGAACTTCTCATTTTCAAGTAATTTGAGATCTCATACACCATCTATAATTCCCCGTACCTAGATGGATCGGAGAATTATCACTTGTCAACTATAATCATGTTTCCCAGTACAAATATAATTTTCAAAGGTTCCAAAACAAAACATAAATTCATCTTTCTCTAACTTAATATATAAATTTCCTTCACAAGTTCATCAATGCAATAAATCCAATAACGTAAATTAATGTTTCCACAATCTCCCAATAACCTCAATACAATATAAACTGATAATTCTATAAGTCTCACTAAGCCAAATAACATAATGAAATTCAGATAATCAAACGAAGCCCTTCTATTAGCAATGATACCCTTAGGTACTCAACTCTCTATCCTCAGCTAGTCTTGCTCGCATGTTCTATTTCTGATCCCCAACTGAACAATCAACATCATCTGAAAAATATTGTGAAGGTAATGAGGTGTGTTAACGTCGTGTTTCGCACACTTTTGGGTGAGGCTCTGGCAACTAACCCTTTTGAAATGGGCCTGCAAAAGATAGGAGAGAATGCAACTGGGGGTAGGGGTCGAGGAGTTTCTGATGCCAAAGTTAGTAAGTGTTCTTAGAAGTTTGTAGATAAGTAAAGGAGTGGCTCAGTTTGGTAACTAAAATCATCTCAACTCATCATTACAACTTTTTCAAATCCCAACACAAAATATAATAAACAATTCAACTTTTTCAAATCTCAAAATAATAATAATATTAAAAAATAATATTCTAACAATATTTTATCATCTAAACTCAACTCAACTCAACTCAGTTCAACATCCAAAAGTAACCTAAGGATCAGAGAGAGTATTCTTGTACCTAGGACCTACTATTTATACTACATATTAGGGGGATAGATCTTGCCTGCCCCCATGGAGTCTGCATCTTTCATATTGTCCCCTGTGTCAGATTCATTTAATGCGGCGTGGCTCTGCGACGACGTCATTAATGTGGTGTGTAGCCCAAGTAGTGGTTTCATTAATGCGGTGTGGTTCTCCAATTTTCTTCTCCCAAATGATATCTTTGGTGGTCTATTGATGTCTTTCCTATCAGAAGATCAAGGGTTCTCCACACATTACGTCTATTGTGCAGACGGGAATTTGAGAGTTGGATATTACTCAAAGAGCCTTCAGATCAACAAGTCTCATCCTCTACTATAATGCCTCATCCCCGAGGATCCGGAGAGTTAACTCATGTTACCTGATAATCAACTCCAATACTGCTGATATACTTCCACAAGCTCCAAATTAAACGTAAACACTTTCAATTTAATTAACCACACAAACCCATATATCAAATCATCGATATAGTAACCCCAAAAAATATTAACTTCTCTACATGTGACTTAAACTCACATTTCAACAATATAATTATAGACTCTAAATCCCCACTATTATAAAGAAATTTTGATTCAAACTAATTTCCTCAATATAATCCAAAATGCCAAGTCATCAAAACACAAAGAGATTTCTTAACAAAAATCACCAATACTCATCGAAAACTTTCTATTCTTAATCCACTATTTTTAAGTCATTTCACTCAATGATTCATAGTCTTGATCCTCAGTTAATGAAATATCCAAAATATCTGAAAATATTGTAAAGATAAAGGGCGTGAGTTATCAACAACTCAGTAAGCAGAGAACGTATATTAGTATGTAAACATGAGCATTTATCAAGCTTTGAACTGCTGAGCAAAATATTTTCTCTCAGAATGCAGAATCAAAAAACTTGTTTTCAACATGCAAAATCAAAATATGTTACCAAAAATATAAGAGCGAAATTTTCAGAAAATATTCTTATTCAAAATTTCCTTTAGCAGAGCATAACTGAATATCTTCATCTTATCTTATCATATCAGAACAGAGACCATGTTTAACCCTCATGGTAGGGTTGTGCATTATGCGGTAAGCCAAACAGAACATAAATCACCATAAATATCAAAGTGATTGCACTCAAAATAGAAAACCACTATTATATCTCATGGTGGGCTTGAGATCACTATTATATCCCGTGACAAGGCCAGAGGTAACTATTATATCCCGTGACAGGGTCAGAGGTCATTATTATATCTCGTGACAGGGCCAGAGGTCACTATTATAACTAGTGACAGGACCACATATCAGAGCAAAATAGAATAAAAAACAGATATAAGAATCAAAATCATAGTCAGAACAGAATCAGAACATCATGCCAAAGGTTTTTCAGATGTCACATCATACGAAAATAGAGTAATGAACAAATTCAGATCATTTCACATTTTCCAAAATTGATTCAGAATATGTTCGTGTGTCATGCAAAAAAAATTATCAATTATCATATTCGCTCATATTTTTCTAAGTTCAATAACAAAATGTAACAAATAAGCTCATGTCTATATCAGTCATGCTAGAAAATACTTTATTCTTATACATAATCTCATAAGCAATGCAGAACAAATAACTGAAGTCGTTTCACATTTCTTTTCATAACACAACATGCACATTTTCAAAATTTACCTCAATTCATTCTATTTTATACAAAATCTAGCATATGAACCTCACTTACTTGACTCTTGTGGAGAGTTACTAGAGTCTCGAACTTAAGCTATATCAATGTCACAACCTAAACAGAAAATTATTGATTAACGTGTTAATACTCCATATAAATACGAATTCAATAAAACTAACTAAATTCTGTGATTCTATTCAGCCCACACATGACATCATTTTGCTTTAGTTTCAATACATGGTATAAGCATACTCACACACAACCTCCAAAACATTAACCCAACACGCTATGTCCGACCAATCAGCTCACTTTCATAACTCGTTACGACATTGACAGCCCACAATTGTCACAACCCAACACGACCCTCCATAACACAAGTTCAACAATCAACATTAACTCAAGTTATAACACCTAACAATTACAATACTGCCACACCATACAATCTAAAATCATATTTATCCACCCAAACGACCATTTATCAATTCCAATAGTAACTTAAACATCCACCATAAGCAACGTCAAACTCAAAATACCGAAACAGCCAACCAAACTGCAGAAGATTTATTAGTGCAAAAATATATTTAAATCTCAAGAAATTCTTTGGAAAATTACTTACAGTGCTAAAAAATAATTTTTGAAGGATCGAGAAGGCTAGAAGTGGCAACATAGCAACGTAATAGTACAAAAATGGACAAGGGTCATGGGTCTCAAAAACTCAACTTTTGAGCTAGGACAAACGAAGACTTTGGATGGCTAGGGAAGGGCTTAGGAGTGTTAGTGAAGCTACTGGTGGTAGTGGTTGGTCGTGGGTTGCGGTGTGGCGACGGTTGAAGGCCAAAAAACCCAAATTAGAAAAGGGGATGGAGGGGCTTCAAGGGTATCAGATTGGAGCTGAGGAAGGGTAGGTTAGGTAGCTGGAGGGCCGATGGTGGTGTGGGGAAAAGCTGGTGGCCAATGGTGGTGCGACGGCAGGGAAGAAGATGGGAGGGGTGGTGTCGCACACGGACGGCGCACGGTGGCACACTGGGCAGACGAAGAAATGAACAAGGAGAGGGTAGGGGTTGTCGTGCACAGGAGGAGAATGAAGTGGAGGAAAGAAGGAGAAAAAGGAAAAGAAGGAAAAAGATAAAAGAGGAGAAAGAAAAGGGATAAAAGAAAAAGTGAGAGAAAGAAATAAGTCAAATCCTCACAACTAGGGTCACAAATTGATCCAACAAAAAGAATTTCAAAATAGTAAGTTGAATAAAATAATTTAAAAGGAGAGACTAGTTAAAATAAAATGATAATAAAAATCCAACAATACAATAATTTTAAAGTCCAACATTAAACTAATTTAAAATAAATTTAAATTTAAATGCAAAACAATAATTAATACCAAGAAAGCACATCATAATAAATTTCACAACTTAAAAATAATAAAATAAATCCAACGAGAAATTCGATAAATTTAAAACAAGAGAACCAATATTTAAATTAATTAAAATAATTCATCAATTAAAAATATACTAAAATACAGGGTATCACATCTACAACACCTTCCCTCCTGTAGGTTGCGTCTAGAGGATCATTCCCATGGGCTGAGTTGGAGACTTTGCTTGTTCTGGGTTGGGCCTTCGGTCCTGATTTCCTTAGCTTTTATTCACAAGCTCGTTGGGTTTATTAGGGTGGGAAAATTCCCTTACAATTACACCGTTAATTCTCATCAGATGAGTATGGTGGAAATTTTATCACTATTCAAACCCGCCTTGTCACTAAAGTTGGGATCCCTTTGTTGGTCTCCCATCTGTAATGGAGTGTGGGAGACCAACCATCACCTTTCCCCTATATAAAGTTGGAGTTGGGGGTATTGTTTCTGTCACTACGTTGTAGTCCTCTTGCCATTTTAGTTTTCTAATTTTTCTTTCCTCTGCCCAATCTTCTTTCTGTCCTTCATTGTCTCATACATTGGCCGTGATCGCCTCCGAAAAGTCTACTCAACCCAATCTTTCCGGTGGGGGTGACACCAATACTAGGCCTTAGTTTGGGGGTAGTTTTTGGAGTTCAAATGCCTCAGCATCAATGCTGGCTTCCTTGGCCCTTACTTACTAGGTACCAGAGGCAGTGTTTTTCGAAGTTCCTGGTCCCAACGATGGTGTTGTTGATGCAGAGGGTCATTCCACATGATTGTCCCTATTCTCTTCCATGTTTTGTTAGGGCTTGAGGCTGCCCTTTGCCCGGCCTGTTCACGACCTTCTTGACTGCTTGGGTTTGGCCCCCTCCCAACTACATCCGAGTGCCTAAAGGCATTTGAGTTGCTGCAGTATTATCTAGTGGCGTGCTCTGCTGGAATCGTACCCTGACGATGCAGACCATATTGGTCGTGAGTTCCTCCTTACTCATAAGGTGCTACGGCAAAATGGGAACATTTGCAATTTCAGGGCGATACACACCCTGGTTAATCTGGAGTTGAGGAATCGCAAGGTGAAGGATTGGTCTCCAAAATTCTTCTTTGTGCCTAGCTAGGGGTGGGAGTTACCAGTGGGCCAAGTGAGTCACCGCAAGTTCCTGATTCGGCCGAACTGGGGGAGGGTCTTGGAGGACATGGTTGTGTGTCCCTTGGCTAATTCCAACGAGGCGTGGCACATTGCGGCTGTCTGAGAATGGGTGTAGAAGAACCCCGAGGTAGTCTTCTCTGAAGTCCTTCTTTTTGAGGAGAGCTTAAGAGGTTTTTTGCCTCCCCTTGGCCACCTTCCTTCTGATGATAGAGTGACCACAACCTGGCCTCGGGTTGTTCCCCGGGTTGACAACAAGCCCTCTTCTGGAGTTTTGAATCCTCCACTGTGAGAATTAGCTATCTTAGAGGTTAGTCCCCCTGTTGCCTTAGCGACTCTGACGAAGGCACCGACTAGGGGTCCGACCGAAGATCCCCCATGACGTCACTGTCGATTGCTACTACTGGGGTGCCGCAACTGTGGTTGAGATGGGCGCCTTAATCTAAAACCTCTTTGCGGCAGTCGTGATTCCTGGGCGAGCCGACTAGGAGCAATGTTCTTCTTCATGGATTTCTCTACCTTCTTCGTCTTGTTCTACCGCTGATAGCCATTCCTTCGAGGACGAGGCCGCTAGCGAGGGGGCAGCAGCTGCTACTTCCAGTAATTGTGCAGAGGTGGAGGGCCACGTGGGAGGCAGTATCCCTTTTGGATGTTATAGTCCGTGCGGGTTCAAGGAGTCCGGTCGCTGACCCACCCATCTAGGCATAGCACCCAGAGGGGGTGATTCCCCTCTGGATGTTATAATTGGTGAGGGCTTAGGGGGTCCACATGATGAGCCTCCCCTCCAGACGAAGCACTGAATGAGGGGTGATCCCTTTCTAAATGTTGTAATCAGCTCCGTTCTGGAAGGTTCCTGTGAAGGTCAAACTGCTCCTCCTAAAGTGGCCTTGCAATCGTCTGAGGCAAGGGGTTCTGTAGAAGTCATTCCTCCTTTGTTCCAATTGGCAATAGGAGGGAGCCGTGTGGAGGCCATCAATTAGGTCTTTAAGTGCTTGTCCGACTTCTTCCACGAGGTTTGGCCGCTTGTTTCTATCTTTTTCATTCTTCTTGCTTTTTAGTCTCCCTTGACTGATTATTGCACATCGACTCTTCTTTGTTGTCAGGGTACCTCTCAACTGGCGGCTTTTTATTGTGGACGGCCAAGAGGCCGCTGTGTAGGAGAACCTAGGCCTCCATTCGATGTCTAACACCTCCCTTTGCTATGCTAACGGTGAAAAGGAAGAGAGGGAACTGCTGGAGCGCAAGTTGGAGAGGATGCAACTTGACTTGGCAGATAAGCGCAAGAGGGTCAAGAAGCTGAAGTGCTGCCAGAAGAAGCTCAAGAGGAAGGCGAGGGAGCAATTGGAGGTGCTTAACCAAAGTCTTCAGGACTACTTATCCCAAGCACAGGATTTCATCCTTCACCTGGATAGGCAGCTGATGTTGTTCACGGGAGTTCATGACAAAGTGTGGGGACATGGGCTTGTCGAGGGCCGTAGGTTGATGCAGGACTACCTCTTAGGGAGTCTAAAGTTGCGTTCGAGTTCTTTTACAAAGTATTTACAGGGCCTTAATCTTGCCAACATTCCCACCAACACAGAGGCCTTCAGATTTGGCCGCAACTTGGTGAGGAAAGAGATGCCTGACAGCCCCCATCGTCGTAACATAACACAATCCTCCATGAAACAAGCCCAACAGTCAACATTAACTCAAATGATACACCAAGCAGTCAAAATTACTAGTCCAAATAGCCACACATTACGGTCTAAATAATCATATTTATCAACCCACACAACCATTTATCAATTCCAATAGCAACTAAAATAGCCCAACAACCACATAATAACCCAGATAGTCTACACATTCACTCAACAAAATTAACCCAACAACAGTCATAAAACAAAATTGGACAACCACATCATTCCAACCCAAAACAATCATTGTAACAAAACTCCATGTCGAATATAACCCGCAACAGCCAATGTCCATTTAAAGATCAATACTTAAACCCGAAAGAGTCACATCAACTCAACCATTGACATTTATAACCCCAGCAGTAACAAAGACAACCACTCCTAAACTCTCGAGCATCCACAAATTAACCTCATAACTTCACTTAAATCAAAAATTTTTCATGACTCTAAAATCACAACAGTACATTTCATAGTGGGGAGGAAAATACTCAAAGTTATTAACCTAATTTTGTGTGGTGAACCGTGCAATTGGGGGACAACACACATTGCCCATAAATGAAATTACTTCTCTGTGATTCACCAACAATAAAAAAATTTAGTTTATTCAATGGAAAACATGTAGCAGCAGGGCTAACATTGGAACATTCACTAGAAAGGAAAACTACATTGGCGGCGAGAGGGTGGCTTTGGTGTTGGCAGTGCATGGAGATATTTATTTGTGGTGTAGGACTCTTGGGTAGTGGCAAGGATAAACTGCCATCGACAAAATGTTCAAGAAAAAAGAAGAGAAAATAAAGGGAAAGAGGGAGAGAATAAGAGATGTAGAGAGAGAGAGAAAGAGCCTTACCAACGTGAGGCAACTTACGAAGGTGCTAATGGTGGTAGCATTGCACGACAAGAAGGACAATGAAATCTTAGCACCAATATAACACAAAAATTGCAGGGGTGATCTACAAAAACCCATGGACTGCACATCCTAAACCCAATTCACATAACTTTCATGGGAGAGGGAGAGAACTCGGAGTGAGTGTATGCATGTGCATGAGAGCAAAGGTTGAGAAGAGATCTTTCCACCGTTAGGCAGGGCTCGGCAATGCCAAATTGGGAACCCACAAAAAATCACAGCAAATCACAGGAGAGCAAGAGAGAGAAGGTGAGAGGGAGAGTCTGTTAAGAGGAAAAATCCTGAGGAGAAAAAAATAATGAGGCTTAACTATCGAGACGTGGAGAACCAACGGGGAAGAAGAAGAAAGAAACTAAAGGGGTTTAGGGTCATACCTGGAACCGACATCGTGTAGGGGGGTCCCCTTGGCTGGGCTCTTCATGGGCCAAGGCCTGGGTCGTGGGCTTGGGCTTTGTGCCCTAGGTATTACATTACCTACTATTATTCTTATCATATCCCCTCATAATCTCCTGTTCTTAAATTCTCGACGTCCTCGTCGGGTCCATCTGTCGTAAGTGATATGGCTCAAATTTCACATTTTTGATTTGAATAGGCTCTAATACTACTTGTAACGCTCCAATAAAAAGTCTAAATTACATGATCTATACTCTAAAAAGACTAGTCAATAATATAATTAATAGAGTCACATTAAAATTTTATAAAGAATAAAAATTTTTTATTTTTAAATAATTTAAAATCGCGTATACTACTTATTTTTATTTTTATCATATGAGTATTACAATTAATTTAAAAACTATCGTTTAGAATTAAAATGAACGACAGTACTTAACAATATTATAATATTACGAATATACCTACATGCAGTATCTAGCTCTATAATTATAGCTCCTACTTTTTCCTAATAAGTCTGGAGTACTTTCAAGATCTCCTTTAATTCAACGTGGAATTCTCGAGGCCTGCAATTACTCCTTATTAGACATTGACATGATCATCTGCAACTTGTACATTCATGATAATTAGTTCACGAGGAAAGTTATTTTATCCCTCCAATTGTACCGCTTAAATACATTGCTTCATAAATTTTTTTTATTTAATAATTAAGGTAGTGGTTTTAAATATTTTAATATATTTTTTTATTTTTTAAACATAATTAAATATCTTTAAAAATATGAATAAAAAAATTACAATACAACTAGCGATATGTCTAAGTGGTGCTACTCAAACAGTAAAATAACATCACTCTGAGTTCATTTTGCAGCTATATACCTAGTTTATAAGCTTAACTTGTCTAATTATCTTAATTTGATGTGGCACATGATCGTGAATTTATAACCTGCCACTCTGTAGAGTACGTGGCGTGCGTGTAGGCCGGACCCAGACCTGAATTAGTAGATGATCATATATGATCCAGAATCAATATATATGAAGATAATTGATATATATCAATATTGGTATACGTTGTCAATTATTATTAGGTGGAAATTAAAGAACTCATGTACCTCCACTTAAGCTTGCATGCAGGGCCATATACTTCTAATCAATAAGTCGTTTTATTAGCTAGACTTATCTTGATTAATTAGGTCGTTGGACTGACCCTTCAACATAAAATTAATTGTTCGCATACTCACGTACGTCTCCATCCGATAATTTAATTTAGAGCCAAAATGAATAAGCATGAGTACTTCTAGAATCAAAACTTCTTGAAAATTTCTTAACCTTTTCAAATGTTTTTAACCTACATTAATCCAAAAAGTACTACCATGCGAATAATAGAGTTGCACTATTGTTTCCCTCTAAAATTTAATACAGTTGCAATATGCATACAAGAGAAATGCTATGCAACATTTCTTATTCATCCTCACATCCCATATTTATAATTTTTTTTATAAATTATAAAATATAAAATGATGAATAATATATAACTGATAAAAATAATTTTTCATACATACAATCTAGAGTGCTAGCTGCATGCACCTGTCTTATTGGTGCCTAATTATCGAAATATATACTTAAATACAGCTACTGAACACATGAAATTAACCTCTTCATTTTTTTTGGGTCTAAATGCAGCACTCGTGTCTAGAAAATAGAGCTGAGGAACACCTCCTGTTTCTAGATACAGGCGAAATCATACAGTGACAATCTTAAAATTGTCATAAAAAATTATTTTCTACAATGAAACCGTCATTTAAGGTAGACAAAAAATATTATACATTCGAACTATAATAATATTTCATTCGAACGTCACTCGAAAAATGTCGTTTTGGAATGATTGTATTTGAATGTATAAACTGTTGTGTTCGAATGATTCATATACGTTCAAATATTAAACCTACTTACGTGCGAATGTGTAAGTTATTCTTTCAAACGTTCGAATGATAATCATTAACGTTCGAACATGAAATATTTAAAAATTAAAAATGTTATTTTGAATTAAAAAAGATTACGAATTGAAATACAAAATACTAGATATATTAAATGATATTGTTCATTACATAAAGTACAGAAAAAGAAATATATTAAATATGATAAAAGTGCAAAACACTTCGAACGAATTGTTTACAAATATATCAAACTCCTCAATCAGTGTGTTGACCTTTTCGTTTAGGATATCTAAACAATGGCCAATCTCTGTGATACTCTGTTGTACATGCGCGATCTGTCGATCGATATGCGTAGTAATATATGAGACCATCGCATCAACCCAAGTAGGGTGCACATCGCCTGTAGATGTTCTCATCAGCTGCTGACTAGTACTCCCACTATGGGAAGCAACACCAGCCCCAGACTTGGTCGGAGAAACAATATTTGGTGTAGGTCCAAGCTCAAGTCGAGCATGCCCCTTCCTTTTCCAATGCTTTGACGATATGAGGTCATGTCTGGGGGGTTCATTTGCTCAGTCAACCACTCCTCCACTCAGTGTGGCACTCTCCGGTCCAGTAATAAATGAGTAATGATCACCCCATATGAGAGGTTGTTAGTGGAGATAATATCCGCCTCGTAACGAATCCTCCTAAATATCTACAGTGGCAAGTCGATGAGCTCTCGATGTTCCACTCGTATAAGGAATTGTGCATGAGTCCAACTGAAGGTATAAATGGGAAGAAATTAAATATGTTTCTGAAATACGTTCAAGCGTATAACTTGACGTTCGAACATAAAAGAATAACATTCGAACGTGTAGGTAATCACGTTCAAATGTTAGGAGTCAAAAGAACCACGAAACGTTATATTTTTTATGTAAATACATTCAAACGTGCGAGTGCATTTGAACGTATTTAACTTAACGTTCGAACCTATGCAGGTATACTTTCGAACGTTAGGACTAAAATGTCCCACGAGAGTACTTTTTTGATGTACACAATTTGAATGTAAACATAAATGTTTAAACCATAGAAATATTACGTTCGAACGTTAGGATTCAAACAGCCAGGAAAATGTTACATTCGAACATTTTAGTGTATAAAGTTTGAACGTAACAGTACATTCAAACGTAGACTAAGGGCTGGTTTGGTTACATAAAACCAAACCATTTCATCTCATCTCATTTAATAAAATTATTACAATTTTTTCAAACTCCCGCACAAAATACAATAAACAATTCAATTTTTTCAAATTCTAAAATAAAAATAATTTTAAATTTTTATATTATAATAATATTTTATTCAACTTTTAGCAAAATATTTGATCTGATCTGTGTAACAAAATGAGGCCTAACATACGTTCAGAGTACAAATGATCGTTTGAACATTGACTGTGGGATGTTTGGATGTTTAAACCTAGAAATGGTTGAGTCGATTTAGCCATTTTTCAATTTTCTCAAATAGGACATTAATCTTGTAATGGCCACTGTAAAAATAAAGTATAGACTATTTACGGTGGTCATGATTTGACCATTGGCCACTCATGGTTGTCGAAAAATCAAGAATGAACCCCGGCTACTCAAATTTGTATAGTAATGTATATAGTATTTTCATATACACTACTATGCTATATAATTATATTACATATACTGTATAACTATAATATATAAACCACGTTCGAATGTGGTGGGATTTATGTTGGAATGTTAAAATGAACGTTCGTACGTTTTTAAAAACAATTGTCAGTACCTTTCTCACGTTAATTCTATGGCATATACGGGGACATAATTTCAACTGCACTCGCATGTCAATAGTATTACGTTCGACCGTAATCCTTGTATGTTCCAAAGTGGGATAGTTAAGTTCGAACATTTCTGAAAAAAATTGTGGGATCTTTCCCATCTTAATTTTATGGCATATACGGGAACCAAATTTCATCTATGTTCTCATGTCAACACTGTTACATTCGAATGTTATTTTAGTACGATCAAAAGTGGAATAGTTAACTTTGAACGTTTTTTTAAAAAAATTGGCAAGACCATTCCAATGTTAATTCTATGGCATATAGGGGACCTAATTTAATCTACGTTTGCATGTCAACACGTTTCCTTCCAAATGTTATTTCGGTACATTCGAATATGAAATTGTTAAGTTCGAATGCTTGTGAAAAAATTGGTAGGACATTTCCTGCGTTAGTTCTATAACAGATACGTGGAGCTAATTTCATATATGTTCACATGCTAACATATGTACATTCAAAGGTTACGTATGTAAATAGACTTGGCGGGACACTTAGTGGGATTGAAAAATTTTACAAAATGTTTGAACATTTACTGTAAACGTTCGAATGTTACGGCAACTTGATGTGATGACTTTACATTTAAAAAGTCGTTGCAAAATGACCTTGTACTAAACATAACACCTTCGTTCTATTTAGTTTAACATATTTCAGTAATAAAAGTCGTTGCAATAGGTGTAAAATTTTGAAAAAAAAAAATACGCCCCAAACAAGTCTTGTGAGTGTTTAAGACAAGGGTTTGATGCATTTTCTCCCATTTGTGTTGTAGAGCGACCGAGTGAGAGATGGTGCAGTGTTGTGAGAGAAGCTTGTGAGAGAGAGTGATTGTGAGTGAGAGTGAGAGTGAGAGAGAGTGGCATTCGGGAATATTAGAGGGAGAAAGAAAGGTTGAGACTAATAGAGATAGAGAGAGAAAATTAGTTGTAGTGTTTATTTTGATTCGTTTATTTTTAAGGAATATTTGTTATGTTTATTTTTGAACTAACTAATATAGTGTTTTTTGTTAAAGAATATTTGTTGAAACTTGTTGAAGATTGTGAGATAAAAAGTTTGTGATTTTAGCTAGGTATATTTCTAAACTTAATTGTGTAATTATATTTTGATTATATTAATGTGATTTTTGTGATTATATTGTAAGTTGTTGGATTATATTGTAATTTGTAGAATTATATTGCGATTTGTGGGAAGATATATTATGTTTATGTTGTGATTTACTTTCTAATTATATTGTGATTTGCGTGATTATATTGTGATTTGTTAAAAGGTATATTGTGTTTATGTTGTGATTTACTTTGTGATTATATTATGATTTGTGGGGTTATATTGTGATTTGTGGGAAGATATATTGTGTTTATGATGTAATTTAATCTATGATTATATTGTGATTTGTTGAATTTGTGGGATTATATTGTGATTTAGAGATGTGTTTGCAGGAGCGACAAAGAGACCAGGAGGAAAGACTACGCATTGAAGTTCAATAACAAGTACAGAGGGAGATGCTGGTCCAAATAGAATGTGTTATGTCACTACAACATGATCACTTTGGATGATGAAAGAAGAAGAAATAAACCCTATCATTGCTCAAAATTTTTGTTTTCTAATTTTGTAACTCTCTAAAAAATTTACATGAGATGATGCTATCTGTGATATAATATGATACAATTTGTATGCTTTTTAAGCTTTTTAATTTTATGAAATTATTAGTTTTGATCCGTACGTTCGAATGTAAAGAAAGAACGTTCGAATATGGCTTTACATTCTAATTAGCTTGAACATAATCACATAGACGTGCGATAAATACGTTTGAACGTATACTATCAACAAACGTTCAAACTTATTCTGTTACGATCGAATGAATATTTCTTAATCTTTGAATGATTAAAAAAGATACATTCGAACGAACTGATTAACCATTCGAATGTCATTCGAACAATTGCCCAATAATGAGAGAATGCAAAGTTCAAACGTCATAGCACAAACGTTCGAATGTAAAAATCAAACGTGCGAATGAAAAATATCGAACGTTAGATTTTATCATTCGAATACTAATTAGTCGGATAAACGTTTGAACGTTATTCTATACATTTGAATGTTACTTTCTGTGATGGAATTCGACTATCAGAAAATCTCTTCACGTTTGAACGTTGCATGATCTCATGGAAGACTCTTGACCGTCACAAAAAAAAATTTTAGTGACGGTTATATCGTAAACCATCATAAAATACTTTCTGTGATGCCTTTTTAATGATGGTTGTGGTGACTGTCTCAGTCACTAAAATATTTTTGTAACAATTTTCTTATTTTTTATAACGATTTTATCTATCATAATAAATGAAAATCTGTTGGAGTGATTGAAAGGGTGCAGAAGAAGTGCGAATATAAGCAATATAAATTAGAAAACAAAAAACAAATAAAAAAAGTGAAAGCTACGTACGTTTCTGGTCCAAATTCCAGTGCGTTCACCGAAAAATGTTTTTCACTTTCCACGTAATTTAAACATTAATATTTTTTTATTTTCATCTTAAATTAGTTATATTTTCAATTTATATATTCAGTAATTAAAATTCCACCAAAAATAGATCAAGAATTACACATGAATTAACACAATCTTAAAAGTAAGATTTTGACAAGAGTACGTGAATGATCAAATTAGAGAATTAGAGAAGAAGAAGAGGGAGGCCGGGGGTCGGGATTATTAAGTCCTAATCCAAAACCAACGCGTTGTTTCTTATTATTTTATTTTTTAAAATGTAGTTGCATCATTTAATCCACTTATGTTAAATGATGTCGTTTTACATAAAAATAAAATAAAAATATATATTATATAGATCGATTTACTGATTTGAATATGATTTAAATCGGAACCAAACCCAATTGATCACTTTGGTTTCTAATATTTTTTACTGTCGGCCAACGGTACTAATATTTTCTCCTCCGGTTTCGGCTAGCTCCATTGGTTATCCTTCAACTCTAAGTGAAAGTATAATTATAAAAACCAAGGATATATATAAACTAAAACTTTTATTAATTTTGGTTGCGACTTAATTAAAAAAAAAAAAAAAAAAAACAAGATGTATATAATTTAACTGCATGTCCAAAGAGGAATGAAATTAATGTTATTAATAAAGTGGACCATATAATTCTATATTTTGAGAAAATCTAATATAATTATCTGAAGATATCTAAAGACTTAAAAACAACCATTTTTCTTTTCTCATATTAAAAAGATTCAATACAGCATATATAGTCTTGATATCATTAAAGAAAAGAAATCAGCTTATAACTCACAATAATACAATATTGTTTGTTTCGGATTTACATTTTCGTATAAATTACTTATTTCACAACAAAGACAGACAGATTCAGAAATTACAGATCATAAACATTTATATATATATATATATATATAAAGTATTTCTTACCCAAATAACACAAGCACTAGACTAATCTAGTTTGGATTTAATTTTCAGATATTGATAAAATATCTCACTATTATTCATTATTTTATTATTAACTTTTACCTATATTTTTAATTATTATTAATTATTATTTAATATTTTTTTAATATTTTTTAATTATTATTTACAGAATATTTCAAAATATCTGGAATACCTTAGCAACCGAAGCTGCCATCTTGGCGAGGGTCTACCCTGACTAGAGATGATAGATCTCCCACGAGCCCTTTGTCCTAGAATGCAGAAATTTTTAGTTCGGCCGTGAGGCCGGGGAAACAAGCGCTAGGAGCTCCTCATCGCATTCAAATTTAGCCATGTCCTCCTCCTTCAGGTTAATCCATGCCTCTATTCCATTCCCTGACTTGGTGTCAAGAAACGCGACCAGATTCTTGAATGTCAACCTTGCAGAGCCAACCCACACCGGCTTCCCCAACCCAAAGTCAGCTTCATATATAGGAAACCTGCACAAGCTGGTGAAGCTGAATGATACCACCTCTCCTTTCGTTATTCTTGCGGCTCGCTCTTTGATGAAGTTCAAGTGCCCCTCATTCTCTTGAAGTTCCTTCACGAAATCCACGTTCACTTTCCTTATAGACTCCCTAACTTGGTTAACGATGCCATGACACTCACCATGATGATCGGTATCCACAGACGGTACAGAGATCGCCACCCGACTTATGTTCCCGAAGTAGTTCTCCGGAAGAGGTGGGTCCATCCTGGTGCGTAGGTTAACAGCATGGAGGACGGTGTAGAGCTTACGCTCTTGATCTGATTTCGATTGAGTTGTAGCCATGAAACGGGTCCATATGAAAGCTGACAAGGCCTCGACGCGCGTTGGGCGTCTTGGATATTCCCTGTTTTCAGTGTATTTGGCTCTAACTGCCGCTATTGCGGACGCATCAAACACAAACCTCTTCGTCAGAATATTGTCCTTCACGATCCCCGTCCTCGGTTCAAAGCCCGTCAGATCTTTTGGCGGGAAAAGAGTGGCGGAGTCGAATCGAGGCCGGCTCACCATTATTTCACAGTTCTCACCGCGAACACTATTAATGGCAGCCCAACTGTTGAGAAACGTGAAGAATGACAAGGCGTCCGCAACCTTGTGGGACATGCCAAGACCGATAGCCATCCCACCGCAGTTGAACGAGGTGACTTGAACGACTGCAGCTAAATCCTTGACATCGTCGAGTTCTAGAGGTAGAAACTTGTTGAGCTCAGCAGGAACTGGGT
Organism: Juglans microcarpa x Juglans regia; assembly: GCF_004785595.1. NCBI lineage: Eukaryota > Viridiplantae > Streptophyta > Magnoliopsida > Fagales > Juglandaceae > Juglans > Juglans microcarpa x Juglans regia. The sequence continues at coordinate 22,459,804 of NC_054598.1, forward strand.
CTTCCAGAAATTCAACAAGTTGGCAGTTGGCTTTGGCTTCAACATAGTGGACACCCTCGTCGTTGCAATCAAGACAGAGATTGTCCTTAACCCGTCCTGCTAGTGGGTAGAATCGGGTTAAGGTCTCGGACAAGGATTTCTTAAGCTGCAGTTTGTGCAAGTTGGTCAGACTGTTATGGGCTTCTAAATTAGAGAAGAAGAGAACCAAAGGCATAAAAACTGGGGGTGCTATTTGATCGAGAAAGGAGAGCTGGTAATGGCGGAGGTGGGGTGGAGTTGGAGAAGAGGGCTTGATGCTCTCCTCGGAGATAACTTGGATAACTAAATCCTTCATTTTCTATATCGAGCGTTTGTAGAAATTCCCAAAAGACTTTAAACAAGGTTTATCGGCCTGAAGCTGAAGGCACTGTCGAATTAAAGGAAATAATCGAGTATGTTAAGAAATTAGGCACCCTAGGCCGGAATTATATAGTGGTGTTGCCGAAACAAAAGTCAAGAATGACTGCTACTATATCTATCAGACCTAAATGTGTACAGGATATTCTTGGTTTTAAGAGATGTATATTCCATGAATTAGTTGCAAATCTTGCATGCATATTTATGTGCACACCTGTCGATCGTTATTGATATTAATATATATCCAATTAAGAGGTTTTTGTTTCTTCGATCATATATAACCTTTATATATATCGTTTCCAAGTGGTCATAATTACAACTCAAATTAACTACTAATTTTTAACACTTGATATCTCCTAGCAGTCAAATACAGCATAATATTGTACCAAGACTAATACTATGTCCGATGCAATCAATATTAACAATTTAATCGAAGTGACGGCTATGCCAAGAGCGTAATTAATTTTACTTTCAAGGCTTAATTAAAATCGATCGATCGTGTTCTGATCATCTGGCGATCGACGTTACTTGTGCCAAATATGCATTAGCTAGTAACTAAATAATTAATTTGGAGGTTGGCAGTGTCGATCATGCTGACATGGTCTATTTCGTGCTAGAGATAAATTTCTCGAGTGTAATTAATACTGGCATTTATATCTTTTGACAAGTGATCCAACCAACGCAATGTGGCCCTGGCAATTGCCAGGTATTAATTTTGGATAGTTTTTTTTTATTTAAAAGTAAAATAAAATAAGAAAAATTTTGAGAGAATAAAAAGTTTTTTGTCGCATGAAAATCATTTCAGCCTCAAATTCGTACCGTTTCATTAAACAGATATCTTACATGCTAGCACTAGTGCACAGTTTGGTAAGTGAATTCGCTTGTAAGAAGATTTTTCTTTAATTTTGATAGCCACTTTAATTAGAAATTACATGTAAATTACAACGCCGTCTCTTTGCATGCATGCAGACTCGGGCACTACAATATAATTTGACTTTTGTGACGGATGAAACCGTCACAAAAAATAAGCAAACTGTCTTTGTGACGGTTTGAGACTATCACCACGACCGTCACCTAAAAGGCGTCATATAATTTTTTTTTGTGATGGGTTACTGTTCAACCCTATTGTGGAGATTTACATTTTTTTAATGAATTGGACATTAAAATGTATGAAAATCGATTCAATGTGTGTGAACTTGTTTCCCTAGGGGAAGTATGTAGAGAACATAGCGACAATATCATAAAGTTTGAATCTTGGAATATTAGATTCGACAAAATAATAATTAAGGATTCAAATAGGCATGAAAATGTGATGGATAAGTATCTTAGCCTTGGCTTTAGAGGTGGCAAGTTTCAATGATGAAAATTTTTAAGGGGGAGGGATGTAACACCTAAGGCCAATCTTGACCTAGTCCCATAAAGAGGCTCAATAGTTAAAAAATCGCATCGTTCTTTTTATAAGCGGATTTTATTTTTATTCTTATTTTTCCTCCCTCTCTTCTCTCCACACCCCAAACAGTTTCCTCTCCCTCTTCTTTTCTTCAACAATTTTCCGTCATGTTACCCACGTCCTTATTTCTCTGAACAACTACTCTCCCTATCTATATCTCTGATATCAAAATTAGTCTTGTTGCCCCACAAGTATCCATAGCCAACCACCACCCACCAAAGTAACACACACCATACAACAACCACACCCCCTCGACACTGCGTGCTCCTCCCTCCACCGCAAACAACCTCCTTGCCTAGACATCTGCATGAGCCATTTGTCTGTCTATACAACACCGGTCACCACCACCCTTTGTTCCGCGTGAGCCCTCTCACAGTGATGCACTGTGGTTGCATCGCACCAACGCACGTCAGGACAAGCCCTCAGAAACCTCCTCCACGTTCAGAGCATCAAAATGCATGCAACCCATGTTCAAGCTTCAACCACCCTGAAGTAAGGCACTCTCTCCTCCACACCAACCCTAAAATCGCAAGCCTGCTCACACACACACACAAATATATTGTCCCTCCATTGCACATCTGCTGACTCCCATCCTCTTTGTCTGGCAACCACAACCTTGCATGCTCCACCACAGTCGTGCTCCACATCCCATCGTCTAGAGAAAAATAAAAAAAACCAGCTTGGAAAAGCCCCATCGTGCACCACTAGCCCACATTGCGAAACCATGAGCCAACAAAAGCAAGCATCTGTTTTTAGTCCCCAAAAACAGAGCAACCATTGCACCATTAAACCACCCCGCAAGGCGCTGCCCCACGTCAGAATGACCACAGTCAGCTATCTCGCCCTCTTTCTCTCTCTCTCTCTCTCTCGGTTGCAACTCATGCTCTCCTCCACAACCAACCCTCCCCACTGACGCTCCTCTGTATCTTTCCCTCATGTTAGTTCGCTCTCTCTCTCATCACTTTTTCTCTCTCTCAATGTCGTGCTGTCGCGCCGACCACCTTCGACCTCTGCCCACCTCGCTACCCATCACGCCTCTCCTCCTCTCTCAGTGAGCATGGACTCTCCTCTGTCCCACGATTTTGGTCAAAAGTTTTTATAATCTCAGATTTCCTTTTTGTTTCTATGCCTTTCCCAAAGAGCCATGCATGTATATGATTTATTTCCTAAAATGCCCTGGTCATTAGGATGATTCCATATTGGGCATGATTTTTATATTAAACTTGCTTTGTGTGGGCTTTGTTTGAGGTATAAGAAAATCTATAAAAAATACTTATGGATTCAAATTAAATTAATAAGTATTTTACAGCTAAATTCTAGTAGTAAATAATAAGATTTTAATTTTGTTTTAAATACGTTAAAAATGATCTAAGTTTATCCTATTAAATGAGTTTCCGCTGTTTACGGTATTTGAATTTGATATAAGTATTTTATTAAGATGTAAATTGTAAGTGTAGATAGGCTATTATAGAATTTAAATAATATTAGTATCCATTAATTTTGGTAGATAAAAAAATAATTATTAAAGTTATTTCCATTTTATGTATCCAATTAAAAGGATAATTGTTAGCACGCCTTTTTAGAATTTAATAACGTGAAGTACTTTGTATAGGTGGTGATTGTATTTGTTCGACAAGGTTGTGGAAAAATTAGAAAAGGTTAAAACGATCAGGTAAGTGGGGTTCATATGCTAGATTTTGCATAAAAAGAAAATGAACCGAGTTTGATTTATCAAATCGTGCATGATATGTTTTGAAAAGAAATATGAAAACAATATCAGTTATGTGTTTTGCATTACTCATAAAATTTGTATAAAGAGAAAATATTTTCTGGCATGACTAGTGTAGACATGCGCAATATTTTGATATGTTATTTTTTAAATGTGCAAAAGAGCGAATATGAAATATGAAAATTTTGTACATGTTCTATGAAAATTTTTTGAATCTATTTTGAATATGTTAAAATGATATAAATATGTTCAACACTCTATTTGATATGATATTAATCTAAAAAACCTTTGGCATGACTTTCTGATTCTGTTATGATTCTGATTCTGGTTCTAATATGATGATTCTGATTCTGTTATATGGTTGGTACCAACATCTCTGATATAAGTGCACCCACTTTGGAAACAAAATGATTTTTTTATGTGTTCTTTCCTGTGTGCACAGTTGGGACTTCGAGAATGAATAAGGGAAAGTTTCACATTCTAATACTGCCTGGTTTGGTCACTGGGGATAGCACAACCCTACCATAGGGGTTAAATATCGTATATGATATGATACGATACAATATGATATGGTATGATAAATTGAAGATGTTCAGTCATATTATACCAAAGGGTCTTTGAATATGAACATGAATTTGAAATATCGCTCTGATTTTTTGAAAATACGTTTTGAGGTTTGTATATTGAAACTAAAATGTTTTGGTTCTGAATTCTAAACTCTCTAAAAATGCTCATGTTTACATTCTAGTATATATTCTTTGATTACTAAATTGTTGACAACTTACTCCTTATCTCAACAATATTTTCAAATGTTTCAGCTGAAAATCAAGAATAGAAAGCATGGATAAGATTGTGTGAGCATAATAGATTAAGTAAAAAGATGATACTTTGATTATTTGAGAGTTTATTTAGTAGTTCTTTTTGCTCCGTTGATTTGATATTCTGAATGGTTGATATTTATTTTGGGGCTCGGTGGTGTCTTACTTTAATTATATTGAAGTAGTTGGTTTAAAACAATCGAACGTACACAAACATGATTTTCACTACAACAGATTGAAACTTTTGTAATGACTTACTTTTTGTTGCTAATAATGCATCATTTGCAACTATTAAAATTATCTCTTTGCAAATGATTGGATTTGAAAAGAAAATTTTACGACGGCAAATTTTCGTTTGTATTAACCATAAACTGGACTAGGCAACAGTAAAATGATTTGTCAATAATATTTTTTTTTTAAATTCCAACGAAAATGCATGACTGTTGCAAATATTAAGAATATATATTCCCAACCACCATAACTTGGTTGCAAATAAGAATATATATTACCAACGATAGATTTTCCTTAGAAATAATGGTTATTTATCAAGGCATTAGCAATGACACATTTTTTAGTTTGGGTTTATATTCATACTTTCATCCCACCTAATTCCATGCAAATAATAACACTACAAGAAATTTAACTTTTAGGGACGAAATTAGTGAGGGACAAAGTAAATTTCATCCCTAAAAGTACTTTTTGGAGATGGAATTTAATCTAAAAAACTTGCTGAGTTTCTAAATTCATTCGAATGGATGAATAATCATTCGAATGGATATTTTGAGATGAATAAAATCGTTTCAAAAATGTACAGACGTTCGAACGGGATAAAATAGATTCAAACATGGAATTAATGTATGTTCGAACATTATATAATCTGTTCGAATAATAATCTTGGCGGAAAATTAATTTATTTTTCCTGGAGAAAGTTCATAACCATTCGAACTTACATTTACTTCTTTGAATGGAGGAGATTTGGTGGGAAAGTGTAGCGGCAAGGTTGGTGGACCGTTCGGATGCGTGAAATATAGTTCGTACTTATTCGAACACCATATTTTCAAATGATTAATTTGATTGGAAATTATATTTTAGTTGTTTATCATCATTAAGTTGTGTATATATTTTTTCCATTAATTTTTTATATTTTTCAAAATATAAAAAATGTGTATATATTATATAATATTATTTACGGTGAGTTAAAATATTTATAAATTTATAAATTAATTTTATGTAATTAATTTCAAAATTTTATAGTGATTTCTTTTATGTTAAATTTATATAAATATAACTTTAAAGATAGTGTCATTTTTTATATTATCATGAACAATAAGTAAAATGAAAAAATAAATAAGGTAACAAACACAAGAAATAAAAGCCATACATTAGCATTCCAAATATATAATGTTCTATACAAAATAAAAGCTATACATAAACAAATAGAGCTCGTACCTGATCCAAAATAGCCCTAGAGGTTGTCTCTCAACAGCAGCAGTATTATTAGAAGCTGGATCGGTCGACCTGCCACTGGGTTGCTCTGGTGCAGTCTTCTGCAAGTGCCCCTTGCTCTTGCTAAATGTGATCTTGTTTAGGGGCCCCATCTGTGGTGACCTTTGCTCAGTCGCAGACATTGTAACCCCCGATCGGAGTAGGAGGTTAGATATGAGCAGTGCAAATGGCAGACTACCTCCACTTGAATAGCGTGATTCCGATCGAATGCAGAAGAAAAAATACAATGCTAGATCAATTGGGTTCCCCCATGCTATCCACAACAAAAATCTGGCTCGATCAATCTTGAAATCAGTCTTATGTTTTTTCAGATCGAAGCTATACCCAACAATCAAATTAAACATTCTGAAAAATGCTATACAGTTAGCCTGTTGGATCACCTTGCTCCCATCATATGGAGGAGCCAAAAGGTCTGGCACAAGCTGACGGACCTGATCATCTATTAGACCATCATTTGGTAGATTCTCATCCAAACTACCATCTGACTCTACCTTTGGCGCTGGCAATGAGGATGCGGTTGGTGTGTCCAATTTAGATGGTGCAGCCGCTGCTCGTGATGTAGTTGCCACAGTCGCTGCAGGATCTGCCCTGACCACCCGCGAAAGATCAAGGAACTCGGTAATAATGCGGAGTGAGAAAGTAATACTCACTCCCAAGACTGCTAAGCTGTAGTATAGAGCATCAGCGTCATGCTCTCCTATGAAACGGTAAAACTCACCAACCATCACTGGATATGCAGTCTCCCACTGCTAACAAATTGGTGTCCATCCCCTGTCAGTGATGATGGACTGTATGCTCCGTCCCCCCATGAAAGATCGGAGAAGTCATCCAAAATGATCTCCCACTTGACAAGTATGGGCCTCGTCTCCATAGCAGAAGCTGCTCTACTACTTTGGCTGGTCTGATCTTTCGCATGTTTTCTTCCGTTGGATGCCATTAGTATACTCTTTGACCACAAGGAAAGTAAGAATATAATTAAAATAATTGTATTATTATATAACTGAAGAATTATAATATATTGTACTAAATTGAAATAACTCGTTCGAACGCAACATATTCTGTTCAAACTAACCATTATAATGTAACTTGACCGTTCGAATGTGGAAAATCTCTATTCGAATGGTATGTTTTGTTCATTCGAACAAGCAATTTGTGTTCATTCGAATGAATTTAATTTGTTCGAACATAAATATGTTTGTTTGGCAACTGAGCGTTCGAACGTATTACTCGTCCGTTCAAACAGGAACATGCCAAACTGACATGGCTGAGTCGACTCAACCTCAAACCAAAAAACCTAATCTAGATGTTATCCTTTGTTTTAATCGGTATAAATGATTAAGGAGTGAAGCTCCATCATTTCTACCGATTATTTTGGTGTTAGTTGGCTAGAAAACATCAAAATGGGGGATTTTGGATTCGAAATCCATACCCCCAAACACAACCATTCGAACAAAAAAAAATAATAATAATAGACAAGGGGATTTGACCCATACCTTTTAGAAGTTCAAATGTGGGCTTGCTATGACGGATTTTGTGGCAGAGGAGTAACGGGCGATCTGGTTGCTCTCGACGAATTTTCATTCGAACTGGGAACGTAAATGAAAATCTATTTGAATTGGGTATATGATGTACGTGACATCTCGTTCGCATAGTAAAAAATCGGTTCGAATGGTTATTATACTAATAAATGTTGTTTGAATGGACAAGAAATCTATTTGAACGGTTATTATACTAATATATTTCTAATTATATTACTAATACTAATATATAATAATACTAATATTACAAAGTACAAAAATAAAAAAATAATACTAATAATAGTATTATTATAATTGTATTTAGTATACTTAGTATATTATTTGTAATATACTTATTCTATTACCTATAACATAGTAAGTAGTTAATATATATTATAAGCACTTAATTATATAGCTACTATAGTGTAAGTATTATATATAGTTATTATATACCTATAACTATTATAAGTTATGATAACTATACAAGTTAATGTAATTACTATGTATTAATAAGTTGTTTGAAGGAGGTCAGAAATCTGCTTAGCCATTTCGAATAGTATCGAGTTCAACATGTAATTAGAGGTGGAAATCAGGTTGCTCACTACCTGGCGAAGCATGCATGGTCAGTCCATGATTTAGATATGTGGATGGGATCTGTCCCTTCTTTTCTACATCAATATATCTGGCTCGATCACGCCAATTTGTAAGCATTACATTTGATGAGTAAATGAAGTTCTTCTTATAAAAAAAAAAGTGATATATATAGTATAACTATTATATAGCTACTATATTGTAAGTATTATATATAGTTATTATATAGCTATAGCTATTATAACTTGTGATAACTATACAAGTTAATATGATTACTATGTATTAATAAGTACTATATATAGAATAACTATTATAAAGCTACTATAGATTAAGTATTATATATAGTTATTATATAGCTATAGCTATTATAACTTGTGATAACTATACAAATTAATATAATTACTAAAAAGACTAATAAAAAGGAAAAACAAATTATTCGTTATAAATGCGGAAAAGTCGGGCATTATAAATCAAATTGTAAAATCAAACAACAGATTAATGAACTAGGTATATCTGAAAAATTAAAAAAAAAAATTATTAAACATTTTTATAATACATTCAAGTAAAGAGGAGGAAAACTTTTCAGAAGAAGAAGAAATCTATCAGTTAAAAGAATCAAGTTTTTCAGAGTAATCTTCTAATAGTGAATCTGAAGAAGATGAGGTACATGTCTGCAATTATGTAGATAAAAATAATTGTATTTGTAATAAAACAATTAATATACTTTCAAAACAAGAAGATATAATATTAGAATTAATAGACAAAACTAGTGATCCACAGGAAATAAAAGATTACTTAGAGAAATTAAAAGATACTTTTAATAGTCAAAACATTTCAGTAACCTTTTTAGCACCCTACAATTGTTCAAAGATAGTAGGAAGATTTAAATCGGAAAAACAAAAGATTACAATACAAGTTCTACAACAAGAAATTAATGAAATAAAACAAGAGATTAGAAATTTGAAAACATTTAATCTTAAACTAGAAGTCTGAAATGAACAATTATTACAAGAAATTATATTATTAAAAATAGATAAAAACGTAAATAATTCTCATAATAAAGAACAAAAAAATTGTTCAACAATAGTCATTAAAGATGAAACAGACAACTTCATTAATATCATTGATAGGATAAATTTTCAAAAATAGTATGCTGAGGTAATAGTCTCTATTAATTAAGAATTTGTTTTACTACAATTGCCTTATTAGACATAGGAGCAGATTTAAATTGTATACAAGAAGGATTACTACCTTCTAAATATTTTGAAAAGACAAAAGAGACATTATCTCAAGCTAATAGAACAAAATTAAACATAAATTATAAATTATCTAATGCACATATTTGTAATAACGGAATTTGTTTTAAAACAACATTTTTTTTACTAAAAAATATTAACACTAAAGTAATATTAGGAAATCCATTCCTTGTATTACTCTACCCTTTCACTGTAACAGAAAATGAATTTTTACTAAAATACTTGGACAAAAAATTCAATTTAATTTCTTATTTCCTCCTGTATCAAAAGAAATTAACTCCTTAAAGAAAGTTCCATTAATCAGAGAAATTAATTTTTTTAACAAAAAATATGATTAAAAGAAAGGAAAAACATACAAGCTTCCTAAAATAAGAATTAAAATATAAAATAATCAAAGAACAATTAGGAGATCCATTACTAACTCAAAAAATTGAAAACTTTAAAACTATAATCGAAAATGAAGTATGCACTATAATGCCTAATGCTTTTTGGAATAAGATACAAAATATAGTCGAATACCTCATGAAAAATAATTTTGTGAAAAGAATATTCCAACTAAACTTAGGCCAATTCAAATGAATAATAAATTGTTAGAATTCTATAAAAAAAAATTAATGATTTATTAACAAAAGGACTAATTAGGAAAAGTAAGTCACTATGGAGTTGTGCTGCCTTTTACGTTAAAAAATAGGCAGAATTAGAAAGAGGAGTTCTTCGGCTAGTTATCAATTATAAACCTTTAAATAAGGTATTAAAATGGATTAGATACACAATTCTTAATAAAAAGATTTATTATCCCGACTATATAATACTACGGTATTTTCAAAATTTGATATGAATAGTGGATTTTGACAAATCGAAATTGCTGAAAAAAACCGATATAAAATAACATTCACAATTCTATTTAGACATTACGAATGTAATGTTATGCCATTTGGGTTAAAAAAATGCTCATAGTAAATTTCAAAATATTATGAATAAAATATTTACTCTTTTCACTGATTTTTCGATAGTTTATATAAATGATGTATTAATATTTTTCTCATCTATTGAATAATGTTGGAAACATATAAATACTTTTGTCCAAATTATTAAACAAAATGGCTTAGTTGTTTCATCATAAAAAATAAAATTAGTCCAGAACAAAATTAGATTTCTTGGACATGATATCTATTAAGAAACTATTACACCAATTAGCAGATCAATAAAATTTACTGAAAAATTTTCGGATGAAATAAAAGATAAGCAACAACTATAAAGCCTTTTGGAAAGTCTCAATTATGTTGCAGATTTTTATCAATCTCTCAGGCCATTATGTAAGCCATCATTTAAAAGATTAAAAAATAATCCACCTCTATGGACAGAAAAACATACAAATATTATAAAACAAATTAAGGCTCACGTTAAGAAATTGCCATGTCTAAGACTCTCATCTCCTCAAATTTTAAAAATTGTTGAAACAAATACCTCTGATCTTGGTTATGGAAAAATTATGAAACAAAAATTATCAACGGATTCGGAACAAATTGTTTGATTCCATTCAGGATGCTAGAAACATGCCCAAAAGAATTATAGTACCATAAAAAATGAAATTTTAGCTATTGTATTATGTATTTCTAAATTTCAGGATGATTTGTTGAATCAAAAGTTAATATAATTATTATGTATTAATAAGTAATAATATAGTATAACTATTATATAGCTACTATAGTGTATGTATTATATATAGTTATTATATAACTATACCTATTATAAATTATGGTAACTATACAAGTTAATATAATTACTATGTATTAATAAGTACTATATATAGTATAACTATTATATGGCTACTATAGTGTAAGTATTATATAGTTACTATATAGCTATAGTTGTTATAAGTTATGATAACTATACAAGTTAATATAATTACTATGTATTAATAAGTACTATATAATAGTGTAAGTACTATATAGCTACTATAGTGTAAGTATTATATATAGTTACTATATTATAGATTATTAAAAGAATATGTTAATAATCTATACTATATTAAGTATTAGACCAAAACTATATTATATATTATCAGTTATAATATAAAATAGTTGCTATAGTATATTTATGTATATTATATATTGTAGATTATTAATCTATTATATATAATAGATTATTATAATTATATATATACTTAGTATAATAATAATAATAATAATAGTTCGAACAGAATAAAGTCCCGTTCGAATGGATTTTATCTCATAGAATGTGTTTGGAGGGAAACTTCGCGCCAAATACTCTGAATAGTTAATTATTCGAACGTAAAATTCCGCATTTGAACGCACTTGTTGAAGTTGGTTACGAAAATATCCTCTGATCTTCTCTACATTTGAAGAATATGCTAAGGAATATTCTGAGTTGTTAGTTTAAACTAATATATTACCCGTTTGAACGTTTGCGGTTGAATTAAATTGCGACAGAATTTGGCAGCTTTTTGAAATTTTCGTGTTCGAATGCGTAAATTATCCGTTTGAACGGGATTTCACAGATTCATTAACCTATACCTTCAATTCATTTTCACACATGAACTAAAATTTGAGAAAGGCAGAGCACTATAAAGCGATTTTGTGGTTCGTGAGTGAGTGTTGTGGAGAGAGAGAGGAGCAATTCTAGCGAAAGAGATGGGATTCTTGAGAGAGATGAGAGGTTTAGAAGAGGTAGGCATTATTGTTTTGTTACTTTTTTTTTTTGTATTTCGAGTAGACATTATTTTTGTTTTTTTAATTTGATTTAGGGTTTTCTCATAATGTGTGTTATGCATATGTAGGTATTGTGGACTAATATTTTTATTGGATTGTTAAAATTTGAGGTAAGTTTTCTAATTTTTAGTGATTTTATAATTATATTTTTTAATTAATAATCATATGTAGGTATATTTGTGTTTGTGCAATCTCATGTGAAATGTATTCTATTGAAATATGCTTCTTAGGAGATTATGTTGGTGAAAATTGGATTTTGTGGTTCAGTGTTTTGCTCATGGAATGTGCCTGGAATCTGGGTTGGTCCTGTTTGAACACTATGATTTTCGTTCGAACGGGACCAACCCAATTCGAATAGAATCTTGTTTGAACAGAAAGTAGTATATTTTACTTAAAAAGATTTTACTTAAAAGACTAATAGCATTAATAGAACATATTTTGCACTCTAATTGAAATTATTAATACTTTAAATATAATAAACATAAGAATTATAAATACTTAAAATTAAAATATATACTTATAAAATATTTAATTAAAAAAACTATAATGTATATTTAAAACATATTTTGCATTCTAATTAAAATTATTAATACTTAAAATATAATAAACATAAGAATTAGAAATACCCTAATTAAAATATTTGTGATTTGGAATGTGATTTTGCAATGTATTTGTGATTTAGAAGATGGTTGGTTTACTATTTAGGTGCTGAATTTTAAGGTTATTTTTACATGCAGTTAAACCTTAGACCTGTTCGAGAGTTGTGGCCAAATATTCTCTTAAAGAATGTTTGGGTACAACTCTTGAATTGTCCAAGTGGATAGTTTGAAATTTTATTATCTATATGACAGATATATTCAGTTAAACTTTTGTGTTAGTCAATTTAAATTTTGGTTTAACATTTTCTTACATTATTTTGGTATGTGGTTCGTAAGTTTCTTGACCCATGAGTAGGGTCGATGACTTATCGTGACTTAGGGTCGATTACTTATCGTGACTAGTATACTTGAAGAATTATAGGAAAATATTGTTGAAATTTTTACTAACAGTAAAGTTTTGGACTAAGTACATATGCAGTGTAGATGATAGTCTCTCGAATGGGATATGACCAACTACCTTATACAATAGATGGTAATTAAACTAGTATATTAGAATATACTCTTGATAGTATTTATCCCATTAAATGAGTTTTTTTTTTTTTATAGCAGCCGACGAGTAATGGAGATACGATATATAAGAGTTGGATGCTGTTGGGAGATAGACTTTGGCGAGACTATATGGAGTATGCATGAGGGGTTCAATTTTTTTAAAGAGTTTGCTCGCATGAGTGTTCACAGTCAAGGATTTATAAGATGCCCATGCAAGAAGTGCAAAAATTTTAGTTCTTATAATTTGGTGGTAGTAGAGGATCATTTATTTGTAAATGAAATCGATCCTAAATACTTACCTTGGGTCTTACATGGTGAACCATTTCCTACATGAGTTAGATTTAGTAGTCAGTCCAATCAAATGGAGGAGGGTAACGACATCAACATAGACGACATTTATGTGGATGCTTCTGATGACAGTGATGATAATGGAGAGGATATGACTGAGATGTTAGGCAATCTGGGTGCAGGAATATTTGGGACGAGGGATGGAGAAGGAACATGCACACAATCATTTATGGGAAATGCAAACTTTGGAAGACTGTGGGAGGATGCATAACGAGAGTTGTACGAGGGGTGCATCGTCATAGCAAGTTGACTTTCAAGGTAAGGTTGCTCCATATTAAGTCTATTTGTTGTATTTCTGTCAAGGCCATTGACATGTTGTTAGAATTATTTAAAGAGACTTATTTAGGATAACATAGTACCCCGTAATTTTTATGAAGCTAAGCAATTGAAGCGAGAGGTAGGATTTGATTATAATATCATCCACACTTGTAAAAATGATTGTGTTCTCTTTTAGCTGCAATATGCTGAATTTAATTCATGTCCAGTGTGTCATGAGTCAAGATGGACATCTGATAAACGTAACGTACCCCAAAAAGTGTTAAGACATTTTCCGTTGAGTCCTCGACTTCAAAGATTGTTTACATCCCGGTTGACTGCGAAAGATATGTTTTGGCATCACACAGAAAGTGTCCAAAATAAAAACTTCCTCTTGCATCCTGCAAATTCCTTACAATGGAAGAAATTTGACGTCGAGTATCCAGGTTTGCCGAAGAACCTCGCAATGTACGTCTTGGTTTAGCAACATATGGTTTTATTCAATTTGACAACATGAGCACTTCTCATAGTACTTGGCTTGTCATATTAATGCCCTATAACTTGCTACATTGGAAGTGTATGGAGGATCTGAATTTTATGATGACTCTACTGATACCAGGGCCATGGTCACCAGGGAATGAATTAGATGTATATCTGCAACTACTGATTTTAGAGTTGAAAGAATTGTGGGGTCAGGATGTCAGTACATATGATGCGGCCTCGTTGAGGGAGTTCAAGATGCATGTTGCAGTGATATGGACAATAAATGATTTTTCAGCATATGGAAACTTGTCTGGGTGGAGCACAAAAGGTAAAATGGCTTGTCCTGTTTGCAATAAAGATACACAGTCTTAGTGGCCGACAAATGGTAGAAAATTATGTTTCATGGGACATCGTCGATATTTACCACATGATATAGATGACGTTCAAATAGAACGATATTTGATGGAAGGGTTGAGCGCAGGTCATCACCGCTAGAGTTGTCTGGGAATAATATTATTATGTAATTGAGGATGTTTTAGAAAATAGATTTGGGAAAGATACAAGAGTTTGAAAGAGAAAACGACAAGCAGTGGAGTTGAATTGGACACTTTGATGTCAATAGGAGGGAAGACAAAAGATACAACTAATTTAACGCCCCAATAGAAGACCTAAACCACATTGCCTATACTCCAAAAGGACTAGTCAATGATACAATTGAAGGCTCATTGAAATCTTATAAAGAGCAAGAACTTCTTCTTCCCAAGCAATGTGGGATCCCATACAACACCCACCCTTATCCATATCATATAGGGTATCACAATTGGAGACTAGACCAATGTAACACCAAGGTTTAGCAACAAACAGTTTTATAATTTTTTTTTATTCATACGTATGAAGAGCCTAGTTATTTTTTTTCAAGTATTTTTCTTTATTTTGACTACGGGCTTAAAATCTTTGTTTTGACCAATTATGATTTTTTGGGCTTGATAATTGAGTTTTCTCTTAAGGACCAAGGTGAGTATTGAGCCGAGAATTTTCTAGGACAAGTTGGATTATTTTTTATTTTTTTTAGAAATTGAGTCGTGACCCACTCAAGAAAAAGCCCAAACCCGTGATATTTTTGGTTTAGACTCCACGTTCCGTTTCTTTTTCACTTCATGCACGCCTCTTTCTCTCATCTCTGGGGTTTTATTTTTGGTCTTTCAATCACCTATATATTCACATCCTTTTTGCATGAAGAAAACCTAAAATAGTGTGCCGTCTCCTCCCCCATCTTCCTTGTGTGCTGAAGTCGCCACCCTCCACAACTTCCATGTAGTCGTTGTCGCTGCCTCCCAATACCTGCTAGCACAGCCACACACAGAGTCACCTTTGTACCCCCCTTTGCCGTCCAACACCCTCACGTAAGCTTAAATGTGTGCGTCACTGCTGCCTCTGCATTACAAGCCCCTATAGTGCCATCCCTGCACCACCACCGTGATAGCCGCTGCTTTACCCTGCACCTCCATACCCAGCCACCGATAAGCCTTGGACGTGAAGGGCTCTGTTTTTGAATGCCGAAACAGGGGAAGCATCCCCACTGCAAGCCATAACCTCCGTCTAAAAACATAAAACCACTCTGTTTTTGCATCTCAAAACAGGGCACTTCATCTTGTTCGGTGCCACCAGCCACGACAAAGGGAAGCCTAGCAACGTTGACACCCCAACCACTCCGTGATCTGCCGCTGCCCAATCACCTTGTCGCTGCCACATCGCTGCCCTCGATGAGTATCCCGTGGGGTTTCTCTCCCTCTCTGTTTCTCTCTCATGCAACTCTCACTCTCCATGCTCTCTTTCTCTTTCTCGCTCATCACTCTCTCTCTTCCAGTGCACCGCCGTAGTAACCCCTACCGCCCACCACACCCAACTCCATTGCAGCTCCACTCTTCACGGTGAACCTCCATCGCGTACGTAGCCTCTATTTTCATTCAAGGAATTTTGTTTTACGTGAGTGTAACACTGTAATTGCATGCTTCTAAGCCATATTTTACACTAATATCGTTAATTACTTTTTTTACCCTTTGAACTGCAAGTTGTGTTAATGTGTTTTAAAATTTTTAATGTGTTAACAATATTTTTTTAATCATGATCACAGAAATTGTTTAAGTAATTTAACATGCTATTTAGTAAATATTTATTTTAAGAGTAAACGATAATGGTGTAATGTTATTTTTACATTTTAGATATGGTTAGTTTATTAAAAAAATAGTTACGGTTTATTTTAAAATATTTTGGGATGATTATATTATCTAGTATTAAACTTTATAGTTTGTGTTCAATAGTAAATAAGTTAGGTTTTAATATTTTTAGTTGGAGAAATTAAGCGAATATTGATGATTTTGAGAAGTGATGGTATTTTTTAGGATTAAGAGAATTTTAGACATTTAGGAAAAATAGGTTATTTTAGTATTTCAAGTTTAAGAATCAAAATACTTGTTCGATTGAAATTTATGGGCGTTACATGACAATTTAATAGGTGACGATTGATTTTTCGTTCATTACTGCTGTGGAGAAATTCTGAAAAGTTAAGAAGTCCAGGTAAGCGGGGTTTCTATACTAGATTTTGCATAAAAATAAAATGGACTGAGGTCAATTTTAGAAAATATGCATGTTTTGTTTTGAAAAGAAATTTGAAACAATCTCAGTTATTTGTTTTGCATTATTCATGAAATTCTGTATAAGAATAAAGTATTTTCTGGCATAACTGGTGCAAACATGAGCTCATTTTCTATTATTTTGTTTCTGAACAGTACAAAAGAGAGCGAATATGAAATTTTGTGCATAAATTATATTTTTGTGATCTAATTTTACTTTGTTCTGAAGATGTTCTGTATTTTGATATGATGTAATTTCTGAAAACTTTTGGCATGACATGCTGAATCTGAATTTGGTTTGTGGGTGGTGATCTGTTTAACCTACCACGGGTGCTAATAGTGGTTTCTGTTTAGGTTGGTACCAAATGTTCTGTTTCTGGTGCACCCACTTTGGAAACAAAGTGGTTTTTTTGTGGTCTTTTCTTTGTGCACACTCGGGGCTCCGAGAATAAATAAGGGGAAGATTCACATTCTGTTTCTCCTCAGTTAGCTACTGGGATTTGCACAACCCTACCACGGGAGTTAAACATGTCCTCTGATGTGATATGATGTTCTGGTATGATGGTTGTCAGTTATTCTATGCCAAAGGATATTTTTGAATGAAATTATTTCCAAACTTTCACTTTGATATTTTTGATAACATGTTCTAATTCTGCATTCTGAAAGTAAAAGTATTTTGTTATGCATTCTGAACTCTTTAAATGCTTATGTTTTCACATTAGTATATATTCTTTGCTTACTGAGTTGTTGATAACTCACCCCTTATCTGCAAATATTTTTCAGATAATTTTTATAGTTCAGCTGGAGAACAAGAGTAGGAAGTTTTAGCAGGGTGTGATGATCGTTGAGGAATAAGTGCCTGAGGGTACAAGTTTCTTATTTGAGAGTCATAGTTAGTAAACTGATTACTTTAAGATATTTTGATGTGTTGGGTTAAGGATATTTTTTAGTCTTTGGGGAGTTTCTAATTTATTTTATTGAGAATTTCTTTGTTGTTTCGGTGAAGGAACATGGATATTTGGGTTGAACAAATGAAATAATATTTTATTTAGTTTTCTAGATGTTATAGTTGTGGTATTGGAATTGGTATTAAGAGCTCTGGACCTCCGGGAACGAGGTGTTGCAGCTAACTTTCGTAAAGATTTAAAGGAATGGGGGATAAGACCGGAGTTGCATTTATAAGATAATAGGTCGTTAGCCTATATGCCCATCGGATGGTATACCCATTCAAATGATGAGAAAAATAAATTCTATGATTGATTCATGATAATCAAATTACCTGATGGCTATGCTTCAAACATGTCAAGATGTGGTCGAACACATGATTGATAGATAACTGTTCTTTAAAGTTATGACTGTTATGTATTTTTGTAGCGTTTGTTGCCGGTTGGTGTGCATGGAAAGCTTATTTGAGATGTTCGTACAGCTCTCACAGAATTGGTGGGATTTTTCAGAGACATTTGTAGTAGAACGTTGAAAGTTGATGCATTGTTAAAAATGGAAGTTGACATTGCAATGATATTGTGCAAATTGGAGAGTTTCTATCTGCCTTCATTCTTTGTTGTAATGGTTCATTTGGCCGTGCACCTACCTCGTAAGGCTTTAGTCACTGGCCTAGTTTAGTATAGATGGATGTATCCTATTGAACGGTTTTTGGGAAAACTTAAGCGATTTGTGGGGAATAAAACTTGTCCGAAAGGTTTGATTGTAGAGTCATACATTGATAATGAGTGACATACCTATTGTTCAATGCGTTTCCGTGGGGTTGATACCAGATTTATGAGACCGGATCGAAATTATGAAGGTGGACAAATGGGAGTTTCATTGGCATTTTTCATATTTTCCCGGACCGTACGTCCCATAGGCGCACAAGGGGGCTATGACCTATGTGGGCGAGAGTTTGAAAGAGCTTGATGGTATGTCTTGAATAATTGCGCAGAGATTGACCACTACTTGAGGTTAGTCATGATCCTCTAAATAAATAGTATGTAATTTAAGTTAATGTATAATAATATAGTATTAGTTGTTACAAATTAATAGTTCACATGAACATGCACAATGAACATATACAACTACTTCGCACGAATGGTGTAACTGACATAGAAAAGATGCACGAAAAGAAATTTGTCTCGTAGTTTGAACATACAGTATTACTGTAAACCTTCATCTTATAATAATATGAACTACATACTACTAAACTTCACAGATTTCTATCTAACATTGATATAATTATAATAATATTTATTGATATAGGTTGTATCAAAATATATTGAAAATTCAAAAGAAATCTTGCCAGAACTGTATGCTCTAGCATGTGGCCCATCCAAACGAGCCATCCAATACTTAGGATGTTTGGTGCGTGGATATAGATTTCACACAACTGACAGAGAACAATATAGGAAAAGTCAAAATTGTGGGATCTTAGTTGAAGGAAGCCAAGGGGATGATAACATTGACTTCTACGAAATTGTGGAAGATATCGTAGCTTTAAAGTAAGTGGGGGGATATATGATCTGGCTGTTTAAATGTAATTGGTGGGATGTCTCAAATCTTAGGTTGGGAGTGCGTAATGATGAAAATTTTGTGAATGTCAATACATCTCACACATGGAATGGGGATGATCCTTTCGTTCTCGCTTGCCAAGTGAATCAAGTTTTTGATTTAGATGATCCGAAGTACGGGAACTCATGGCGGGTAGTGGAGAAGTTTGTACTAAGAATTGTATATGATTACATTCTAGAGGCAGATGAACCACATGAAGAAGTTGATAGTCTAGCAAATGAAGAAGCATATCAAGAAAATGAATCAGGTATCAATTTATTTGTTGATCTAAGCCAATATGATATGGTCCCATTGCATAGAGAAGATGGTCAACCCGAAGTAATTGAGGGTGATGTCTCGAAAGAAAATGAATCAACTGAAGTGTCTAGTGAGGATGAGGGAGACTGGTCCAGCAAAACTGATAGTGAATGAATTTTGAACAGTTATTTTTGTAAGTATTATTCTTATAAATATCCATAACTTTTGTTCGAATAATAATTTATTACAATTTCAAACAGAGATGCCTCCCAAACGCAGAGCAACACGTGCGTCATCCCCTTCCATTATCGACTCCAGTGTGGTTCATCTACGATCAATAGTGGGCCAACATCACCAGATCCAGAATAAGGTATTTCATCAAATTAAATATTACATTTGTGCTCAATTTAAGTAATATATATCTATAAAAGAAAATAATTTAATTAAAATATATGCTTTAATTATTGTATATATAGCTGTTGTAAGCCAGCGTCGAGGTCGAGGTACTACGATGGGTGTTTGCATAGAGAAAATAAGGAAGATGGGTATTCCAAAAGTTGCCTTTTATATGAAACTCGCTCTGCTAGGGTTTCACCTTTTATTTTCGTAAGCTGCTCACGTACGTTGCATGGCGGCCATTGATGGCCAGCCTCCCATGGCTGGTCCTCCTCGGTCGTTCATTGATCTGGTCTCAACAGTGCCCCAACCACTGCCGGAGGTTGTTGTTCCGTTCAGGCAACCGAAATATATGGATGGTGAAGTGTTTTTCTCTTTTTCATCTGAGGAAATTCTTAAAACTGCAGAACCATTTAGGTTTTCAAAGGTTGTGAAATTCCTACGACATAGGCCCTCCCTCGGCCATGCAACGTCCCAGGAATATTTTCATTCGCATGACCAATGAATCTGACTTTCATAAGGCCTTATCAAGGGAATCGTGTGATATAGACGGTGTCCCCTACCACCCCTTTGCATGGTCACCAGAGTTTGATGAAGACTTTGAGCCGTCGTCTGTTCTTGTTTGGGTATTTTTGTTGAGCCTTCTGCCTACTTCAATCAGTCCTCCCTCCTAGAGATGCTCACGGCACTGATAGGGAGATATATCTGCTGTGACAATCCTACGACGTGTGCCACTCACACAGATGGGGCTCAGGTTTGCTTAGAGATTGACGCCTCACAGGAGCCCATCTCCCATTTTTGGATTGGTATCCCAGGGATGCCAAGAAGCCGTAGGCAGGAGATCATTTACGAGACTTTGCCGGCTTACTGTTTGATGTGTTGTTGCCAAGGTCATAATCAAAGGACCTGTCGATATGGAAGTGACCAGAAACAAAAGGAGAAAGAAGGGAAGATCTGGGTGAAGAAATCTGAAAAAACCTAGTGCTAAGGGGGAGAACGTGGATGGAGGTTTACTGACTGTTGCTGTAGTACCTAATTCAGATAATATTGAGAAGACTCTGGTGCCTTTTGTTGGTGTTGTGATAGCTGAATAGGGAGAATCTAGTAAAGAAGCTCCACGGGATGTCTTTACGTCGGTTGCCTCTGAAAGTCTCCATGGCTTAGGAGTTATTAAGTAGGTGCAAGTTGTTTCTGAGAAGGAGCATTTGATGGAGGTTGCTTCTGATTTGGTTGGCGAGACTATGACCATTATCACTCAAGAGGGTGTCTCGAAAGTTGTGATTATTGTTGACCTTCCGTTGGACAGGGCTGCCGATGAAGGTGTTGTGGGACTAGGGCCTGTGTGTATGTCTACGTCTGGGTTGTGTGAGGAAGCTCTTGGCATTGTGCCTCATGTTGAGGACCACTATGAAGGGAAACAGTTTAATACCTTGGGGCATGGTGAAATTGGGCCCAGTACAAAGGTTCCTTTGGACCCGGTTATAATTGAAGAGCTTAATGATGAAGGTGATGAAGAACGGGTCCATGATGGGTGTGTATTTGCCCAGGACGGAAGTGACCTAGCTTGTGCGAACGTTGAACGTGAGAATGACTGCCTGCTGGGCACGTTTGCTCAGACTTTGATTCAGAAGGGGTCTTGGTACATTTAGCAAAGAACAACCTTGTGGTCTCGGACTTGGATATTCAGTCGGAAAAGAAATGGAATGGGAAAGGTATTAAATTAAAGGGTTCTTCTAGGGTTGTAAGCAAGCCCTCCCGTCTTAATTTATGAAGATTTCATAC
This sequence comes from Juglans microcarpa x Juglans regia, assembly GCF_004785595.1. Lineage (NCBI taxonomy): Eukaryota > Viridiplantae > Streptophyta > Magnoliopsida > Fagales > Juglandaceae > Juglans > Juglans microcarpa x Juglans regia. The sequence goes on from NC_054598.1 coordinate 22,481,643, forward strand.
TTGTATTGGAATGCTCGGGGTGTTGGAACATCGAGAAAGCGTCTTAAAAAATTGGTATCGAAGTTTCATCCTAAACTCCTTGTTATTGCTGAGCCAATGGTTAGTAACTCCTGTTTAGATATGTGGCGTGATAGATTGTGTTTTGATTATTGTTACTCTAATGTTGATGACAGCAGTAAGTTATGGATGTTTTGGTCTCAGGATTTAAATCTTGTTGTTGAGTGTATGGGAGATCAATTCTTGACAGTTCGAATCACTAATCTGAATGACTTTTGAATTACCTTTGTTTATGCAAAATGCTCCTACTTGGAGCGTAGAAGACTGTGGGGTTCGTTGATGGGTGCTAATATTCATTATTTACCTTGGATGGTGATGGGAGATCTTAATATTATCAGAAATGACTTGGAGCGTAAAAGGGGCAGGCCAAGGTTAGCCTTGGCGATGGAGGAGTTCAATGGTTGGGTGGGCTCTTGTGGGCTCCTTGAGATGCCTTTCCGTGGGAATCCTCTATCTTGGTGTAATGGTCAATCTGGAAGATCCAGGCACTGGGCGTGATTTGATTGTTGTTTTTTCAATACAACGACTCTTGATGTGTTTCCTGATGCTAATATGGAATACTTGGTGCGCACTTCTTCTAATCATGTGTTGATGAAAATTTCATTGGAGAATCAGTTTGTTTGGTATGGCTATCCTTCTTTTAAATTTTCGCAAATGTGGGTTTCTCATGCTCAGTTTTTCGATTGCGTCTTGCACTCTTGGAATGGTGATGTTGTTGGGGGGTCATGTTTGTATATGCTTGTTACTAAACTTAAAAGACTAAAAATTGTTTTGAGAGCTTGCAATAAGCAAATATTTGGTAGAACTGATACTCACATAGAGACACTTGATGATCGGATAAAGGGCTTGGAGGCCAGCTTGCAATTTGAGTATACTGAAGACGTGGAGGATGATCTCGTTGCCTCCCAGCTGGAGCTTTCAGTTTGGTTGGATAGGGAAGAAAAACGCTTAGCCCAACAAGCTAAACAAGGTTGGATTCAGAAGGGCGAAGCAAACTCTATTTTCTTTCGTGCTATTAGTCGTCGTAATCATAAAGAGGTGAAAGAAATGAAGCCAGAGGATGGTACTATTCTCTCCTCACCAGAGCAGATCCACGAAGGGCTATTTCTTATTTTTCTCAATTCTTGGAGGCTGGCAATTGCCGCGATGAGCCTAGTCTGGGGGACTTAGTCCAACCGATTATTTCGCAGGGTGATAATGATTTCATTTCTCGTGTTCCTTCATCTCAGGAAGTCTATGATGCTCTTTATTCCATTCTGGAAGATAGAAGCCCGGGTCCTGATGGGTTTGGGGCTAGCTTTTATCGATCTTGTTGGCAAATAGTGGGTACTGATGTTGTTGGTGTTGTGGTAGAGTTTTTTCTGAGGTATGGCTCTTCACGTTTTTTCAATGCAACTTTCCTCGTTTTAATCCCAAAAGTAGAAAATCCGACGAGTTTTGATAAGTTTAGGCCAATCAGCCTGTGCAGTGTGTTCTACGAAATTTGCACTAAAATTATGGTTAATCGCCTCTCCCCTCTACTTGCTAAAATTATTTTTCTTGAACAAGGAGCCTTCCTCCCTGGTCGCAGCATCTTTGAAAATATTAGTGTGACGCAAGAGATGATTCACTCTATTAATAAACTAGCTTATGGTGGGAATGTTGTTTTGAAGATTGACATGGCGAAGGCCTATAATAGTGTAGACTGGTAATTTCTTTTGAATGTGCTTAAAGCTTTTGGGTTCTCAGAATTTTTTTATATGTTGATTCGTCAATGCATCACTAATCCTTGGTTCTCCGTGGTCATGAACGGTGTCCCCAAAGGTTTTTTCAAAGGTGGTCATGAGTTGCGTCAAGGTGACCCCATCTCTCCTTATTTATTCATTCTAGTGGAGGAAATTTTTTCAAGGATGATAAAATATCACGTTCAAATGGGCAAGATCATTCCGTTTTTCCATCCGAGAGGTACCCCTATTATTTCTCACTTGCTTTATACAGATGAGATGGTGCTTTTTGTAATGGGGGCAAGGCTTCTTTGAAAGTTATTACTGATGTGTTGAAGACGTATGAAATGTGGTCAGGGCAAGTAGTGAGCAAAAGCAAATCCTCTATTTTTTTCTCTTCACATGTTTCTGTATCTAGACGTCGGGCACTCATTCGCTTCACTGGTTTTACGGAAGGATGTTTTCCTTTTAAATATTTCAGAGTTCCTTTATTTCAAGACGACTGAAGATTACTCATTTTGATGACTTGATTGCTAAAGTTCAGTCCAGATTGGAGGGATGGCAAGCCAGATTGATTCTCATTAAACATGTGCTTCAAAGTATTCTTGTGCATAGCCTTTATATCTTAAGGACACCTAAAGCTGTGATTGAGAAATTTCAAAGAATCATCAGTACCTTTTTTTAGGGTGTTAAAGATGGTAAAGTTAAGAAAAAATAGCGTTCTTGGGTGGATATTTGTAAGCTTGTCTCGGAAGGTGGGCTGGGAATTCGTAACCTTCAAGATGTGCAATCTTCTCTTCACATGAAGTTAGCTTGGGACCTTTTGTCAGGTACATCTCTTTGGTCCAATTTTTTTCTTGCTAAATATATTGGTGATAGACATATTTCTATGGTGGATCCATAGAAAGGGTCTCTTTTCTGGAAGATGATCTTGCAAAGTATTCTTTTAGTGCAAGCTAAATCTAAATGGAAAGTTCGGGAGGGTAATCTCCATTTTTGGCATGATAATTGGGCTAATGATGGCCCTATTTTCGATAATATTCAGATTTCTGATACGCTGAATCTAAAATTGGAAGATTGCAAAACTGAGTTGGGTTGGAATATGGAGCTTTTTACTTGGTTGGTTGGACATCATAAAGCTGAGGAGCTTATTTTGAATCTGGGTCAGGTTAAAAATGGGAAGGATATGCTGATTTGGCTCCCTAATGCTGATGGACATTTCTCTACTAAAAGCGCGTGGAATTGTATTCATATGAGGGGTCCAGATTTCCCTTGAGCAAAATGGGTCTGGCATCCTGCTCTTCCCAAAAACATGTTGATTACTATGTGGAAGACCATACATGATTGTCTTCCTGTGGATGACAGAATCCGCAGAATTGGTGTTTCTATTGTCTCCCGATGCGATTATTGCTCCAATTCTAAGTATGAAGATCTTAATCATAGTCTCGCGAGAGGGGAATTTGCTGAAAAAATTTGGCGTATATGCTTGGTGGTTCTTGGAGTTCCTTGGATGACAGGTGGTTCATGGAGACAACGGGTGGAGTGTTGGTATAGGTGGGCAAGAAATTCTAATATCCTTGGTCAATTGCTGGGTCTTCTTCCGGCTATCATTACTTGGTGATTATGGGGGCGTCGTTATAAGGCCAGGATGGAAGGCTTGATGGAATCAGTCCAACAAGTTTGGTGTTCCATAAAATATTGGGTATCTTAGATTGTTTTAAAGCTCAAGGATGTTAATTTGCTTACTCGGCATGATGAAGGTGTTTTACAATGTTTCAATATGCCATTAAATGTCATGAGGAAGGAGTTTATTTTTCCAGTCAAGTGGAAGCTTCCTAAGCAAGGTTCGGTTAAATTGAACGTGGATGGTTGTTCTTTTGGTAATCCGGGTCCTTTGAGTGTGGGACGCATCATTCGGGATGATAAAAGTGATTTGCTTTGCGGGTTTGCTGTAGCCACTAGGCACAATTCTAACAACTATGCAGAGTTGATGGGTTTACTTCATGGGCTTCAACACATTGGCTTGTTGGGTGTTTTTTCGGTGGAGATTGAACTTGACTCCATGTTAGTGCTTAACTGGTTGAGGAATCAGAGATGTGGCCTGTGGTACATGGAAAATTATTGGGATGAAATCCAAAGTCGTATAGCTGGGCTTAATGTTTCTTTTGTTCATTGCTATAGAGAATGTAACTCGGTTGCTGATGGGATTGCTAAAGTGGGTGCTAAGGGTCAATTTGGCTCTTGGTTTCTTTATCTGAGCTGCGTGCTCCCATTAGAGGTAATATTCGGCTAGACAGAGGGGGTCTTCCCTATATATGGAAAACTCAAAGACGTTGCTAGTGGGTTATGGGTGTTGGTTTTGTCTCTAGGTATGTCTTTCTTTGCTCTCAGTTAATTTTTTTTCTTACTTTATGTTTGTGCATGTTTTTTTCTTGCAAGTTGTGGTTTTGAGTTATTTATTTATTTTTGCTTTCTTAGTGCCAATTGTATTGTGGCCGAGTTTATATGGTTTTTTGTTTAGGCCTGGATTTTGGTTTATTTTTATATTTATAGCCCCCAGGCCTCAGGTTGTAACCACGGTATTCCTCTGCCATAAGTGAGGGCCTATTAATAAAATTGGGATGGACTTGCTATGTGGGTGGCTTCTGACTCTTCCTAAAAAAAAGGAATAAAGGAAGATGGGTAAAATTAAAGTTGATATTCTTGATTATCACATCGGTGGCTTCGGAGATTTGGTAGCGTGGCTTACTTCTTATGTTGGTACACTGACTCGCATATATGCACCGATGGCTACATTCTCCTGGTCTAAAAATTCCCAAGATGTGAAATACCACATCAAAAATCGTTACTTGGTAATAAGCTACATCTCTAGCAACTAAGCATATAACATGTTAATTTAAAGTTATTTTGTATTTATACTAATTGTTTATAATTTTTGAAAGGATGAGTTTGAACTTAATTTTGGCTGACGACATGATCGGTTAACGGTTGAGGAACTAATGTCGAATACATCCCGGAGGTAGAAAGGTTGATGTCATGCACACTATAAGAAGTTCAGTACTACAACAAAAGTGCTCCAAAATCCATTCCAAGAAATGCCACCCAACGAATGAGAGAAGGTTTGTGAATGTTTGAAAATCCTGCTTATCAAGAAATTTCACTGTTATCTTTTTTTTATAGTATACGATAAATGTATTAAACATATAAACATAATTTTTTTAGCAACAGAGCACTGTGAACCAAACAAATAGATCAAAATTAACGATACACCATCATGCGGGTTCTCGATCTTTTCATCGTTTGTCTAAAAAGATGGTATGTTATTTTCGTCCCCGTTAAATATTAACATATAATACACTTTTATGATTTAAGTTCTAATAACCTTTTGCAGGAAGAAGAAAGTCCTGCTAACTATGATCTGACTTAATTATATGCTTAAGCACATAAAAATCGTGATGGTGTTTGGACCAGTCCCGAAGCAGAGGCAAATTATGTAAGTTTAAATTTATTTAATTCCATTATCTAATAATATTTTTTTTTTACTTATACTAACTTTAATATTTTTGTTTTTGTAGGAAAAGATGATATCTCTTGAGAAAACTGCTACGGATCTGATTGATGAATCATCTGTCAATGATGCTCAGATCATTTCTCAAGCTCTTGGATCACGTTCTGGATATTTGAGGGGCGTAGGACGTTGCGTGAAACCATCATCATTCTCTTCTCGAGCCAGATTGAATGACGACAAGACAAAGGAATTAGAGGAAGCAACACTTGAGATAGAACGATTTAGGTCCAAGAAAAAAGAATTACTGACCCGATTAGATCAAACAGCGGATTTCAAGGCTAGATTAGAAGAGAACATGTAGAAGAGGTTGGAGTTGAATAACCAAAAAATATTTGAACAGTTCCAATCAATGATGTCCTAAAACTCTATGCCACCACCATAATCTTAAAATTTCTTTTTTCTTTAATTGCCTTTATATTCTAATGTTCCAAAACATTTGTACAATTGATGTTTGAATTACAATTTGTGTAATATTAGTATGGTATTTTTAATTAAATTCTGATCTGTATGATTAATACCGTTCGAATGGTAAATATCAAGTTTGAATGGTAAATTATCATTTATAAACCCATTCGAACAAAAACTAACCCATTCAAATGACAACCAAGAAATATAGTCTGTACGGACGCTCGAACAATAAAATATTTGTTTGAATAACATTAATATGCAAAACCCCATTCGAACAGATATAATTTTCAAAAATAAAATTTCTATTCGAACGGACATAATTTATGTTTGAACACAAGTCATTAGAAAAATTTATTAGTTCGAACGCATAAAATCTCTTCGAACACTCCGTTCGTTCGAACAAGATCAATTATGGTCATTAGTTCGAATGAATATTTCATATTATTTGAATGGACGTATCGGTTCGAACGAAGAATTATTCCATTTGAACATTGTATGAGACAAAATCAGTTCTTCTAAAAAAAAAGTTCCTTCCAAACGGTTTCGACTAGTTCTACCCAATTTCATCTCTAAAATTGATATTTTGAGTCGAAATTTGATTTTCGTCTCCAAAAATTTTTTGAGATGGTCTTTCCGAGACAAAATAGAGACAAAATTTTTTCAACTCCAAATACAATTTGGGATAAAATTTGATTTTTTATCTTAAAAAACCCAATCTCTTGTAGTGTAATGTTCAGTAGTAACATTCGAACTTTTGTTGCAAATTCTTGATAGTACCAAATTTGTTGTAAATAATTTTATTACCAATAAATTTATTTTCCTTGCAATTTTGTTTAATAACGTCAACAATTTTTTTGATTAAGACCCTGTTTGGATTAAAAAATGAGTTGGGATGATTTTTGATTTGTTAAATAAAATATTATTATAATTTTGAGATTTAAAAAAGTTGAATTATTTATTATATTTTGTGTGAAAATTTAAAAAAGTTGTAATGATGATATGAGATAAGTTGAGGTAGTTTCGAATCCAAATGAGACAATTGTGTAATCTATTAGCCACGACATGGGTTTGCAACAAATAATATAGTACACTATTAGTGGTTCTACTTCCCTTACAAATAATTTAATTACCGCCAAGTTTACTTGTAATAATCTTTAATGGACGTTGCATAGAGGATTTCTCCTCTGCGGATCAGTTATTTTATTATTATTATTTTCTAACTTTTTCTTTTACCATTTTTTAAAACTATTTAGATATTTTTAAAAAAGAAAAAAATTACAGATTCATTTCAAAACACTTACTTAGATATTAGAGTTTTTCGGAGACTCCCCTGAAATTCCTTATCCATGGTATACGGCCCCGCCATGGATATAATAGTGGCATACGATCCCGCCAGGAGTATAATGATGGTTTATAACTCCACCATGGAGGTTAAACATGGTATTCGGCCCCACAACAGGTATAATAGTGATTTATAGCCCAACCACAAGGGTTAAATATGGTATCTGTCTCGATGTAATGCTCTGATATGGTATGAAAATGATGTTTCAGAGATTTTGATATGCCAAATGATTTTTGAATATGGAAGTTTTATGAAAGTTTTGTTATGATATTTTGATAACATGTTTTGATTATACATTCTGAAATCAAGTATTCTGATTCTGCATTATGAAAATAACACTACAACATAAAGGGTCTTTTGGGACGAAAATTTTCATCCCAAAATACCCCAATTTCGTCCCAAAAAATTTTTTGGGATGAAAAAAATTCGTCCCAAGGTCGTTCCAACATCATTGTGCCAAAAGGTATTATGGGACGAAAATCACCATTTCGTCCCAAAAAATATCTTTTGGGGCGAAATTGAAAGAAACCGTTCGAACATGTTCGAACGGTAATTTCGTTTTGTCATGGTTGAAATCCGTCCCAGAATATCGTTTGAACGGAAACAATTTTAAGTTTGAACAATAGTGACGTGTTTGAACGATTGCGAAATATGTTCGAACAAACATGAAGTCGTTCGAACTGTATGAATTTATCTTTGTGTTCGAACGTTAAATGGTCAGGTCGAACGGTATATGGGTTCGAACGGTATAGGTTATGTTCGAGCACGACTGAAATGAATGACGTTCGAACGTTGTGTGATCGTTCAAACTCTACGAACATAAATTTCGTTCACGCTATTGTCGTTCGAACTCTATGTTCGAACGTTTTATGTTCGTTCGAACGAAATCTCTTCAATTTAAATCAATAATAGAAAATCAAATAGTTATTCATAATATTTTAAAAAATACATTAGAAACTGTTTAACACTCACAAAAGTGTTATAATAAGCGCAAACTAAATAAATAACAGTCGAGATGGGCATTGTTCGTACATAAATAGATAATCCCAAAATCTGTACGTAAAAAGCCATCAGTTGCTTGGAGGCTTGTACTATTGCATAAGCAGCTGCATCTGGAGTTGCATCTGTCTTCTGAACTCTTCTTGCTGTTCTTCATGTTGTTTGAGGCGCATCTCCATATCTGCTTGTTTTGCCAATTGAGCCTCTAACTCATGCTGCCTTGCAGTCAATTCTTCAATTCTGGAATTCGTATTCTCTAGCGCTATAGAAGTCATAGATGCATTCCCAGAAGAAGAGGAAGAGGGACTAGGCTTTACACAGCGACCCAAACCCCTTAAATATCCTGAACGTTGACCCAGGACTTGTGTAAAAATATCAATATCACTTGTTGATGAATTTTGATCTAACGCAGATTCAGCATGTAGGGCAACCATTTTTTCCTAGACATATATAAGATAAAGAATTAATATCGCCATAAATATTCTAATATATTTAATTAAAACAGGTTATAATACTTACATAATTTTCACGGGTATCAGGATGAGTCTACTCTCCATTATAATCAGTATGCGATGCAGCATATAATTTTGTCAGATCATAATTAGTATCTGAATCTTGCTACAATAAATGTGTTAAGATATAAAGTCATTATGATTCATCCAAATAATTAACTATATCCAATAAAAAAAATAGCAATACCAATTTCTTAGAAAGGTGATCGAAAGATCTTGAGCCTGCATGATGATTAATCTTTAATTTTGATCTATTTGTTTTGTTTATAGAACTTTGCTCTTGCAAAGAAATTGAAAATATTATGAAGCGAAATGACAAATAGGACAAGTAAAATGATTAAATTTAATTATACCTGATATGATGGATCCTCAAACATGTCACGAAGTTTTTCCCACTCAGAAGGTCGGACATCCTGAAAAGGATGTTGATGTGCATCTTCCTTCTTCTCAAACTTATTATAATGCTCATGACACCTCGCCTTACATTTGCGAAATGCATTACCCATAAGCTCTTCCACAGTTTTACGCTCCTCTCTCCGACCAAAATTTAATTTGAAATCATCCTTGAAAAAAATAGTCACAAACACATCATCATTTATAATATTCTAAATTTAAGTAAAATATAGAAATTTATTCTACTAAATCAATGTTTTAAATATTACCAAACAACGCTTCTTGATAAGCTCTATAACATCTTGGGGGACTTTCTTCCATGAAGTCGTTGCCAAAGGTGCGTAATTTCATGTAAGAGCACCCACATGCGATGCAAGCCAAGCTGCTGGTTGTCCTTCGCCCCTGGTATGTTCGTCAGGAATGTTAACCTTGATCTTACCCACCTTCTGATATTTTTCCAACGTCACCCCTTTATTGGTGCCTCGACCTTGACGAAATTGTACTGTAGACTCTATAAAAAATAACATTGTAATCAATTTCATGTATATGTCTATTATAGGACCTTAATTAATAAATTTTATGAGTATTAGATTTTTACCTTATTCTGTAGAGTCAATCTCTAATGGTGAGTCTGAAGGAGAGCTAGGAACAGGTGCAGATGGATTGCGAACTTCCTTCCTCTTTGGCGGCATAATTTCAAACTACTGATACATTCACTAAGTAAAATATTTGTCATCAAGTGTAATGTTAACACATGATTGGTCAATCATAATCTGTATCAGTTTCATTTGACAATTCGCTCTCATCATCTATAGATACTTCAGATGATTCAACATTTTCCTCAACTGTCGTATCAACAATTTCAGCCTCAATATTTTCTCTATTTAATGGAATCATCTCATACTGGCTCAAATCCACAAACAAATTTAAGGTGGGTTGACTCTCTTGGTATGCTTCTTGAGTAGATGAGTCATAGTCTTCTTCATCTTGTCCTTCCGCCTGAGGGATAACATCATATATATTTCTTGGAGAATATTTTTGTACTACTCGCCATTGATTTCCTAATTTCGGGTCATCTAAGTAGAATACTTGAGATGCTTGAGAAGCCAAAATAAAAGGATCATCTTCATACCATTTTTTTGATGTATTAACACTAAAAAAATATTCATCATCACGGACTCCAGTACGAGGATTGCTTAAATCCCACTAATCACACTTAAACAGATACACCACAATCTCTCCCAAATATTTCATTCCAATTATATCGACAATAATCCCATAGAAATCAATATTTTCTCCATCATGACTTCCTTCGACTAGGACACCACTATTTTGGGTTTTCCTATAACAATCACGATCCATTGTGTGATACCTACTTCCCCGAGAAATACATGTAGAATATCGAGCAGCGCGTCTCGATGGGCCACACGCCAATGCATACAATTCATCCGATATATCATTTGGATTATTCGTATGCATTTGTACAACCTACATATTGAGTAAAGCATATACTATATCAAAATTGAAATTAATATTTTTTCATTGGTTATTGAGTAACGCATATGTAATGTCATTACCCGTTCTTCAAACCATCTTGGGAACTGCTCTTCATGTTTCTGGTTTATATCATTTACTCCCAGTTCCTTGAGCACATTAATATGATCACTGAAATTGATGATTACCACAAATTTTTATATTCTTAGACTTTTTTAAAAGTAAATGAGTGAATTTAAATTAAGAAAAAGTTAAAACTTACTTCAAGTAGTTCTCTATCTCAGGGCAATTGTTCAGCACGTACCACTGAGCTTTTTCGAACTCTCTTCCACACAAGTCATAACCACGCACTGCACCAATTGGACGAACTTGTTGGGAAAATACAGAAAACACATTCCGTTGTCTTGCTCGGTCAACGTCAAAGTTTCTTTCTGGCCGATCAAACCGAGTGTCAACTCCGTGGAAATATTTGGAACAGAAGGTATGCCACTCATCGTCAATATATGCTTCTGTAATTGATCCTTCTGGACGGGCCTTGTTACCCACTGTACGTTTCAACTTTCCAAGAAATCGTTCAATGGGATACATTCATCTATATTGAACTAGTCCTGCAAGCCGAGCCTCACGTGGCAAATGAACGGCTAGGTGAACCATCACGTCGAAGATTTATGGTGGGTAAATACTTTCTAGCTTACACAATATTATGGCAATTTCTCGTTCCATTCAATCCAAAGCTTCTACATTCAACGTCCTAGCACATAAGTCTTTAAAAAATGCACCCAACTCAGTCAAAGCCACCCGCACATCTCTGGTGAAGTACCCACAGATACCAATAGGCAAGATATGCTGTTAGAAAACATGACAATCATGATTTTTTAATCCAGTTATTTTCCAATCATTTGTTCTCACACACCTTGTTAGATTCGAGGCATAACCGTCTGGTAATTTTATCTTCATTAGCCACTCACAAAATGTAACCCTTTCATTCCTTGACAATGTATACCACACAATCGGCATGTAGATAGACGAACCATTTTCTTGCAATTGCATTTCCCGTCTTATTCCCAACCGCTTCAAATCCTTCATTGAGTTTATTGTATCCTTTGTTTTTCCTTCAATTGACATCAATGTTCCCAATACGGATTCTCATATATTTTTTTCAATATGCATAACATCAAGGCTATGCCGCAATTTTAACTTCGACCAGTACGGGAGTTCGAAAAATATACTCTTATTTGTCCAATTCAACTCATTCGTAGCTCGTTTTCTCTTTCGTTGTTTTTTACCAAATTCATTACATCCAACATCTATAAATTGTGTAAGTACATCTTTGCTAGACAAATATGGTGGAGGTTGACCCCATTCAACAGTTCCATCAAACATTCTAGAATTTCAACGCCATCTATGGTCACCAGGTAAAAATCGACGATGACCCATGAAACATAATTTCCTCCCGTACATAAGCCATTCAGATTTAGTATGTTTGTTACAAGTTAGACATGCCATTTTCCCCTTAGTACTCCAACCTGACAAATTTCTATAAGCGGAAAAATCATTTATTGTCCACAACACTACAGCATGCATCTTGAACGACTTGCCTGTTGACGAATCAAATGTGACAACCCCATTCTCCCACAAATCTTTCAATTCTGCAATCAATGGCTGTAAGTGTATGTCTATATCATTTCCCGGTGACCTCGGACCTGGGATGAACAAACTCATCATGAAATTTGGATCTTTCATACACTTCCACGGTGGTAGATTATACAGCATAAGTACAACTGGCCAAGTACTATGACTAGTACTCATGTTTCCAAACGGATTAAATCCATCTGTTGCCAACCCAAGTCTTACATTACGCGGTTTTTCAGCAAACCATGGGTGCTCCTGATCAAATTACTTTCACACTTGGGAGTCAGCAAGATGTGACAAAATATCATTGTTCCTTACTCTGTCTGATGAGTGCCATATCATGTCTAAAACCGTTGCGCGTGACATAAATAATCGTTGTAATCTAGGTATCAATGGAAAGTGGCGTACGACCTTTTGCGGAACATTTGCCTTGTCCGATGTCCATCTTGACTCGTGGCATATAGGACACTCGTTCAACTGCTCATTCTCTTGTCAAAATAATATACAGTCATTCTTATATGCATGTATTACGTTGTAATCAAATCCGAGTCCTCGTTTCAACTTTTTTGCTTCATAGAAGTTACGAGGTAAAGTATTGTCTGTCGGCAATGCCTCTTTAAACAGCTCAAGTAACATATTGACTGCCTTAATAGTATTATTAAATCTTAACTATTTGTATTTTAATTTAAAGATTTAGTAGTATTTTAATTTACAAACTTCATTTTATTAATTTAGAATTAAGTATTTAAGTATTATTAAATTTTAACTATTTGCATTTTAATTTAAAAATTTAATAGTATTTTAATTTAAATATTAATTTTATTAATTTAGAATTAACAATTTAAATGATATTAAATCCTAATTATTTGTTTTTTAATTTAAAGATTTAGTAGTACATATAATTTACAACTATCCGGAAATATTTATATTCTAAATGTAAATACATTGATGTAATGTTTACGTTCGAATGATTCTAACCTATGTTCGAACTTTCGAACGGTAATCCTAAACCGTTCGAACGTATTCATTCCAGTTTTCAGTCGTCTTCAACAATGCCGAAAACTCCATTAATCACAAACTCACAGCAACATAAACAACAATATCAAAGCATACAAATTTCTAACATTGCAAAATATTAAGTTCAAACCATGCATGAGAATATAAAAGGTATACCTGAATTTTTGGAGATGAAAAGGGAAGGAGATGGTGATATGCCGTGCGAAGAAGCTCCACTGCAAGTAGTAATCCGAGAATAATTGAGTGAGATGGAAATTTTTTTGAGTTTGGGGGCTAGTTTGAGGAAGAATACCTCTGGTACGCGAAGAGGGTAAACTTCGGGCGACACTAAGAGGGCGCGCAGGAGGAAAGCGACAATATTGTGAGGTTCTGTCGTGTTTTTACAGAAGATTTCATGTTTGAATGGTTATTTACTAACCGTTCAAACGTGAAAATATTTAGCGGGAGAAAATTCCCTCCTAGATTTTCACGTTCGAACGTATAAATAATATGTTCGAACGTTATTGAATTATTCCCGCTCAAAAATTATCCGTTCGAACTTTTATTTTTAACTGTTCGAACGGTATTGTAAATGTTTATTAATATTTTTTTTTCATTATACCTTTGAAAAGAAGAACAACATTAATATATATAGACATATTAGATGATACTATAGTTTAATTAGCGGGATATTTTCCCACCACTGTAATAATCCGTTTGAACTATAACAAATTACGTTCGAACGGTAGTCCTTCAGTCTTTAATTGGTGAGATGTTTTCCCACCATAGCAATAATCCGTTCGAATGTTATTTTATACGTTCGAACGCCAAATATGTGTTCGAACGGTTTACGAGTGCCGTTTGAACACATCACCTTTATGTTTAAATATAATTTTTTTCATCATTAAATGAAAAGTACTATAAGATCATATTTATTAGTTATATATACTATCATATATATAGTAATCTATACTAGAGTATACTATAAACATGTAAGATGATATCTATTAATAATATATACTATGATATATAGTAGTAATATATACTATAATATATATTATACTATACTAAATTAGTATACAGGAAAATATATTAGTAATGATTATGATATGATATATAATAATCTATACTATATATGATATATATCATATGATATATATTATCCTATATTAAAGTATAGTGAAAAATATTAGATCATATGTATTATTAATATTTCCGGAGAACATATATATAGCCTTAAATATACTAAGGTCACATAATAAATTATAAAGAAATTTATAAGATAATAGTATATTAGTAATCTATACTATATATATATATATGCTGTATAATATCATATATAACTTATATAGTAAAGTATAATGGAATATATAGTATGATATATATTAGTTAAGTATAAACTCATACCATATAGTTCTATATGATATCATATATATATATATATATATTACAACCTCATATATAACACTTTGATAGTAAAGTATTATGATATATTACTATTATACTATAAAAAAATACATATAAGTTATTATGTTTTCATTTAAAGTATTCAACTATCATAATATATATTATAATATATTGTAATATTACATATATATTACAGTATATATAATCTACTATAATAGTATATATTATATTAATTTATAGGATTATAAATATAATATACATTTAATATAATTTTTACTAAACTTAAAACAAATTACGTTCAAACGTGAAATATTCACGGTCGAACGGTTTTATATTACCGTTCGAACGTAAAATATTAGGTTTTATATTACCGTTTATTTAACGTTCGAACGGTTATGCACATATAAGTTATCGCGGGCAGAGATTTCTCTCACGCCGCTGTCCCCACCGTTTGAAAAAGCGAGAAAACATTTGAACGCACTACAATCGCCGTTGTCTGCCGCCTTAATCAGTACCTATGTCCAACACTCTTCCTCCCAAGTGAAGGTATGCATTTTCAAACTCATTTTACCGTTTATTTTATAATTTTATGGATTTATTCGTTTTTGTTTTTAAAAAATTAGTTTTTTTCGTCAATAGTCACCGTAGAACATCATAAATATACCGTAGGATGTTTAGAAATGAAGAATACTACGTATTTTGTCGAAGAAACCACGAAATCGATGCTATTTTAGGTGTTTTCATGGCCGCTGAGTTGACTCAGCCATGGCCGAGTTAGATCTGGTTTCTGTTTGAACGCGTTCGAACGATTTAACCCTTACGTTCGAACCATATATTATGCGTTCGAACGGTGTTCAGTTTCCGTTCGACCATATATTATATTCGTTCAAACGCTTTATATTAAATTCGAACTATTTTGTTTATATTAGATTATTAAATTGTTTTAATCGTTTTATTGAATTATTCTATCAATTAATTTATTAAAGTAGATAATTTTGTAAATCCTTTCTTCGTAATTAGATTTTATCACTAATGTTGAATATATATTTTATTTTTAAAATTTCAGGTTCATAATAATGTCTTATCGGGACCGTAAACGTGGTAGATCAGGAGAACCTTTTATCCAAACTCTTCGAGAACTGTTTTACTTGAGCGACAGGTAAAACTGTCTGATTTTGTAGCTCTTATATGGGAGAGTCATTCCCTCCCATCAATATTCAGTGATCGTGGTTGGGCACCAATCTTAGATCAGCGAGAAGAAGGAATGGAGCTCGTTTCCTTCATTGATATCGTTACTGAGTTCTATAAAGAGCTCGGTGCTGCCAGCCCAGACGATGGAGGGGCATACAGGATCTGTGTCCGAGAAGCTCCTATTATATTTTCAGCAGACGGACTCGCTGCATATCTGGGTATTCCTAGGCTTCTTGATGCCTATCCAAACCTGCCGCCTAGAGAGTTTGATCCTTCAGGTGATGCAGCTATGTCTCAGGACGAGGGACCAAATTACACAGATGAGATCGATACACTTGCTGATCATGAGGTCAGGGACTTGATTGTTGGTCCTAATGCTCCAGTGTACGATGGGACGAAGAGTATTAAGCAGACAGATTTATCTTTTTTCTTCAAGATTATGAATTTGATCATTGCCAACAATATTGACCCACGGCAGCACAAGACCAAGGTCGGCGTAGATCGAGCGAGATTTATGATACGGGTCGCTCGTGGCATCCCGATCGACCTCGTTGGTTATATATTTGAGAGGATCCGATCAGAGGCACGGTTCATTACGACAGATATACTGCCATTTGGGATCCTCATCACTCGTTTTTTGCTACATGCAGGGTCGTGTCCGAACTTGTCGAGTGTTTCCGATTTCCGGTGGCACCGATCAACAGCACCACCCTGTCACGGAGCACGGGACACTCGAGATTTCGTTTTCGTGGGGCTGTTCCTGACAGGGCTGAGATTCATAGAGATGCACAGTCGGGAGATACTAGAGTATCGGCTGGTGAGACATCTACACAGATTGAGCCATCACGCACATCTATTCGCGAGGAGATAGCTGACATATTGCGTGCTGAGCTCGGCGTACACACATTAGCAGTGATTGATGCAATGCATACTGCAGTGCATACTGCCATGTCTGAGTTGCGTACAGAGATTATGGCTGCTGTCTTTGGGTTACATACAGAGGTTAATGAGTTACGTACATCGATTAATGCCAATAATGCAACTCAGGTCACGCTCAGTACTCGACTGACACAAGTAGAGACACAATTAGCTGCAGTCGAGGATGTGTGTAGAGACCTCGCATGACAGTAGTTTCTATTTTTTATTTATATTTTCTTTTATTATAGTTATGAACAATATATATGGTGTTTTGATAATTTGCTTTATTTGTAAATTAAATATAAAATCTTTTCTAGAGTAATTATTGATTTATATTATGTGGTGTATGGATGATAATATTTATTTAACTAAAAAATCTTATTTAACATAAAAGAAATCATTAAAATATTTTTAAATTAACTACATAAAATTAATTAATGAATTTGTATATATGATATATATTTTTTATATTTTGAGTTTCGTATCGAAATTAATATTATACCTTCGAATGTATAAATGTGGTGCTTGAATATGTTCTAACTAAATATATTCCGTTCGAACAGTTTAGAAACCTTCCCGCCAGGATTTGCCACCAAATATTTTCCGTTCGAACGCAACAAATAATCGTTCGAACGTTTGTGAACTTTAACCGCCATAATAAATTAATTATCTGCCAAATTTTACTGTTTGAACGTGTTTTTTGATGTTCGAACGGAAAAAAATTTTTGAGACAATTTAATTCGTCAAAGAAAATTATGTTCGAACGGTTATTGTAACGTTCGAACGGTTTTGTAAAGTCATAATTTTTTGAGACGAAATTTAAATTTCGTCCCAAGAAATGACTTTTAGGGACGAAAATTTTTTCATCCCTAAATAATTTCGTCCCAAAATCTCAAATTTGTTGTAGTGTAAATGTTTTTTTTTTTTGCATTCAGGATTTTGTAAATATTCATGTTTACCTACTAGTATATGTTCTCTCCTTACTGAGTTATTGATAACTCAACCCTTATCTTCACAATATTTTTCAGCTAATTTGAATATTTTAGCTATGTAACAAGATTATAGAGCAATATGTGAGATGTTGATTTGAAACAATAATTTCTATATGACATTGAGAATTTGAAGGCGTAAATATATTATTGGAATGTGAGTTTAAGTGATAGGAAGGAAAATAAATCTTTGACTCTATCTGGGACCGGGGCGTTATAAGAGATGATCTTCCACAAGCTCTACGTGGCCTAGAATGCAGAAATTTTCTCGTTCGGCCTCGAGGCCGGGGAGACATGCGCGAGGAGCTCCTCATCGCATTCAAATTTAGCCATGTCCTCCCCCTTCAGGTTAATCCAAGCCTCGATTCCATTCCCTGACTTGGTGTCAAAAAAGGTGACCAGATTCATGAACGTCAACCTTGCAGAGCCAACCCACACCGGCTTCCCCCACCCAAAGTCAGCTTCATATATAGGAAACCTGCACAAGCTGGTGAAGCTGAATGATACCACCTCTCCTTTCGTTATTCTTGCGGCTCGCTCTTTGATGAAGTTCAAGTGCCCCTCATTCTCTCGAAGTTCCTTCACGAAATCCACGTTCACTTTCTTTATAGAGTCCCTAACTTGGTTAGCGATGCCATGACCCTCGCCAGGATGATCGGTATCCATAGACGGTACAGAGATCGCCACCCGACTTATGTTCCCGAAGTAGTTCTCTGGAAGTGGCGGGTCCATCCTGGTGCGTAGGTTAACAGCATGGAGAACGGTGTAGAGCTTACGCTGATCTTGACCCGATTTCCATTGAGTTGTAGCCATGAAACGGGTCCATATGAAAGCTGACAAGGCCTCGACGCGCGTTGGGCGCCTTGTATATTCATTGTTTTCAGTGTATTTGGCTCTAACTGCGGCTATTGCGGGCGCATCAAACACAAACCTCTTCCCCACAATGTTGTCCTTCACGATCCCCGTCGTCGGTTCAAAGCCCGTCAGAGCTTTTGGTGGGAAAAGCGTTGCGGAATCGAATCGAGGCCGGCTCACCATTATTTCACAGTTCTCTCCGCGGGTATTATTAATGGCAGCCCAACTGTTGAGAAACGTGACGAATGACAACGCGTCCGCAACTTTGTGGGACATGCCAAGACCGATAGCAATCCCACCGCAGTTGAACGAGGTGACTTGAACGACTGCAGCTAAATCCTTGACATCGTCGAGTTCTAGAGGTAGAAACTTGTTGAGCTCAGCTGGAACTGGGTCCTCCAGAAATTCATCAAGTTGGCAGTTGGCTTTGGCTTCAACATAGTGGATACCATCGTCGTTGCAATCAATACAGAGATTGTCCTTAACCCGTCCTGCTAGTGGGTAGAATCGGGTTAAGGTCTCGGACAAGGATTTCTTAAGCTGCAGTTTTTTGCGCAAGTTGGTCAGACTGTTATGGGCTTCCAGAATGGGGAAGAAGAGAACCAAAGGCATAAAGACTGGGGGTGCTATTTGATCGAGAAAGGAGAGCTGGTAATGACGGAGGTGGGGCGGAGTTGGAGAAGAGGGCTTGATGTTCTCCGCGGAGATAACTTGGATAAGTAAATTAGCCTTCATTTTCTAAATCGAGTGATGGTAGAAATTCTTCTGAACAGTCAAAAGACTTAAAAGAAGGAATCAAGGATTATATCCCAAAGCTGAAGCTGGCAATGTCGAATTAAAGGAATTAATCCAGTGTGTAGGGAAATTAGCCACCCGAGGCCGGAATTATATAGTGGTGTTGCCGAAAGAAAAGTCAAGAATGACTGCTAGCAAGCTAGTACTATATATCACACGTAAATGTGTGCAGGATGTTGGTTTCAACAGATGTATGTTCCAATTATTATTCGCAAATCTTGGATGCTTATTTATGTCAACACCTGTCGTTATATATATGCTGGAAGCCTTTCTCCCCACCATATATGTATGTATTACAAACGCATGTCTTAGATGCATTTTTTATTTCTTTGTTTTATTTCATGTATATTATTTAATTTATATGTTTTTATTGGGGAAGGTACTTGAGCTTCTATCATATATATATTAGTTGCGTCGCGCGGATGCAGTAGTACTAGCTAGTCCTAGCACGGGAGATTCTAATTGCATGCATGCTGCCGGCCAATTAAGAAGTTTTTGTTTCTTCGATCTTCATATATATATATATATATAGAACCTTTATATCGTTTCAAAGTGGTTATAATTAGAACTATGTATAACTACTTTAGTACTTTCTCGGTAGGAGCAGTACTCAAATACAGCATAATATTGTACCAATTAGACTAATACGTACTACGCCGACGCAATAAATATTAATAACTTAATCGAAGTGACGGCTGTGTCAAAAGCTAGCGTAATTAATTACACTTAATTCCAAGGCTCAAAATCGATCGATCATGTTCTGATCATCTGGCGATCGACGTTAGTTACTTGTTTTCTATTTTGAAATATTGAGTGCATGATATTTATAATTACGTACTAGCTAGTTAGTGTTCATCACTTAGATCAATAATTAAATTAGATTAACGTTGCAATTAAATATTACATATGTTCGTGCATGAGATCGATCGAGGAGTACTACTTATTAGTTGATCTATAAAATAATTAATACCATTTATACATTATCTTAATTTCATGCCAATATAAAAGAACTGTCATGTATTATATGGGTTAATATATATATGCTGGTGTCATGAATACAGCAATTATGCCAAATATGTTAATGTAGTTACTAATTAATTAATTTGGAGGTTGGTGATCAGGCTGATGACATGGTCTAGTTCTAGATCAGATCCTTGAAATTTGTTGAGTGTAATTAAATTTGGCATATATATATATATATATAGATCCACTTTGGAAATTACATGTAATTTACAACGTTGTCTCTCGATGATATGCATCTGGAAGATAGACTCGGTCATGAGTCAATCATCATATTGCACATATATATAACGAAACAAGCTGGCTAGCTAATTACTTCGACCCAAGCTTAAGAGATCATGTTCGTTCAAATATAGAAGCTGAATCGATCTAGCTAATTAATACTACAAATTCTGGGAAAGTGATCGACGAAAAAAATGTCAATCATGAATAGTACTTAATGATTGACGTGAATAGATGAGCTAGAATTCAACATTGAAAATAACAGTTCACAGCTTAAAAGTCTCAGCAAAAATATATATACCAAATTAATTAACGTTATTCTTACATACTTTATGAGAAAAATAAGTATTTGTAACGAATTATTTATGATAATAATAATTATTTACAAGAAAAATAGATTTATTTTAATAAAAAATAATTATTTTTATAAGAAATAATTGGTCACAAATAAATAATTTTTTTTGTAGTGACACGTTATATTCACAATATATATATATATGTAATATACATCGTAGTAGTACTGGAAAAACTTATATATACTGCATTCATGATGTTCAAACGACAAGTTGTACTAATAGTCGTGCCGCGTTATAGAAAAGTTCCAAGCTGGCTTTTAATTTCTTCATAAGACCATTTCTTTTTTTCAAACTTAGAGTTTTTGCGTGGAAAGTAATGTCGTGAGGCGCTCGCAGATAAGGGCGAGACGGGTGGCTTTCGGAAATAATATTAATCGCTGACTTTGGTGGTAGGACCGAAGAGATTAGCATTATTTAATGTGAAAACGGCGCGCAGTACTAGTTCCACCAATGTTGAATGGGATTTATTATCAAGATATTTGGACCAAAAGATATATTTCTTTTTGTTTTAATTTCTAGTGCTCGTATTACTCTTGCTCATACTTATGTAATCATTGCAAATTTTCACAAATTAATGACTTGATGTAATATGATAAATAATAAAGTATTAAATCTAATGTATTATATAAAACTATGTTAATATATAAATTTATTTTTATAAAATCTCTTTATATCTATAACATTTTTCTATGTACGTAAAAGTAGGAGGGGATCAAGTTTGGAACTAGTAATAAATTCAATTTCATTTAATGGTATATATCAATATTGTTCTTTACTTTTCTTTTTTCACAAAACATAATTGGTCTAATGAATTTCTTTTCGGGAGTCTCCATTTCCTCGTTTTAATATTAAGGCAATCTTGCTTATATGAAAATAAAAGGATTGGCATCCATCGATTACTAAAGCTGCCCAATCGAGGAGCTCCTCAAATCTGTCTTGCAGGCTATTCCTACTTATACTAAGGAGATATTTCTCCTACTTCTGTACATTACCAACAGATTGGACTAGTTATCAAGGAAATTTTGGTGGGGTTTCAATAAGAACCAGTCAAAGATTCATTGGATCAAATGGAATAAACTCAGTAAATCAAAGGATCAAGGTGGATTGGGGTTTAGGAACTTCAACAGGTTCAATCTTGCTCTTCTAGCAAAGCAAGGGTGGAAAATTCTGATAAGTCCTGAATCTCTGCCAGCTCTCATCCTAAAATAGAAATTTTTTCCACATGTTTCGATCGTAAATGCTAAAATGAGATTTAGGCCTTCTCTAGCTTGGAGGAGTATGCAAACTGGCCTAAACCTATTAAAATAAGGCCTATTATGGAGGATTGGTAATGGTTTAGAAGTGAAGATATGGGAGGATAGATGGCTGCCAAAACCTCATTTTCTAGCTCCTATCACTTGCAGAAATGGCACAGCAGAACTACAATCCAATCAAGATAGTGGGATCTCAAATGTTCAAGCTCATAATGATTCTTGGAAATCTTTGTGGAATCTACAGGTGCCAAATGGAGTAAGGATGTTCCTTTGGAGAGCATGTAATGAGGCTTTGCCCACTTTTAACAATCTGTTTAAGAGGAAAATTATAGATGATAACCTGTGTCCTATCTATCATCTACAGGAGGAATCTTCAAGGCATGTGTTGTGGAGTTGTGTGGCTGCTCAAGATGTTTGGTGTCAAGCAAGTATACCTTTACAGAAACTATCTCAGGAAGGTGCTTGTTTTAAGGCTATCTGGGAACAAATGTTAGCAAAATTGACATAACATGCTCTAGAAGAAATTAGTATGATCTTAAGACTCATATGGTCTAGGAGGAATGATTTCTTGCATGGAAAATAATTCAAACACCCTAATGCTATTATTCATAAAGCTTATGAAGACCTAAGATGTATTAAGGCCATTAAAACAAATGCTCCTGCTGCTACAGCTACTGCTTGTTCCCTTAGTGTTCAGAGTTGGAAAAAACCTCCAGAAGGAAGATACAAAATGAACTGGGATGCTTCTGTCAATGAATCTAGAAGCTTAATTGGAATGGGAGCTATACTTAGAGACTGCAATGGATTGGTCCTTGGTACACCTTGAGCTAGAAGGAATCTCAGACTCTCTCCACATACTATGGGAGGCATATGCTATGATGATGGCTGTCCTTTTCTATAAAAAGGCTGAGATTCAAGAGTTCATTCTTGAAGGTGATTCAATGCAGGTGGTCGAGAAGTTGCAGAAATCCTTGGAGGATTGGAGTCCAGGTGGATTAATCATAGAGGATACCAAAAATGTGTTACGGTCTTTTGCAATTTGGAGTGTTTGGCATACTAAAAGGGATGCTAATATGTCTGCTCACATGCTAGCGAATGATGCCCTTTAAAGTGAAACCGATTTTTATGATCTTGAGAGCATACCTGATCGTATTAAGCAAATAGTTTCCTTTGAATCTTTGTAATCATTTGCTTATGCAATAAAGATATCTTTATTTCAAAAAAAAAAAAAAAAAACTGGCCAATTCAGGTTGTCTCCACCAAGCCCCTCGTATCAGAAAACAAATAAAAAGATAATGTTTTGTAAGTGAGGCAAGGTAATAAAACGAAGAAAAAACATTTTTAATTAGCGGTAGGTGAATTGGCAGTGGACACGTTCAACATTTGCCTCCATATAGATAATGGTCAGTAGTTGAAAAAAGGGTTAGCCTGGTTTGGATGTTGAGATCAGACAAGAAGATAAGAAGAAAAATTTATGAATAATATTAAAATACCTTATGAATAGTAGTAAACTAACTTGAGTTAAGGTGCTTTATAGAGTTTTCGGAGTAGAGAGAGAACACTACAATAGATTTTAGCTTTTGTGACAGATGAAACCGTCACAAAAATTTTTTTGTGACAATTTGAGACCTTCACCATGACTGTCACCTAAAAGGCATCACATAATATTTTTTTGTGACGGTTTACTGTTCAATTGTCACAGTTTTTTTTTTTTTTTTTTTTTTTGTTATGGTTGGAAGTCTTCCGTGAGATGTAATGTTCGAACGTGATTTTTTTTGTGACAGTTAAAATCCATCATAGAAAGTAACATTTGTACGTATAAACCGACATTCAAACATTAACCCGACCGATTAACATTTGAACGTAAAAAATTTGAAATTCATTGTATTTGCTTCGCACAAATGATATTTACATTCGAATACTATCTCGAAGACGTTTGAATGTAGCATTCGGATGTTAAAGGAGAATATTTCGAATGTAAAAATTTTAACGTTCGAATGTTGGTTTGTTGTTCACACATCTATTCTAATCATTTGAACGTTTAGATCATTTGTGCGTTGAAACATGCAAACATAGTGTCTTACGTTCGAACGTTTTGTTGGAATTCGCTGGTATTTTGTTTGAACGTTGATTCGAATGTGTAGCCATGTTTGAACGTTTGTTCTTTACATGCGAACGTTATGATCAGAAATAGTAATTTCATAAAATTTAAAAGCATACAAATTATTTCATATTAAATAATGAATATAACAACTAATAATATCTTATCGAGTTGTAAACATATAAAATAAAAGTTTCTAATAATGATAATGATAATGACATTTTGATCATTTCTTCTTCTTTCCTCTCCCACCGCGATCCTGTTGAAGTGACATAACACGTTCCATCTGAACCATTATCTCCCTTTGTATTTGCTCCTGAACTTCAATGTGTATTCTCTCATTGCGGTCTATTTGTTGCACTTGCAAACGCATCTCTAAATCAGACTATCACGATAAGAGAGATTCCAACTCCTGCTATCTTGACTTCATCTACTCAATTTATTGGCGTGCTACACCTAAATCTTTAGAAAGATTGTTAACTTTCGAAGTCGAGGTCATGGAGGATGAACCGACACACTTGAAAGAACCTCCCAAACCTCTTAACAAACCAAATTTGGTCCCAAGCACTTGCGTGAATATGTCTATACCACCAAGAGAGGATTCCTCAGAGGTTGATTGGATCTTAATCATTTTTTCCTACAATTACAACAAAAACAGACAATAAGTAACATATTAAAAGAAATGAGGAATCAAACATAATATGAATTCACATTTTGCATAATTTATTCGTAGAGAATAACCTCACTTACATAATTATCTTTAGCGACATGATCAACCTACTCACTGTGCTCATCAGTGTGAGTAGTAACATAGACATGAATGAGGCAAAAATTTTCAAAATCATCACATTTCTAACAAAACCACATTAGTAATTTTAAAAACTAATGTCAGTACTTAAATAAAAAACTATGATAAAAATGAGTGAGAATTAATAGTTATTAATTACCATTTTATCGGCAAGATGTTGGAATGACCTTGAGCCGACGTGATGGTAGATTGTCTAAGCCATTTAATTATGTACATTGATAGAACTTAAGTGCTATGGGAGAAATTAACAATGTAAAATATAATATATGAAACCAATATATATGCAAATAACTTATAGGGAATAAATCTAGAATACCTGATAATTTAGACTTGCGAAAAGATCACAACAATTTCTCCAATCGTCTAACTTCATTTTTGAAAAGGGAACTGAACAACCTATTCTAACGCTCGAATTTCTTGATGTGGTCATGGCATCGTCCCTTGTGATGCCCAAATAATGTATTCATCAACTCATTCACAGTTCGCACATCCTTGCTACGACCAAAATTGAGGTCGAATTCATCCTAAGAAGTTAATTATGTCAAAAATATGAAATCAAAACATTTATAAAAAAATTTACGTTCGTATATAAACTCACCAGTATACGACTCCGAATGTGATCATTCACCTCATTTGGAACATCTTTCCATGATTGCACATAAAATGGGGTATAACCTCATACTAGTGTGTCGACATAGAAGGAAAGCAACGTTGCACAATCATCTACTCCTCCAGTGAAGTTATTAGGAATGTTGATCTTGATTTTTTCATGCCTTATATTTCTTTCTAGAGAAGGCCACGTGTTAAGTCACGTTTGCGACATGAAAACCATCAGCTAATATTTTTCAAATTATTAAATACAGTTTCCAAAGTATTGAAATGTAATTAATTATTAACAAAATTTTCTTACTGGTAGGTGTTGACTGGATGTCTGTCTCCTGTGTATTAACTTGTTTAGGAGCAAAATCCTTAGTTGAGGAGTCATGAACGGGATCAGGACTTGGGGGAGGAGGCACATTTATTCGTTGTGGTTTTGGTGTCATCCTTGAAAATGATTAATATTTTTTTTTTAAAATGGTAAAGAATATTTTATAAAAAATTTATTGTACTGTTACCTATGTAAATAAAATATTTAATAGTTTTATTCTTCATCTCCAAATGTTTCAAAATCGATTTCAATAACATCTTCGCCATCACCATCTTATTCTTCGTCTTCTTAATTGACTTCCTCTTCAGACTCATCTTTTTCTTCTTCTTCTTCTTCTTCACTTACTTCATGAATTGAATGATCATTTAATATGGATGGGTTGAGATATACGGGTGGGACGTCATCTCTTTATAAGGGGATTAGTTCAAGTGTACCGAGGTCAACAAATAAATTAATACCCTCTCCATCTTCTTGGTAGGCCTCTATAATCGGAGTGTCATCTTCATCTCCACTATGAACGTGATTCGCTGCCATTCCTGCATCATAGATATTCTGAGGCATAAATTTTTGTACGACTTGCCAAGTTATCTCCCCACTATCTTCATTGGCCCCTTTCATTGGATCAACCAAGTAATAGACTTGGGTAGCTTGACAAGCCAATACGAATGGATCATTTTCGTACAATTTACATGCAGTATTGACACTCGTAAAATCACTATCCCTATGTAGCGAAACTGGGCCACTGCCTATATCCCACCAATCACATGTAAAAACATATGTCACATTCCCGATAGAAACAGTAAAATAATGAATGAATTTATTCATTGTCATACCAAACGATATGAATCCGCGGGAATAAAATCTCTTGAACTCACAATCATTTTGAAAACTTACCCAAGAAAGTCAAACTCAAGTCAATGGATGGAGAATCTAGACCCGATGAGAACTCATTTTAAGAACCTAGATTATATTAAAATCTAGACCCGTTGAAGAACTCGTCTCAAGAACCCTGATTATAAAGGAGGAACGCCACAAATGTTGTGATTTACTTTTGATAAGTTCGAAAGTTCAATTAAGAACAAGAGGAGTAAAACTCAACTCACAATGAATAAATTCATCAAATTTCATAAACTTCTTAACATGAGGCAACAAAGAGTATTTAAACCTAAACCTAATTAAAACCCTAGCTAAAATAAAGCCCCTTTTACCAAAAATGCCCCTGGATGAACAATGCCGCGGCTACATTGTTGCTGCTACAGTAACGCTACAGTAACCCCTAGAAACCATAGTTCAATGAAATAATAACTTTCCCAACATGCCCTTGCATAGGCCCCCTTTAAGTCATTCCCATAATAAACTTAATTATTTTAAACTAATAAAATAAGTACTTTAAATGAATTAAACAAGTTGAAAGCCTTCAAGTGCCCAAAGCCTTTAAGTCATGTTGTTGCCCTCTTCTATAGCTTATCAAATGAATCAAAACTAGATCTTCATCCTTCAAGCCCATCTTGAATGCAGGGCTCTTGCTAGACTCGTTCCGAGTGGATTGCATCAATCCTTGCATGATCTTCTTGGCTCTTGACCTTGTAATTGGCCCATCTGTATGTTGCAAAGATCTTTAAGACTAAGCTTACCTTGGTTCCCATCATTCCTCCTCTTCTTAAAAGGATTAGACCTCTAATCTCCACCTGGATCAAAGGGAAAATGGTTAGTAACATTGCAAATAGTAGAAACAGAATACTTACCCGGAAGATCCATTAGATATGCATTTTCATTAATTTGTTCAAGAATTTGGAAAAGTCCATCCAAGCTACTCTTGTCATCAATAGGCAAAGGTGTTAAATCTAAATGAGTAAATTGATTAATTCTATAAACAATTTCAAAAGGTGAAAATTGAGAAGTACCATGAACACTCCAATTATTTGTAAACTCAATGAATGGCAAACAGTACTGCCACAAATGTTCATGAAATATATCTAAAACTTTCCTCACACCAAAATGACCACTCCAATTATATGCAAACTCAATGAAAAGTAAATTATACTCCCGCAAATGTTCATGCAACAAGTCAATGTATGACAAATGATACTCACACAAACGTTCATGCAACACTTCAATAAGTGGCAAATGATACTCCTACAAACATTCATGCAACACATCAATGAATAACAAATGACACTTCCACAAACGTTCATGCAACACGTCATTGAATGGTAAATGATACTCCTACAAACGTTCATGCAAAATATCAACGAATGAGAAATGATACTTCCACAAATGTTCATGCAACACGTCACTGAATGGCAAATGATATTCCCACAAACGTTCATACAACACAACAAAAGTCTTCCTTACACCAAGGTTACCCAACAAACCACCATGTCTATCACACACAAGCAACTTACGCATAAAACTAGTAGACATACAAAATCTATTCTCTCTAAACAAGTACCAATCTAGTTTATAGAACTTACCAAATGATGCTTTCTCACATGTTTCATAGCCACTAGCAAAGTCATCATCATTAGCATGCAATTCCTTATCATATTCAAGTCTCAACAATTTTGCATCTAAAATGAAGACAAGGACATACCTTCTTGCTAAAATATCAACCACAAAATTTTTCATACCTTGTGTGTATTTGAATACATGAGGAAATGTCTCAATAAATTGCACCCACTTGGCATGCACTCTATTCAAGTTACCTTGTCCCTTCAAGTGCATCAAGGACTCATGTTCTTCAATGAAAGGTCGGGTAGGTGTAACACCCCATATTTTAGTGTATTTTTACTGAAAGATTATTTTAATAATTCAAAAATTTATTCTTTGTTTTAAAATTATCGGATATTTTAAATGGTTTATTTTATGATCTTTAAATTGTGAAAATTAAATTGTTATGTTTTCTTAATATTTATTTATTGTTGTACATTTAAATTGTTATTCTTTTTAAATTAATTGATTGTGAGATTTAATTATTTTATTTTCATTGTATCATTATGTTCAAATTATTTTAATTGATTTGCTGTTTTAAAATCATATTCGTTTGATCATTTTTTGTGATCCAAGATGTGAGGACTGGACCTCAATTCTTTTCCTCCATTTTCTCTTTCCTCTCTTTTTTTTCTTTTCTTCTTTTCCTTTCTTTCTTTTTTCTTTCTTTCCCTGCTTCCCGCGCGCGGACGTCCCTCTCCCACTCTCTTCTAGTGCATTTTTCTCCTCCACCCAGCCCACCGCCGTGAGCAGCCCGTGACCGACATCGTCCTCCGCCACAAGTTCCCCTCCCACCGGCCATCATCCCCCACCAATCTCAGCCCCTAACTCGCTGTCGTTCCTTCCCACACACAACACCAAGCCGCGATGCTCTCTTCATTTCAGCGCAGTCGTGCGCCGCTCGTGCCCGACACTGTCCAGTCCATCAGCTCCCCCACCCCCCGGCGACCTTACCCCTTCAATCTCAGCCTCCCTTGTGCTGCCGTTAGCCACCACGAGCCCCTCAAAGCCGCGGCATTCCTTGTGCTGTTGCGCCGCCGTCGCGCCACCTCCGGCCACCATTTCTTCACCACATCATCCTCGACCTCCTAACAACCCAATGGACCCAACTCTAGTTCCGATCTGTCACCGGTGAAGCCTATCTATCTCCATTTCCGATTTGGACATCTTTGGCCTAAAACCACCCTTTGCGCCGCCACCCACGGTAAACCACCACCACTATTGGCTTCACTGACCTCTCTAAGCCCTACCCTATTAATTTCGGGTCTTAGTTTGTCCCCATTCAAAAGTGGGTATTTGAGACCCACGACCACAGTGTATTTTATACTATTACGTTGCTGTGTCGCCACCTTTTGCAGCTACATGATCCTTCAGAAATTATTATATAGCACTGTATGTATTTTTCTAAAGAACTATCATGATTTAAATATATTTTTGTACTAACTCATATTATTGTGATCTAGTTGGACATGCCGGACTGAGTCCGAGGAGTTCGGGGGTCAGATTGATTGTGGATGGAGTTGTGTATTTGGTTGGTATTGTGAAATGTTGGTTGTTGGTATGGTGTTGTTCATGTACATGGCATATTGCACGCATGATCATGTTTGTAAAGGATACTGGGTTTTCGTGTACATGCATTCATGTTCATGTGTTTCTGGAAAACTGAGTTTTCATGTATCAAAGGATTTTGGGTGCGTGTGTATCACGACCCCAAGCTGAGATGGGGTATTATCTCGGTGGAGCTCCTCTGGTCACTCGGGAGCGGAATATACTGAGTGACGTCCCCTGGATTGTCGCTGGGCGGCAACGGGATCGGACGACATAGTCTCGTGCTGACTCCGTGGCCCTTCTACTGGCGGGGGCTAGAGAATGCTTGGTCACGAACGCGCTGGGCACGGAACTGGGCATCGCTAGTTGCGTAGTGGGTGCTTAGCCACGAGCGCGCTGGGTGCGGAACTGAGCATCGCTATGAAGCCAGGACGTGCGGATGATCCCTAGGGGAGATCATGGTGCATTGGTTAATGGAATAATGGGTTGTTTCCTGGAGAAATAGGGTGTTGAATAAAAGGATTTTATATGATTCATTTTTTGGGAAAATGAGGTTTTATTAATTTGGGTCATTTTCTGGGAAAATGACGGAGTATTATTTTTGGGCCAAAATGAGATTTTGGTGTGTGTTGAAAATATCTATTTTCGAAAAAAATTGTATTTTTGGATCTAAGGCATATTTTATCATATGCATGCATGTTGGTCGCATTAATGTATTTTTTTCTCGTAGTTGTTTGGTATATACTTACCTGCGGTACCATTTTGTGGTAACGCAGATTTTGATGCGGAGGGGAATGAGGGTGAGCCTGAGGGGTCGGCTCCGCCCGAGGAGTGATTGAATCACTCGCATTCTGGTTTGGGACTTGTTAAATATTTATTTCGGATGACTGTATAATATTTAAACCTTTCTACTGATTGTTTAAATTGTATTAACAATTTTGGTACTTAGTTGTATTAATTATCCGCTACGTTGTTTTTATACACTGTTGCATGTACACACACTTGGCACTAATGTTGGGATGTGTGACCCTGTTGTCATCATCTCGGCATCTCGATTCTTGTGTCTCCTTACATGGGGGTCGTGGGTGCCACATGTGGTATCAAAGCAGTTCGACTCTAGGTAAAACCACATGTCCCATAGGTGGAGTACCAGAAAGTTTTAAAGTTGTGATTTGAAATTATTTGGTTTGAAGTATGTTATTTTAATGGTTTTAATTTATTTATGATTTTATATTCTGTTGGTTTTATTTATTTTATTGTATACTACTTGTTTGTTTATTTTATATTATTTGTTTTATTTTATGGCAGGTTATTTTATTTATTTATTTTTTAATTATTTTATTGTGCACTACTTCATTTGTTTTATTCATTTTATCTTATGATATTTTATTGTTGATTTTATTCATTTTGTTGTATATTATTTATTAATGAAATTTTATTTTATTTTGTTTTGTTCAGAGTTGAAAAGCGGGTTAAGAGTTGTTCTATGGCAGGAAGATGGTACGATTGTGAATGTCATTATTAGACTTGAACACTTAGTGTAGTAGGCATGAACTCTTGGCAACTGGTTTGTTTTAATATCGAGGCTTGAAGGGAACGACATGATCTGGGTGAACTCTTCGGAGTAGGAACTCAAGTCGCAACTGAGGAGGGAAATAGTTTTTAATCTCTTAGGTTAATTGAGGTCGTAGCCTTCGTAGAAATTATGTAGTGAGTTTATGGAGTAGGAGGTTGTAAGTTTAACGAATTCCAAGGTTAGATTTTTGAGAAGGTCACCTAAGGTTTGAGGCCTCAAGTTTTCAGGAAATAAGTTTATGGGATTTAAGGTGGTAGGTTCAACAAGCAATTGAGGGATTACTTAGATTATAAGTTTTCGATCATGTCGACCTTGATAAGCAATTTGGTAACATTTGGAGTTTTAGAATTTACAAGTTTTATAAGGTGAATGCTTTAGAATTAAGGTCATCGATCTACAAGATTTTGGAAAATGATTTTTATCTGGTTTAAGGTTTTAGAATTGCAGAGTTGAATGGCTGAATTAAAATGGGATTGATCAGAGTTGAGTTACTAAATATGAGAATTTTTCAGGAGGGAACTTTTTTGGAGATGGAAGGTAATGATCTAGTTTGTGTATTTTCTGAGGATTGAAGATGTTGATCTAGTTCAGAAAATGATTGTTTTTAACTCGAGGTTAGTGACAGGTTGAGGATTTAATCCATATCAATTTTAAGGAATAATAGATGGTGCGGACGTAGGAAATGATTCTTGTTGGTTTCGAGGATATAGGCCCAGATGGTGGAAATGGTAGTGACAGATCACTTGCACGTTTGGAGGATTATTGGTTCGGGCTAAGTGTGCATGAGATCGATGCGTAGTAGTGGTGAGTGTATGCATTTCGGAGAGTACAGGGGTCCTTGTCTCATTTTTGGCTTGGAAGAAGTGTCTTGGGTAGGTGTTGAAGATGAATAAATACAATAGTATTAAATTCAAGAGATTTTGGTTTGGAGTTTTTGGTGAGTCAATCAGAGTGTGTAGTCGAAACGGATTATTCAATGGAATGATGGTTGACAATAATTATTGTGATTAACTATAGGAATTAATTGTGACTTGAGGTTACCTAGGAATTTAAATTTTGAGGTTATACTTTCTTTGGAGATTGAGAATCCAGTTGGTTGAATTAAGGACATTGTTATTTAACTTGAAGAAAGATTGATGGGTCGTCATGTTTGGTATATGATAAGATCTTGGAAGTTGAAGCTTAGGCATTAACGATGAATAATATGATTAAGTATGTGAGTTAATCAAGCATTAGGATCCTTGGGTGATTTGCATTGGCTTTTGGTGGATTGATGATTTGAGCAATATGGCTGGCCTTGAGGTTTAATAGTGATGTGTTATTGAAGGAACTAGTCGTACTAATACTAGCTTATAGGCGAGTTATCAAATAGGTTTTGATAATGTTTTGGTGAAGTCAATGATGGTCCGTAATGAGTTTAGTCACCGCTAGAGTAGATGTTATTCTGAATGTCGATGATAAGCTTTTGGGTTTAGATTATTGGATAGAAGTTTATAGGTGCTCTTTTTGGTTGGTCGGGTTGGAATCGAATCTTTTTAAGGTATGTTCCTTATCGTAGATGAGACGGATATATTTTGGGTTGAGGTTGCTTATTTTCAATTTGGGATGCTGAGGTTGGTTTTCTATCTGTGATCATAGATGTATTTAGCGGAATATTGATTTTGATCAAGGCAGCAGGAGTTAATTGAGGAATATGAGTGATAACTCCTGGTGTTGGGAAAAAGAGTATTTTCTACCAAAAGGTGGTAAGAGTTTTCTAGTTAGTAGGTATGGAGCCACCTTGTACTCGATGGTGCTAGTTTTTATGAGGACATAAATTTTATACATGTGGCGAATTATCAGAGTGTGCAGCAGAAGCGTGATATTTGTGGTTGTAGTTAGAAGTTCGGATTTTGTGCTGATCTTGAGGAATTAGTGGTGACTTGAATTTTTAGAAGTTGTAGCATAGGAGCTGATTGAGGTTAGCATGAATTATTGTATGGAGCTATTGATCATTGGAATTTTCTGGATATAGTATTAAGGTTCTTGTGGAAAATAAGATTTTGGATAGCATAGTCACCTAGGAATACTGGTCGTGATGTGCTGCCAGGGTACTAATACGAGTATGTTGGATATCGCCATGTTTTTTTTTTAGAAATGTGCCACGTGCCGACAAGTTAAGACTGAGCATCAAAGACCTGCGTAGGCATCAATCTCTCCCTATTCTAGAGTGGAAGTGGGATGATATTTCTATGGATTTTGTTGTGGATTTGCCGAGGACTCCTAGTGGAAAGAACTCAGTTTGGGTGATTGTTGATCGGTTGACCAAAAGTGCCCATTTCCTGCCTATTAATAATACCGACTCTTTGGGTAAGATGACTCAGTTATATGTTAAGGAGATAGTGCGTTTGCATGGAGTACCCAAGAGTATCGTGTCAGATCGGGACTCGCGGTTCATGTCCTATTTTTGGAAGAGTTTGCAGGCAGCTTTAGGCACTAAGTTTAAGTTTAGTACTGCATATCACCCTCAGACGGACGGCCAATCAGAGCGTACTATCCAGACTCTTGAGGATATATTGCAAGCTTGTGTCATGGAATTTCAGGGGAGTTGGGAGAATCTCCTGCCGCTAATTGAGTTTGCTTATAATAATAGTTTTCATTCCTCCATTCAGATGGCCCCGTATGAAGCTTTGAATGGGAGGAAGTGTAGATCACCGTTGTGTTGGGACGAAGTGGGTGAGAATAAATTGATTGGGCCTGAGATAATTCAAGAAATGAAGGACAAGTTCAATTTATAAGGACTAAAATGGCGGAAGCCCAAAGTCGCCAAAAGAGTTATGCAGATACAAGGAGAATAGACTTATCATTTGAGATAGGTGATTGGGTTTACCTTAAAGTCTCTCCGATGAAGGGAGTTAAGCGATTTGGCAAGAAGGAAGAGCTTAGTCCGAGGTACGTTGGCCATTTCCAGATTATAGAGAAAGTTGGGCTAGTTGCTTATAGAGTTGCCCTGCCGTATTATTTTGGGGATGTCCATGATGTGTTCCATGTGTCGTCTTTGAAGAAGAGTTGTGGACAGCTAGAGCTGCGTTTTGTCGACCTTGAACGCATTGAACTTCGGCCTAATCTTTCTTTTGAAGTTGCCCCGACGCAGATTGTGGATGGGAAAGAGCAAAGGTTAAGGTCTAAGACAATACCTTTGGTGAAGGTGTCATGGGGCGATCCGTTGGCTCAAGATTTCTCTTGGGAGAGAGAAGCTGACATGAGAGAGCAATACCCGTATTTGTTCGATTGATTATGGCGGTATGTTCTTAAGTTTGCTCCTAGTTGAATCTTATTCCTGTCTTAGCCTTAATGTTTGACCTTTCTAATTTCGAGGACGAAATTTTTTTAAGGGGGGAGGATGTAATACCCCGTATTTTAGTGTATTTTTACTGAAGGATTATCTTAATAATTTAAAAATTTATTCTCTTGATTTAAAATTATCGGATATTTTAAATGGTTTATTTTATGATCTTTAAATTGTGAAAATTAAATTGTTATGTTTTCTTAATATTTATTTATTGTTGTACATTTAAATTGTTCTTCTTTTTAAATTAATTGATTGTGAGATTTAATTATTTTATTTTCATTGTATCATTACGTTTAAATTATTTTAATTAATTTTCTGTTTTAAAATCATCTTCGTTGGATCATTTTTTGTGACCCAAGATGTGAGGACTGGACCTCATTTCTTTTCCTCCATTTTCTCTTTCCTCTCGTTTTTTTCTTTTTTTCTTTTCCTTTCTTTCTTTTTTCTTTCTTCCCCTGCTTCCCGCGCGTGGACGTCCCTCTCCCTCTCTCTTCTCGTGCGTGTTTCTCCTCCACCCAGCCCACCGCCGTGAGCCGCCCGTGACCGACACTGCCCACCGCCACAAGTTACCCTCCCGTCAGCCATCATCCCCCACCAATCTCAGCCCCTAACTTGCTGCCATTCCTTCCCACGCACAACACCAAGCCGCGGCGCTCTCTTCATTTCAGCGTCTTCGTGCGCCGCTCATGCCCGGCACCGTCCAGCCCACCAGCTCCCCCACCCTCCGGCAACCTTACCCTTCAATCTCAGCCTCCCTTGCGCCGCTGTTAGCCACCACAAGCCCCTCAAAGCCGCGGCATTCCTTGCGCCGTTGCGCCGCCGTCGCGCCACCTCCGGCCACCATTTCTCTACCACTTCATCCACGACCTCCTAGCAACCCAATGGACCCAACCCCAGTTCTGATCCATCACCGATAAAGCCTATCTATCTCCATTTCCGATTTGGACATCTTTGGCCTAAAACCACCCTTTGCGCCGCCACCCACGGCAAACCACCACCACTATTGGCTTCACCGACCTCTCTAAGCCCTACCCTATCAATTTCGGGTCTTAGTTTGAGACCCACGGCCACAGTGTATTTTACACTGTTACGTTGCTGTGTCGCCACCTTTTGCAGCTCCATGATCATTCAGAAATTATTATATAGCACTGTAAGTACTTTTCCAAAGAACTATCGTGATTTAAATATATTTTTGTACTAACTCATATTATTGTGATCTTGGTTGGACATGCCGGACTGAGTCCGAGGAGTTCGGAGGTCGGATTGATTGTGGATGGAGTTGTGTATTGGTTGGTATTGTGAAATGTTGGTTGTTGGTATGGTGTTGTTCATGTACATGGCATATTGCACGCATGATGATGTTTGTAAAGAAAACTGGATTTTCGTGTACATGCATTCATGTTCATGTGTTTCATGAAAACTGGATTTTCATGTGTTAAAGGATTTTGGGTGCGTGTGTATCACAACCCCAAGCCGAGATGGGGTATTATCTCGGTGGAGCTCCTCTGGTCACTCGGGAGCGGAATATACTGAGTGACGTCCCCTGGGTTGTCGCTGGGCGACAACAGGATCGGACGAGATGGTCTCGTGCAGACTCCGTGGCCCTTCTGCTGGCGGGGGCTAGGGGATGCTTGGCCACGAACGCGCTGGGCGCGGAACTGGGCATCGCTCGTTGCGTAGTGGGTGCTTAGCCACGAACGAGCTGGGCGCGGAACTGAGCATCGCTATGAAGCCAGGACGTGCGGATGATCCCTAGGGGAGATCATGGTGCATTGGTTAATGGAATAATGGGCTGTTTTCTGGGAAAATAGCATGTGTTGAATAAAATGATTTTATGTGATTCATTTTCTGGGAAAATGAGGTTTTATTGATTTGGGTCATTTTCTGGGAAAATGACGGAGTATTATTTTGGGCCAAAATGAGATTTTGGCGTGTGTTGAAAATATCTATTTTCGGAAAAAAATTGTATTTTTGGATCTAAGGCATATTTCATCATATGCATGCATGTTGGTCGCATTAATGTATTTTTATCTCGTAGTTGTTTGGTCTATACTTACCTGCGATACCATTTTGTGGTAACGCAGATTTTGATGCAGAGGGGGATGAGGGTGAGCCTGAGGAGTCGGCTCCGCCCGAGGAGTGATTGGATCACTCTCATTCTGGTTTGGGACTTGTTAAATATTTATTTCGGATGACTGTATAATATTTAAACCTTTCTACTGATTGTTTAAATTGTATTAACAATTCTGGTACTTAGTTGTATTAATTATCCGTTGCGTTGTTTTTGTACACTGTTGCATGTACACACACTTGGCACTAACGTTGGGATGTGTGACCCTGTTATCATCATCCCGGCGTCTCGATTCCCGTGTCTCCTTACATGGGAGTCGTGGGCGCCACAGTAGGAATTGTCACACTAGGCACAAAATCAATGTAGTGCTCTATCTCTCTAATAGGTGACAATCCACTAAACACACCACTAGGAATTATGGCCTCATATCCCTGCAACAAAGAAACGACAACACTAGGTAAAGTGTCGTTAAATTTATTAGGATAAAAGCTTGCATTAACAAAAAAACTCACTTTTGTCTTTCTGTTTCTGTCTGCAATCTCTCTTTCTTTTTCCTCTCGTGGTTCTACTCTTTTTTCTTGACTCTCAGCCACCTCTCTATTTTCTTTTTCACTCTCTCTCTCTCTCTTGATGTTTCGGCCTCATTCTCTTTTTTCCCCTTACTCTCTTTTTCCTTTCCACTCTCTTTTTTTCTTTCACTCTCCTCTTTTTTTGAACTCTTGGCCTCACAATTGTTTTTCAACTCATTCTCTCTTTTTCTTAAGGTTACAGCCTCACCCTTATCTTTTTCCTTAGGTGGTTCGGTCTTCCACTTTGTTACAGCTTAATCATTTTTGTCCCACTTTGGTTTTCAAGGAGTACTAGAAACCAAAGTATACTTTGATGTACCATTTCTTTTCAACTGCCTCTCCACCTGCATAGCCATATGTACATGTCCTCTACCCCCACATAATATTGCAAATCAACTATATTGGCTATCTCCCTATTCAACCCACTCAAAAATCTAGCTATCGTGGCCTCCCAATCCTCCACTACATTAGCCCGAATCATAGCCACCTCCATCTCCTTCTAGTAATCATTTACACTCCTAGACCCCTGTATAAGATTTTGTAGTTTTTGGTAGACCACTCTATAGTAGTGGCTAGGTACAAATCTCCCCCTCATGATAGCTTTCAACTCTCTCCAAGTTTCTACAGGCCTCTGAAGATTCCTCCTCCTATTGGTTACTAATTGGTCCCACCAAATACTAGCGTAATCTGTGAACATAATTACCGCCAACTTCACCTTCTTCTCCTCCAAGTAATTATGACAATCAAACACCAACTCTATTCTTTTCTCCCACTCTAAATAAACTTCAGGGTCAGTTCTATATTGGAAGGATGGTATTTTCATTTTGATACTCCCAAGGTTCTTATCTACTTCATCTCGACCCCCTAGCTTTGCCCTAAGTCCTCTTCCACGCCTAACTCCTCTATGTCTACCCAATCCAACGTAAGATGCTAGGTCTTCCTCATCCTCACCATACTCTCCATTCTCAATACTAGGCTCACGTCGCCGCTTATCTCTCCCGCCTTGCAGATTTCTAATCACTGCTTCTTGATGATCCATACTATCCCTCACTTCACCCAACACCAAGTTCAACCGCTCAAACTGTTGTTGCATGGCTTGTAACACAATGGATGAGTTATCTACCATCACCTTTGGTGAAGAGCCACTCCGGTGAGACATTGTAAAGTGCTGCATGAAAGAATGTTAGTTGAAAACCTCACACACTCCCTTACGTGTTTACACTCGAATAATGGCACTCCACTCGTATTTCACTCTTAATTGGCTTTTTTCTGATAATAATCTCACACTCTCTTACCTTTTACCTCAGTAGTTTTCTCGCTCAAGTTCTATAGAACTACTTGAACTAAATCAAGACAATACAACCTTGTATTATTCCAACCAGTAATATAGATCTAAGAAACAAGAAACAAGGAATAAAGAAGGAATAAAATGACACGAGACTCCGAGAATTTATACGAGGAAAAGAGTAATTATAAAAAATGATACCAACTAGAAAGATGTATTCAGCCCATTTGATAATAAAATTCAATCAATATGCTACCTTTTCTTATCTTCTTCTTCCTTTTATTTTATATTATTTTATTTTTT
The DNA here is from genome assembly GCF_004785595.1 of Juglans microcarpa x Juglans regia. NCBI lineage: Eukaryota > Viridiplantae > Streptophyta > Magnoliopsida > Fagales > Juglandaceae > Juglans > Juglans microcarpa x Juglans regia. The sequence goes on from NC_054598.1 coordinate 22,520,763, forward strand.
CGAATTTTATTTTATTTATTCTTCTTTTCTTTTCTTTTCCTTTGCTTTATTTTCTTTTCTTTTCCTTTTTCTTCTCTAATTCAATCACAAACAGCAAAAATACTTAATTGTGAAAATCAAACAATTGAATTCAAGCACACATGAATTGACATCGAAATAGAAGAGAATCAATGAAACAACACTCCAAACAATTGACAAACTTAGAGATGCATTACACCCTAGAATTTGGAAACCCTAGGTGATGCAAATTTCAGCCAAACCCAAAACCCTAAGAATTTAGGCAGCCTACTTTTTGTTTCTGCAATTTTTTTTTTTTTTTGGGAACCCTAGAACAATGTGGCCCTAGAATTAAATTTAAGGATGCAAGAAATTAAAAGATAGAATCAGACCTGATTGGAAAGCTTGCTCTGAGTACCAAATGATATGAACCCGCGTGAATGAAATCTCTTGAACCCATAATCAATTTGAAAACTCACCCAAGAAAGCCAAACTCAAGTCAATGGATGGAGAATCTAGACCCGATGGGAACTCGTTTCAAGAAGCTAGATTATATTAAAATCTAGACCCGTTGAAGAACCCGTTTCAAGAACCCAGATTATAAAGGAGAAATGCCACAAAAGTTGTGATTTACCTTTGATAAGTTCAAAAGTTCAATTAAGAACAAGAGGAGTAAAACTCAATTCACAATGAATAATTTCATCAAATTTCATAAACTTCTTAACATGAGGCAACAAAGAGTATTTAAACCTAAACCTAATTAAAACTCTAGCTAAAATAAATCCCCTTTTACCGAAAATGCCCCTGGATGAACAGTGCCGCGGCTACAGTGTCGTGGCTACAGTAACCCTTAGAAACCCTAGTTCAATGAAATAATAACTTTCTCAACATGCCCTTGCATAGGCTCCCTTTAAGTCCTTCCCATAATAAACTCAATTATTCTAAACTAATAAAATAAGTACTTTAAATGAATTAAACAAGTTGAAAGCCTTCAAGTGCCCAAAGCCTTTAAGTCATGTTGTTGCCCTCTTCTATAGCTTATCAAATGAATCAAAACTAGGTCTTCATCCTTCAAGCCCATCTTGAATGTTGGGCTCTTGCTTGACTCGTTTTCGAGTGGATTGCATCAATCATTGCATTGCCTTCTTGATCTTCTTGGATCTTGACCTTGTAATTGGCCCATCTATAAGTTGCAAAGGATCTTTAAGACTAGGCCCACATTGGTTCCCATCACATTCCCACCCAAGTATTTTAATCCGATAATGTCTCGTATGACATCATAATAGTCAAAATCATCTGTTCCATGACTTCCCTTGACCAACACACCACATTTTTTAGTCTTTCGATTATGTTCACGATCCATAGTATGGAATCTATAGTCTCGAACCGTGCATGCAGTATATCGAAGTCCTCTATGTGAGGGACCACGGGCCAATGCATGCAATTCAAAAGAAAGTGATGTGGGATCATTAGCACGTTGTTCCAAAATCTAACAATTGAAATGGTAACAAAATTATCCAAAGTAAACTAGAATTAATATGGTTCAAAGTGATTTTAAGTCATGGGACATTTAAAATGCATACGTGTTGTTCAAACCATCTGGAAAATTCTTCTTCGTGTCTCGCCTCTATTTTCTCTTCGCCTTCTGTCTTAAGTTTGTCCATGTGCTCACTGTATGGAAGTACAAAAGAATAGAATATTTGAACACAGGAGTTATATAGTAATTTTTTTAATTAGAATTATTCTAAGTATGCAGCAATATACCTGAGATAGTCATCAATCTCCTGACAATTATTCAACACGTACCACCGACCTTTTCCTAACTCTCCGCCAATTAAATCGTATCTCGTTTGTGCACTCAAGGGCCGTATATTCTGAGAAAACACTAATAGCTCAAGAGGGGCAGAAGCACCAAGATCAGCATTCTGCTCTTAGGATTAAATCGTGTCTCAACACCACATAGATATAGAAAGCAAAATGTCAATCATTCATCGTGTATATAAGCCTTTGCTATTGAACCCTCAGCTCAGGCTTTGTTTCCAAAATTGCACTTCAATCTACCTAAATATCTTTCAACTTAATACATCCGACGAAACTGTACCGGGCCACCTAATAGTACCTCCCAAGGTAAATGTATTGTTAAATGGATCATTACATCAAAAAATGAAGGTGTAAAGATCTGCTCAAATTTATACAATATAGTAGCAATGTCTTCTTCCATTTTTCATAACATATCTCGATTTACTACCCGATAGCACAAATCATTGAAAAAATGCAAGTTCGGCTATGATGACACGTACATTAGAAGTAAGCTTCGAACGAATTCCCACTGGTAACAATTTCTGCAAAAATACGTGACAATCATGGCTTTTCAGTCCTCTTATTTTCCAGTCATCAGAGCTCACGCATCTACTGAGATTGCACACATAACCATCTAACAATTTCACACCTTGCAACTATTTACAAAAATCTATCCTCTCATCCCTTGTCATCGTAAAGCATGCATACGATATAACCACCCTGTGGCCTTCCAGTCGTAAATGCAGATTATGTTTAATTCTCATTCTCTCAAGATATTTTCTCGTCTTAATAGTATCTTTTGTATTTTAGTTAATGCTCATCAATGTCCCTAGAATATTATCACAAATATTCTTCTTTATGTGCATTACATCCAAATTATGTCGCAATTGATGTCCAATAGGGCAAGTCAAAGAAAATATTACGCTTTGTCCAATTCAATTCTATAGTGCCTCGTTTTCTCATGTTCTTTCCTCGACCTTTGCCAAAATTGTGCGCTCTATCTTCCATTAATTGTTCGACTATCTCGTCCCTAGTCAACTCCTTCGGTGCAGTTCTATCTTCAACTCTCCCATCAAATTTAGTGCCTTCCCTTCATCATGCATGATTTGCTAACAAATACCGTCGATGGCCCATGAAGCACATCTTCTACGAATATTTTAACCACTCACTTACAGTTTCTTTATTAGACGTGGGATGCACTAATTTCCCTTTAGTACTCCAACCGAAAAGATTCTCATATGCTGAAAAATCATTTATCGTCCACATTACTACAGCATGCATCCGAAAAGATGTCGACGTATATGCATCAAAAGTTCTGACTCATGTTTCCCATTGATCTTTCAACTCTTCAATTAAAGGATGCATGAATACGTCAATATCATTCATGTGCATACGATACATAGTCTTTTCCTAGTCTATTGCCAAGATGCATCTAACTTTTATGCATTTATAAAAAACCTATCGACTATATAACAATAGTGGTCTATATATTTATATATTATTATTTTATAATATGTTAGTACATAACTTAAATTTTTAATTACACTTTCTTAATATATTAACAACACTAGACTAGTATATATACAAGTATACTATGTACTAGTATAATATATATACTACTACATAATGCTATTAGTATAACATATATTAATAGCTTATGATATGTTAGTACAAAACTTTAGTTATTAGTTACACTTTATTAATATATTAACAACACTAGACTAGTATATATAGTATATATACTATACTAATGCACTATATACTAATATAACATATATACTAGTATATAATGTTATTAGTATAGCATATATTATTAACTTATAATATGTTTGTACATAATATTAGTTGTTAATTACACTTTATTAATATATTAACAACACTATACTAGTATATATACTATATTATTGCACTAATGTACTAGTATAACATATACACTAGGATAGCATATTAAGTATATTACATATAATATAGTAATAATATTCTTGATCGATAATCACATATTCACACTATATAACAACTAGATTATCAATATTATTATTATTAGATTATATAATATATAACAACTATTATATATTATATTATAAATAATGTATTATTTAGTATAAATTATAAAAAAATTTATTCTAGAGACTTTCGAACGTACCAATATAACATCCACATGTCTCGGGCATTAAGTGACAAACGTTCGCACGTGAAAATAGAAACATTCGGATGTCTTTCTCACTCATCCCGTGACGCTTGCACAATAACACTTCAACGTTCAAACGTTACATGTATAAAAGCTTTTGTCTGAATGCAAAACGTTATAACGTGCGAATTCTCTTAATATAATCTTGTCGCCTTCAATGCATACCACCGCCAAATCCGTCGCAGCCGCTGTCAAACTCCACCACAAATGTCACAAAAGAGGTAGACATCCCTCTTTAACCTTTGGGTAGATTTTTTTGTATTTAATGGAGGTTTCAGGAATTCTTGAAACTCATTGGTGGCTAAAACTTCATCTTGATTTTCTGGCCACCACGGGTTGCCAATGGCCAAACGGCCACCACAGAAATATTTCTTGAAGTTTATACTTCATTTTTACGGTGGTTTTTTGCCACTTTCATTGTGTTTGAGGTGTTAGGGAATGGCTGAGTCGACTCAGCTATTTTTGTCTCGTAATGTTCGAACATTAGTTTCTCACGTTCAAACGTTATACCTTTTAAATGAGGAAGAGGACATAAACATTTGCACATTAATAAAATAATGTGTGAATTTTCCACAGTACATGCCAATGTATTGAGAGTGCATGCGAATGTATATTTTACATTCAAACATATGTTTGTAAAGTTTGCACGTATGATCCTTCATATTATTGAATAGGACATATATGCGAACGTTATTTAGGTTTCGTTCGAATGTAAAATCTTTTAGTTGCCAGAAAGGTCATAAACGTTCGAACTAATAGTTATGTATGTTGAAACGTATTATTAAATATGTTCAAGAGTTTCCTCACGTGCAAACGTATTTGTTTTGTACGTTTGAATGTAATATTTTTCTGTTTATTTTATTAATACCGTGCGAACGTATATTTTGTTTAATTAGAACATGTGTTTTAACAATCACATTCGAACGTAACTCATCGTACGCGCTTATAAGCTTAACATCTGAACATGATAACTTACGTTCGAATGTGTTCACAAAATAATTTAGATTACACTAATGCATCATAGTACTAATATTGCTCAATCTTTCTTCTTTTTTTTTAGGATATGACTCATCTTTTGACAACTAGGAAAACAGGGAGGGAAGGAACAAACTAGGACACATCTTGAATCGGGACACGAATAGTGATGCTCGAACTAGAATTCATGATCAATGAGTTCCACGAACTCATATGAAGCAAAAGAGCTTTCGAGACATGTTATGAGAGGCTGGATGAGTATCTGCACATTGAAGGGTAGCATATACCCCTTAATAGTTCGTGAGTTTTAAATGGGGATGTGCTCCATGCCTTAGGATGCATACTCTCCACCTTGACAGTACGCGGTATTCAGTTTGAGGTCTCGACGGATGTCGTCGCTGAGCTTCTAGGGATCCATGACGTTGCTGAGATATCAACTGCAGGAGATCCTCACCATAGGGATGGATCCTAAGTAGATGCCGATGTAGGCACTTCTACATCATCTACTAGCCCAGTTGCCTGGCCAGAAGTTGAGGATACTGATGAAGAGGATGACGACTGAGATGAGGATTTCTACATTCTCACTGGGAGAGATCGAGAGCAGATCTAAAGGAAGAACTCCTTCAACCAGGTATAGTTCCTTATAAGAGTGGCATGTGGAGAGCCCATCGACTTGCCACATCTTGACGAACAACCTCCCATATAGAGTCCTCATTACCAAACTATTATTGGCCATGAGGGTACAACCCTACGTGGAGGAGTGGATGACAGAGCAGATGAGCCCCATCGACAAGACCACACACCGTCGAAGCATTGGACAGGGGAGGGGGCTTGCTCAACGTTAGCCTTACCCTGTACCAGATCTTGTTCCTCCATCCCGATCTGGGAGCTGTGTTGCTCCCAATATTGCAAGTACTAGTTAGATACCGACGGGTACATCTACAGGAGATGTGCGGCCTACTTGGGTTGATGCGATGGTCACAGATATTACTACGCATATCGACCAAAAGATCGCATTAGTAGAACAAAATGTCACTGATTTTCTCATCGATGTTATCCATCGGACCAATATCCTAAATGCAAAAGGTCAACACATTGATTGAAGATTTTAATAAATATGTAAACAACTCCTACCGAGTATTTTTCATTTTTACCGTGTTGTTTACAAAATTTTATTATATTTTATACTTTACTTTTATCATATGTAATGAACAATATTATTTAATATATCTATTATTTTTGAATTTCTATTCTCAATATTTTATAATGTTAGCTTATCCAATTTTAATATTAAATCACTGCACTTCAATTCTCAATCTTTTTTAATTTAAAAGATTCAACTTTATTATTAAATCAATTAACGTTCACCCGTGAATCACTAATGCTCGAAAATTGGTGCCAAAAATTCCCATGTTCGCACGTAAATAGCCTCCACGTTCAAATGTCTTGGGAATGTTCTAACATGAATATGTATACGTTCGAACGTAATGCAATTTCTCAGTTGCATTAAATGCCAGTTTCCATAAATCGTCACATAAATTATTTTTTTGTGACAGTTTGGACACTGTTACTATTTCCAAACCATCACAAAAACTAATTTTTATTGTAGTGGAAAAAGTTGAATAAAAATATGATAAAATTAAAATATTGGTAGAATATAGTTTTTTAATTAATATTATTTTTGTTTTCGAATTTACAAATATATGTTGAATTCTTTTTTGCATTTTGTTTGAAAAAGTTGTAATGATTAGGTAATAATTAGATGAAAATGTTAAAAATTTGAAATTAAAAAGTGTGTTTGAGTGGTATTTAGATATTGGAATGAGATTAAATAAAATAAGATAAGATTAGATGAGATAAAGCGAACACAACATTCAGACGGCAGGGCCTTAATATCCGTGGAGTACTGCCTGCTGTGCGAAAGGATTTTGGATTGAAGGAGCGCGGAAGCCTTTAAAACAAAATGAGATTTCTTCTAAAATCCGTTTTGTATACAGGAAACTTGTATAATTAAGCTGGTGAAGGTCAATGCAAGTGCAACAACTCATAATTGTACACTTTAAAATTACGTTTCTGAAACTTGATTTAATTCAAGAACACGAGTCAATTGAACATTGATATATACATATATATATATATATATATATATATATCATTATTAGTAGTTATCTGGTCCTACATTACTTTCATATATATCTATATATATTAAGTAGGGAGCATGATCTGCATTACTTTCATTATTAGTAGTTATCTGTGTAGATTTTAAAGCAAACTTTTTTGACCCGTTTTGGTTATTGATCACATGACTTGACCTGCTAAGTAGCGTTTTTTATATGTTGTATTAAATCTAATTTATATGGTCGCCACACTGTACCCAAGGATGTCAACAACAACATCCGGGCAAACAACTACACCTTCAAATCTAAAGAGTGTGCCGACGGGTGAAGCGAGATCGAGCAAGGGTGGGGCGGAGGGTCATAAAGAATAAGATGAAGCTGATGAGGCTTTAGTTGTTTCAATTCCAAACATCATCATAGTAATATTCATTCTGAATAAGCTAGTGATAATACATCACTTGATCTTTTTGATTATATCGGAAACAAAATCCTCACGTCAATAATGATGTAATACTTAGGAGTGGTAAATTGTGTTAACAGGCCGTGTTCATATCGTGTATATTATACTATATGGACTAACCAGAACACGATCTGTTAAGCTTAACGGGTCAGATTTCTAAACTCTAATATGACCCATTAAAATAATAGGTTGACATGACATGACCCTTTTTGACTTGTTATGAATTAATTAAAAATATTTCGACATGGCAAGACACGACCCGTTTCGACCCGTGTCAACCTGTTTATGCAAATGGGTTAAATTGACCTAAATAATCCATTTAATCTAATTAACATAACTTCACGCAAAAGTTAAAATTACAATATCTCAAAAAAATATAAAACTAACTACACAAGTCCAAAATTACAACTTAAACAATAAAAATACCAAAATTATAATCTAAAGGAAGTGTGGTAGGTGGTTGTAAGAACTGACTCAACTTAGAACTAAGAGAGAGTGAGGGTCTGGGAGAGAGTTAGGAAATACGAAATAAGGTTAGGATATTTTTTATTTTAGATTAAAAAGGATATAATTATAATTTTGAGTAAAAAATTTAACGGATCTAAGCAGGTCACTAACGGATCAAGCGGTCTATTTTTGACCCATTAATGAATCGTGTCTTAACGGGTCAACTCATTTTAACTGAACCCGTTAACATCAAACCCAAACCTGTTAATTTCGTATAGTGTTCGTGTTAGGTTAACGAGTTGTGTCATATATTGTCATCCCTAGTAATACTGCAATTGTATACCATTTTTCATGGGTACATATATAATCGTATATTAAATCTCATAAGATTTTCTAGAACCTTTCTAGATATATGTCATGATAAAGTATGAAACACTTCATTTTTTTGAAACCATTATTTCTTTTTAAGCTCAGGTCACACATTTCATGAATTAGAATTATTTCATGAATTAGAATTTTTCATGAGATATTTGTAAATTATGATGTAATGAAAACGACATTTATAAGCAATAACAATTAATAATATGCTTAATAAAATAATAGTGCTTAGAAATTTTTAAGAAAATAACAGATTAATTAAACCCACCTACTTGAATTTGCTCCAAGCCTCCGATTGATAGTGTCAACGTACAAAATAACTTAGAACTTAGATATGGTCAATGCACATTACAAGCTCCCAGATCAATGAATTGTGATTCATTCACTGCAGAAGCCTATGATTTTTTGTTAACTGCATTTTTTTTGCAAAGAGATGGGGCTGTCAAAGGTTATACTTGAAGGGGATGCTATGCAAGTTGTATCCATGACAAACAAGGCAGAAACATATTTGAGCTTAGCTAGTCTAATAATTGCAGATGCCAAAGGAGTATTAACAACTCTCAAATCATGGTTTGTTGTTCATACAAATAGAGAGACTAATATGGCAGCTTATATTTTGGCAAAGGTTGGGCTAGATCTTGTAGAAGGCAAGTATACATTGGAAGAAATTCCATCATGTATTCAATCCATTGTATTAAGTGATTTGGTGTAATGTCTTCTGTTATCAATGAAATTCAGTTTCATTTAAAAAAAAAAAAAAACCATACCATGAAACGTTATAATCTAATCTTATAGACTATATCATTGATATGGTAATAAATCCAACAATGTATATATACAACTGATCACTTACCACGTACAAACTATTTCCAAATTATTTGATAAGAAAGAGTGAGATCCATTATTATATACTTGTAGTCCAAAAACGCATAAACAAACCATAATATGCTACACATAATTTTGGTGATGTAATATGATTTGAAAAATAAATTTTAAATTTGAATCTTACTAATTAAATTATGCCATGTAGATTGTGTGTAGTGTAGACTTCAGTTAATGAAAGACCATTATTGGCCCACTCAACCAATTAAGCAAATTCCATTTTCAAACTTTCCTCCATTCACCATTAACATAAGATTAATCTTAAGATCCAATTTATAATATAAATACTTACAACAATCAATCTCATCTCATTTCATAAAGTGACTCGATCCCCATTTCATGAATATGCAAATTAGTATTAGGGGGTGTTTGGTAATATTTTTTTTATCTCATCTCATCTCATCCTATCTTATATCATTCCTAAACATCATCCAAATACAAATACTTTCAAATTAATCATTACAACTTTCCTAAACTTCAGAATAAAATATAAAAAGTAATTCAACTTTTCAAATCTCAAAACAAATATAATAAAAACAAATATAATATTAAAAAATTATATTCTAACAATATTATAACTTTATAGTAATTTTGTTCAACTTTTTCTCTCTCATTTTCTAAAATTTCATAAAATATCATAACTTAAACCTTTTTACTATTATTCATAAATCATTTCACTACTATTCACATCTTATCTCATTTTTCAAACATTCCATTATTGTGTACACATGAAGTCAAACTCTTGAAAAACACTTTTATAACTTCAAGCTGTCAACAAATTAGAAAATATACTAAATCAGTAACCTTTCCGCCGTACAAAATTCTGCGACCAAACAAAACAGCTAACATCCATAACCACCAATGGACATTTTTTTTTATTCTTATCAAAGCAAACATAAACAATGCAGTCTATTTTTTTCACAGTCCCGAGTTTCATCTAATGTAGCCCACTCATGATGGAATCACGAGGTCAGTATCACAATTTTATTTTTTTTTTCTTTTCCAAAACTTTATCTGCCTGTATTTAAGAAATAAAAATTCTATTTAGTAGTCTAACACCACACTCTTGTGGGAACGTTCCCTTAATTCTTTCTTCTCATTCCTTTTGTTTTTCCTTTTGATTGCTGCAATGTGTCCCCTAGTTTAGAACGATTTCACTCCCTAACGTCTCTCTCTCCCCATTACTTAGAGTTAAGCAAAAATCCGAAAATCTGGTTCAGCTCCGACTTTAGTAAAATGTAGTCGGAGTTTGAGGTGTTGCTAGACCAACTCCGATCTGATTCGATCCGACTCCAACTTTATGCTCCGACTCCGACTTTGCCCACAGACTCTAAATCCGAAATTGTACATGATATGTTATAAAAATATGTATTTATCTATATATTTCTCATATATACTAATATAGTTATTTACTTATATAACTAGAAGCTATATAGTTAAATTTAATAATATACTAGTATGAGCTAAGTCTTATAAAATAATATACTTGTACTACAATATAAATAGACTAATGGTAGTTTAGTATATGTAAACATCATAGTATTACTACCAAACATAATCAATTATAGAAAAAAGTTACATTAGCATTTAAATAAGCCTAGTATAAAGAGTTAATGACACATACTAATTTACTAAAGTATAATAAAATGTAATTAGACACAGGAAAATCTAGTACATGATTAAGTTAGAAATAAGTTAAATATTAATATAATAACATGTAATAATAATGTATAATAATATGTAATTAGACACTATATTATAAGTCTTGTATAGAAATACAGTAGACACTAGTATATAAATAACTAATAAGTCTTGTATGATTGGTTAATAACACATAATACTAATTTACTAAAGTATAATAACATGTTATTAGATACTAGAAATAATTTTAGTGTAGAAATAAGTTAGATACTAGTATAATATAATAACATGTAGTAGTTGAGTATAACAACATGTAATTAAAAACTAAAAATAATATGTAATACTATAATATAAGTCCAATATAAAAATAATTTAGCTTTTAGTATAGAAGTAAATTAGCGATTTAGTTTTAGTTTTTAATTTTTTGAAACAATTGAAATTTGAAAGTTCACAAAAAGTTCTTTTTAATATGGATGAAATACTGATGTGCTATTGCAGGCAACTAAAAATAAAACTAATACTCCTAAAAATACATGTAGTAGCGCAAGTAAGTATCATTCCACGGAGAGTATTTAGCCTAGTTTTATGCTACGTGAACAAGGATTGGGAGGGGGGGTTTGAGTGTAATGAAAACAATTTTAAGAAGAACAACTAAGAAACATTTCAAATTAAAGTATCGAAATCAATCAAAAAAACAAACCTTGGTCCAAGTCAACATCCACCATCGGAATTTTACAACTGATGATCGATGCAAATATATATTAATTCATACTTTGAATATTCACCGTTGGAATTATTTTCCTATCTCTCATTAGTCGTAGTTAATTAGAAAACAAGCGATCTAATTAACCCTAACTACTAAACAACCCAAGACAAGTGCTAAAGGTTAAATCTAGTAGCCGCATTAAGAATTAGAGAGATCAATGAAGCTAAAGAATATAAGCACAAGCGGTTGCATTTAATTTCGTCAAGCGTTCTTCATAAGATCTAATAATTTCTGACGCAGCAAATCATCAAATCTTAGTTGCTTCACAAATTAGAGGGATCAAACAATTATGGATTTGATGTCTAATATAGCAATAGATTGCAACTAATAATAAACTAGTAGGCCTCCTAGTAATTAAACAAGACAATCATGAAAATAGGCATAGAAATCGGTACTCAAAGCATAAATTGAACACTAAAAACAAATCAGATCTCACAGTTTTATTGATTCTGGGATTTCCATTTCCTTTGACCAATTATGAAAATTTAGCCACATAAAGCCATCATGAAAACTGGGAGGAGGAGTTAGAGAAGAGGGGAGAGAGATGCCATAGCCTGATGATTTTTTCCTTTTATACGTCCATGTCCCCCTTTTTAGAATCCTCCCCAAATCTCCTAAAATATGCTAAACATTATCCTCAATTAACAATATCCAAATTTGATTTAATTGATGGAAATATTAAAAATAAAATAGAGTCTTAATATAACTAGGAAAGTGGTGTTTTCCAGCTGCAACTTTTGTGCACCAGATCTCCAAAACATCTGCAATTAAATCGCATATTTGAATTGCATGATAAGGCCGAACGTTCTGAAACGTCAGCAGTGCAGGTGCGTCAACTTCAAGCCCAATTTAGACCTTTATGCAACCAGTATCTTTCAAAAATCAAAACATAAAAGTTGTATATATTTGTCTTGGGGTTCCATATCATCTTAAATCATCTCAATATAAGCTCGGATGAGAGAGTTGTTCCCAGATTACCAAGCAGTGTCGAAACTTTCCAGAACTGCCCAATTAACTTCGTTTTGCATTAAACGACTCCGTTTGCTTCATAAATAAAAATATAAGAATAATGAGAACATTTAGGCACCAAATAAGTATAAAAGACTAAACATTAAGGGAGAAAAATATGAAATTTTGCATTCTGATCAAATACGAAGCTAAAAGAAAACCCAAAGAAAGTCCAAATCTGACTCCGCTCCAACTCCACTCCAACTCCACTCCAACTAGAGGGTTCTTTTGTTCCTGCTAAATGGGCCCTACAACACAGAGTAAGAAGACCATATAAGGAGCCCAGTAGGCAGGAGAACTACAGAAACACCATACTAATCGCCCATATGGGATCATATCGCTCCTGACAAGATTAACACAGTAGTCTTCACCAATTCGCATTCTTTATTTGTAAGGAAACAACAAGATACTCGAGATGTCATATACCGAGAACTTAGTGAGCACAACAACGATTACAACCTCGAAATTTTAGGAAGAGTTAAACCATACTTATCAGCAACTATTCACCCCCATATGAGGAATCAACGCTAACAACCCAAGGTAAGTCTCCAGACTTCTTATTATCATCCAACATATACATGTCTCTAACTTAGACATCGGAGATGCACTAGGCCCACTGGGCCACCCTCTCTTTTTGTTGTAGGTTAGCATCTGTGATTAGTTAGTGGTGAAACACGTCGGGAATAGTGGCACTATTTGTGGGATTGAGAAAGATTCTTTAAAGACATTCTGATTTGTTTTCACATGCTTGCTGCAACATGCTCCCATACAACCTGTGACCAGGAAACCACCTTTAGCTGACTAATTGCAGTTGCCATCTGGCCCATCTGATTGTTCAAACTTTGAATACTGGCCCTCATCTCTTGTCGAAATTGCAAAGTGTTAGTAGTAAGAGGCTATGGTTGTTGTCTAGGAGGGTATGGTTGCTTATATTGCTGGTAACTTGGGCGGTTTTGAGTCGCAGGCTGATTTACTTGTGGATTCCCATAGCTAAGAGTGGGGTGATCCTTCCATCCTGGATTATGCGTGTTCGAATAGGAATTATACATCCTTTGCAATTGTCCAGGAAAACCTCCCTTCGCATTCACTTGCTTAATGGGCTTCTCTTGAAGAGTTGGGCACATATCAGTTGGATGACCTACTACCGAACAAATCCCACAAGCCTTCGTCGTTTGCATATTACCTACAGCCATTTGACGAACAAAAGAAGTTAGACTCGCAATTTGTTGTTCAAGGGAGGAAATATTTACCTCATTAACATGCTTAGATGGAAGGTCAAGCCTAGTGCCAAATTGTTGAGAATTGGCCGCCATATTTGCAATCAAGTGTCTCGCGCCCTCGGGAGTTTTATCCACTAAAGATCCTCCACTAGCAGCATCAATCATGCTCCTATCAGTGGAATGAAGGCCCTCATAGAAATATTGGATAAGTAGCTGCTCACTAATTTGATGATGGGGGTAGCTTGCACATAATTTCTTAAAACATTCCCAATATTCATGTAGGGACTCTTCGTTGTGCTGCCTTATACCACAAATTTCCTTCCGAATGTTGGCTGCCCTTGAAGTTGGGAAATATTCCGCCAAAAACAACCCCTTCATCTCGTTCCATGTGACAATACTCCCGGAGGGTAGATAATAGAGCCAATCCTTAGCCGAATCCTTCAAAGAAAATGGAAAGGCTCTTAATTTAATTTGCTCTTCAGTCACCCCCGTGGGTTTCATACTCGTACATACCACATGAAACTCATTTAAAAGCTTGTGAGGATCTTCACCTGCAAGGCCATGAAAAGTGGGCAAGAGATGTATTAGTCCAGATTTTAATTCAAAAGTAGTAATAGCATCTAAAGTAGGGAACGTTATGCATAAAGGTTGTTGATTCAAATCAAGGGAGGCAAGCTCTTTCAAAGTTCGGTTTCCAGCCATGACTTCCTCCTCTTCGAAATCAAAATTGCTAGCAAATAGGGAATCAAGAGTTAGATCATTCTTTTCAGAATTTCTCCGAGCTTCCTTCCTTAACCTGCACAAAGTTTTCTCTATTTCTGGATTGCACTAAAAGTCACTTTGATTAGAAGATCGAGTTGCAATCATAAACAATCAAGGAAATTCTAATAAACCATGAAAAACAAATCAGGAAAAGTCTAGAGTAATAAAAATAAATAAAAATAACTATCGAAAACTAACGATTTTTTTTTTTTCAAAAATTTCAAGAACTAAATAAGGATCACAGGAAGCACAAAAATCAACTAGAAAACCTCCCCGGCAATGGCACCAAAATTTGGTGTGCTGTCGCAGGCAACCAAAAATAAAACCTATACTCCTAAAAGTACATATAGTAGTGAAAGTAAGGATCATTCCCACGGAGAATATTTAGCCTAGTTTTATGCTACTTGAACAAGGATTAGGAGGGTGGTTTGAGTATAATGAAAATAATTTTAAAAAGAACAACTAAGAAACAATTCAAATTAAAGTATCGAAATCAATCAAAAGAACAAACCTTGGTCTAAGTCAACATCAACCATCGAAATTTTACAACTAATCATCGATGCAAATATATATTAATTTATACTTTGAATATTCACCGTTGGAATTATTTTCTTATCTCTCCTTAGTCGTAGTTAATTAGAAAAGAAGCTATCTAATTAACCCTAACTACTAAACAACCCAAGACAAGATTTCTAACGCAGCAAATCATCAAATCTTAGTTGTTTCACAAATTAGAGGGATCAAACAATTATGGATTTGATGTCTAATCTAGCAATAGATTGCAACGAATAATAAACTAGTAGGCCTTCTAGTAATTAAACGAGACAATCATGAAAATAGGCATAGAAAAACATTCGATACTCAAAGCATAAATTGAGCACTAAAAACAAATCAGATCTCATAGTTTTATTGATTCTGAAGTTTCCGTTTCCTTTTACTAGTTATGAAAGTTTAGTCACACAAAGCCATCATAAAAACTGGGAGGAGGAGTTAGAGAAGAGGGGAGAGAATATCCTTTTTAGAATCCTCCCCAAATCTCCTAAAATATCCTAAACATTATCCTCAAATAACCATATCCAAATCTGATTTAATTAAGGGAAATATTAAAAATAAAATAGAGTCCTAATATAACTAGGAAAGTGATGTTTTCCAGCAGTAACTTTTGTGTACCAGATCTCCAAAACATCTGCAATTAAATTGCATATTTGAATTACACGATAAGGTCGAACGTTCTGAAACGTCAGCAGTGCAGGTGCGTCAATTTTAAGCCTGATTTCGACCTTTATTCATCCAGTATCTTTCAAAACTCAAAACGTGAAAGTTGTAGATCATTGTCTTGGGGTTCCATATCATCTTATATCATGTCAATCGAAGCTCGGATGAGAGAGTTATTCCCAGATTACCAAGCAGTGTCGAAACTGTCCATAACCGTCCAATTAACTTCGTTTTGCATTAAACGACTCTGTTTGCTTCCTAAATAAAAATATAAGAATAATGAGTACATTTAGGCACCAAATAAGTATAAAAGACTGAACATTAAGGGAGAAAAATATGACACTTTGCATTCTCATCAAATACGAAGCTAAAAGAAAACCCAAAGAAAGTCCAAGTCTGACTCCGCTCCAACTCCACTCCAACTAGAGGGTTCTTTTGTTCTTGCTAAACGGGCCCTACAACACAGAGTAAGAAGACCATATAAGGAGCCCAGTAGGCAGGAGAACTACAGAAACACCATACCAATCGCCCATATGGGATCATATCGCTCCTGACAAGATTAACACAGTAGTCTTCACCAATTCGCATTCTTTATTTGTAAGGAAACAACAAGATACTCGAGATGTCATATACCGAGAACTTAGTGAGCACAACAACGATTACAACCTCGAAATTTTAGGAAGAGTTAAACCATATTTATCAGCAACTATTCACCCCCATATGAGGAATCAACGCTAACAGCCCAAGGTAAGTCTCCAGACTTCTTATTATCATGCAACATATACATATCTCTAATTTAGACATCGGAGATGCACCAAGCCCACCGGGCCACCCTCTCTTTTTGTTGTAGGTTAGCATCTGTGATTAGTTAGTGGTGAAACACGTCGGGAATAGTGGCACTGTTTGTGGGATTGAGAAAGATTCTTTAAAGACATTCTGATTTGTTTTCACATGCTTGCTGCAACATGCTCCCATACAACCTGTGACCAGGAAACCACCTTTATGAATATGGAGGTACGACTTATAGAGATGGAAGAGCAGTTGAAGAAGATGAGCGAAACAATGGGGGCCCTCCAATGAGAAAATGAGAGCTTGAAATGCAAGAACCAAAATTGCAGTGAGGGTGCTGTATCGAACCATAGCGAACAACGAAAAGGAGAGTTGCACAATGCAGGAGGAGCAAACGCAAAGGAAGCCGAATAAAGAAAGATGCATGAAGAATTGCGCAGTCTTGTTGATAAGTATGACGAGATGGCTAGGAAGATGGGAGGATCATCCTTTGTTGATCAGTTGCTTAACTGCATGGACTTACCTTACAGTTTAGAGGTAATGGTTGTACTTTCACCAAAGTTCAAGGTTCTACTGATAGAATTGTATGATGGGTCATGAGATCTGACAGAACACTTGGAGGACTTTAAACCACACATGACCCTACACAGGTTACCCGAAGAGGTGGCATGTCAGGCTTTCCTGTTAACATTAAAAGGCGAGGCGAGAAGTTGGTTCAGGGCACTATGGCCAGTATCGATCGATTACTTCGAAGAATTTGCCGAAACATACTTAACGCAGTTCATGGCCAGCAAGAGGCACATATGACCCACAACATATCTTCTAACCATCAAGCATAAAGAAGGAGAAAGTCTGAAGGCATATCTCACCGGTTCAATCAAGAGCGATTAACTACTGATAACCAAGATGAAAAAATTATATTGGCAGCCCTTCTAGGGGAAGTATGGCTCCAAATTTTGTTTATGGCCGAGCCAGCACAAAGGAGTCCATCAACACTGAGAGAATTCATGGATAAGGCCGATGACTTTGGCAATGCCAAAGACACACTACAAGCTTTGATTGCACCACAAAAAGTGGAGACGAAGGAGGAAGATAGGAACCCTCAAAAGATTGAGTGAGTGGAGAGCCTTAGAGACGGCTGGATGAAGTCATCATGACCAACGGCATAGAAGGCAGTTAGTAAGAGGGGACAATCTAGATGCTCCACTAGAACTTGAATTATGGCAAGGCACCCCTAGGTGATATCTGTACTATATCAGAAGCATTCGTTGGGGGAGGAAGCACTACGTCCAACAAGAAAGCACAAGCCTGCAAGGCGAGATATGAGGAAGTGTATATGACTGACAGACTGCCCAAATGGCCTAGATGAAAAAGCACATAGAGAACCTATTTTGGGGAACAAGATTGTGAAGGAGTCTTGTACCCACATTACGACGCATTAGGGGTAATACTGTTAGTCGCCAACTACACCACCAGGAGGATTTTGATCGACAACAGAAACTCATCTGACATCCTCTTTTGGTATGCACTCATTGAGATGGGCATTAATCCCAACAAACTTCGGCCATCGCACACACCATTGAAAGTGTTCTACAGAGATGCAATACAACCCTTGGGTGCGATACCTTGCCAGTTATGATCAAGAAGGGATTGCAGACTGCCACCATTATGAAAGACTTCTTGGTTGTCAAGGCCCCCTCATCATACAATGCCATATTGGGGCCCCATTCATGAGCAACTTTAGAGCAGTCACCTCCACCTACCATTTGAAGATGAAATTCCCGACGAAAGAGGGAGTAGGAGAAGTCCGAGGTGAGCAGGCCATAGTGCGAGAGTGCTATGTAAAATAGCTTACGTCAGGCCACACCATTAAACGGTTAGAAACCACAATGCTTGTCGGGACCCCAGACTCTAGCCCAAGATCCTAGAGGCCCTAAAGCAACTCTTATCGAACATAGAGACGTGTTTGTAAGGAGTCACGAGGACATGCTGGGGATAGACAACATGATCTTGAGCATTGCCTTTGCATCAATCCTGCGGGCAAGAAAGTCTACCAGAAGAAGAGATCGTTCAGCATAGAGAAGTACAAGCCATAGTGGAAGAATTCGACTGACTACTCGTTGTAGGATTCATCAAGGAAGCCGACTACCTGGAGTGGTTGTCCAATGTCGTACTCGTAAAAGCATCCAATGAAAAATAGAGAATGTGTGTGGACTTCACCAACTTTAACAAGGCGTGCCTAAAGGATATTTTCCCTTTACCACGAATCAACATGATTGTTGATTCCACGGCGGGACACAAAGTACTGAGCTTCATGGATGCCTACTCAGGGTACAACTAGATTTGAATGAACTCAGTAAATGAAGAGAATACTTCATTCATAATAGACTGAGGACTGTACTGCTACCAAGTTATGCCCTTCAGAGTGAAAAACGTCGGGGCAACATACTAGAGACACGTGAATCGGATGTTCAAGAAGCAGATTGGGTGGAATATGTTGGTTTAGATTGACAACTTGCTAGTTAAAAGAAAGGAACCATCCCAATACTTGGAAGATTTGAGGGAAGCCTTCACCGTGGTGCATCAATACAAAATGAAACTAAACCCAACTAAGTGCGCTTTTGGTGTCGACTCAAGGAAATTCCTAGGCTTCATAGTGTCTAAAAGAGGGATAAAAGCCAACACAAAAAGGATCAAGACCATCATGGATATGAAACCTCCTCGGAATATTAGTGAGACCCGGAGACTAATCAGTAGAATGGCAGCATTAAATACATTCATGTCCAAATTGACAGACAAATGCATGCCTTTTTTTAGGGTCTTGTGCAAGGTACACCCATGGAACTACGACTGTGACAGAGAATTCCAGGCGTTGAAACAATGCCTATCTAGCTCCCCACTGCTAAGCCAACCCAGGAAAGGGGAGACACTCTACGTATACCTAGCGGTGTCTCCCCATGCCATGTTGATGGCTCTAGTTAAAGAAGAAGGAGAGGTTTAGAAGTCGGTGTACTACACAAGCTGCACCTTATTGGGGATAGAGTCGAGATACCTGCAAATGGAGTTGTTAGCCGTTGCACTGGAGGTAGAGTCAGGCCACCCCATGAAGGTCTTGACAGAAAACCCCCGAATAAGATATTGCTAAATCCTGATGCCTCTGAACGCCTAGTGAGCTGGTCGATTGAGCTAAGTGATTACATTGATTACCTCCCGAGACATACAACAAAGGGGCAAGCCCTGATAGACATTATCGTGGAGTTTGTTGGCTTTCACGAAAAAGTGGCGAACACACTAGCCGGAAAGCCTTGGTAGGTCTTCATTGACAGTTCATCCTGCCATGCTGGCAGGGGAGTAGGGGTGCACATAGTAAGCAACTTAAGACATTAAGACATGAGCACCATTACATGGTGACACTTGCATTCAAAACCACCAACAATGAAGCTGAGTACGAAGCATTGGTGGCAGGACTCGCAATAGTCGATGCACTAGGAGCTACCAGGGTTGAAGTAAAGGCCAAGTCCCAAATAGTTGTTAATCAGGTATTGGGAACATACACAGCAAAGGGCGAGAAACTAAAGAAATACTTACAACTAATGTTGTAGAAGCATGATCAGCTTCTCCACTTCAACATCGAACAAATACTAAGGTAAAGTAACAACATAGTAGACAAACTGGCGTGAACAAACTCGAGAATGGAGGAATCCACCCTTCCATGAAAAGTTGAAAGAAGGGTGATAGAGGTCCCCGTTGTCGAGATCGAGGTCGCCGAGGTGGGACCAAGAGAAGGGGAGTGGGCTCAAGAAGTGACGAGATACCTAGACATAGGAAAGCTCCCAACCGAAAAGGAAGAAGCAAAAAAGTTTAGAAGAAGAGCTACATGGCTCATCTGGATTGACAGAATTATCTAGAAACGGGGTTTCTCAACCCTTTTCTAAGACACATCTTCACACAAGAAGCCCAGTTTGTCTTAGCAGAGATACAAGAAAGAGTGTGCCGAAATCACTCTAGAGGAAGAGCTTTCGCAAGGAAGATTGTGAGGATGAGCTATTATTGGCCCCATGCCCTTAGAGATGCAAGGAAGTTTGTCAAAAAGTGTGTAAAGTGCCATGTGTTGGCCCCAGTATCACACTGCCCACTAGAGGAGCTGACCTCCATAATATCCCATGGTTGTTTGCACAATGGGGAGTAGACCTAGTAGGGCCCCTCCCACAGGGGAAACATGGAGTAAGATTCGTGGTTATCATGGTTAACTACTTCACCAAATAGGCAGAGCAAAACCCCTAGCGACAATCACTGCGAGAAACATTAGCAAGTTCCTATGGAAAACCATTGTATCCAGGTTTGGGATCCCTCAGAGCATCATATCGGATAATAGACAATAGTTCAACTCGGAGCATTATCGGTAATGGTGTACAGAGTTGGGATTTTAGTTTCAATACTCCTCCCTAAGACACCCTTAGACCAACAGGAAAGTGGAAGCGAACAACAAATCCCTACTCAAAATCCTAAAGAAAAAGCTTACAAACAAGAGAGGAGATTGGGTAGAGGAACTCCTAGGCATCTTGTGGGCATACAGAACCACAGTCAGAACCATGGTCAAAACCCCAATAGGGGAAACTCCATTTTCCTTAACATATGGAAACGAGGCTATAGCCCCTATAGAAATCAGGTTACCAAGCTACCATGTCTAACACCTTCGATTAGGGGCAAAATGATGGAGTGTTGGAAGAGCACCTTGACCTGCTAGCCAAATAGTGAGAAAGTTGAAGCCCAAGTGGCCCTCAACAAGAAAAGGACCAAGCAATACTTCAAACCTAGAAGTCAAACCTAGAAACTTCAAGTTAGGCGACTTGGTTTTAAGGGAAACATGAATAACTTGGTCCCTGTTGGAAAGGACCATATGTCATGATCGCCAACAGACAACTCGGCTCATACTGACTGAGAGACACCCAAAGAAAGGGACTACCACATCCATGCGCTGAACATCTAAAAAAATACTACCCTTGACTATGCAAGCTATGAAGAAAAATGAATAAAATCAATTACTTCCCTCTCTTGAATCTCCTTGCCTGAAACACCTTGCTCGCCCACTCGTGTCGAGTCCCTAGAATTTTTATGGAGAATAGTGTGCGCAAGTACTAAGAGACTACTGTGTGACCCTCTTCCACTAATGTCAAGTCCCCATACTCACTGTGGAGAATAAGGCATGCAAGTCTCGAGAGACTAGGCAACCCTCATCCACTAGTGTCGAATCCCCAGACTCCCTGTACAGAATAGGGCACTCAAGTCTCGAGAGATAGCCTGACCCTCGCGTACTGGTGTTAAGTCATAGACTCTCTGTGGAGAATAGAATGCGCAAGTCTAGAGTGATTGCGCAACCCTCACCCACTAATATCAAGTCCCTAGAATCAATGTGGAGAATAGGAGCGCGAGTTTTGAGAGACTTTGCGATCCTAACCCACTAGTGTCAAGTCTACAGACTCATCGTGGAGAATTGGGCGCGCAAGTCCCATGAGACTACACAATCCTTGCCCAGTAATGTCGAGTCCCTAGACTTGTTGTGGACAATATGGTGCGTAAGTCCTAAAAGACTGGGCAACCCTCATCCACTAATGTTGAGTTCCTAGACTCACTATTGAGAATAAGGTGTGCAAGGCCCAACAGATTGCGCGACCCTCACCCACTAGTGTCGACTCCCTAGACTCATTGTGGAGAATAGGGCATACAAGTCCTAAGAGACTGGGCAACCCTCGCCCACTAGTGTCGAGTCCCTCAACTCGGTGTGGAAAGTAAGGCTCGCAAGTCCTGAGAGACTGCACGACAATTGCAGTCTCTTGAGTGACTCTGTTTTGAGTAACTGTGCGACCCTTCCCTACTAATGTCAAGTCCTCAAACTCGATGTGGAGAATAAGGTGCGCAAGTGCCGAGAGACTGAGCAAGCCTCACCACTATTGTCAATTTCCCAGACTCAAGGTGGAGAATAGGGCGCAAAAGTCCCAAGAGATTGCACGACCACCCATTAACGACGAGTCCCTAAACCTGCGGTGGAGAATAAAGCGCTCAAGTTTTGAGAGACTATGCGACCCTCACCCAATGGTGTCACATCTCCAGACTCGCCATGAAGAATAGGGCGCACAAGTCTGGAGAGGCTGTGTGACCCTTGCCTACTAGTGTCCATGAAGAATAGGGCATGCAAGTCCTTAGACGGCACAACCCTCGTCATAACAACGCCCATAAATGTGCAAGGAGCATAGAGCAATCGAAACATAAAACAAAACGACCAACAGAAGAATTCAAAACAAAACAGGCAGAGGCAATTACTATAGTCAAATTGATATAAGGAAAAATGTCCATTTACTGAAAATATTTGGCCTATACAAAAGTAACTAGCACAACCAAGGAGAAAAGCAATGAACAAAAAATATCACAGCTATAAGATGCCATGTTCAAGCAAGAGGAGTTCAGACCGGGAACACATAAGGCATTGTGTCACACCCTAGAGAGTCTACATACAGGCAAGATGCATGATCAAGCTTGAAAGACTCAAGGTTTAGTTTGGGGGTTTGCCAAAAAAAAGTCCTGAACCTCTCTAGGCTGGCGCCATTGCCATAGCCAAAGGCTCTGTTGTGAACCTACTTGGCTGTTAGAAGTTGAGGGGAAAGTCGGGCAACTTCCACACTAGAACTGGCAAACTTGAACTCCAACTCCTTGATGCATTTGTCATGAGCTTTAACTGTGGCGCCCCCGACCTCCATGTATGGAAACTCGGGGATCGGGACGCCAGGATGATGACAACGCGGTCATGCATCCCAACGATAGTGCCAAATGTGTGTACATACAATAATGTACAATAAACAACGCAGCGGATAGATTGAGCAAGTCAACTAAGTACCAGAATTTTTAATACAACTAACATAAGTAAAATGATTAAAAAGAGTTATACAGTCATCCCAAAATAAAATATAATACAAGTCCAAACAAATACGAGTGATCCCATATCACTCCTCGAGCGGAGCTAAATCCTCAGGCTCACCCTCAGCATCATCTGCATCGAAATCTGTGTTGCCATAAAACAGTACCGCAGGTAAGTATAAACCAAACAACCAGGAGATAAAAATATATTAATGCAACCAACGTGCATGCATATGATGAAATATGCGTCAGACCCAAAATATCATTTTCCTCGAAAATGAATACTTTCCAACACATGCCAAAATCCCATTTCGCCCAAAAATAATAATCTGTCATTTTCCCAAAAAATGACCCACACAAAATCTTTTTATCCAACACACGCTATTTTCCCAGAAAATAACCCAAATATCCATTTATCAAAAAACTCGCCATTTTCTCAGAAAATGGCCTATTAACCAATTTTACCGTATGCACCATGATCTCCCCTATGGATCATCCGCACACCCTGGCTCTCATTGTCACACCACGGGTAACGACTGTGCGAGTGACTTCGTAACGAGCGATGCCCAGTTTCGCGCCCAGCGCGTTCGTGGCCATGCATCCTCTAACCCTCGCCAGCAGAGGGGCCATAGAGTCGGCACGAAAGCGTTACCATCCCGTCTGATCCCATTGTCACCAAATGACAACCCAGGGGACGTCACTCAGTATATTCTGCTCCCGAGTGACCAGAGGAGCTCTACCGAGATAATGCCCCATCTCGGCTTACGGTCGTGATATGTACGCACCCAAAAATCATTTATCACATGAAAACCCAGTTTTCAATAAACACATGAACATGAATGCAATTACACGAAAACCCAATTTCATTTACAAACATGATCATGCGTGCAAATATGCAATGTACATAAAATGATACATTATCCAACAACCAACAAACCACAACACAGTCCAAACATATAAACACTTCATCCTCCAATCCATCCAACCTCCTTACTCCTCGAACTCAGTTCGACATAACCAACCAATTCATAGTAAAATGAGTTAGTGCAAAAATATCTTTAAATCACGAAAGTTCTTTGGGAAAATACTCACAACGCTTTATTATAATTTCTGAAGGATCACAGAGGTGCAAAAGGTGGTGACACAACAACGTAACAGTACAAAATGAACTGTGGTCGTGGGTCACAAAATGCAAGATTTTGAACGGGGACAAACGAAGACTTGAGATTGCTAGGGAAGGGCTTAGGGATGTCGGTGAAACTAGTGGTGGTGGAGGTTGGCCATGGGTGGCGGCGTAGAGAGCAGTTGAAGTCCAAAAAGTCCAAAACAGAAATGGAGTTGGATGGACTTCACCGGTGACAGATCGGAGCTGAGGATGAGTGTATTGAGTTGCTAGGAGGTCAAGGAAGATGTGGTGAAAATGTGGAGGCCTAAGGTGGTGCGATGGCAGCGCGCTAACACAAGAGGTGTCGAGGCTTGATACCGTGCATGGGGGCTCACGGCTGCACGAGACGGGCTGGAAACTGGAGGGTGAGGTCACTGGCCAGAGGGGAAGAGATTGAGAGGGGTGGTGACGAACACGGGTGGCGCACGGCGGCACTAGCAGTGTGCGAAGAAAATGGAAGGGAGAGGGAGGAAAGCTGTCACGGGCGGGAAGAGTAGGGGAAAAGAAATGGGGAGAAAGAAAAGAAAAAGGGGAAAAAGAAAAGTGAGGGAAAGAAATGAGGTCCAATCCTCACATCTTGGGTCACAAAAATTGATCTAACGAAAAGGATTTCAAAACAGCAAGTTAAATAAATAAATTTAAACATAGTGATTAAATAAAAATAAAATAATTAGATCCAACAATAAATTAATTTAAAATAAAGAGTAATTTAAATGCATAACAATAATTAATATTAAGAAAGCATATCAATTTAATATTCACAAATTAAAAATCATAAAAATAAACCAACTAAAAATTTGATAACTTAAAATAAGAGAACCAATATTTAAATTAATAAAAATAATCCTTCAATTAAGAAAACACTACCTATTGTTTTTTCCTCTCTAGGCTCTCCTACGTAGAGGCAATTTCACTGCTGTGTGTGCAGTTTTCTGCTACTTCTCTCACTGTTTCGTTTGAGGTTTCGTTCGGGGGTTACATTATGGAGGATTCTCTTCAAGATCTGTATCAAAATCTCTCACTGACTGAAAAGGAAAGTGAGGAAATTGTTGTGGCGCCTGAACTGTTGCGGGATTCTATTCTCGTTGGTGATAAGTGTTTGGTTATGAAGTTATTTACTGACAAGCATTATAATAAGGATGTTTTCAAGAGTAATATGAGGAAAGCATGGAGATTAATGATGGGAGTGAAGTTTCGGGACTTAAGCTTATCTCTTATACTTGCTGTATTTGAGGATAAGAGGGATAAGGAAAAAGTGATCCGGGAGGGTTGTAACGCCCGTCCTTGTGGTGAGACTTTTTATAAAATGTTTTGATAAAGGACGACGGTAATTACTGTCCGATTTAAAACTTTTTGCTTCTTCCCAGAGTGCAAGACTCTACGTTTATAAAATAAAATGTGCTTTTGCAATAAAAGAGGTTTACAACGGAAAACATTAATCTTACAATAAAAAGGTCCCTCGTACTGATGCGTCTGTCCTGATGCGTACTTCTCATTCCTTCCCTATGAGGGGGAGGGACATGCATAAAAACTAAAATGAGTCGAAGACTCATAAGCATTACTTCATACAGTTAAAATATAACAACATAGATTTTCATTATGCATTCATCATTCTTACATACTATACATACATGCATGCGTATATATGCATTCATTTAAAAATGTCACTGGACGGAGTTTTCCTTTCTTTTCATAAAACGTGTCACCCGTTAGTGCCTTCATTTTTTAAAGTGCATTCGTGCATGCGTACATACATACATACATGCATTCTTTCTTTTCACTTTCATAGGCCGGTACACACTGTTACGCCCCGTGTATTAGGGTTAGCGGCCCTATGGCTAATGGATTCGCCCATGGCTACAGGTTGGAATCCCATTCCATTAGGATGCAGCATTAGGTGCACTATCAGTACTACTGCCCGGCATTCCAATTTGCCCATTTATTCATTGAGTACCCTTTCATTCATTCATGTGGCCGTTACGTGTCTTCATACTTTTCATGCTTTCCTTTCATTCATTCGTTCGTTCATGTCAGCTCTAAGGAGCTGGAGCTTTCATTCAGTTCTTTCTTTCATTTAACATGAGAAAACATTTCTTTTCATGAGAAAATATCGTTTCGTGAGCATGGGCTTGAAAGTCCTCTTTCATGACGTCCACGAGCATCACCTCGTGGCATTCACAAAAGTATCAGTTCTCACAGTCCCTAAAATGTCAAGAACGGGCTCAAGTTTCGCCTTTTGCGGCATCCGTAAGCATCACCTTGAATGTCGGCCTTTGCGGCGTCCACGAGCATCACCTCGCGGCGCTCGCGACAGCGTCTGTTCGTAGGATCCGTGAAGGCGTCGGCTCAAGCTCGTCTTTCGTGCATTTACATCAGTTAATTTTCTTAGAAAATACATACAATATATACGTCTTATAGTCATCCATTCGCATGCTTACAACTAATAACTTTGGGTGCGTAAAAAGGGGCTTCATGGAAGGGTCATACATACATATACGTTTGAAAGCATGGCATCTTCTTTCGTAAACATTTTCTTAAGGATAAAAGCTTTTCATTTTTGTTTCATAATTTCTAGAAAACTCCCGAAGGGCATGAACGTAATACTTACCTGGACTCCATGCTACTTTCATATCATGTAGTTCATTAATGCGTGTGTCAGCTGGCAACCTACATGCATACATCATCTTAACGTCATTCTCTCTCTAATGCATAAGCAACTTAAACTATAAATAGAACTATGCTATACTTGGAACACTCTTCTTCTATCCCGTGCACTTACGTGCCTTTTACTACGTTAAAACTTTCGGGGACCCATTGCGGTCACCGCATCTTCCAACTCAGGTCTTGCCTCGAGTGTTCATTCACTAAAGTGAACCCATGATTCACCTTAGGATTAAGACACTAAGACCTCTGTCTCATTCTTCTCATTAACCACATTCCGACGCATGACTCAAACCAACTAAGTCACGCATCCCTTCCTTAGACAGTACACTCGTCACTATCTTCATGCATCTTAGCCCATACGAATCCTCATTCCCATCCATACAAGCCACACGACTTTGAGCCAACTCTGAGGCTTAAGCACTGTGTAACTGTACTCAGGACAGATTAACCATTACATATGGTGAATCCGTCTGGCACATGTGTCTAACCAGATTACATATGTACCTTACCCATTTATCAGCTAAGATCAACATATAACATGTCGATCACCTGCTCGTAGGGATAAGGGCCATATTCCGATACCAACATTCTCCTAACACGGCTAGCATGACTCTTCATGCTATCCGTCCCTTCTTACAGTTCATCCCAACACTTAACGCGACAAGACTCCATTCACAACTATGCCTTACGTCACGTCACATAGCTCGAGACTATTCTCAAGCTACACCATGACCTTGTCACGTCACCTGACATCCTGTTACGTCACTTCTACGCCAACTTCTAACTTGTCACAAGTACGGTTCCTCATGTACTCCCGTAACATCGTGACATCTCATCACGTTCCCGTTACGCCATTCCAAAGCTAACTTCTTATCCATCATAAGTATGACTGTCAATAACCACGTCACTTCGTGACGTTGCCCAATCATGCTTCCGCTGCGTACTCTTACACTTGTTCTGCTACTTCACGCATACTTCCAGCCGTAAGTCAATCACGGTGACACTTGTCACCTCAGACTATAGGCTACACCATAACTACTTCGGGACATTGTTCTACAATTCCTGACACTATTCATCACATTCTACTCCCATCAACTGCACAACCATCCTTATCTATGCGACACGTCACACGGAGTGTCGCTGCCTCGTGGAGTACACTCCACGTATACTCCATTTTCACACGCTACCACCTATCATCAATATGGCATGCCCACCATACGATGCATCACTCTACCACATAGAGTACACTCCGCGTGTACTCCCTTCATACACTCTACGACCCATCACTATCATGGCATACTTGCCATATAGTGCATTTTTACACTACATAGAGTACACTCTACGTGTACTCCCTTCATACACGCCACATCACCATTACAACATACCTGCCGTATGGTGCGTCGCTCCTTCATATGGAGTACATTCTACATGTACTCCCTTCGTAAACAATACGCCACACAGAGTACACTCAACATGTACTCTTCCCATTCCACACAACACCACACCATCCATACAGCACATGCCCCACAATAACACTGCACAGCACAATTCCTAACTACACTTCACACTTCACAGCGCACTACACAGATAAGCCCAACACTTCACAACACAACGCATCACAAAATGCCCAACACTTCACAGTACATCACACCTCCATACTACACAGTCATTCCCCTAATACTAACAGCACAGTCCACAACCTAGTCCACTAATCAATATCTAACATAATTAAAAGGGATAGAGAGTTATACCATCAACGGGATAACCCATGCATCGCTTGCTGATCGTCACAGTCGATGACGTCGGAGAGGTCGTACGTGGCGGCTAACCCACGTACGTTGACTGTTTGGGCATTTGGATAGCTAAGTGTGGCCTTGGAAGGGCTCGTGAAGGCCCTGTGTTGGTGGCTATGAATGGCGGTACACAGCGTACCTAACCGTGTACAGTGGCGGTCAGTCACACGTAGTGACTGTCCATCACGTGTAGTGATTACCCACCACGTAAAGTGGTGGTTTGGACCTAGGGCTTGGCTAAGGGAAATGCGGTGGATCTCGTGGTGGCTTCAAGGTAGCGCCATGGTGCCTCACGGTGGCAGATTTGGCCGCACGATGGAGGAGAGCTTGTGGGAGAGTGAGAGAGAGTGTGCACGCATGGGTGACAGATTGGGGCCGTGGTGGTTAGTATAGCTTGGTGGTGGCCTGAGGAGGCTGATGACGGTGGTTACCCACCGTGGGTGGCGGTGCACGACGGTGGAGGACGTGCAACCCGTGCGTGAGAGAGAGGGAAGCTCATGCGTGGAGAAGAGGCTATGGGCCTCGAGTCACATGGAGGAGGAAGGGGAAGGGAGAGGGAGGCTCACGGTGGTGCCTGGTGGCCGTGGGTGTCGCGCACGGCGGCGCACGGTGAGGAAATGGGTTAGAGACCCATTTCGGGTTCTTGCCGTGGAAGGAGAGGGAGGGCTGCGCAACAGGGGCTGGCTTCGGTGGAGGATGATGGCCGGCAGGAGGGGAAGCTGTCGTGGGAGTGGTGGCGCCGTAGGACGGCGCACGGTGGTGCTACGTGCATTAAGCCCATTCGGGCTTTGCACTTCCAAGGGAGAGGAAGAGAGAGCGTGAGAGGGAGAGATCGGTGGGGGTGTGCTCGCCGGAGGAAGGGGGAGCTAATGGTACTGGCGGTGAGGGCTGCCGACGCACGGCGAGGGAGAGAGGCCGCGTACAACGTACGCTTGAGGGAGAGAGAGGAGAGAGAGAGGGCTGGAGAAAAGTGAGGGAAAGAGAGAGGGGTCTGGGTATTTAATCCACTCCCTTCGTCTTGGGGGTCCTCAAAACGATCTAATGTTGGGGGATTAAAATACTGATTTGAAAATGTGTAAACGTTAACTTAATTAAAAGCACTTAGAGGAATTCAGGTAAATATTATTTTAAACTAACTTTAGTTTATAAAATAATATTTCTTCATCATTAATAAAATGATGAAGTCTTATTTAATATATTTAAGAGAATAAAACCATTAAATTAATTAAAGCTTTCAACATAATTTAAATCCCATAATATTTTAAGTAACTAGAATCATTTTAATAATTAATATTAAAATGATCTCCAACAATTATAATATTTTGGAGCTCATCAAAATATTATAATTGTCTCATTTAAAAACAAGTTTAACTCAACTATACTGGAAATACCTCATATAAATATTTTCAGTACATTTAAAAACACGGTGTGCCTTAGAAGTCACCTAATGTCTCGAGAGACAAGTTGTCATGGTTCGGCACACATGACGATGCTCGCAGTCGCCAGAAAGAATGGCAGACTGTTGCATAATTTCATCATCGAAATTTGCTTACATCAGAAAGGAAGAGCCTTACGTAAGAAAGAGAGAAGCTTATGTAAGAAGAAAGGAGTGGGGGTTACAAGGGCCCTTGGTCGTTTGATAAACATTTAGTTTTGATGAAAGAGGTTGATGGTAGGAAACAGGTGAAACAAATTCAGTTAACATTGGCATCTTTCTGGGTGCGTCTACATGATTTGCCTCTTATGGCAAGAACTGAATTTGTGGGTCGGTTACTGGGGAAAAGATCGGGGTTGTTGAGGAAGTGGATGTGGAAGAAGGTGATCTTGCATGGGGATATTTTTTACGAGTACGAGTTTGTCTGTATATGTCTAAGCCACTTCTGAGGGGCTCTATGTTCTCATTTGGGGATGGTGAATCAGTTTGGGTTCGCTTTTCTTACGAACGACTCCCAAACTTTTGCTACATATGTGGTTGTTTAGGGCAGGGAGAGAAGGATTGTATTGTTTTGCCATCAACTTCCAAGTTCTCAGTTAAGGATGCATTACCATATGGAATGTGGTTACGTGCAGGCAGATATAATAATTGATTTCCAATGGGAAAAATGAAAGCAAGGCAAACGTTCACATCAGTCTCTGCTTCTTCTACTGGGGATTTATCAACATCGGATTTGCATAAGGATAGGTCTGAAAATGAGGGTGGTGCTACGGAGGTGCTGATGGCAGAGTATGGCGTAGCTACTCCGGGAACTGACTTAAAGGTAACTGCTAGAACTGATTCTGTTTCAACTTCTCCTTTGACTGCCAAAACAGTTGAAACATTGATGGCCATTGCATCTGAGGAAACCACTCGGGAATTTGACGGGGAGGAAAGTATAATGAAGTGTAATTCTGGGCCTATTGGGCCTCCTCTGATGGGGGCTGCTGAGATTGGTCTTTATGATAATAAGCCTGTTGTTATTAAGCCCGATGGGCAAATTTGGCAGAAATGGAAACGGGTATCATTTCTTCATGAAACGAATTCTTCTCTTCCTGTTTTTGCCAGATCATCTTGTGACTTGTTGGGAGGAGGCGCTAAGAAACGTAAGGGGCTTAGCAAGGAGGGATCTACGAAGGGTAGGGCTGCGAAGTGTTTCCAGGCTTTGGAGAATCTCCAAGATGGGGCTGGTCTTAAAGACTCTACGATATCGGCAGTTGCTGTTGTACAACACTGCCGGACACCATGAAATTGCTAAGTTGGAATGCCCGTGGGCTTGGGAACCCATGTGGCATTCGAACCCTCTGTGATCTAATTCGGAGGGAAGATCCTGACGTGGTGTTCTTGCAGGAAACCAAACTTTCAAATCGGGAGTTTGAATCTTGTAAGTACAAACTCGGTTTTATTAATTGCTTGGCAGTGAGTTCTTGTGGTAGAAAGGGGGGAATTGCTTTGTTGTGGGGTCGGGATGTTGATTTGTCTATTATTTCATACTCTGCTAATCATTTTGATACCAGTATTGTGGATGAAAATTTAGAAATGGGGAAGTGGTTTTTAACTGAAGTTTATGGGTTTCCCGAGACTAATCTGTGGAATAGAACTTGGAATTTGATTAGATCTTTATGTAGGTTTAATGCGAGGCATGGTTGATTATGGGCGATTTTAATGAACTGTTGTACCAACATGAGAAGCGGAGTTGGAATCCAAGGCCTGAGAGGCAATTATTTGATTTTAGATCAGTGGTTGATGATTGTCATTTAAGGGAATTGGGTTATTCTGGTCATAAGTTCACGTGGTGTAATAGAAGGGAAGGGGATCAACGAGTAAGTGAGCGACTTGATAGATTCTTGGCTAATTCTGCTCGGTGGAATTGTTATCCTTATGCTCGAGTTTCTCATGGGGTAGTGGCTTACTCTGATCATTCCCCAATCACTGTCACTCTAAAAGGTGTGGTGGAGCAACACAGATTTAAAAAGCCTTTCAAGTTTAAGGCCATGTGGGTGGAAGAGGAAGGCTGTGAAGAGATTATAGAAGGGATATAGGGCAGGATTTCTAATCAGGTTTCTATGAGAGAAATTTCATAGATGGTACAAGAGAGTGGAACAAGGTTGGGTACATGGAATAGAAACTGTTTTGGAAATGTCCAACATAAGCTTGCACAAGCTCAGAGAAATTTGCAGCGATTGATGGAAGGGGATTCAATTGGAACTCATCATGAGGCACTAAATTTAGCAAGAGATGAAGTTCAGTTATGGCTGGAAAGAAATGAAGTCATGTGGAGACAATGCTCAAAAGTTTTATGGCTTAAAGAATGGAACAATAATACAAAGTACTTTCATATGAAACCTTCGCAGAGGAGAAGAAAAAATAAGATTTTTGAAATTCAAGATGAGTATGGGCAGTGGAAGGGTGGAGTTCAGAGGGATAGGGTTATCTTATCCTACTTTCAACAATTATTTACTTCTTCAAACCCATCTCTGACCAGTGATGGTTTGGATTTTCTAGAACCATTAATTGGAAAAGTTACAGATTGCATGAATCAAGAGTTGATTAGAGACTTCATTGCTGAAGAAGTAAAGGAAGCTTTGTTTCAAATGGATTCTAAAAAGGCCTTGGGTCCGGATGGTATGCCTCCAATTTTTTATCAAAAGTATTGGCACTTAGTTGGGCATTCTCTTGTTTCAGCAGTTCTCCAAGCACTAAATCCAGGTTCATTTCCACCTTCTTTGAACCTTACTCATATATCTCTTATCCCAAAAAAGAAGTGTCCTTCTAAGATGAGTGATTATAGGCCCATTAGTTTATGTAATGTGGCTTATAAGGTCATTGCTAATGTTCTCTCTAATAGATTGAAAATGGTTTTACCAGATGTTATTAGTCAGAGCCAAAGTGCTTTTGTCCCTGGATGTCTTATTTCTGATAATATTCTTATTGCATACGAGTTGATTCACTTTTTAAAACAAAAAAGATATGGGAGAAAGGGGTTTATGTCCTTGAAGCTAGATATGAGTAAGGCCTATGATCGTGTCAAGAGAAATTTATTGAGTTAATTATGTACTGTGTGAGTTCTGTTTCCTTTTCTGTTTTAATCAATGGGGAACCCAAGGGTCTCATTACACCATCTAGGGGTTTGAGACAAGGGGATCCATTGTCCCTTTATCTTTTTCTTCTTTGTATTGAGGGTTTAATATCTCTATTGAATATTGCTGAGATGAGAAAAGACATTTCTGGTGTGAAGATTTGTAGGGGGCTCCAAAAATAAATCATTTGCTATTTGCAGATGATAGTATTATTTTTTGTCGAGCGGAGGTTGAGGAAAATAGAAGAGTGCAGAATTTGTTGCAAAGGTATGAAGTTGTCTCGAGGCAAAGAATTAATAAGGAGAAAACTGTCATGGTTTTTAGTGGTAATGTGAATGTAGCCACTAGATCTGAGATAAAGAATTTATGGGCTAATTGTGAAATTCAACAGTATGAGAAGTATCTTGGGCTTCCTTCTGTCATTGGGAAGAGTAAAAAACGTGCTTTTGAGTCTATTAAACAGAGAGTATGGCAGAATTTATAGTCTTGGAAAGAAAAATTATTATCTCAAGGAGGAAAGGAGATTTTGTTAAAGGCAGTAGCACTCTCTATATGAACATATACTATGAGTTGTTTTCTTCTTCCAAGTAGTTTGTGTAAAGAATTGGAGGGGATGATGCCTCAGTTTTGGTGGGGGCAAGTAGGGAATGAAAGGAGAATTCATTGGTTGAGTTGGCATAGAATGTGTTAGAGGAAAGCTAAAGGAGGTTTAGGATTTAAGGATTCAACTTGCTTTAACTTAGTTTTATTAGCAAAGCAGGGATGACGTTTAATGCAAGATGAGAATTCTCTTATGCATGGATTATTGAAGGCTAAATATTTTCCTCATTCAAGTTTTCTGCAAGCTGGGACTGGTAGATGTCCATCATATACATGGAGGGGCATTTGTGAAGCAAGGAGATGGCTCATGGTAGGGTGTAGTTGGAGAATAGGGGATGGAAAAAGTGTAAATATTTGGCAAGATAGGTGCATTCCCGGTCATAACTCTCTAGTGGCTGAAGGGAACTTGGTAAGGGATGATACTCGGATGCTTTCAGTGGATACATTATTACTGCCGAATGAAAAACAGTGGGACTTGCAACGCTTAGGGTTCTCTTCAATCCAAATGTTGTGACTGATGTTCTCAAAGTTTACTTGTGCTTTACTATTGGCGAAGATAAGAGACTGTGGGCTTATGAAAGGAATGGAATGTTCAGTGTTAGAAGCTGTTATCAATTTATTTTTGACCAAATGGGTTCTCAAACTGCTGAATCATCAACCATGACATATCAGAAGTTATTATGGAAGCACCTATGGAAGATGAAGGTCCCTCACAAGATAAAGATTTTTGCTTGGCGTGTTTGCAAAAATGGCCTTCCTACAGCTACTAATTTAATGCAGAAGCGTGTTTTGACTGAGGATATATGCAAATTGTGCCTCTCAGATAGAGAGGATTCTACTCATGCTGTAGTGAATTGTGTTTCTTTGTAAGGATTAATGCATGTTTATTTCCCAGGTTTGTGTTTTGATCGAGGTAAAACTGTATGTGATCTGGCTATGGAATTATGTAAAAAGCAAAAGTATGATGAGCTATCAGTCTTTTTTGCTTTGGCTTGGAGTTTCTGGTTTCGCAGAAATAAATTTGTGTTTGATAAGTTGCTATTAACTCCTAAACATGTAGCAGATAATGCTTTTACTGTTTTGAGAAGTTTTGCTCAGGTTAAACAACAGACCCGGGTACGGATGAAGCAACTTTATAAATGGAAGCCTCCTGAATCTGGTTGGTTTAAATTGAATGTTGATGGTGCAGTGTATTCTGAGTTGGGGAAAACAGGTATTGGAGCTATTCTAAGGGATGCTTCTGGTAGGGTGTTAATGGCTGTCAGTAAAGCTGAAACTGATATGGATGGTATTAAAGCTCTAGAACTGATGGCAATTTTATGAGGACTGCAATTGTGTGTGACCATGGGACTCCCGAATCTTGTTGTAGAAAGTGATAGTCTGCTCTGTATTGAAGCTTTACAGAAGGGTACTATGTATGACTCTGTGCTTGGGGGATTATATTCTGATATTCAACAGCTTGCTGCAAGGTTTGAAAGTTGTATTTTTTCTCATGTATTTCGGGAAGGGAATATGGTAGCTCATATGTTGGCTCGAAATGTGTGCAGGGTTGACAATATTGTTTTATGGTGGGATTGTGTCCCAGACTGTATTTCTCAAGCTTTATGGCTTGATGATTGTCTGTGACTAGTTTGTTTCCATTTGATGAATGAAGTTCTGCTTTCTATAAAAAAAAAATACACTAAAATACGGGGTGTCACATTAACTCTCTTGTCAAATCAGAGAATGGAGTCTGTCAGTTCACTTTGCCTTTTGCCCATCCCTTCCAGGTCTCTCTTCATTGATTCATCCCAGTTGGATAGCTTTTCCAACTCCCCCTTCTTTTCCTCCAAGTCAAGTTCTAGACGAGAATACGCTTCAATAACATCCGCACCAACAATAGCCAGCTCACTACAATGCTTCCGTGATGCTTCCAACTCTGCCCCTAGTTAGGAAAGCTCCTCCTACTTTGAATCTCTATCTTCCTGGAGCACTGTAACGCCCCGTCCCCGAAGGTCCGGAGAGTTAACTAATGTCGCTAAAAATCATTTTCCATCCACATAGTACATAATCAAATTTTTCTCTATCTCACAAACTACTCATTAATTCACATCAAATACTCCAGTATAATTAATCCAAGACAATACAAAGTCTTAATAGAAACATCAACCTCCCAACAATTCATATCATCAGAACGCAACAAACTTACTGAATAACAAAATCCTCAATACTCATATAAACCTCCTATGCTTAAACCACTATTCTTAACTCCTCTTACCTATGCTCCATATTCTTGATCCTCAACTGGAACTATTCCAATCATCTGAAAATATTGGAGATAAGAGGGGGTGAGTTATCAACAACTCAGTAAGCAGAGAACATATATTAGCGTGCAAGCATGAGCCTTTTCAGAAAGTTCAGTATGCAGAAATAAAATATTATATTTTTATATGCAGATCTCAGAAACATGTTATCAGAAAATCAGAGCGACTTTTCAGATTTTTTAGACTCAAAAATTAACTGTTCATATTTAAAGACACTTTCCATATTCAAAGACCATTTTCATATTCAACATTCAACTGTTCATATTCAAAGATTCGTTTCATAATCAAAGACCTTTTTGGCATTCAAAAACTATTTTCATATTTGAAAACCAACTGTACATATTAAATATCATTTTCATATTCAAAATCGCTTTGGCATAACATAACTGAACATCTTCATCTTATCGTATCATGTCATATCGTATCATATCATATACCATGTTTAACCCCCGTGGTAGGGTTGTGCTATCCCCGGTGGCCAAACCAGACAGTATCATATGGTAAACTTCCCATTTTTCAATCTCAGAGACCCTAGTGTGCACATAGAAAAGGACACGTAAAAAGACCACTTTGTTTCCAAAGTAGGTGCACTCATATCATATCATATCATGGTGGTACCAACCATATCACGTGAACCAGTATCAGCATATCAGAACCATATTCAGAATCAGATTCAGAATACATAAGTATGCCAAAGGTTTATCATATCCATATCATATCAAAACATGTGCGAAACATATTCATATCCTTTCCATTTGATAAAAAACATATCCAAATCATTTTATATCACATGTATAAAAACATATCTCAATAATATCATATTCGCTCTTTTGCATATTTCAGAAATATGTCAAATATTGCTCATGTCTATACAATGCATGTCAGAAAAATATTTTTCTCTTTTCCGTACAGATTTCATGAGTGATGCAAATAAACGACCGAGGTTGGTTTTTCTCAAGTTTTCATTTCCTCACAAAATATGCAAAGTTTTCAAAAGGTCAACCTCAGTCTCAATAATTCGTATAAAACCTAGCAAAGGAACCCCGCTTACCTAGAATTCTTAGCTTTTCCAGAATTTTCCTCAAAAATGTCGAGTCGACTATAAATCGTCACCTATAAAATAATCACGTAATTTTCGTAAGTTTCCAATCAATCACATATTTCGATATTTAAGCCTAAACTTCTAAAATAACCAATTTTAATTCCTCAAAACTTAAAACCTTCATAATTCCAAAATAGATCACCACTTTCTAAAATCATCAATATCCACCGTAACCAACGTCAAACTCAAAACACCAATATTTAAACCTGAAACAGCCAACAAATCTCATAGCATAAATCAAATCACACAAACAACTCCATCATCCAATCCAACCGACCCCCGAACTCCTCGGACTCAGTTCGGCATGTCCAACCAGATCACAATAATATGAGTTAGTGCAAAAATATATTTAAATCACGATAGTTCTTTGGAACAATACTTACAATGCCATAATATAATTTTTGAAAGATCACGGAGGTGCTAGAAGTGGCGGCACAACAACAGAACAATGCAAAATGCACTATGGCCGTAGGTCTCAAAAATCCACTTTTGAACGGGGACAAACCAATACCCGAAATTGATAGGGTAGGGCTTAGGGATGTCGGTAAAGCTAGTGGTGGTGGTGGTTTGCCATGGGTGGCGGCGTAGGTGGACGTTTTAGGCCAAAAAGCCCAAAACGGAAATGTTGATGGATGTGCTTTACCGGTGGCGGATCGGAGCTAAGGATGGGTGCTTTGGGTTGCTAGGAGGTCGAGGATGATGTGGTGAAGAAATGGTGGCCGGAGGTGGCGCGTCGGCGGCACAATGGCACAAGGAATGCCGCGGCTTTGAGGAGCTAGTTTAGGGCTCGAGATCGACTAGGGTGTTCCTTGCCTCGATGAAGAGGCTAATGGCTACAGAGAGACCCTAGGATGTAAGGGTTAGAAGTACCCTTGGGAGCTTCCATGTAACGTTTGACGCCCCGACTCCCACGTACAAAAATACGTGAATCGTGACGTCAGGATGATGACAACACGGTCACGCATCCCAACGAAATGTGCTCAAGTGTGTGCAATATGCAAAGGTACACAGTAAAAATCGCAGCAGATAATATAAACAAGTCAACTAAGTATCAGAAATTTAAATACAAATGTTCAAAACAAATTATCTTTAAAAAAAATTATACAGTCATCCCAAAATATATTACAAAGGCAAATACATAAATAATTGATAAAACAAATCTCGATATACGGGAGCAATCCCAGATCACTCCTCCAACGGAGCCAAGCTAATGCTCGTCATCCTCATCTGCATCAAAATCTGCGATACTATGAAATGGTACCACAGGTAAGTAATAATCCAAACAACTCTCGGGATAAAAACGCATTAATGCAACCAACAAACAGATCCCAAAACCTCATTTTTCCCGAAAATGATTATTTTCCAACACACGCCAAAATCCCAATTTGGCCCAAAAAAATAATCCGTCATTTTCCCAGAAAATTATTCACACAAAAATCAACCATTTATCGGATACTGTAGGTGGGAATCGCAGGCGGGACTATACCACCATCCCTGCCACGTGCACCGTAGGCGGGACACAACCACCATCCCTACCGCGTGCACCATAGGCGAGAATCACAGGCGGGATTCTACCACTATCCCTGCTTACCACCATCCCTACAGATCCTTTCCACACAATGAATACTTATCAAAGCACTGTAGGCGGGAATCGCAGGCGGGACACAACCACCATCCCTACAATCTCTTTCTTTTTTCTCACATGAAAATCCAAATTTCAATAAACACATGAACATGAATGCAATTATACGAAAACCCAGTTTTCAATACAAACATGATCATGCGTGCAATATGCCATGTACATGAACAACACCATACCAACAACCAACAGTACAAACCAAATACACAACAACTTCGTCCACAATCCATCCGACCCCCGAACTCCTCGACTCAATCCGGCATGTCCAACCAGATCACAATAATATGTGTTAGTGCAAAAATATATTTAAATCACGATAGTTCTTTAGAAAAATACTTACAGTGCTATATTATAATTTTCGAAGGATCACGACGTTGCAAGAAGTGATGGCTCAGCTACGAAACAGCGTAAAATACACTGTGGCCGTGGGTTTCAAAAACCCACTTTTGAACGGGGACAAACCAAGACCCAAAATTTATAGGGTAGGGCTTAGAGGTGTCAGTGAAGCCAATGGTGGTGGTGGTTTGCCGTGGGTGGCGACGTAGGAGGCG
Organism: Juglans microcarpa x Juglans regia; assembly: GCF_004785595.1. Taxonomy (NCBI): domain Eukaryota; kingdom Viridiplantae; phylum Streptophyta; class Magnoliopsida; order Fagales; family Juglandaceae; genus Juglans; species Juglans microcarpa x Juglans regia. Next base: position 22,560,691 of record NC_054598.1, read on the forward strand.
GTTTCAGGCCAAAAAGTCCAAAATGAAAATGTTGATGGATGTGCCTCACCGGTGGCAGATCGGAGCTAAGGATGGGTGCTTTGGGTTGCTAGGAGGTCGAGGATGAAGTGGTGAAGAGATGGTGGCCGGAGGTGGTGCGACGGCGGCGCTAGGACTCAAAGAGTGCCACGACTTTGAGGAGTTCGTGGTGGCTAATGGCGGCGCAATGGAGGCTGAAACTGAAGGGAAGTGGTCGCCGGAGGGAGGGGAAGAGGGTGGGCTGGGCAGTGCCGGTCACGGCGGCGCGCGAGCACCAATAGCCGTGCGGCTTGAAGCTACGCGTGGGGGAGTTTCGTGGCACCGGAGGGGCTGAAACACGGGGGTGGGGTCGCCAGAGGGTGGGGAAGGAGGTGGGAGGGGTGGTGTCACCGGACGGTGGTGCACGGCGGCTGGCTGGTGGACGAATGACGCGGACGCAGGGGAGAGAGGGAGAGCAGGTCGTGCGGGAAGAGAGAAGGGAGAAAAGAAAATGGAGGGAAAAAGAAAAAAGAGAAGGAAAGAAAAAGAGGAAGAAAAAAAAATGAGGGGAAAGAAATGAGGTCCAATCCTCATATCTTAGGTCACAAAAATGATACAACGGAAAAGATTTTAAAACAGCATCTTAATTAAAATAATTTAAACATAATTTAATTTTCACAATTTAAAGATCATAAAAATAAACCATCTAAATCCGATAATTTTAAAACAATAGAATAAATTTTTGAATTAATAAAAATAATCATTCAATAAAAATGCACTAAAATAGCCAAACATCACACTAAAGCAGGATACAAGACACAACCCGAATACGCTTAAGAAAAATCACACGACCTCAAACACCCAACAAGTATGGGTATGGCTTGCATAACTTTTCCAAAACCCAAGAATAAACCACATAAGGCATCCATTACAAAAGATCAGGTTAGACTCGTACCTGCCATAACTCCAGCATCCTGAGTCTCTGGAACCTCGTCGCCAGCACTACCAGGAGTCAACGCGTACAGCCGAGCCTGACCTGATTACCTCTACCACTGCGATGATCACTCTGATTCCCTTGGGTCCAATTAGGGCACTCACTAGCAAAGTGCCCCGTCTGACTGCACTCAAAGCACTGGTTCCAACCCTGACGGCACTCGCCCTCGTGGGCTCTATTACATCTGCCACAAACTTGAGCTCGACCCCCAATACGTACACCGGAGGCTGCCTGCTATCGAGCCTCGATCCTTTGCACAAACTTTTGTGGCGACCCGGAGCTGCTCCCTTCACCATCAACGTTTAGTTGCTTCTTACCCGGAGGGGAGCCTACCACATCACCTCGCTCTCGCTCAGCAATACAGGCCACCTCAACCAACCTTTGAAAGTTCTGGATTTGCAGGCATGCGAATTGTTTGCGGATCGAAGGGAGCAACCCTTCCTGAAAACGTTTGGCCCGCAACTCTTCAGTGGCTATCAAATGAGACGCAGATCGCCCAAGCTTTATAAATTTTCTGGCATATTGCTCGACAGTCACCTCCCCTTGGACCAAGTTATTGAATTCCTGAGCCTTTTGCGGTCTCACAAAAACAGGGAATAAGCGGTCGTCGAACTCCTTCTTGAAGCGCTGCCAAGACACAGCCGCCAAAGATCCCAACTCCATTTCTAGGTGTTCGAGCTTAGTCTTCCACCAATCAGCTGCTCCACCTTGCAACAGGTAACTCCCATACAACACCTTTTGGGCCTCTGTACAACCTCAGACTTCGAATGTCCTTTCGAGGTCTTCAATCCACCTCCTAGCCTGAAGTGGATCCTCTTCGCCCGTGAAGGCAGGGGTCCTATGTGCCAAGAAACACTCATAGGTGCACCCGGCTTGCACCACCCTATTCTGCTCTCCTTGCAGTGGACGAAAATTATGCTGAAGGAACTCCGTCATCCTATTCAACGCCCTCTCCATGCTGTAATTCCTATCACCCCTCGGTAATTCATCCTCGGGCTCATTGGTTGGCCTTCTTGGTCGTACCATCTTCCTGCCATATCGTAACCCTTAACCCCACTATCAGCTTAAAACAAACTAAAATATAATTATAGTAAAATAAATTAAAATACATCGATATAACATAAATAAAATAAAATAAAACCAACAAAATAAAATATCATAAGACGAAATGAATAAAACAAATGAAGTAGTACACAAGAAAATAATTGAAACAAGTAAAATAGCCTGCCATAAAATAAAATAACATAAAATAAAATAAATAAACAAACAAAGTAACATACAATAAAATAAATAAAACAATTAAAATAATATACTTCCAACAAAATAATTTCAAATCACAACTTTAAAATTTTCTGGTACTGCACCTATGGGACATGTGGTTTTACCCAGAGTTGAATTACTCTGATACCACCTATGATGCCTCGACTCCCATATACAAAAATACGGGAATCGTGACGTCAGGATGATGACAACACGGTCACGCATCCTAACGAAATGTGCTCAAGTGTGTGCAACATGCAAACGAGCACAGTAAAAATTGCAGCGGATAATATAAACAAGTCAACTAAGTACCAGAAATTTAAATACAAATATTCAAAACAAATTATCTTTTAAAAAAAGTTATACAGTCATCCTAAAATATATTACAAAGCCAAATACATAAATAATTGATAAACAAAATCTTGATATACGGGAGCAATCCCAGATCACTTCTCCAACGAAGCCAAGCTAAGGCTCGTCATCTTTATCTGCATCAAAATCTGCGATACCATGAAATGGTATCACAGGTAAGTAATAATCCAAATAACTCTCGGGATAAAAACGCATTAATGCAACCAACAAACAGATCCCAAAACCTCATTTTCGTAGAAAATGATTATTTTCCAACACACGCCAAAATCCAAATTTGGCCCAAAAATATAATCCGCCATTTTCCCAGAAAATTATTCACACAAAAATCAACCATTTATCGGATACTTTAGGCGGGAATCGCAGGCAAGAAGGATCACGACGCTACAAGAAGTGGTGGCTCAGCAACGAAACAGTGTAAAATACACTGTGGCCGTGGGTCTCAAAAACCCACTTTTGGACGGGGATAAACCAGGACCCGAAATTGATAGGGTAGGGCTTAGAGGTGTCGGTGAAGCCAATGGTGGTGGTGGTTTGCTGTGAGTGGCAACGTAGGAGGCAGTTTTAGGCCAAAAAGCCCAAAACAGAGAGGTTGATGGATGTGCTTCACTGGTGGCGGATCGGAGCTTTGGGTAGCTAGGAGGTCGAGGATAAAATGGTGAAGAGATGGTGGCTGGAGATGGTGCGACGGCGGCGCTAGGTCTCAAAGAGTGTCGTGGCTTTGAGGAGTTTGTGGTGGCTAACGGCGGCGCGAGGGGGCTGAAACTGAAGGGAAGTGGACGCCGGAGGGAGGGGAAGAAGGTGGGTTGGGCGGTGCTAGTCACGCGGGAAGAGAGAAGGCAGAATGAAAATGGAGGAAAAAAAGAAAAAGAGAAGGAAAGAAAAAGAGGGAGAAAAAAAAATGAAGGAAAAAAAAAAGAGATCCAATCCTCATATCTTGGGTTACAAAAATGATCCAACAAAAAAGATTTTAAAACAACATCTCAATTAAAATAATTTAAACGTAATTATAAAATGAAAATAAAATAATTAAATCCAACAATCAATTAATTTAAAAAGAACAATTTAAATGCATAATAATAATAAATATTAAGAAAACATTTCAAATTTAATTTTCACAATTTAAAGATCATAAAAATAAACCATTTAAAAATTCGATAATTTTAAAACAAGAGAATAATTTTTTGAATTAATAAAAATAATCCTTTAATAAAAATACACTAAAATACGGGGTGTTACATAACGCCCCGTCCCCGAGGGTTCGGAGAGTTAACTCATGTTGCCTAAAAATCATTTTTCCATCCACATCGTACATAATCAAATTTTTCTCTATCTCACAGACTACTCATTAATTCACATCAAATCTCAAATATAATTAATCCAAGACAATACAAAGTCTTAATAAAAACATCATCCTCAATAACAAAATCCTCAATACTCATGTAAACCTCCTATGCTTAAACCACCATTCTTAACTCCTCTTACCTATGCTCCATATTCTTTATCCTCAACTGGAATATTCAAATCATCTGAAAAATATTGTGGAGATAAGGAGTGAGTTATCAACAACTCAATAAGTAGAGAACATGTACTAGCGTGCAAACATGAACCTTTTCAGAAAGTTCAGTACGCAGAAACAAAACATTATAGTTTTATATGCAGATCTCATAAACGTTTTATCAGAAAATCAGAGCGACTTTTCAATCTTTTCATACTCCAAAAGAGTCACCTGTTCATATTTAAAGATCCATTTCATATTCAAAAACACTTTGGTATAACATAACCTGAGCATCTTCGTCATATCAAAACAGAGCATCTTATAGAGCAGAGACTATGTTTCACCCCCATGGTAGGGTTGTGCTATCTCCGGTGGCCAAACCGGGCAGAGACAGAGGTGAAATATTTCCCTTATTCTTCTCAGAGCCCCGAGTGTGCACACATGAAAGACCACAAAAAAAAAAAACCACTTTGTTTCTAAAGTGGGTGCACTCGGAGACAGAGAATTTGGTACCAACCCAAACAGAGCAGAGCAGAGCATAACAGGAGCAGAGCAGAGTAGAGATAGAGCCAGATACAAAATCAGTACACCATGCCAAAGGTTTGTAGATGCCATATCAAAATAGAGCAGAGTACCAAAACATAATCAGATCATTCTCACATACTAAAAAGTAAAAGTCGGAGCATCTTTCTAAATAAATGCACAATTTTTCAAATTCTCAATATCGCCCTTTTCTGATTTCAGAGACAACACGACAAAATTTAGCTCATGTCTACACATTGCATGTCAGAAAATATTTTCTCTTTTTCATACAAATTTGATGAGTAATTCAAATAAGCGACCGACGTTGATTTTTCCAAAGTTCTCATTTCATCACAAAAATATGTAAAGTTTTCAGAAAGTCAACCTCAGTCTTAATAATTCGTATAAGGTCTAGAATAGAAACCTCATTTACCTGAAATTCTTAGCTTTTCAAAAATTTCCTCAACAATGCTGAACTAAATTAATCGTCACCTATAAGATAATCACGTAAATTTTCATAAATTTTCAATCAATCTCGTATTTCGATATTCAAGCCTACAACTTCTAAAATAATCAATTTTTAATTCCTCAAACTCAAAATTCTCATTTTTCCTGAAATACCAACATTACTTTCTAAACTCATCAATGTCCAATATAATAACTCCGACTAAAACGTTAAATTCCAACTTATTTACAATTGAGATCTTACCAAAACTTATGAAACAAAAATAACATAACCATATTGAGATCATCATAAGTAGAAAATTATACTTTTGTTTAAATAAAAAATATTCTTTTAAAAGGATTCAAAACAGTATTTTTGCACTTACTGATCATTCCAAAATTTAACAGTATTTACTTAATAATTATTTCGATAAAAAATATCAGTCTCTTAAAAAATTATACCAATTTAACAAAATAAGCCAACGTGTGCCTAAGTCCAAATAAATAAATAAATCACACGCAGCCCACGTTCCACACACAAAAATACATAGTCCATTGGTGTATTCAGACAGAAAAAAGGCAAAAGGGGTAATAACACCCTTCATCTACATGGGTACCCGTGACCCACATTTCCTTTTTAAGCAACTGTTATCAACAACCAAATAAAACCAGTAGAAGCAAAACGGAAGCAGGCATGGAGGGTAAGGCGCGACGGGGCTGGCTGGCGGGACAGTGGAGGCGCGGCTGACGAGCAGGAGTGCAGCGGAGATGCTACCTACGCTGGGCTGAGCACGAGAGAAGGAGAGGGAGAGGTGAGCGTGAGAGAGGGCAGAGAGAAAAGAGGGAGTAACCGAGAGAGGTACTCACCGTGAGGGGTTGTTATGGCTGAGGCGGCCTGTGGCTGTCCGGCACCTTTTTCCGAGCGGGTGGCAATGGCTTGGAGTGGCTGGTGCAGTGGAGGCTATGGGGGCGTTGGTCAGCAGCTTTGTGTAGCAGGGCACGGTGGTGCGATCTGGGGTAATGAACTTAGAGTGGCTGAGGTACCGGCAGGACTATGCTTGGCAGAGTTGCGGTATGTGAAACGGCTTCACGGGTAGCAGTTTACTAGATGCAAACCTAGCCTTTCGGTTTGGTGTTTTACAGAGAAACGATGGCCTTCAGTGAAGAGGGGAAAGAGCGGCACAAATAATAGGGTTGAGGATGATTAGCATATATATATATAAGATAAAAATAGTAAAGAGATAAAACCTAGATGGAAAAGAATGAACGGACATGCATGAAAATGGAAAAGAAAATGGACGGGAACTTGTGCAACGGATGGCGTGAACCCGTGCGAGAGATTCTGAAAACGTGAACCATGTGCATCGATGCAGTGGGCTGGGTCTTACATTCCACCCCTTCCTCGACAGTAGGTCAAGATGAACATACTACTTCAGAGTGAATAGCTGGCAGAAGCCACCTCACCTCGCTCCTCAGCGCAAAGGGTGTCCACCACGTGGTCACCCTCCTGAATAAGGATGGAGAAGATTGCCTCGGTAACATGGGGTTGAAGAAAGTCCCCCTTGCCCCCACAAAGAGGAGTTATAGAGCGGGGAGGGAATCGAAACCCCAGCCCCGCTCAACTCTAATTCATGAAGGAACATTGGGGTTTCGCCATCAGAAATAGTCGAAATAAGGGAGCTAAGAGTAAGCTCCCCTTCTCCCACCTCCGTTTAAGAGCCAGGATTGACTTGAGGCACATTGGTTGAAACTCTAGTCTTGACTTCCCTAGTCTAGGTCGCATCATGGCGACCAGCAGCTGATTCTTGGAGACAATCGGAAAATAAGGCGTCAATTACTGCATCCTCCTCCACCAACTGGAGATCGACTGGGAGTGTCAACGAGAGAGCAAGGTTTGGCGATTGAGCAGAGTAAATTTCTTGTGAAGGGAACTCGAATTGAGTGTTGTGGCCATATCCGAGAGGGTTTGGCCCCATCAAATCACCTAGACCATCTGAGTCTAGGGACCTTCTCAATTAGGAGATTGCCTACCTACCAAGACCTGAACCGACCCAGTAAGGTCTGACGAGGCCTCATGGTAGGCCAATTACCTACCTTCTCCAACGAGGTCACGGTGGGCCTTTTCTTGTCTTGGAACGCCTTAGGCTCCTTTGGCAAGCTACCACCGAAAACACGAGAGCGATTAGGCATCACTAAGAACCTATCAATATGGGCCCTTGTTAGCAGGGCCTCCATCTAAATCGACTCCTAGTGAGGCTTAACCCAGGAGTAGACTCTCTCAACACGGGCTTCCACCTGTGGGGATAGAGTAACCATTATGGTTTTATTTTTGGGAATTTCCCCAATCGGCACAAATAGAAAATTTGGCCTTATCGGTCTCCCTACCTGGGAACTCTCATCCTTGGCTAGAAACAAAGAAAAACTTTTTCTGCTTTTGACTGCATGGGTAGTCAAGAACTCACAAGCAGTCAAGTCAGAATATCTTTCCCCGATGGGTTCCAAGACCATCCTCCATGCAACACAAAAAACATATGAGGATTCTACATTCATTAGAATGAAGTTGTGCTAGCACCAGCTTCAAATAGTCTAGGATGTCTCACACTAATCGATAGAAAGGAAACTATAACTAGTGAGAAAGGGAGCAGACTGTGAGAGCTACCTTCTTTGCGAAATCATCAACATCAATGACTCCCTGAGAGGAACCTCAAGATTCACTGAATCTAGGATTCTGTATGAATCCCATAGCTTCCTAAGGTTGACCTTAATAAGGCTTGACTCCCAATCATAACCTTCGTAATAATGAGCACGCGAGTAGAGGAAAACTCTACAAGGGGAGACCCGCGAGAGGTGGGGCAAGAAACACCTTGACGAGTCATGGAAACAAGCAGGGAAGTATGTGGAAAAGGAGTTGGGTTTCGACGTAAGATAGTGGCAACAAAGAAGAGTAAGGGGGAAAGAAGTAACAAGAAAGAGGGGGGCACTTATAATAAAAAATGCGATGATTGAAATGGACTAGGGAGAATACGAGCAGTCTAACAACAGCAGTGCCATGTGCAAATGCCACGAATGGGTGACGTGACTAGGTGCAAACGTAATGCAGTTGCAACCTTCCTCTGGCACGGAACATGAACAAGCAAGTATAATTAATGACGCAACATGTAAGAACCATTCATGATCTTTAAATTTCCGCGACGCTAGCATGGTATGTTAATCCTTTCCTTCTGAAGTCTTACCCCAAGAACTTAGCGATTAAGACCCTGAAATTTGGAGAAGAGTTAAACTATCCTCATTAGCAGCTATTCACCCTTATTTAAAGAATCAATGGTAACAACCCAAGGTAAGTCTCTACACTTCGTATTGTTGAGCAACGTAGACATATCTCTACCTTAGGCATCAGAGGTGCACCAAGCACACCAGGCCACCCTCTCTCTTTGTTGCAGGTTAGCATCTGTGATCAATTGGTGGTGAAAGATGTCGTAAATACCGAAAAATCGAAGTTGGAATCAGATCAGAGCCTACACAAATTGGAGTTAGAGTTAGATTTAGGGGAATCCAAATCTAACTAAGTTGGTGCTCATTTCCGACTCACACAATGCTATAGAGCCCAAACATCTTCAAGTGTACTTAGTCACTTCACAACATCAAGGTTAATGATGCCAACAATATCACACGAAAATTGATTTTGGATGATGAATTGCCAAATCGTAGGGGGAAAGGGTGAAAGGCATAGCTACGCCTTTTCACTTGAGTGCTCTTTTACCCATTTCACTTAGGTGCCCTATAGTCAAAGGGCTCATTTGGACATATGAAGTATCTCAAAGTTTTATAAATAATAGGAAAATTGTTTGAGTTAAGATGCCTCATTGAAGTTTGGGAAATAAGAGAAAAAGTTGAATCAAAATATTATATAGTTAAAAAATTGTTTAATTTTAACTTTTTAATATTATTTTTGTTTTGAAGTTTTAAATATTGTAATGATTAGGTAATGATTAGATGAAAAACTTGAAGATTTGAAATTGAAAAGTGTTTTGTATTAAGTTATATTTGAGAAGAAAAGTGTGAGAAGTTTTGAGAATTTCTCATATAATCTTATTAACCAAACATATTCTTAAACTAATCTACATGAGCTTTGGCTACTCAAATGGCCTTAAAAAAAATTTCGGTTTGTTTTACAATTAGTGCGATTTGACATGAAGTTTCACAACAAGTCTCATCCTTTACTGTTACCCTCGATTCTCATAGTCAACTAGTAACATCTTGAATTTGGAGGGTTGGGGAGTTAGCGCTTGTCACTTAAAATCACATCCCAACAATACACGTATAAACTCCAAAGGCTCTATAAAACATAAAACTCGTTTGTTAAAACGAAATATATATGTTCCTCTAAAAGGACATCAAGGAAACGTTCAAACATAATTAATCAAGAACCCAATAATCACTAGTACCCTTTGGCACATATTCCCCTACATTCAACTAATCTCGCCCCTGCTTCTTATTCTTGATCCCCAGCTGAACTATCAAAATCATCTAAAAAATGTTGGAAGTAATTGGGTGAGTTATGAAGAACTCAATAAGTAATAAATATATACATGTGTGTAAGCATGAACTAGTTACAAAATGCAAACCAAGATAATTCATCAAAATATTTAATTCTCATGGTGGGGTTGTACTATCCCCAGTGGCTAAATCGAGTAGAAATAGAAATGAAATCTCCTTCTTTTAAACTAGGCGCACTGGGTGTGCAAACAAGAAAGACCACGTAGAAAACCTTTTTGTCTCCAAAGTGAGTGTACTCAAAATAGAGATTTTGACACGAACACAATAACAAAGGCCATAGTTTAAGACCCGTGGTAAAGTCGGGACGAATGCATAAATAGTATTTGGATGTAACATATCATATTACAACAAAGTGGTGAACAGATACATACCATATTATCAGATAAATACCATATTATCATATATATACAAATTTGTAGATTTCATGTTCTCTCCCTTTTATACAGTTGAGAATAGAGTACCAAATGCTCATGTCTACACCAATCATGATAAAAAAATATTTTTGTTTCTTGTTCATTTATAACGAAATAGTGCAGAAAAGTGACCGAGGCTATTTTCATAATGAAACATGCAAGTTTAACATAGGAACACCGCTTTTTCCCAACTCTTGCAAGTATTATATAAGCCTTGGGTCTGAACTCTAGCAGTGTTACAGCCTAAAGCATAAAACATTGACTAAAATGTTAATAACCCAAAAAGGTACAAAACTAACTTCACTAATTAAAAACCATTACCCGAACTATAGATTCATCATACAAAACTCCATCATATCGCTTGCTTTTATAATGGCCTCGAGCACAACATCCAAAAATTCCCTAGTCCCCAAAAAGATTAGCCCATCCCCTCAGATTTAGTTAAACGAAGTGGAAGATAAAATACCTTACCGATTAGAGGCACACGTTAACACCAATGGCCTCTATCAATCGTGGCTCCAAACTAAGAGAGAGCGTTTGCGCAAGAATAAAATCGATGGCATGCCCGCGTGCATGCATGTGAGAGAGAGAGCTCATGAGACAAAGAGAAATGATAGAGAGAAGAAAAATGAGATAAAAACAGAGACAACGAAGAGACTTACCAGCATCAGTGAGAGAAATCGACAAATAGAGGCTTTAATGATATCCGGTGTATAGTGGAAGATAAACTGAAGGCAGAGGATGAAATGTTAAAAAGAGAGATGGAGAAAATAAATCAGAGAGGGAGTGAAGTGCTAGGAGAAACAGGTATGGAGGAGAGCAGATGGGAAACTCATCGACGTCCGTGTTCTAGTGGTGCAAAGCCTAGGTTGTGACGGTGATGATTGGTAGCAATGAGTAGCAAATCTAAGGGAAGTGAGTGTTAACGTGTTTCATACATTCACTAAGAGGAATTGGTAGGGTAACTGTAAGAGGATGTTTCCCACTTCACAAGCCCACTGGACCTCAAACCGATACCCGGATCTTACGGCATGCGAATTTTTCCTCTCCCACAATATTTTGAGGAAAGGTTATCACATCTATGGCTTCAAACTAGTCTAGGCATTGGCTGGGCTAGAGGCTCAGTATACTGTCATGAAGAGCTGGAATCATCGATTCTTCTTTCTATCTAGCGAAGGATGGGAGTTTCCTATCAGTCTGGCCATTCGACACTCGTTTCCTCTTTTTCACCATATGAGGGGTCGTGGATGGTGACAAGGGTCGTTGCCCTAGCATAACCCCAGACGAGATACTCAAGCTCAAGGTCGTCCTCGCTTGGGTGAAGGCGCATCCGGATGACATTTCTTCAGAGGCTCTAGTAGCCGAGTATCGCCTTCATCAGTACCTGGCTCCCCCAGCCAATTTGCACTTCGACATAGGCTTCTCGATAAGGGAGGTCACGTCGCGAGCATGCAACCGCTGACCCAGCCTGCCGGTGGAGGGGAAAGGAAAAAGGCCCTAAAGGATTCCCCCTGTCAAATCCGATTCTGAAGACCTCCCCATTCATTCCAGATGTCCTTCTGCGGTGGTGCTCGTTATCTGGGCCGAGTTGTCGTTGCCCAAGAATATGACAATGATAGCGAACTTTCCTTGCTTCGTAGTGCTAGCTTGAGGAGTTGTCGCGGATGCTTAACCTGAGCTACCAATCCTTGAGTCAACTGTTGAAATTGTTCTCACGGTCAAGGTTGTCTCAATTGGTGATGAAGTGGTAGGTGCCGTTGCTCAGGCCGAGGAGTCGACGGTGGGCATTCCTTTGCCCAAAGTAGCCATCGCTCCTACGGCCCCTAGCAAGGACGAGGACGAGGACGAGGTGGTTGTTGACGAGGTCTAGATGGAATTTTGGCCAACAACTTCGATCAGCCGTGGTGACCGCATCTGCAAGATGGATGACAGGCTTAAGAGGTTTTTCGCTGGGTCAAGATCTTCACTTGCAAACTCACCAGACTTCTTGTTCATTTTTTTTCATTTTGAGTCAGACTTCTGTGGTATGATTGGAGCATCTAGCAGCTTTTATTATGGATGGTCGAGAGGAGGCCCTCGCTGAATTTTAGGGTGTACAACGAAGGAGTGGAAGAAGAAATAAGAAGCCGATGAGGCCCTTGCTGACTTGTCGAGGTCTTAGGGTGAGGTTGGCACTCTTCGTCTCAGGGCTCTGCTTACTTTCGAGGCGAGGGAGGTGCTACAGAAGTCTTTTGACAACTGTTAGCAGGAGCTTAAGCAGTTATAGGCTGAGAACAAGGAACTATGCAAGCATCAGGATTCCAATGGCCGGATGAAAGTATGGCTGACAAAGTGGTTCAAGGAGGCTTCCAAGTCATTGATGGACAAGAGAAAGGCCCTGGTTGAGGAGAGGAAGCAAAGGAAAAACCTGGAGGCCTGCCAAGTTGAGGCAAGGCGTATTTTGGCAGCCTATGATGCTACTATCTGTGGTCTGCGGGAGGAGTTCTCTTATGTCTATGGTGTTAGTGATGATGCCTGGTACTTGGGTTACATTGACAGCTTGGAGGAGATGAAGACTCAAGTCTTCCAAGATCCTCAATGTGACATGAGAGCCCTGCGTGTGGGAGAGCTTTCTTCGCATGAGGTGTTCGTGGAGCAGGCTGCTTTCCACAAAAAGGATTTAATCCTGAGCCCCCTTAGTTATAGCTCTGCTGGGAATGATCCCGCCCACTGATGGCTAACTCTCATCGGTAGCACACCATGCAGCTCTTCTGACGGGTCTTGTTCTTCCCTGTTGTTCGAGACTCTGGCTTTGTACCTCCTCTTCCAAAGCTCAACCTTGCCTTGCTCGTACAAAAATGCATTCTCTTTCTTCATATCTTGCATTTGAACTTGTCTTCGAGGTGATTCCTATTCTGCTTCCCAACCTGTCTTCACCTCCTCCAATAGATTCGCATGCCTCTCCACGGCAGGCAGGCGGTTCCTAGCGGCATTTTGGCAATTGCTGTCACCGTACAACTTAATTAATTGCCACATTACATCCTTATTATTTTTTTAGAGGTAACCTCAGGCACTATCGGCTCGTCGTAGTGATGGTAATTAGCTGTTTTATGTTGTAACTTATTCTTTGTAACTCTGCTGCTTGATTGTGTAACTTGTTCTTGGTAACTCTGCGGCTTCATGTTGTAGCTTGCTCTTCGTAACTATGTAGCTTCATGTTGTAACTTGCGATGATATTAGTTAATATTTTGTTTTGTTCGGCTATTTGTCTTTGCGCATTTTTCTCTATTGTTTCCCTCTTCCTCTTCTTTTTATGGTAGGCCCAGGGGTTTTGTTGCAGCAAATTATGGGCTTGGCTTTAGGCCGAGGGTGTTGTCACAATACAGGGCCTTACAGTCCACCCAACCAACACCATTCTATTCCAGATGACCCCGCATGCTGATGGCTCCCCGGCCCACATTGACATCCTACTTTGTTAAATAGTCATTCTCCAGAGGCTTTTAACGACTTTGTTTAACGAGGCCAATGTATCTCCACCATTTCTTTATGCTAATTTCCTCTTTTCATCGTCCGTCTTCTGAATGTGCTTTACCCTGCCTAGTCCTTTTGTTCTTCCATTTTATGTCGCTGTACTTTATTTTGGCATGTAACTGAAAGAAAAGAACAGAAGTGTTGTCAGTGTTTATTGGCCTTCACCTGCTATCGTCAGTTTGGGGGATGGAAATGATCCCCTAAGAGTTAAGTTATGCCAAGGGAATTCCGACTGCCTCCAGGGGGGAAAGGCTGGTAGCATTTCGCTAACCTGCCTTTATACCCCTCCCGAGTAGCACCATGATTGCAAAGTTGAATATGAATAGGCTGAACTACTTTTTGTCACGATGATGGCCGAGATAAATTCTTTGTGTAGTCGTAGGGTTGATCCTGTTCTCCATCGTGAGGAGACAAGGCGGCCTCCAGCTTGGCCCCTCTCCTTGGTCCGCTAGGAGGTAAGCTGTCCGAGCAGTTTGGAATTGGACCCACTCTCATGTGTTAGCATTCTGTATTTAATCCCTGGTTGGAAAATAAGGATGCTATAATAATTTTATCCTTAAAGGCAGGAGTTGATTTCATAAACTTGGGCCTTTCGGCATATGTAGCAATGTGGTTGTTGCTTTTTGCCATGTTGTTGATGTCTGTGATCTTTAGTGTAGTATTTGGGCAATCAATAGACTTAGCTCACACTGAGGAAGTAATTTGGACATTGAGGAATGCCTCACGCCAAACCGTCTCTTTGTCCACTGAGAAAGTAATTTGGACAACGATGTGGCTGGTCCACTGCTTCACTATGATGGGGGACGGCTAAGTATTCAAGCAGCTTTGAGGCTGGACCCTATTTCCTTCGTGGGAGGGACAAGGCGGCCTTTGGCTCAACTCGTCTCATTGTTCCTCACGGGAGCTAAGTTGTTCGGGCAATCTTCTACTGGACTCGTTCTTGCCTGTTGATATCGTAGGGAATGGTAAGTTTAGGTCAAGTTGGCGCTGATCCCACACTTCATCATAGCAAAGGTCGGGGTAAATTATTCGGATAGTCGTGGGGCTAATCCCGCTCTCTATTGTAGAGATAGGCCTCTAGGTCGTTCAAGAAATTTGTATCTAGACCCACTCTTGCTTGTTGATGCTTGCAAGGAAGGTAAATCTTCATCTTCGAGTAGCTGAGGAGTACCTGTAGTCCATCGGGGAAGGGTTGGAATGCCTCAGGCCAAACCGCTCCTTCACCACCAGAGGAGGTAATTCAAACAACAACGTGGCTAGTCCGCTCCTTTGCTGCGATGGGAGTCGCGAAAAGTATTCAGGTACCCTTGAGGTTGTACCCACTCTCCTTCACAGGAGGAACCAAGCGGCCTTTGGCTCAACTCATCCCTTCACTTAATGCGGGAGGTAGCTTACAGTATGATATTGGACCCGTTCCCACCCGTTCAAATCGTAACAAAGGGTATGTTTGAGTTAGGCTGGTGTTGATCCCATACTTCGTAACAACAGACGTCAGAGTAAGTTATTCAAACCGTCGGGGGGGGGGGGGGGGGTTGATCCCATACTTCGTAACAACAGACGTCAGGGTAAGTTATTCAAACCGTCGGGGGGGGGGGGGGGTTGTATTCGCACTCCATCATCTGGAAACAAGTCGGCCGTTAGCTTGACCTGTTTCGGGGAGGGTTGGGGGTAAGTTGTTCAGGCAGTCTGTTACTGGACCCGCTCTTGCTTGTTGATGGTTACGAGGAAAGTAAGTCTTTTCCTTTTGGGTAGCTGAGTATTGACCTGCACTTCACTTCGGGAGGGATAAGACAACCCTTTGGGTGGTGCCTCCAACCCCACTTGGGATTTGACCAAATATTAATAGCTAAATAGAAGATCATTTACTCAAAGTGGTCCCATAACATTGTCTTGATCTTCAATGATATTTGGGCCTCATTTGTTTCTCAAAAGCCCTATCCTTGTCCCTATTATGGGACCTTCTAAACTTTTCTATATCTTCAATTATCTCAGTAATTGCTTTATCCTCTCTTGTGATTCGTAATTTGTGTCGACTAAACCTGTCACGGCTTCTGTAACACCCCGCTCATTCTTTCTGACTTAAGCAAATTTCGAGGACGTAATTTATTACAAGGAGGAGAGGATGTAACAGTCCGCCCATTCTCTCTAAAGACTACGAGCCGTGTTATGCGTGTTGAATCTCGATGGCATGTTTTTAAAGATATTATGTGATTTCTAAAGATAGCTCAATGTTTTAAAGCCACAAGTATTTTAAATGGGATGTTCCCAGTGTTATTTGACTAAGTCTGATTTTAAGTAAGACAATTATAATATTTTTGAAGAGCTCCAAAAATACTATAATTGAATCTCGATGGCGTGTTTTTAAAATATTATGAGATTTAAATTATGTTGAAACCTCTAATTAATTAGATGATTTTATTCTCTTAAAGATATTAAATAAAACTTCATCATTTTATTAATGATGAAGGAATATTATTTTATAAACTAAAATTTAGTATAAAAAATATTCTATCTTAATTCCTCTCAGTGCTTTTAATTAAGTTAATGTTTATACATTTTCAAATCAATATTTAAATCCCACCATTAGATCGTCTTGAAGACCCCAAGATGAGGGGTTAGAATTAAAACCCACGGCCCCCTCTCTTTCTCTCTCACTTTTCCCTTTCCCTCTCTCTCCTCCCTCTCCCTCAGCTTAAGCCGTACGCACCCCCCTGCGTTCGGTTTCCCTCTCTCAACCTGGTGCCATCGTGCGCCACCCAGCCTCATTGCCACCACCGGCGACTCTCCCTTATGCCAGTGATCAAGCTAGCCACCAACGAGCTCCCCCACACACAACTCTCTCTTCTCCTACAGTAGTCTAACTGAAATGGGTTTTACCCATTTCTCTCCCTCTGAGCTCCGATGTCGTCAGCCACGGCCACCATTAAGCACCACCATGGGTCTCCCCTGATCACCCCTTCTTCCTCGCCTTGATCTGAAGCCAGTAGCCCTTCCTAGACAGCACTCACGCAACCTCGATGCACTTGTTCACGATACCCACAGTTGAGCTCTACTTCCCATGGCCACCGCACCACCACTAGAAGCCTCCTTCCCCACCATTGACCTCCCCTAGCCATCCCCATGCCCAGCCGAACCTCCCTCCTCCCGTATGCCTTTTCATTCTCTCACAGGTGTTCCTCCACCTCATGGCCAAATCTACAGCCTCTAGCCACCGTGCCGCCACTCCATCGCCACCATGCCCCTCCACGGCACACCCTAAGCTCCTCCATGGCCAGCCAACTACCAGCCAAGCTCCCCCTTCATTTTCCCTATTTAAGACACACGGATTCCCCTTGAAACCCACGGCTCCGTCGTGCTCTGCCAACCCAACCACCATGAGACCACCCTTAACCTCCCTTGACCTCCCTAGCCTAGCCTTTAGCCCAAACTGCCACTTCACATGGTGGATAGGCACCATACATGGTGGACAATCACTGTACGTGACTAACCACCACTGTACCTGGCCTTAGCCTCCACTCACAGACTCCTTACCATGTCGGCCACCCTCACACAACCTAGATCTAGTAGGTAAAATTCTAGATCCAGTCCCCGAGATAGTCCCATTGTAAGGTCACAATTGTGACCACTACCGCCCAAGCTAGTGGCTTTCGACTCCATTGGCATTGCCGAACTACTAGCAATGCACAGGTTAACCCGGACGATGGTGTAACCCTCTCTCCCTCGTTATTTATGTTATATGTTAATTGGTTGATTTGGTTGTGGACTGTGCTGTTAGTAATTGTGTAGTTCGATGTGTAATGTGGTGATGTGATGTTCTGTGTATGTGAAGTGTTGGGCGTAGTTGGGAACTGTGCTATGTAGTGTTGTGGACTGTGCTAGGAAGTGTGGTTGTGAAGTATGCTCTATAATGGTGACATAGCCTTGTGTAGAATAGGAAGAGTACACGTGGAGTATACTCCGTGTATTGAAGTTTACACATGGAGTGTACACCCTGTGGTGGAGTGATGCATCATATGGCGTGTATGTCGTAGTGGTGATGTGGCATAGCGTGTGTGAAGAGAGTACACATGGAGTGTACTCCATGAGGTGAAGTGATACATCATGTGGCGTGTCGCAAAGATAAGGATGGTGATGAGCGTGTCTCGAAGTAGCTGTGATATGGCCTGTAGTCTGAGGTGACAGGTGTTACTGTGTAGTTGACTTTTGGATCGGAGTATGTGTGAAGTCACAGAATAGTGAAAGAGTAGCACAGCGAAGCATGATGGGGGAATGTCATGAAGTGATATGGTTAAACAAGAAGTTGTGCTTATGATGGGTGAGGAGTTAGTGTAAGAATGGCACAGCGGGAATGTGACGAGATGTCACAATGTGATAGGAGTACGTGAGGGACTGTACTTATGATGAGTTAGGAGTTGGCGTAGAAATGATGTAGCGGGATGTCAGGTGACGTGACAAGGTCACGATGTAGCTTGGAAGTAGTCTCGAGCTATATGACGTAATGTAAAGTGTAGTTACGAATGGAGTCTTGTTGTGTTAAGTGTTGGGATGAAATTTCGAGAGGGACGGGTAGCATGAAGAGTCATGCTAGCTGGTTAAGAGAAGGTTGGTATCAGAGTATGGCACTTGTCTATACAAGTAAGTGATCAACGGATTATATGTTGGTCTTAGGTGATAAGGGGTAAGGTACGTGTGTAATCTGGTTAGACAAATGTGCCAAACAGATTCACCATATGTAATGGGTAATCTATCCTAAGCATGGCTAGACGGTACCTAAGCCTCAGAGTTGTCTTAAAGTCGTGTGGCATGTATGGATTGGAATGAGGATTTAGTGTGAGCTTAGATGCGTGAAGGTAGTGACGGGTGTATTGCCTAGGATTGGGATGCATGACTTCATCAGTTGGAATCATGTGTTGGAATGTGATCAATAGGAAGAGCAAGATGAAGGTCTTGGTGTCTTAACCCTAAGGTGAATTGTGGAGGTTCACTTTAGTGGATGAGTACTTGAGGTAAGACCTTGAGTCTAGAAGAGGTAGTGACCGTAACTATATCCCGAATGTTTTAACATACTAAAGGGCATGTAAGAGCACGAGATAGAAGGAGAGTGTTTCGAAGTGAAGTGTAGTTCTACTTTTAGTTTAGTTGCTTATGCATTAAATAAATAATGACACTAAAGTTATGTGTATGCATGTAGGTTGCCGTTTGACATGCACTTGACTAGACTGCATGAAATGAGTATAGCATGGAGTCTAGGTAATTAATATTTTCATACTCTTCTAGAGTTTTCTAAAAGATATGAAATGAAGAAAAATAAATGTTTCTCTTTACGATGCTTAACGAAATGGTATATGTATGTATGACCCTTCTTGGCAACCCCTTTTTATGCAACCAAAGTATTAATTGTATGCATGTGAATGAATGACTATATGCAGTATCTATTGTATGTATTTTCACGAAATGAGATGTGAGACTTGTGCCTTGTGCTTTAAGTGATGCTTTAAACAACGCGAAGAATGTGTTTTAAACGTCCCTAAGAATTGATGTGCTTTAAAATGCCCTTATGAATTGATGCTTTATGGATGCCATGAAAGATGATGTGGCGCCCCCAATCCCCCTTACATAAATACACAGGGATCGAGATGCCAGGATGGTGACAACACGGTCACACATCCCAACGAAGTGCCAGTGTGTGTACATGCAACAGTGTACAAATAAAATAACGTAGCGAATAGTCAACTAAGTACCAGAATTTATTTACAATCAAACATCAGTAAAAATTTAAATAGCAATTATACAGTCATCCATAAAAATATATTACAATAGTTTCAGATAAACAAACGAGTGATCCCAGATCACTCCTCAGGCGGAGCCGTCTCCTCAGGCTCGCCCTCCTCCTCATCTGCATCAAAATCTGCGTTACCACAAAATGGTATCGCAGGTAAGTATAACCCAAAATAACAACGTAATATAAAATGCATTAAATGCAACTAACATGCATGTACATGAAAAATATGCATTTTTCCACAAAACATCATTTTCCCCAAAAATGATAATTTTCCAACACACGCCAAAATCCCATTTTGGCCCAAAATATCCGTAAAACATTTTCCCAGAAAATGATTTACCCAAAATCCAACTCGCACTATTTTTCCAGAAAATAGTGCATTAATTCCAAATGCAGCATGCATTATTTCCATATGCACCATGGCCTCCCCTATGGACTATCCACACGTCCTGGCTTCGTAGCGGTGCTCAGTTCCGCGGCCAGCGCGTACATGGCCAAGCACCCACACTACGCAACGAGCGATGCCCAGTTCCGCGCCCAGCGCGTACGTGGCCAGACATCCTCTAGTCCCCGCCAGCAGAAGGACCACGGAGTCGGCACGAGACCATCTCGTCCGATCCCATTGTAGCCCGGCGACAATCCAGGGGACGTTACTCGGTATATTCCGCTCCCGAGTAACCAGAGGAGCTCCACCGAGTTAATGCCCCATCTCGGCTTGGGGTCGTGATACACACGCACCAAAAATCCATTCTCACATGAAAACCCAGTTTTCATAAACACATGAACATGAATGCAATACACGAAAACCCAGTTTTCTTTACAAACATGATCATGCATGAAATAATGAAATGCACATGTACCAACACAATATCCAAACCAACAATTACCAATCCAATCAAATCCAACCAAACAACTCCAATCACAAATCCATCCGACCCCCGAACTCCTCGGACTCAGTCCGGCATGCCAAATAAATACAGTGAAATGGGTTAGTGTAAAAATACATTTAAATTACGAAAGTTCTTTGGAGAAATACTTACAATGCTATAAAGCAATTTCCGAAGGATCACGAAGCTGCAAGAAGTGGAAAAACAGCTACAGAACAGTGTAAAATACACTGTGGCCGTAGGTCACAGATACCCACTTTTCAACGGAGACAAACGAAGACCCAAAAATGATAGGGTAGGGCCTAGGGAGGTCGGTGAAACTAGTGGTGGTGAAGGTTGGCCGTGGGTGGCGGCGAAATGGGTGGTAGAAGACCAAAAACACCCAATTGGAAATATGGATGGTGGAGCTTCACCGGTGGCGGATCGGAGGTGGGGTTGGGTCCAATGGGTTGCCAAGAGGTTGAGGATGATGTGGTGAGAAGATGGTGGCCAATGGTGGCGCGACGGCGGAAAGAGTGACGCGGCTTCAATGGGCTCGTGGTGGCTAACGGCGGCGCGAATGGAGCTGGAAACGGAGGTCTGGCGTCGCCGGTGGCTGGGGGAGCTGGGGAGCCGGGCGGTGTCGACCACCGCCGGCGCACGGCGGCGGGCTGGGGGAGAGGAAGAACGGACGGAGAGAGAGTGAGGGAGCTGGACGTCGCGCGGGAGAAAGCCAGGAAAGAAAGAAAAGAAAGGAGGAAAAGAAAAAGGAAAGAAAAAGAAAAGAGGAAAGAGAAAATGCAGAGAAAGAAATGAGGTCTAATCCTCATAACTTGGGTCACAAAAATGATCCAACGGAAATGATTTCAAAACCTCAAGTTAAATAAAATAATTTAAACGTAATGGTAAAGTCAAATTGAAATAATTAAATCTCACAGTAATTAAATAAATATTAAAAGCAATTTAAATGCATAACAATAAATAAATATTAAGAAAGCACATAAAAATAATTTTCACCAAATTAAAATCATAGAAATAAACTCATTAAAAATCCAACCAATTTTAAATAAATAAAAATAATGCTTTAGTAAAAATACACTAAAAATGCGGGGTGTTACAGATGATGTTTAAGCCTATGCTTTTAAATGAAGTTTTTCCATGAATGAACTATTAAATGAAAATGATTGAAAAGGGAAGGACTGAGAGGAAATGAACGTTTCAATGCATGAAAATATGTAACGACCACGACTAAATGAATGATGGTACCAAAGGACTGGGTGGATTGCAATTCCGGGTAAGTAGTGCTGGTAGTACACCTAGTGCTGCCCCTTGACTGAAATTGATTTCCAACCTATGGCCATGGGCGGAATCTAGGTCAAAAGGTAGTCTACTAACCCCAACACACGGGGCATAACAGTGTTTACCAGCCAAAGAAAGTGATAAGAAAGAATGTATAAATGCATCGAACTCTATGAGAAATGAAGGCATTGACAGGAGACATGTTTTACAAAAGGAAAACCTTTTTAAAAAGAAAAACCCCGCCTAGTGATCTTTTCAAAATAAATGTATGTCTCTTGTACGTATAGTATGTATGGAGTGATGAATGCATGAATGAAAACTTATGTTAGTATATTTTAACTGTATGAAGTAATACTTACTGAGTATTCAACTTATTTTAGTTTTTATGTATGCCTCTCCTCCATAGGAACTAAATGAGCAGTACACGTCAGGATGGACATGGCCCAAGGGAAAGAGCACAGAAGTCTAGGTATAAGAGTTTTAATTATATGAGAGGCCTTTTTATCTTACGATTTGATGTTTTTCACTGTAAACTTCTTTTATTCCCAAATCACATTTTATTTTATAATGTAGAGTCTTGCACCCTGGGTATGGAAGTAAAAAATTTTAAAACAAATTGTAATTCCCGTCGTCCTTTCTAAAATCATTTTATAAAAAGTTCCATCACATGGACGGACGTTATAGCTTCTATCATTACGAGTGAAGAATGATAGTGGGTAAATACAACAGCGAGATTTCGAGAAATCTCAATAAGTAAACAAACAATGTGCAACAGATATCATAAGCATATGCAGCAAACTTAACAATAAATGCATGGACATGAGCTTATACATATGCACATGGACATGTCCCACTAATTTTCGGTCAATAAAAATTTCACCTAATCCAACGAATTTTAAGATTTAAACCTACTCGGCAAACTAAAAAATTATTTGATATCCATCAAAAATAAAAATAAAAAATTTGGGCTCGTAGTCTATCCCAACAATAATTGCAAATTTCAAGTAGGCTTTTCATAAAAAATTCAGACGCTAATTCCTTGCTTGGCCCGGGTGTTACATCCTTCCCCCTTAAAAAATTTCATCCTCGAAATTTGTTGCACTTAAGCAAAGTGTTTCCACGCTTAATTTAATCCAACACAATCATGTCGAACCTAACATTGAAAAATTATGACTGTCCCAAGTTTTGTGCCTAGTGCCTTAAATATCTCCTAATTCTCTTGCCTTCCAAAATCACACACTTATTGTCAATCGTCATACACCTCAAGGTCTAGTTCGAGAGAAAAAAAAAATATGAACTTCTATAATGAAATTAAAGCCTAATAACAATCCCACATATATATATTTTTTTCCTTTTTTTTTTTTAGCTAAACCTCACAAATGACTAAAAGAGAACTCCCAAAAAAATAATATTACACATACTAACTCATCAAACACCTAAAGCAATAGCCTTGTAGATTTAAACTATTGGGTTTAATCCCTTTGAAAAACCTCTTCATCCAAACTTCAATATTCTAAATTATACAACTAGAAAAGTTTCATGCAAGCATGATTAATCCCAACTCAACTAAAACCAAAAGAATTTTCAAGGAGAAAAGAGTGGGGTACTATGATCGCATTGTTATTGTCCTCGGCATCTTCAGTAGTCAACGCAAACACTCTAGATAGTCCCATTCTACATTGATTGTTTCCCTGTGTTGTTTGTCGGGGACCTGGAGGTGTGTTGGACTTATTCTTGTCATTTGACAGTAATGGGCATTCTCTATTGAAATTGCTCAATCTTTCCACATCGAAAACATGACCCATTTTCCTTTCTACACTCCTCAGTGTGTACATTTTTACAAAACTTGCAGGGGTTATTTGATTGATATCCCTGCACCTGTCTCTTACTTAAGTTGCTACCTTCGTTTCTCTTCTTCCATGGCTCTTGATCCATACTAGAGGATCCATGTGGAGTAGCTCTCTTTCTCTATTCCTGTAACTCAGCACTTCTCTTAAGATTTTGCTCCATTAGCATCGCTTTATGTACCAAGTCTTCAAAGTTTTGAATTTGTAGAACCATAACCCGTTCATAGATCCTGTGATTTAAACCCTCTTAAAACCTTCGGGTTTTCTTCTCCTCATCGGGAATCAAATATGAGGAAAAGCGTGATAACTCTGCAAATTTTGCAGCATACTGGCATACCGTCATGGTCCCTTGCACCAAGTTAGTAAACTCTCGGGCTCTAGCTTCCCGATCTGCTTTCAAAAAGAAGCGGTCGAAGAAGTTTTGCTTAAAGTGAGGCCAGCTTACTTCTCCAATTCCACCAGCTTCTCTGATGGCTTTCTCGAAGTTCCACCATCTCTTTGTTTCTCCAATCAATTTAAAAGCTACAAATCGAACTTTCTGTTGATCAAAACTAATTTTAACAGTCCCATCTAAATATTGCCGAATGTAATCTCTTCGATGTCCTGAATCCAAATCCTCAGCTGCGTTGGAATCGCCTCTTCCATCAAAGGTGGGCAGATGAGTGCGATTAAATTGCTCGAATGTGTAGCCCTTCTCATTGTTGTTTTCATTCAAATCTTCAAGGTTTTGTACTCGACAACGAGCAGCCATCCTGAGATCTTAAACTCAGTTAAACTGCAACGCCCCGTTCCTAGAGGTCCGGAGAATTAGCTCTTAATACCTAATATCAACTTAAATAACACAACTATAAAATCATGAAAATTCCATAAAATATTAATCCATTTAATCAATCCAAATATCTAATAACATAAATTAGAAATTCTCCAAAAACTCGAAAATATCCTTAACTCTTCAAATCAAAATACCCGAAAAATAAATCAGTTTACTAACTACGACTCTCAAATAAGCACTTGTACCCTCAGACACTTATTCCACTATGACCATCACACATTGCTAAAACTTCCTACTTTTGTTCTCCGGCTGAACCATCAAAATTATCTAAAAAAATATATGGAGATAAGGGTGAGTTATCAACAACTCAGTAAGTAGAAGACATATACTAGTGTGTAAACATGAGCATTTACCGAGTTCAGAATGCATAACAAAATATTTTCTTTTAGAATGCAGAATCAGAATAATGTTTTCAAAATGCAGTGTCAAAACATGTTATCATAAATATCAGAGTGAAAATTCGAAAATATTCATAATCAAAATCCCCTTGGCATAGCATAAACTGAAACATCACATCTTATCTTATCATATTAGAACAAATACCATATTTAAACCTCGTGGTAGGGTTGTGCAAACCCTAGAAGCTAACCGAGTAGAAACAGAATGTGAATCTTCCCCTTATTCATTCTCGGAGCCCCGAGTGTGCACATAGTAAAGACCACGTAGAAAACCACTTTGTTTCTAAAGTGGGTGCACCAGAAACATAAAAGTTGGTACGAACCCGAACAGAGGCCACAATTTTACACCCGTGGTAAGGTCAGAATGGAACAGAAACAGTAACAAAATGTGATGCCAAATTTTTTTCAGAAATCACATCAGATCATATCAGAGTACAGAAAATCTTCAGAACAGAACAAAATCATATCACGACATAATTTATGCACAAAATTTCATATTCGCTCTATTTTTCAAAGTTCAGAAACAGGATGTCAAAAAAATAAGCTCATGTCTACACCAGTTATGACAAATATTTTCTTCTTAAACAGAAGCTCATGAGTAATGCAGAACAAATAACTGAAATAGTTTAATTTTATTTTCATAACCAAATATGTATATTTTCCAAAAATCAACCTCAGCTCATTTTATTTTAATGCAAAGTCTAGAATAGGAACCCCACTTACCTGAACTTAGCTTTTTCGAAATTTTCCTCAAAATGTCGAACAATAATTAATCGTCACCTATAAAATAATTACGTAATTTTCGTAAATTTTCAATTAATCACATTTTTCAATACTTAATCCTAAGCTTCTAAAATAACCTATTTAATCCTTCAATACCTAAAATTCCTCATAACCTTAAAATATCCTCATTCTCTAAATTTCTTTGATAATACTTAACATTTAAGGTAAGTACTAGTAAAAATTTCATTAAATAATAATAGAAAATAGCTTTAATCATAATTTAAATGTTTACAATAAAATTACACAGCTACTAAATTAATTTGCTACCAATAGTACAATTTGAAAATCCTATTTATTTTTTGTAAAATTTCTTATACTTCCCGAATAAACTATGTAAAACAGATTTAATATAAACAAAAATTTCAAATTGAAACCATCTAATAATAAGGGCAAAACTGTAATTCCATATCTAAATAATATGTAAAACTAAGTTTATGTAGACTTAAAACGTTTCATGCGATTTTCAGTGCAACAGTCGGCGAGGACAAGGGCATGAGGTACTCACCGAGAAGGAAGGAGGTACGGGCAATGGCGCAGGGTGCGATGGGAGGCGGTGAACTTGGTGGCTATGCACAAGACGCGAGAGAGAGAGAGAGAGAGAGATGTAAAAAAAATAAGTGCACATTGCGAGAGAGAAAAAGAAAAAGTCGGAGAAGCAGTGCAAGCGTTCAGCAAAAGCTCACCGCAAGGGACAAGGTAGAACTGAGGCGGCTCTAGGCTGACAGAAAGGTGACAACCGGCGCATTCTGTGGCTAGCCCAATAATTTTCCTGTCATACGGTGGTGACCAACCAGATTTGTGGTGTTGCTCTGTTTTCGAGAGGAGAAACAGGGGCCCTCTTACTTTTTGGTGATGGCCAGCAGTTGTTCTGCATGGGTTCACTATTGGGCTATGGTGTGAGGTCTGGGCAGTTTATGATGGTCGCTGGCAAGTGGGGAAAAAGGATCTAAGTAGGATAATATGGGGGTGCGGCGGCAGTGAGAAAACTGGGAGAAAAGGGAGAAAACCGAAACGGCAACCCTAGCTTTAGGTGGAGGATGGCTACGGTTCTGTGTGCGACAAAGCTTCCACGTTGGGTAGCTAAGTGTGGGTTACGGTGGTGCAGGGCAGAGCTATGGAGGTTTAAAGAGTGGCTCGGTGGCGTCCATTGGAGGCTAAGGGAAAAAAAAAAATGGTTGGCGGCAGCGAACGTAACAAAGGCAATTTCTCTATGCATGGGCTAATGTGTGCGTATATATATGTGATGTGAAAACCCTAGAGAGATGAGGGAGACGTGCGTGCCGATGGAAATAGAGTCGTGCGTGTGCATGGAGTGGATAAAAATACACTAGAGACGTGCAAGATCATGCATGCCGTGGATGAGAGGAAAACTTAGGGGTGAAAAACAGACGAAAAAATAAAAAGTGCGGGAAAGTTAACGTGTGAAAAAATAAAATAAAATAAATAAATAAATAATTAAGCTTGATTGGGTCTAGGTGTTGCATAAATGTTCTGAGAAAAGAAAACAAAATATGTATAAAAAAATATAAATACCAGTTAAAATATTTAAAACAAGTAAAAATAAATAAATGAATCAATAAAATCTTGAACTTCTTTTACCCATTCTTAGTCGTATCTCTAACCAACTCATATAGTTCTTCCTACCATCTAGAATTGTAAACCCGACATTGCTCTAAACTCCCTTACGTCCTTAGAATCTAAACCTAAAAAAAAAAAAAAAAAAAATTCTAAACCTTCAATTAATCTTATAAAGAGCATCTCCTATAGTCCCCAAAGTAAGCTTGTCGAATCTAAAATCCCTAAACCTCAAAATCCCAAAACTCAATCATAAAGTCTGCAAAATCTAAAACCTTGAATCTCCACATAATCATCTCTTATTATTTAAAATTTTACACCTCAAATCTAAAGTTTCTTCCTAAACCCACAGATATCCAAACCTCAAATGTTTATAGTCTGCAGAACCACAAACCTGGCCCTGATACCAACTGTAACGCTCCGTTCCCAGAGGTCCGAAGAGTTAGCTCTTGTAACCTAAATCCAACGTCTATAACATATTTAAAAATACTCCAATATTCCCAAAAAAACATATCCATTTATTCATAACACACACACACACACATATATATATATATGTTCTTCCACCAAAACACCATAGAAAAACCTCAATAAAAGAAACTAAAATCTCCACAGCCTCGGACATATCCATAACTTAAATCTCCCAAATAACATAAAATGATAATTCTACTAACTAAGACTCTTCAATAAATAATTGTGCTATTTGGCACTTATTCATCTACGATCAATAGCCTTATTAACACTTTCTATTCTTGACTTCCAGCTAGAACATCAACATCATCTGAAAAATATTGTGGAGATAAGGAGTGAGTTATCAACATTTTAGTAAGCAAATAACATATACTAGTATGTAAACATAAGCATTTACAGAGATCAGGATGCAGAACAAAACATTTCTATTTTCTTATTAAAATATCAGAGCGAAAACTCAGAAATAATTTCATTCAAAAATAATATCTTTTGGCATAGCATAAATGATCATCATCATCATCATCATCAGAATATCATATCAGAACAAAGGCCATGTATAACCCTTGTGGTAGGATTGTGCATTTGGGATAGTTAAGCAGAACATAAATCACTCTGTCACCAAGGTGTGCACTCAAAACAAAGACCACTACTATAACCTGTGGCAAGGCCGTATCTACTATTATAACCTGTGGTTGGCCATATCCACTATTATTACTTGTGGTTGGGCCGTATCCACTATTGTGACTCGTGGTTGGACCGTATCCACTATTATTACCCATGGTTGGGTCGTATCTACTATTATAAACCATGGCAAAGCCGTAACTGAACAAAGCAAAAACATAATCAAATTCAGAATCAGAGAGTCATGCCAAAGGTTTTCAGAAATCACATCTAATCCAAACAGAGTATTGAACAAATCATATCATCTTCATAATCAAAGCAGATCCATAGCATATTTACATAGTTATGTACACGTTTTCATATTTGCTCTTTTCGCATTTGTCAGAAATAAAATGTAAAAAATAAGCTCATGTCTACCCCTGTCATGACAAAAATGCTTTCTCTTTCATCAGAGTTCAATAAGTAAATAACAAACAAATAACTGAGGTCATTTTCACATTTATTTTCAAAACACATAATGCAAATTTTCATAAATCAACCTCAGTTGATTTTTATTTTATGCAAAATCTAGCTTACGAACCCTGCTTACTTAGATTTCTTAGCTTTCAAAAATTTCATCAACAAATCGAACAAATATTATTCGCCACCTATAATATAATAACATGACTTTTATAAATTTCCAATCGAACACTTATTTCAATATTTAAGCCTAAGATGCTAAAATAACCTATTTTAATTCCTCAAAAACCAATTAATTTTATTCCCCACCATGCCCTTCCATGGCACACGTAATTCTCAAATATTGCCACATTTCTCAATTTATCAATGACCAATTAATTAGTCCGACTAAAACACAAAATCTAATTTATTTATTAATAAAATCAAATTATAAAATTTAATACTAGCTAATATATTTATACCAAAATATTTTAAAATTAAACAACTACAACTTAGATTCATTTCGAAAATTTACTTAATCATATTTAGTAATTTAACTTCTATTCGTAAGTATAAATTCTTATACTATAAGTCAAATCCCACACATAGCAGATGATAAAAACATGATCAATATATACTCATTCAAGGGCATTATGGGAAAGAAAAAAAATCATAACTTGCAAGGCTCTTTGAGAAAATAAACTAGGATCTAATATTACGTGATAGGGGCCATGCATACCTAAAGCTATGTGCAGCGATGGCTTGGGTGGAAGTCTACGGTGGCATAGCTGGGGCCGGTGGTAGATCACAGTGGTGGGGCACTGAGAGAGAGAGAGAAAGATGAGTGAGAGAATTGAAGGGAGAGAGGGAGAGAGGGAGAGAGAACAACATGATGCAAAGGGGAGCCTACCGAGAGAACGGACGGACCAAATGATAGTCTGGGGGTGGCGTCCGGTGCTCAGTAGCAAGGGGAAAGTGGTATCGCGCAATGGCCTTCCCTAGAAGGTAAGGTGATCGGTACTGAGGCATAGGAAAAAATCTTCCCTGCTCTGTTTTTGGTATAGAAAAACAGAGGATTTTGACTTTGCAAAAGCCGTGGGTTGCCGTTTCTCATGGCTGTGGTACGTGATTCTGGTTGTTGCTCTGGGCAGATATTTACGAGGGGGTGTGCTGGTGTAGTGGAAGTACAGACGACGGAGGGCTGGGTTGCTGGAACTTCACGTTGGGTAGCTGCGGCGTCAATTTTAATTAAGTGGAAGGAGGGTGATATGGCCTGGAGTGGTGTCTCCGTGCCTGATGGAACTCGGCAACGTGGCTCACACTCTGTGCTTTGGTGGTTGGCTTTCTGTGATGGTGAGGACATGCAAGAGTTGGATGGTAGCAGTAAGTGCTTAGGTAGTTTCTACAAGCATGGGATAAAGTATGTGCATGTATATATAGGTGATTGGAAAAAAAAAACCCTATGGGAAATACTGAGAGGAAGAAACGTGCATGGGGAGAAAACAGGTGCGAGGCGTGCATGGCAAGGACACTAAAGGGATTTTCACGGCTTGCATTTTGGACGAGACTTTTTCCTTAAAAAAAACTGGATCTCGATTCAACCTCTAAAAATATTATAACTTGTCCCACTAATTTTTGGTCCAATTAAAATTTTACCTAATCCAACGTATTTTAAGATTTAAACCTACTCAGCAAACCAAAAAATTATTCGATATCCATCAAAAATAAAAATAAAAAATTTAGGCTTGTAGTCTATCTCAACAATAATTGCAAATTTCAAGTGGGTTTTTCATAAAAAATTTGGACGTGAATTCCTTGCTTGGCCCGGGTGTTACAATATACATAAAATATCTAAGAACAAGTTAGAGGTGTACTTACAAAACTCCGAAACATGTGTTTATAGCAAGCAAGCTGAAAATCACATGTAATACTAGTCAGGATCATTACTCAAGAAAACCCTAACCCATGTGTTCAAGTGTAGTGCTCCTTACATCTTTTTCTTCCCAAGAAAACTCCAAGTTTTTAGATCCTTCCCTATTGAATCTGAACTTATCTTCAATAAAAACCCTAGCTACAAATCACTAGTGTCGTGACCCTCTTACCTCAAAACACCTTGCATTACGACTTAAAAACAAGTAGGGTTACATTTATCTTTCTTGAAGAAAATACGAATCTAACCAAGTGAGTGTAGGCATGGTTCATGTGGAAGAACCTTTCAAAACACAAGCTAACTCCATCTACCTCAAGTGTGTGGATGTTAGAGCATAAGTTCTAGATGAACTATGCTTAAACCGAAACTTCTCTTCTTTCATGAAGTTGTGCGTGTGGTATGTGTAAAGCAAGGAAAACTTAGCTTCTTACCTCCTTAGTTCCTCTTTTTGAAAGTTCCTCACTTTGCATATCCTTAAGAGAATTTTTGTGTCAGAAGAGAATATTTGAGTGTTTGGTTGGTGAGAAAGTGATGGAAACTTTGGGAGGAAAAGTGTAGTGACCGAAATCCTCAAGAGAAAACATAAAATGGCCAAAGGTTCTAGGGTTTTCAGCTTTTCCGCTTTTATAGACACTCAAAGGCTTCTTGCATGAACCAAACTCAAGCATGGATAAGATGTGGTGTGTAGCCCTATCACCTTTTTCTTCTAGCTCATCATTAGATTGAGTTGGAAACCCAAAGACACCTCCTTGCATGTGGCATCCTCTTCCTCCAAGCTGAAACTCACTTACTCTTTTGGCCTTTCTTTTCATGTCTTGGTCCAATATACCATATGGCTAAAGAGTTTTTTCACTAAACTCAAATCTCCCTCCATCTCTTACAAGTGTGCATGTCTGCCAAGTGGCATGTGAAGAGTGTGTGCATATGCATGGGCAGCCGAATCCTACACTTGCCTAGGAGATCTTCTTTTTGACCATACCTTTTGACAAACATGTGATTGGTCCCTTTTGGCACAAAACACTTTGCCTTAGTAGTCTACCTCAAGGGGTTTCTTATACAAAATAATCTTCTAGAAGCCCTTGGGCGTGTAGCCTTCTTCCAACCTTGATCTTGCTCTTTCCCAAGAGAAACATTTTACCTACCTTCATGCATGGATGACACATGGCAAAAAGTAACCTTTCTCTTCTCCATTGTTGCTGTCCATGGCCTCTTGGCCTTCCTTGTTCCACTTTCCATAATTCTAATCATTTCCTTCTAGGTTCCTTTCCCATAGTGACATATGTCAAAAAGTTTTTTTCCTACAAGAAAATCATCATGCAGGCGTGACACATGGCAAGGAAGGGATTGATCTTCCTATGGTTGGCATGCAAGCCAACATTCCTAGCTCCTTCTTACCTCTCTTCCCTTATTTCGATCTAGATTCATCAAGTCCTCTACATAACTTCATTGGTTGACAAGTATCATGCATAAACCTCAAGTTGGGCATGAACCTTGATTCCATTGAGCTTCAAAAACCCTAATTTCCTACAAGGGCCAAAACTCTCATGGGCTTATAAGAAGAAAAAGAAAAAAAAAATTACACAAAAGCCTAGAAAGTCTAGGTCGTTACACTTTGGCCTACCTTTCCCTTTGATATCCTGTGGAGGAGGTAATTCGGACAGCGATGTGGCTGGTCTGCTCTTTCATCGTTATGGGGGTCGGGGTAAGTTTTTCGGGTAACTAAGGGAGCTAGTCCCACTCATCAATCATCCTTCATAGGGAGGTAGGTTGTTCGTGTAGTTTGGGACTGGATCCACTCCTGCCCGTTGACATTGCAGGAAAGGTTAAGTTTGGGTTAGGCTGGCACTGATCCTACACTTTGCTGTGGCGGAGGTCGGGGTAAGTTTTTTGAGAACCTCGGGGTTGAACCTGCTCTTTGTTGCGAGAGGTATGTTGTTTGGATAGTCTGTAACTGGACCAGCTCTCACCTATTCACCCTCATGGGGAAGGTAAGTTTTTGTCTTCGGGTGGCCAAGGGCCGACCCACACTCCTCCGCGAGAGGAATATAGCAACCTTAGGCATTAAACTCGACCCTTTCGCCTCGCAAGGAAGCAAATTACTGATGGAGATTTTGCTGATAGAGTTTATGTTGATGGAGATTACATTTATTGATATTTCATTGATGGAGATTACTTTGATGGAGATTCTATTGATAGGGATTTCATTGATTTTGGTGATAAGGATTACGTTCATGGAGATTTCATTGTGTCCCTAAAACTTGACATTCAAATACAACACTTATTTCTGTATAATTTTTGTAGATGTTTGGCATGTGCATGAAAACATGAATTCACAATAATTAAACTAGCTTAGCAATAGAATTTCCATAGATGTTCAGTGTTCTGGGGATGTGGTAGCTTGTTTCCTTGGGAGTCTCGGAGCTGGTAGGAGCTTGGGCGATTTGTGGCGGTGACCACGTAGGGGCCTAGCTTTCCCTCATTCCGCATTGTTATTGTTCCTATCTCTTTGAGTACAAGATCTCCAACCTTGAATGTTCTCGGGCACACACGCTTGTTGAAGCATCGCTCAACCCTTCTTTTGTTGGTCACGGTTCTTATCTCTGCCTCCAATCTGACTGCTTCCATCAAATCAAGCTGTTCCTCCAGCTGCCTATCATTGGATTCTTACTCGAAGTTCTAAACTTTGTACATGGAGATTTCGATCTCTACTGGCAGCATCACCTCATGGCCATAAGTAAGGGTGAAAGGAGTTTCTCCCATTGACGTTTTCACTGTGACCTGGTAAGCCCACAAGACAACAAGAATTTCTTCTGCCCATGCCCCATTTCTATCGTGAAGTCACTTCTTGAGCATTCATCATCAATGTTTTGTTGGTCACCTCCACTTGCCCGTTAGACTAGTGGTGTCCTAGGGATGAGCATTAGAATTCAATTCCCAATTCTAGACACCAATCACGGTAGTGATTGGAATCAAATTGTCTCCCGTTGTCTGATATGATAATGTGCGGGATGCCAAACCTACAAACCACCGTCCATAGGAATCGCGTGATGTTGTTCACTGCAATTGTTGCTAGGGCCTCGCCCTCAACCCACTTGGTGAACTAGTTCATACTACCACCACAAACGTTACTCCCCCCTTGCCAAGGGGAGTGATTCGACCAAGTCAATTCCCCACTGGATGAAAGGCCAAGGTGAGGTGATCAACGTCAATTCTTCCGGTTGGCAGTGGGGCACCTGGGAGTATTCTTGGCACTTCCGACATTTCCGTGCATACTCCTCAACATCTCGCAAAGCCTGGGCCAGTAATACCCCACCCTCAATACCTTTTCGGCTAGTGCCTTTCCTCCCAAGTGACTGCCGTAGATCCCTTCATGTATTTCTGCCAACACGTACTGCACTTCTTCAAGGGAGATGCATCTCAAGAGAGGCGTCGAGTGACCCCTCCTGTACAGAATTCCCTTGATCAGAGTGTAGCGCGCTGCTTGGTTTCTGATCTTTCTGGCCTTGTGCTTGTCCTCGAGAACCTCAATTGTATCCAAGTACTTGAGTATGTCCCCTGCCCAATCTAGGGCTCCTGGCCGTATCTCCATTACCTCGATTCCTATGGCGAGAACCTCAACAGTTTGGATCACCTATTACTTTCACCGGGGGAGTCTTCTTGTTGTAAAGCCCCGCGTGCTAGCTCATCCGCTTTCTGATTTTTGCTCTCGGCACCTACTGAATCTGAAAGTACTTGAAATGGGGGCACTCGACTTCCACCAGTGCCAAGTATTTTTTCAATTTTTCGCTCTATAAAGCAAACTCCCCTCGTACTTTGATTTCGGTGGCACCAGAGACCTGGTTACATCCAGCCCCGAAAGCAGCGCTTCATATTCTGCTTCATTGTTCGTAGTTTTGAATGCCAACTTGAAGTTGTAATTGTACTCCTTTCTCTCGGATGTAATGATATGCACCCCCACTCCCCCTCCAGTCTAGCAAGATGAGCCATCCACGAAAACTTGTCAGATTTTCATAGGAGGTGCATGATCGCTCTCTGCCAGGAAACCAGTAAACTCAACAACGAAGTTTGCCAGCACTTGCCCCTTGATGGTGTTTCATGGTGCATAGTCAATGTCAAATTCGCTCAGCTCTATTGCCCAGTTCATGAGTCAACTTGAGGTGTCCGGTCGTTGCAGGATCTTTCTCAAGGGGTTTCTGTGAGGACCCTTACTGGGTGAGCTTAGAAGTACGGGCGCTGCTTGCACGCGGTTACTACCAGCGCAAAGGCAAGTTGCTATATGCGGGGGTACCTAGCTTCAGCCCCACAATATGCTCAGCTGGTGTAGTAATCTGGCCTTTGGACTCCATCCTCTTCGCGCACTAATGCTGAAAAGACTGCCTGGTAGGAGACTGCCAAGTACAAGGTCAACATCTCCCCACACCGGGGTTGGGTAAGGAGTAGAGAGCTCATGAGGTACTTCTTGAGAGCCTCGAAAGCCAGCTCTCACTTGCCGTCCCCTACCTTTGCCTTTCGCAAAAAACCTTGAATAAAGGCAGGCACTTGTCGGTGTATCTTGACACGGACATGTTGGGAGCTGCAACTCACTCGGCCAACCTTTGCACCTCGTTTATGCTTCGGGGTGGAGCCATGTTGAGGATGGCTTCCACCTTCTCGGGGTTGCCTTCAATTCCGCATCCCGACACCATGAATCTCAAGAACTTCCCAAAGTAGATGTCGAAGGCATATTTTGCCAGTTCAACTTCATCTAGTACTGCCTCAGTATCGCGAAAGTCTGCCTCAGATCGTTGAAATGTTGTTCTAAAGTCTCACTCTTAACCAATAGGTCATCCACGTAAACCTCCATATTTCTTCCTACTTGATTTTTGAACATGTGGTTGACCAGCCGCTAGTAGGTGGCACCCATGTTCTTTAGCCCAAAAGGCATTATTGTGTAACAATATAGGCCTCGGTCAATGATGAAGGAAGTCTGTCCACTTCCTCAGCTATGGCAATGTTCGTTTCTGCACTGACACTTCGACGTTTCTGCCTTACTCCATTGGCCTTTAGGTCTATACTAAGCTTGTGTTGTATGATTTCACGGGCTATTCTGGGCATGTCCTCGTGGCTCCAGGCAAATACTTCTTGGTGCTCGATGCGGAGTTGCTACATGGTACTTTGTGCCTCAGATGTCATTTCGTTGTGGAACCTTGCCATGGCTTCTAGTTGGTCTTAGTTAAGGGGAATGAATTCTAACATTTTGTTTGGTTCCACCTTTCTGAGCCTTTGCTCATCTCAGACCTCACCTTCGGCTGGTGCACAAACAGGAGGTAGTGGAAAGGTGTAATCATCCACTGTAGGGCACACAGCGCTTAGCCCGTCATTCGGAGGCATCCCTTGTTGTGTGTGTTCCCACTTTTTCTTCTGCGGCATCCCCTACGATCCCTGGAGTTTGATTCTCTCACTGGTTAGCTTCCATGTTCATCAGCACTACTAGTGGGCTTCCGAGCTGTCTAGAATGGGTTATCAGAGCCATACAAAGTACACGTAAGAACTATAACAATCTCATAGGTGCCACTGTTAGCGTCGTGTTTCGTATGCCTTTGGGCTAGGTTCTAACAACTTAGGTCTTCAAAACTTGGGCCTGTGAAAATAGTGAAGAAAACAATTGGGAGAGGGTGGCCTTGGGGTCAGAGAGTCTCCGATGCCAAAGTCAGTAAAGTCTCTTGGAAGTTTGTAAATAAGTAAGAGAGTCTAGGAATTAGAGAGAGCTACTCATACCTGGGAGTTACTATTTATACCGGGAGCCTAGGAGGGGGAAAAATCGTGTCTGCCTCTATAAAGTTTGTATCCTTCGTACAGTTCCTTCTGTTAGAGTCCTTTAATGTAATGTGGCTCTATGACGATATCATTAATGTGGCGTGTAGCTCAGGTAGTAGTACCATTAATGAAGCGTGGTTCCCTGATTTGCTTTATCTAAAGTGATCCATCGATACACCACGTGCCAAAGGATCGAGGGTTCCCCGCCTTTCCCCACTCTGCCTTGTACAAGTCCCCACGATTAGAGCATGGTCGAGATAGGTCAGGTTTGTCTGTCCCATCAATCACCTGTTTGCTTTTCCTTGTAGGCAGCTTTCTTCATGGGTAGGCTTAGATCTTGGGGTCGGGTATTGAGCTGAGGCCTAGCAGGCTTGTGAAGTGAGAAAATCTCTTTACAGTGAGGAAGAACTATGAGAGAGAGAATGAGTGAGTGAGAACCACAGTGGGCTTGAATGGGGTGAACAGAGAGAGTGAAATAGGGAGGAGGAGAGTGTAACAGAAAGGGGGAAGAAGAAAAGGGGCGCTGGTAGGGAAAAGAGAACGTCAAGGGAAAGAGAAAGTGACTATTGACCAAAACGATGTTGTTTTCTTCAGGAGGACTGAGCTTCTCCACGGCTTGGGCCGAGTGTGTTATATGACTTGTCTCACTGGAAAGTTATCAATAATTGAAAAGGGTACTTACACTTGTTGTCCATTCATTTCAATGTGAGATCCACAATTGGTCTAGAGTGCAGCGCAATACCCCTGATCTTTGGAGATTTTTGCGAGCCGCGGAGAGGTGACGTTAGCTAAGCTATATGTGGCAAGCTTAGCTAGCGGCGTAGCTTGGACTGAAAGTTTAAACTCAAAAGTCCAATAACTATCAGTGAAGAATGAAGATGTATGGAAGGTAAGCTCCTACCTTCCCAAGTCAGTGAAACACACTCCTAGTACTTGTCAATGATATAACCTAGGAAAGATCCAACATTTGACTGTAAAACATTCACATACAGAGGATTATTTCTCAGTCAGAAGGGAAAGACATATGAAATGATAATGAAGATTTGATGTTAAGAGATTGAAAAAAATGGAGATCCATTAGCAGATTTTTTTTTTTTTTTTTTTTTTGAACGGTTAGGAAGATAAGGACCAGAATGTTTATATAGATAAAGGGAAAAAAGATGCAAAGTGGGCAGCTGATGAAGAGATTTTTGGATGTATTGATGTTACCATATATGATTCCTAATCACGTAATTAAATGGGATGAAGTTAGTGCCGATCCCCCATGATGTAACATTGGTTAATCTTGTGATTGCATGTATGAATGTTTACTTCGAAAAAAAAAAAAAAACCAAAGACAGAGGGAAAAAAAAAATGTAAACATGAAAGGGTAGTACTTGGGAGAAATAAATTAAACAATGAGATTTACGAAATAATCCAACATTTTTGTTATATATTAGCGACCAAGCAACTCGTCATCTTTACAATCCATCAGTTATAGCAATCATTCCCATCCCCAGAAATATAAATAAAATTTATTTTTTCTTGGGTAGATAATATATATATATATATATATGGTCGCAACTGATGATAAAAAAGTCGCGGGAAATACACAACAATATTCCTCATATGATCATATGCATCCGTACTATTATAGGACAAAATATGTACGAATTGAGTTTCTCACAAACAATGTCAAACGGTGACATTTGGCTTGAAAAATATAATAGATCTATGAAAACTTCACACACTACAAGTAAAATATTGTTTTTTTTTTTGGGACAATTTTTAGCCACGCATTAAATTCCATCCCTAATAGTAGTTATTTGAGACAAAATTTAAATTTTGTCCTAAAACATGGAGATGGTTTTTTATCGCTCGAACATAAAAATATATGTTGAAACTATTGTTTCTAGGATAAAACGTAGTGTCCCAAAAGAGAAATGCATTTGAACATAAGGTAATCGATTCGAATGGTAATGTCTTTTACATTTGATTATTGCACTAACCGTTTCAAAAATATTTGTGGTGGGGAGGGTTGCACCTAGTTTGAACAGATGTTTTTGAATGGAGTTTGAGACCGTTTGATGGTATGGTATTTTCCATTCGAATATTGTGATGATAGTTCAAACAACAGTTTTTTGTGAAATCTAGTTCGTATGTAAATGTTACGTTCAAACAGAGTTATAAACCATTCAAAATCTCCATAGATTTGTTTGAAACGTGATGAATAAAATTGAAATAACCATTGTTATAGAAATTTATTAAGGCATCCAAAATTTTAAAAGTAATCATTATTTGAGTTTACTAATTTTCATCTCTAAAAGATGAAAAATCTACCAATACAGGTATATTATTTTCAATACTTAATTAAAATAGATCATGTATGTTGTCCCATAAAGTTAACAAAATTAATTGGAAATATAAATTACTAGTTTTTTATGGTAAATAACAATTTGAAAATAAAAATTTTTTTATTCTAATGAAACTAATTTTTAATATCTATAAATAATAAGAAAAAAAAATCACATTTAATTAACAAACAAGCTATATAACATACAATAAAAACTATTCAAAAGTGACAATGTTCGAGACAAAATAAATATTCGATACTACATACTACAGTGATCCTCTCTACGATCCTCCCCATGTCCTGGATCAAAAGTGCGCGATGCTCCTCCAATAGAGATCGCATCTCACTGGTACTAGTCCTCGCAGCCTCTGTAGTAGCTTCGGCATCCATAATAGCTAGATTAGTTTCAGTGCCACCACGTGCCACCACAAGATTAATGCAAATCTTCCGCAAGTGGCCCTCACTCTTGTTGAAAGTGATCTTATTAAGCGGGCCGATCTGTGGGTCCATTTGCTTTGTCAAAAGCACCTCCACCCTCGATTTAACTAAGAGGTTGTAGATCATCAACGCATATGATAAACTACCTCTCGTCAAATACTGTGATTCAAATCAGATGTGGATGAGGACAAATAGAGGAAGATCAATAAGCTCTCCTCGTGCTAGCTATAACATTAGTCAAGCTCGTTTGATCTCAAAATATGTCTTGTGCTTTCTTGGATCGATATTGTGCGAGACAATCAAATTTAACATGCAAAAGAAGGCTTGACAACCTATTTGTTTGATGACCTTGCTGCCATCATATGAAGGAGCCAAATCGTCCATCATCAACTGACGAACTCATCATCTGCTAGACCATCATCTACTGGTGCCTCATCCTCGATATTATTGCCACCATTTGTCCCCATAGCCGGTGGAAACCTAGGGTTTGCACCTCATGGGGGATGCTGAGAAACTCAGCAATATTGTCTGTTGAGAACATAATACTAACTTCCCGAATAGAAAAGGTGAAAGAGTCGTCATCAGCCCCCATATCCGATATAGCCTGATAAAATTCACCGATCACATCTGGATAGGCCACCCTTTTCTGCTCACAGATCAAAGCCCATCCTCTATCATGGATTATGGATTACAAACTTCTTCCCTCCTAAACAAATTCGCGAAAGTCATCTAATATGATCTCTTGCTCAACCTATATGGGCATCTCGTATTACTAGCCTCGTTGCTAGGTTGCCCCTTCCCTTCCACACGTTGTTCAAACATATTCCTATTTTTAAGTTATGGGTCGTATTTCTGCGAAGGCAGTGGACATGTTTCTTGATCTATTTAAGGAGGCTCTCCCATTACATAACATCTTGCCAGTAATTTTTATGAAGTTAAGCAATTAAACTAAGGAATGGGATTCGATTATAATATCATTCAAGCATGTAAGAATGATTTTGATATCTTTTGCCAGCAAGACACAAAATGTGATGAATATCCAGTGTGTCATGAATCAAAATGGG
This sequence comes from Juglans microcarpa x Juglans regia, assembly GCF_004785595.1. Lineage (NCBI taxonomy): Eukaryota > Viridiplantae > Streptophyta > Magnoliopsida > Fagales > Juglandaceae > Juglans > Juglans microcarpa x Juglans regia. Next base: position 22,600,727 of record NC_054598.1, read on the forward strand.
CCTATGATAAAAGTAATGTACCCTAATAAGTGCTAAGGCATTTTTTATTGATTCCTAGACTACAAATACTTTTTATGTCTCAATCAACTATGAAAGATGAGTATTGGCATGAAACAGAAAGAGTCTGAAATGAGAACTTTCTTTCGCACACTGTAGATTCTTTACAGTGGAAAAAAAAAACTGATTATGACTATCCATGGTTTGTCGAAAAACCTCAAAACGTACGCCTTGGGTTAGTAGAGGATGGATTTAATCTATTTGACAACATGAGTACTTTTTATAGTACTTGCCTAGTCAAATTAATGCCCTGTAATCTCCTACCTTGGAAGTGCAAGAATGATCCATATTTTGTGATGGCTCTATTTATACCGGGGCCAAGATCACTAGGGAAATAGACGTATATCTTTAGCCATTGATTGCAGAGCTAAAAGAATTATGGAACACCAGTGTTAGTAAATATGGTGCGTCATCAACGAGATAGTCCAAAATGTATGCAACAGTGTTATGAACAATAAATGATTTCCTAACAAATTTGTCTAGTAGGAACATAAAAGGTAAAATGACTTGAGCTGTCCATAATAAAGATACTCAGTCTCAATGATTGACAAATATTAGGAAATTAAGTTTTATAGGACATCTTCTATATTTATCCCATGATCATAGATAGCATTGTAATAGATGGAATAGTTGGGTGCCTGTCACCACCATCAGAGTTTACTAGGGAGAATATTATAACTCAGTTGATGGACTTTGCAGAAAAAAATTTTTGGCAAGGGTGTGAGAGCTCGGAAGAGGAAATGACATGTAGTAAAGTTGAATTGGACAAAAAAGAGCATATTCTTTGAGTTGTCTTACTGGTCTACATTGAAATTGCACCGTAATCTAGATGTTATGCATATTGAGAAAAATATTTTCGAGAATATACTAGAAACTATTATGTCAATAGAAGGAAAGATCAAAGATATATATAACTCTCATAAAGACTTAAAGGAGATGGGCATCAGGAGGGAGTTGCATTTGCATGATAATGGTCCGTCAGTTTATATGCCCCTTGGTCGGTATTGTAACGCCCCATACCCAGATGGATTGGAGAATTATTACCTGTCACTTATAAACATGTCTCCCGACACATCCAAATTCTCCAAAGACTTTATCAGCATAAATCAATATCATATCTTCTAAATAAACACATTATAAATTCCATAAAGTCATTACTATAATAATAATAAACCAAGGGGTTCACAATCTCCTGGTAGTCATATCATACCAAATTGATAAATCCATAAATCCTACTAAACCAAAAACATAATTAAATCTAAAAGACATCAGAAATTCTCTTTTTTTTTTTATAAGGGTAGTACCCTAGGGTACTCGACATCCTCTCCTCAGCTTAGTCATTCTCACAATTCCTAATCCAGGCCTCAATTGACTCTCCACATCATCTGAAAATATTATGAAGATAAGGGAGGTGAGTTATCAACAACTCAGTAAGCAGAGGACATATGCTAGTGTGCAAACATGAGCATTTACAAAGTACAGTATGCAGAACAAAATATTTTACAGAATTATCATGCAAAACGAACCATGTTTTCAAAAGTAACAGAGCGATGGTTTTAAAACAAGTAAAATCTAGAGTACTTTGGCATAACATAAACTTAGCATTATCATCACATCAAAACAGAGCATCTCACAAAGCAGAAACCATGTTTCACCCTCATGGTAGGGTTGTGCTAATCCCGGTGGCCAAATTGGGTAGAAATAGAGGTGAAATTTTTCCTTTATTCTTCTCGGAGCCTCGAGTGTGCACATAAGAAAAACCGCAATAAAACCAATTTATTTCCAAATTGGGTGTACTCAGAGACAGAGAAGTTGGTACCAACCCAAAACAAAGCAAAGAATAACAGAGCAGAGCAAAGACAGAGTCAGATATAAAAATCAGTACACCATGCCAAAGATTTTCAGATGTTATATCAAAATAAAACAGAGTACCCAAACATAATCATATCATTTTCACATACTGAAAACAAAAGTCAGAGCATCTTTCTAAATAAATGCACAATTTTTCAAATTTCCAATATCGCTCTTTTTCAGATTTCAGAGACCACATGACAGAATTGAGCTCATGTCTACACAATGCATGTCAGAAAATATTTTTCCTTTTCTACACAAATTTCATGAGTAATGCAAATAAGCGACCGAGATTGGTTTTGTTTTTCCAAGTTCTCATTTCATCACAAAATATGCAAAGTTTTTATAAAGTCAACCTCAGTCTGAATAACTCGTATAAAGCCTAACATAAAAACCTGGCTTACCTGGACTTTTTAGTTTTTCTGAATATTTCCATAATCATATCGAATGAATACCAATTGTCACTTATACGGAATATTAAACGTTACTAAACTTCAAAAAAAAACTGCTAAAACTCTCCATCTACTTAAATTCATAATACGAAAATGGCTTTGATAACTGTATAGTTATGAGAAATCTAATAAATATATTATCATTAAAAATAATCTTAACTTATTCTAATATAATTTTATCATGGCAAAACAACTTAAACTCATTTCGAAAATTAACATAATCATAATTAAAACTTATATCTCGATAAACTATTATTTAAACACTATCTTAATACTGCCAACATATAATCTAGTAGGAAGTCATAAATTTCTTAATCAATATTAACTCATAAAATATTCTTAAAAATCATTGTAAATTACTAATCATATCTAGTTTAAAACTATCCAAGATTTATTTCATATAAAAGGCTTTAAGTGTTTTTTTTTTTTAAAATAATTTTAAACACTTACAATTTTCTACCAAAATTAGACGATAAAATTAATGCCCGATAATATAATTAAAGTCTTTAAATATTTTCTATGAAATCAAGTTTGATATAAAAAAATATGCCTTTTGGACCATCTGGTGACTAGGGTGTTTAGGGAAATAAAAAATATATACAAGGGCTCTTTGGGTAAAGCATGCGTGGTCACAACAAAGAAAGAGCTATGAGACTATAACTTTCAGAATCAAACGGGTCAGTCCATACTCACTAGGAGGGGTGGCCAAGGACAATGGAAGCGGCAGCTGAACTAGATTTACAATGTACGGCTTGGCTGAAGTGCACTGACAGCAAGAGAGAAAGAGATAGAATCCAAGAGAAAGAGGGAGAGGGAGTTACGGACCATGCAATGTGGGGGCTGCAGTTCGACCATGGAGTCTTGCCTGCGATCTGTGGTGGCTCCACTTGCGGGTTCAATGCTGGGTTACGGCGCACGGATGGCATGTGACCGTGCGGCTAGCATGGAAGCTGTGTTTAACGGAACCATGCTCTTGGTGATGGGTTGTTGCGGTAGTTCGGTGATGGGCAACAGCGTGATGGTTGAGCAACGACAACGACCTGCAGTCATCTGGCGTGTAGGGGCAGCGACAACAGAGAGATGAGGAGAGGGAAACTAAGAGAAACCGAACACAGAGGGGGGAAAATGTTTGAGAGAGTGGGTGCTCTGTTTCAGCCAGACCAAAACAGAGGTCCTTGTACGTGCGTTAAGCCATGAGCCTGGCTGTTTCCATGGTGGTCAATGGCGGAGGGAGAAGCTTCGGTTGGGGTATAAAGGAGGGGGCAGGTGACCACGGAGAAGATGGTGGCTTATACTTGATGATGCATGGTGTTTTTCGGGTGTCTGCACAGTGTTAGTGCAAGATGGCAGCGGTGAGAAGCATCTTGACGTTTCACGGTGGCTATCAGAGGGAGAGAGCCTGTTCTGAAGAGGGAAGTTGTGATATGAGACTAAGGAGTAGAAGAGAAACCATAGAGACGTGGAGGTTTTGGAAACCAGGGTAGAGCAAACTTCAGGAGTGCAAAAACTAAAAGTGAAAAACCGTCGGAAGGATAAAATGCATGCGGAAGATGAAGCTCACCTCAAACGACGTCATCGTTGAGTGAAAAAAAAGGGAAGAAAAAAAATGTCCAAAGGGCCAGGGTGTTACAGGTATACTCTATCAAGTGATGAGAGAAAAATATTTTATGAGTGATTCATGGGAATCAAGTTACCTGATGGCTATGCCTCAAACATGTCAAGATGTGTGTGAACCCATGGTTGGAAAATAACTAGTTTGAGAAGTACGATTGTCATGTCTTTTTGCAGCATTTGATGCCAGTTGGGGTACGTGGAAAATTGACTCAAGATGTCTGTGCAACACTGACAGAATTGGGAGGATTTTTTAGGGATATTTGCAATACAACGTTGAATTTGATTGTGTAATGGTTAATTTGTATAAGTTATATTGTGTAAGTTGGAAAGTATATGTCCATTGTCATTCTTGGATGTAATGTTTCATTTGGCCATGCACCTGCCTCGTGAGGCTTTAGTTACTGGATCGGTTTAGTATAGAAGAATTTATCCCACTGAACGTATTCCGAGAAAACTTAAACTATCTGTGAGGAATAAGGCTCGTCCAGAAAGTTCAATTGCTGAGTCATACATTGATAATGACTGACAAACATTTTATTCTTTGAATTTCCATGGGGTTCATACAAGATTCTCACATCCAAAATGAAATTATGAAGGTGGGCATTTGGGATTACATCGTCAATTCAGTGTTTTCTCAAAGTGTATGTCCCATTAGGGGCAAAAGAAGGCTACGACTTATGTGGAAGAGAGTTTGAAAGAGTTTGATGCTAAGTGCTTGAGGCTAGTGATCTATGCTTATAAAAATTACTTAAAGCTTAGAAGATAAAATAATTGATATAGAATCTTAAGCAATATTTTAACGTGTCCAGTGAATACATTCGTCAACTTCGAAGGCAGAGTGTAATTGGAGTAGAAAAGAAGTACGAAGAAGAGTTTCCCACTTGGTTTGAACAACTAGTATTACTAAAATAGTGTCATAATAATCACTATAACATATTGTTTTCTATTTGTGTGCATTTGCCATTAAATTTATTAATGTAGGTTTTATTAAGATGTGGTGATAATTCAAAAGACTTTACGTCGAATGAATTGTATGCTTTAGCACGTGGTCTATCCAGGCGGGCTACTCAATTCTCAGCATGTGTAGTGCATGGATATAGATTTCACATGGCTGACAAATAACTATATAGAAAAACTCAAAATTGTAGGGTCGTTGTCCAAACAAGTCACGAGGAGGAGAATATTGACTTTTATGGAGTGGTTGTTGATATCATTGGTTAAAGTACTTGGGGAACATATAGTTTGGTTGTTTAAGTGTAATTGGTGGGATGTAAGCAAACTTAGATTGGGAGTGTGTAATGATGAATATTTTGTTAGTGATAATACATCTTTAACATGGTATGAGGATGATCCTTTTGTTCGCACTTGCTAAGCAAATCAAGTTTTTTACTTAGATGATTGTGAGTATAGAAACCCATGGTGAGTGGTACACTAAGAAATCTATATGATTACATTCCAGAGGTGGAGGGACAACGTGAAGAATTTGATTGTTCACAAGTGAAGAAGCATATCAAAAAAATGAATTAGGCATAAATTCATTTCTTTATCTCAAACTAATTTGACATGGTTCCACTACATAAAGAAGATATTGAACTAGAAGTAATTGATAGTAAGGACGAGGGCGAGTGGTAAAGTGAAATTGATAGTGAGTTGCGTATATATAAGTATCATTATTGTAATAAAAATAATTCTGGGAATAATAATATATTATAGTTTTCAACAACATTACCTCACAAACACAAATCAACTTGTTTGCCTACTCCATCCATTTCTGACTCTCCAATTGGTTCACCTACCACAGATGATGGCGAACATCACCAAACTCAGAACTCGATATGTTATGTGATAATTTAAGTAAGAGTATTTTTAAATTAAAAGAAGTTTTTGACATTATATTCTTGAATTATTGTGGAACTATTGTAAGCTATAGTCAATGTCGATGTGTTACAAGAGGTGTCTACATATAGAGTGCAGAAATCGGAAAAACTTTAAGCTAATATTCTTGATGATCACATACATAGGTGGCCAAAAGGATCTGGCAGCTTAGCTTGCGTCCTATGTTAGTACCCTTACTCGGACATATGCACTCATGGCTACATCTTCCTAGGCCAAGATTTCACAAAATGTGAAAGATCACATGAAAACTCATTGCTTGGTAATAACTTAGAAAACAATTTTTTTTTAAATATTACTTCATTTCTAAGTAGTTTGTTTCTATTTTTTTCATTCATAATTCTTTCAAGGATGAGTTTGAATTAAATTTTGGTTGGTGAGAGGACTAAGTAACAGTTGATGAGCTGATGAGTAATGCTAAAGGTACAAAGTAGATGTCATGCACAATATCCGATGTTTATTGGTGGAACAGAGGCATGTCAAAATCCATTCCAAGACATACGCTCAGACGAATTGGAGAAATTTCATGATATGTTTAAAGATCCATCATATCAAGTAGTTTCGCTTCTATATGACATTACGGTATGTTAGAGACATGAAACAAATATAGTAATAAGGTTATTTAATTTCTTGCAGCAATAGAGTACTGTCAATAAAGAAAATAGATCAAATTTAAAGATACACCATCATGTGGGTTCTATATCTTTTCATCGACTATCAAAACAATTGGTAAAGTTATACTAGTCCCCGTTAAATATTATTATATCAAAACTTGTGATTGAAGTTGTAACATATATTTTTCTTTTGTAGGAAGAAGAAAGTCCTACTAACTATAGTCCTACTGACTATAATCTAACTAAATTGTATGCTAAATTGCATAAAAATGACGATGGCGTTTGGACCAGTTTTGAAGTAGAAACAAATTATGTAAATTTAATCCATTTTTATTGCCTAATAATATTTATGTTATTTATAATACATGTAATGGTTAACCATTTTACTTGTCTTTTTTACATGAGAAGTTGGTTGCACTTCAACAAAATGTTGCGTCTGATGAATCATTAGTTATCGATGTCTATATTTTTAATTAGATTCTTAGAACCCATTCTAGATATTTGAGGTGTTTAGGACGTTGCATGAAGCCTTCCTCCTCAACCCCATCCTTTTCTCAAAGCTGATTGAATAAAAACAACGAGAGTTGAAGTCCGAGCAACGAGAGTTGGAAGATCAATTACATCAGGCAGCAGATATGGAGGCACGATTAAGAGAACAAGAAGAAGAAGACTTGTGGAAAGAGATGGAAATTCAAAACACAAAATGTTTGAACGTGTGCAGTTAATGGTATCCCAGAACTCTATGACACCACCAACTTAGAACTTAATCTCTTATTATTTGTCTTTTTGAATTATTGTCCTAATGCAACATTTAAACAATTGTGATGATTTAATTATTACTTTTAAATGTGATTTTGTTATTTTAAATTTATAATTTCATGTACAATTGCTTATTGTTGGAACATAAAATATTTGGATCGAACGGTAATCATTATTTATTAACCTTAGAACACTTTAATTGCCGCCATTTAAACAGCCAACATAAAAACCATTTGAATGAAAAATAAATCGTCAATCCAGTTCAAATGGATTTCTACTACGTTTGAACACAATGCATGTGTGCGCATTTGTATGTATAAAATTCCTTCAAACCAAACCCACAATATTCGAATGTTAACTTAACGGTTTGAACTTATTTGGTCGGTCTAAACCTTTGAACACAAAGCCTCAATCGAATTATGTTCATGGTCGCTCAATCAGATTATCTATGTTTGAACAATAACTCAAACCATCGAACAATAAGAAAGCGTTCAAACACTTATTTCATTCGAAGTGAGCAATCAAGTTTGTGTCGTTCGAATTAATTTACCAACCCTTATGAACAGTTAACTATAAGTTCGAACACAATATGGTTAGTTCGAACTAAATTTTGGGACAAAATTGTTTCATCTACAAAAAAAAAAAAAGAAAAAAAAAATCCGTTTGAACTAGTTTGAAAGGGTTAGACCCATTTCGTCCCAAAATACTTTGTGCGGCGGTCTTATAGGGATGACCAGGAGACAAAAAAATTTCGTCTCCAAAACGTTTTTGGGATGAAATGTGCATTTTTTGCAATGAAAATTTTCATCCCCAAAAATGCAATCTCTTGTAGTGACATTTGTTGTAGCCTACATTAACATTATATATCTCAACGTACCATTTGTTGTTTTCCGCCATTCAAATAACACACTATTTGATCTTTTTGACTCTATTTATTAGCGAGAAGAATGCCTACTTAGAATTTGAGATTTTGCGAAATATTCTAACCACACCCAATATTATTGATAAGACGTATTTCACACTTTCTTTAAAACGAAAGGAAATATATCAATCTTATTTCATTCCCATCCACACGATGCATTAAAGACTTCAAAAGCTTATTTACACCGCCAATCATGGCCAACCATCCAACTATATATTAGGCTACGGTCTAATCCACAGAAATCTTGCGTGACGAAACATAATCCAGGAGTTCCATGTCGACTTCAAATTTAGCCATGTCCTGCTCATCCAAGTTAATCCATACCTCTATCCCACTCCCTGCTTTTGTGTCGAAGAAAGTAACTAAATTCTTGAACAACAATCTAACGGAGCCTACCCATACGGGTTTTCCCCACCCAAAATCTATTTTATATGCAGGAAACCTGCACAAACTGGTAAAGACCAGCATAATCACCTCTCCTTTCTTCAATATATCCTTGTTTTGCAAAAGAAAAGTTAAATTAGCACCACTCTCTTGAAACCTTTTCGCAAAGTTCATGTCAACTTTCCTAAGGGCATCTCTCACAGGAATAATTATGTCGTGAAAACTATCCACAGTGTCTCGGCATATTACAGAACCTGTGCCCAAAATCATGTTCCCAAAATAGTTTTCAGAAAGCGGCGGGTTCATCCTCGTGCGGAGGTTTGCGACCTGAAATATGGCGTATGACTTGTTAGGATCTTCTTCTACTCGAGTAGCAGCCAATAACCGACTGAATATGAAAGTTGATAAAGCCTCCACACGAATGGGGCCTGGGTATTCGGTGCTCAAATTGTCACTGCTATATTTGGCCTTAAGGCGCTCTATTGCAGACGAATCAAAGACAAATCTCTTGATTGCAATCTTTATCTTTCCTGTCCCCCTACTTGGATTATAGGTAGGAAAAGCTTTTGGAGGGAAGAACATGGCAGATTCGAATAGTGGAGTAACTATGTTGCTACCACCACGAGCAATAGCAGCCCAGTTGTTGAGGAACAAGAAAAGTGAGGAAGCATCCAAAACCTTGTGGGCAAAGACCAGCCCGATGACAATCCCACCACAATTAAAAGAGTTGACTTGGACGGCCATGGGTAGTTCATTGCAATCGTCTAGGTCGTATGGCAGAAATTTGATTAGCTCCGAAGGGTTAGGATCCTCAAGAAATTCTGAAAGAGTACAGTTGACCTTGGCTTCCACATAGTGAACTCCCCCATCGTTGCATTCAACGTGATAATTGTCTTTAACTCGGCCTGCTAGCGGGTAAAATAACACCAAAGCCTCGGATAAAGATTTCTTAATCCGTTCTTGGCAATCTACGACGCTACTGGGATCAATATTGACATCACTCGAATAAAAGAGAACAAGAGGCATGAAAATTTGAGGTGTGGTTTGATCGATGAAGGAGAGGGTGTAATGGCGGAGGTGGTGTGGGGTCAATGAAGAGGGTTTGACAGTTTCTTGAGAGATAACTTCCACATCAACCTTCATTTTTTTTCCCGTAGTGAGGCTGAATTAAGATAGTGAATGTTGGCGTGCGAACCGTGATGGAATGCTACCTAGCTTGGCCAGCGTATTTATGGAGAGACTTTGCAAGCTCCAATATCATCAGGGTATACGTATGTGAGTGGTTGAGCGCGCCTCCTATTGGCCAGCTTATGCTTTTTTAAAACTATACGTGAGTGCTTTTGCCTAGAGGGACAAATTGTTCGTTTGTTTACGTAATCATAAGCTGGTTTTGTATTCTACGTTCAAGTTACATGCAATTGGCTAAATACAAATTTTCTCAGGTGCACTGTATTCCATTGGTGCTTCTGTTCATGTCCTCCAAGTGGTATGAGCTTAGTCTGTTTTTTGCTACGATAACGTATGGCCCTTCCCAACTAGGCCCGAGCTTTCCCTTTTCTTGTCTTCTAGTAGTTGTCTTGACTTCTTTTGGCAAAATATCTCCAACTTCGTACGCATGATGCTTGACTTTCTTGTTGAAGTATTTTGTTGTTCTCCTCTTGTAGGTAACTAGATGCTCTTGCTTCTACTTCTTCTCTTTTCTTCCAATAGGTCAAGATTCCCTTCTAGGCATTTGCCATTTGTTTCCTCGCAATAGTGTTGGATTCGGTGTCTTGGTATACAAATCTTTACTACTATTACCGCTTCACTACCATATATCATCGTGAACGAGGTCTCTCCTATTGTGAAACTCATGGTTGTCCTATATGCCCATAGTACTCCTAGGAGCTCTTTGCCCATGCTCCCTTCCAATCTTTGAGCCTCTATTTTACTATGCGGAATATAGTTTTGTTCATCGCCTCAACATGTCCATTGGCCTGCGAATGGTTGGGCAAGGAATATCTTACCTTAATTCCCCACTCTGAGCACCACTTATTAGTTGTAGTCGAATTGCCACCAATTCTCTGAAACTAGGGACCGTGGTATGCTGAACTGACACAAGAAGAATGTCCAGAGAAATTTTATTATGTTTTTCGGGATCAACCCCTTTTGACTAAGAAACTGACCATGAAAGGTCGCATGCTCTTTATAATTGTCACTAATGTCTCTGCTTCAACCCACTTCATGAATTAGTCTATGGCAATCATTGCAAAATTGACACCTCCCTTTCCTGGCTTGGGTCTTACAATATTTATTCCCTATTGTATGATTGGCCATGGTGTAGCCATCGTGGTCAACTCCTCTGGTGGGCTATGAGGCATGGTTGCATGTAGTGGGCCAGTAGTATCCTGCCCTCATGGCCTTCTTCACTAAGGCTCTGCCATCAGAATGGTTTCTGCAGACTTTCTCGTATAATTTCGCTATCACTTATCGTGCTTCCTCCTTGGATATACAACGTAGGAGTGGTGCGCAGGAGCCTTTTCTATAGAGCTCCCTTTCAACCATGGTGAATTTAGTTGCCCTGGGTCTTATCTTTCTCTCATTCGTCTGTCCTAGAAGGTCCCATGTGGTTAGATGTTTTGCTACAATTTGTGCCCACTCAAGTATAGTCGCTCCTATTACCAATTTTCTTCCCGCATAATTTTTGGATGCTAAAGTAAGAAAACTAATCTCGCCATTCCCTTATATGCTATAGGTACAACTTCAGCTTGTCCCCTTTCACCAGGTACTCCCCCATCACCTGGTTCACTACTAGCTAGTAATCTACACATACTTCAACTTCACTAACGCCCAACCCTTTAGCCACAAAAAGTCCTACCAATAGTGCTTCATATTATGCCCTTTTGTTGGTTGCCTCGTATGCCAACTTTACATTGTACTGAATTTCTTTTCCCAATTCCATCAGGAGGTAGAGGCCTACTCCTTCGCCATTGTGATAGGAGGAGGATTCAAAATATAATTGCCAGGGCCTTTCCTTCAGTGCCATCTACAGCTCCTTTAGCAAGTTGGTAAATTTAGCAACAAAATTCGCTAGGACTTGTCCTTCCATGGCGCTTCCCGGAGGTAATTGAGATTGAGTTCATTGAGCTCAATTGGCCAAATCACTATTCTTCTTGATGCGTCAGGCATGTGTAGGACTTTCTTCAGAGGGGCTTCTATTAGTACCTTCACAACATGAGCTTGGAAGTAGGGCCTTAACTAATGCGTTGCCACCACTAGTGCAAATGCCGACAACTTTATTCTCGAGTAGCGTGTTTGTACTACCCTTAAAGCTTGACTAGTGTTGGCCTTCATGTTGTACTTTCGCAAAACAGCAAATGCTTCTTTTAGGTCCACCAAGTGATGGTTCTCCTCCTTACTTTTGACTAGGAGGTCATCTTCATATACCTTCATGTTGTACCTAATTTGTTTTTTGAACATGCAATTTAGCGATCACTGATAAGTTGCCCCCACATTCTTCAGGTCGAATGACATTACTCAATAGCAATAGAGCATTCTATCTGTCATAAAGTACATCTTTTATTAATCGCTCTCAAAGAGTTTTATCTAGTTATATCGTGAGTAGGCATCCATGAAACTTAACATTCAGTGTTTTGTTATTGAATCAACTATAAATCGATCAACGACAAAGGGAAGCTATTCTTGGGACACACTTTGTTCAAATTTGTGAAGTATACACACATTCACTACTTTTCGTTCACCTTCTTCATGAATACCATGTTGGAAAACCACTCTAGGAAATGTGACTCCTTAATGAAGCCTACTTTTAGTAGACAATCCATTTCCCCTACTATCACAGTGTATTTTTCCACACTGAAACTTCTCTGCTTCTACCTTGCTTTCTTGGCCATAGGGTCAACACAGAGGCAATGCTCTAATATCTCCATGTATATTCTTGCCACATCCTCGTGGCTATATGTGAACACATCACTATGCTTGACGACGGGCTGCTTCATTTGATCTCTATGCTCTGGACCATATGCAACCTTATCCTTGCCAGGGCATTTGGTCGCTTTGGCTATAAGGTGACCAATTCCAGCAGCTCAATGGCTTCACCCTCTTTTAGACTTTCCTCGTCTCGAGTTTCTATTGCTCATTTGATGATCTGGAGGTGGGGTAATCTTATCCTCGTTCATTGTATCCTTAACAGGGCTAATTTATGCACCTCCATTGATTCTTCAACCCTTGTACATAGCCTTCACACGTCATTACTTGCTCGCCAAGTACTTCCACAATAGTTGTGTCTCTTAGGAACTTCATCTTCAAATGTTACGTTAAGGTGATCACTCTCATCTTGTTCAAGATTGGGTACCGATGATCCCGTTCTATGATGAACAAGCCTTCACCACCAAAAAGTTCCTCATTGTTGTTGTTATGAGAGATCTAGCTCATGCTGTGATGGGTAACTCGATGACACCAACAAGCTGTGTGATACCCCCATATGATATGGATAAGGGTAGGTGGTGTATGAGATCCCACATTGCTTGGAAAGGAAAAGTTCTTACTTTTTATAAGGTTCCAATGGGGCTCCAATTGTATCATTGACTAGTCCTTTTAGAGTATAGGCCATGTAGTTTGGGCCTTCCATTAGGGCGTTACAAATGGTATCAGAGATTATCCCAACCAGAAATGTGGGACTTGAGCCGTGCCACCTACAATGAACGGGCACGACGAGGACGTCGGGAATTTAAGGGGGGTAGATTGTGATACCCCCACATGATATGAATAAGAGTAGGTGGTGTATGAGATCCCACATTGCTTAGAAATGAGAAGTTCTTGCTCTTCTTTAGTTTGAATTGGTATATATATAGATATGAATTAATTGGAAAAATAACATTAGATGCTTTCTTTGTGTTGGAGTTTGGTGAAACCCAACTTGGGGATGGCACATATGAAGCTCTAGATGGGATTGAAGATCTTGGACACGTGCAAGAATGAAGATGTTGAAATACTTTCATCTGTTTCTAATTTTGTGTTGGGACTTGTTTATGTTATGACTCGGTTGGTGTAATTATGGGATTTTGGGATTTTAAGTTGTAAGTGTTAATTAATACTTGTGAAGTAGGTGGTTGGGACTTGTTTATGTTATGACTTTGTTGGTGTAATTATGGGAGGTTGGGATTTTGAGTTGTAAGTGTCAAGTCATACTTGTGAAGTAGGGAGTATGCTACAGGTATATGCAATAGAATCTTGTATATAATGAAATTAATTTTGTTAAGTGAAATCAGGGACACCAATGAAATTATATTTTGTTAAAGTGAAATCAGGGACTTGAAGTTATGTTGTTGAGTTGTAGAATTTTCCATGTAATTTGTGGATGGTTTCTTTTTGCCAACCAATTTGGCATGATCTGTTTACCTGTTTAAAGTACTTTCATGAGGACAAATAATGTCAAGTTTCATTATTCTTGAGTTTCTATATTTGCCATGGTTTCTATATTTTCGAGTTTCATTATTTTCCATGTAAGAATAATCAATTTATGACACCCATAACCAAGGTATAAATAATAAATTCTCATAAAGATCACATTTCCAGCTTCATACAACTCAATTTCTCAACTATTTGCTTAAGGTTATACACAACAAAGGCCACAAAAGTATATACAAATTTCCCTCAAGTAATATGGTTTCATTGTTTACAGATGCAATACAATGAAATTAATATAAAAATAATCCAAGAGATTTTAAGTAGTGTGTATTCACGCCGGATCTTTGCTTGTTGCCTTTGTATATCAAATTGGTCGTTATGGATTCCCAACTTATACTTCACAATCTCTTCATCTCTTCTTCGAAGCTCTTCCTCATTCCTTGACAACTCAATTTCTATCTTCAAAAGATCTTTTTCTCTTTCCTCACTGTGATTTGCCCATTTGAAATAGTTGTAGTGTGGTAATCCCTGATTACAAAGAAACAAACGTAAAATATTAAACATTTGTAGAAACCAAAATGCACGTCAAATTTAAAAAAAAAAAAAAAAAATTAATCTTTGTATTGTAGATTGGACACACACAAAATGATCGGCCTGGATTTCTTAGCGTATTCGATGTTCTAAGTTTTGCGGGCTTCCCACAGGTGCACATTGGGTTGTTCGCCGAAGTCCATGAAGAATTTGACGATGACATCCTAATGAAGAAGCGGGCTTCCACAAACATGTTGCCAACAAACTTTGAATATTACTTTGCATATTACCAAAACTTTGCAAATTACAAAAACTTTGCAAAACTTTAAATATTAGCTCAGTTCCACATTACAAAAACATTGCAAATTATCAAAACTTTGCAACAAAACAAAAATAGCGTAGTTCTATATACATCCAATGATGAGGTCTCCAAACAGCCTCTTAATGTGCGATGGGGATGGTTGTGAACCAGCTCACCCAATGATGAGGTCTCCAAACAGCCTCTTAATCAGTCTAATTAAAACGCTAAAAATCCCAGAATTCATCCACTCACTGTCCACAGTCTGGATGGTACTTCAGCTGAAGAAGGTCAGCCTGATAGGAAGCGACTTGCTCTGGCTAGGTATTACTTGTCTCTTTCTCAAAACTTGAAAATATTCTTTTACATCACACTTTGCTAAGTTGGTTCCCTTTCAACTGAAACACTGAGTTAGTTTGGAGTTATTAGTTTATTTTTATTTCTTTATTTTAGCTTTTAAGTGTTTATTGTTTCTCTGGTTCTAATTGAACAAGATGTTTGAAGTTGTTCGTAGAAACTGAACTGAGAAAACTTTATCAAGTTCCTTTGGATTCTCTTAGGAGTTCTAGCAAAACTTAAGTTAGCTCAGTGTTTGTTTCATACTAAGTTAACAAAACTTAGTTGGTATTGTAAACTGAGAAAATCCTTGTATGTTTCAAACTCATACAAGGATTTGTCTCAAACGCCCATAAATCTTGAGATCTAAACTATAATTGCTGCCACTTTAGACACAAAAGCCATTGTCTCAAAGTTATTGAGAATCTTAATAAATACCCAATACTGCTTCATATTTCTTTTCTTCCTTTCTTTTTTTTTTTTAGAAAAGGATTATTTATCCACAAGCACAACATATAATCAGTTCAAAAATTCATTGACAATTGCAGTCATGACAAATTTACTTAATTTAATCTCATCTAAACCACATTGACAGACAGGACAAAATATTGGGATGTCACCACTCTACTCAAATACTGAAATCACCAGCTTGCTCAACTTGAGATACAAAATGAACTTATATACTTTAAATGATCTAGATATTCAGACAAAAATGCATTATTTATAGGATGCGGAAGCATATAGATATCCATTAGTACCGGACATATTCAATGGCATCAAACAAGATCAAGTTTCTATTCTATATTTCCCACTGACATAAATGTACATCTAACAACCTTCAATGTATAACACGCACCTTGGATGCGAATGACCATGTTTCAAACCTAAATTCAAAACCTAAATTCAAAACCTAACTTCAAAACCTAACTTCAAAAAACTACAAAATCAAAATAAAAACCACAAAATCAAAATATATACACAACACAAAATTAATCAATTGCATTTGATTGTTACACAGAGAGAGAGAGTGAGAGAGAGAGAGAGAACCGGTGGCCGCAGCTGTCTTCATAGGGAAGAGGCGCAACAAAGGCACACCGACAAGATTAGGGCTCGGACCATGTGGCGCCCCAATCCCCCTTATATAAATACACAGGGATCGAGACGCCAGGATGGTGACAACACGGTCACACATCCCAACGAAGTGCCAGTGTGTGTACATGCAACAGTGTACAAATAAAATAACGCAGCGGATAGTCAAATAAGTACCAGAATTTAAATACAAATATTTAAATACAATTTATCTTTAAAAAAAATAAATATACAGTCATCCCAAATATAATACAAAAGGTAAATACATAAATTGATAAAAACACATAACTCACTAAACAGGAGCAATCCCAGATCACTCCTCCAACGGAGCCAAGCTAAGGCTCGTCATCATCATCTGCATCAAAATCTGCGATACCATAAAATGGTACCACAGGTAAGTATAAATCAAACAACTCTCGGGATAAAAATACATTAATGCAACCAACAATATAGCAAAATACATTTAGCCATAAAATATCATTTTTTCCCAGAAAAATGATTATTTCCAACACACGCCAAAAAATCTCATTTTGGCCCAAAATAACCGTAAAACATTTTCTCATAAAATGATTCACACAAACAATCCATTTATCGGACACTGTAGGCGGGAATCGCAGGCGGGACTCTACCACCGTCCCTGCTTACCACCATCCCTACCGCGTGCACCGTAGGCGGGAATCACAGGCGGGACACAACCACCATCCCTGCTTACCACCATCCCTATCGCGTGCACCGTAGGCGGGAATCACAGGCGGGACTTTACCACCATCCCTGCTTACCACCATCCCTACAGTTCCTTTACACACAATAAATACTTAACAGAGCACTGTAGGCGGGAATCACAGGCGGGACACAACCACCATCCCTGCTTACCACCATCCCTACAGTCTCTTTTCCTTTTACTCACATGAAAATCCAAATCCAATAAATACATGAACATGTATGCAATACACGAAAACCCAGTTTTCTTTACAAACATGATCATGCATGCAATATGCGATGTATGTGAACAAGTCATAACCAACAACCACAATTCACAATGCAAACAAACACAACTCCGTCCACAATCCATCCGACCCCCGAAACTCCTCGGACTCAGTCCGGCAAAACAAACCAATTCACAGATAATATGTGTTAGTGCAAAAATATATTTAAATCACGAAAGTTCTTTAAGGAAAATACTTACAGTGCAATATAATAATTTCCGGAGGATCTCGAAGTTGCAAGTGGTGATTTCTGAGCAGCACCACAGTGTAAAATACACTGTGGTCGTGGGTCACAGATACCCACTTTTCAACGAGGACAAACGAAGACCCAAGATTGATAGGGTAGGGCCTAGGGAGGTCGGTGAAGCCAATGGTGGCGGTGGTTTGCCGTGGGTGGCGGCGGAATGGGCGGTAGAAGACCAAAATGCCCAAATCGGAAATGTAGTTGGTGGAGCTTCACCGGTAACGGATCGGAGGTGGGGTTGGGTCCAATGGGTTGCCAAGAGGTCGGGGATGAAGTGGTAGGAAGATGGTGGCCAATGGTGGTGCGACGGCGGCGCAACGGCGGAAAGAGTGCCGCGGCTTCGAAGAGCTACTGGTGGTTAACGGCGGCACGGATGGAGGTGAGGTTGGTGGGGTGAGGTCGCCGGCGGCTGGGGAAGCTAATGGGCTGGGCGGTGAGGGCCACCGCCGGCTCACGGCGGCGCTGGCGTGAAGGTGGCCCGCGGCTTCGTGGGGGGCGTGTGGGCTACCGGCGGCGAGGTAGGGGATGAGATTTGGGAGGTGAGGTCGCCGGAGGGAGGGGGAGCTGGTCGGCTGGGCGGTGTCGCGCACGGCGGCGCGACGGCGGCGCTGGGAGGAGACGATGGAAACGGGCGGAGGAGAGGAGAGAGAGAGATCGCGCGGGAAGGAGAGGAAATAAGGAAGAAAAAGAAAAGAAAGAAAAGAAAAAGGAAGGAAAGAAAAATGGAGGGAAAAGAAATGAGGTCCAATCCTCATAACTTGGGTCACAAAAAAGATCCAACGGAGACGATTTTAAAACCACAAGTTAAATAAAATAATTTAAACGTAATGGTAAAGTCAAATTGAAATAATTAAATCCCACGGTAATTAATTTAAATATTAAAAGCAATTTAAATGCATAACAATAAATAAATATTTGGAAAGCACATAAAAAATCATTTTCACCAAATTAAAATCATAGAAATAAACTTACTAAAAATCCAACCAATTTTAAAATAAGAGGATAAATTTTTTAACAATCAAAAATAATCCTTCAGTAAAAATACACTGAAATACGGGGTGTTACAGACCAAGATTTGGGGGTTAAACTAGAGAAGAGATTAGGCAAGAGAAATGGGAGCTTTCGACGGCTTGAAGAGAAGCAGACTGCGTGTGCTTCGGGGCAAAAGATAGAGAAGAGATAAGCGGGCTCCAACCAGAGGAGAGAAGCAGCGCTGGGTTAAGATTGGGAAATTTAAATTTAACCCATTTTCTAAGTAACGGGTTAAATATAAATTCTAAAAATTTTCCTAAAAATTTAAATTCCACAAAACCCTGAAAATATCATAAATTTGATACTTGACTAAAGTATTAAATTCTAACTGACCTACTATTGAAAAATCAAACTATCAAATTTAATACTAAATAACATAATTATACCAAAATTCATTTTTTAAGTTATACGAAAATAATTATCTAATAAACTAGAATATAATAAAATTACAACATTATCACTTACCTTTGAAAGAAAACTTTACTTAAAATAAATTTAACCTACCAAAATAATTTCTATAAAAATGGAAAACTTAGAGTTCACAAATATATATATTAAAAATTTAAAACACAATAATGCAACTTGTAACTCAAAGGTAATAACGTAATTTTATCTATTTAGAAGACCAACTATGCAATTGCTTCTATAATACCTTATCATTTGAAAACATGATAAGGGGCATAACAATATATATATATATATATATATATATAACTCTTTAAGTCAGCAAACATAAGAAACAAATGAATTGAAGTGCGGCGGCACGGACATACAACTAAAACCGAGATATGCGTGGAAAGGCAAGGTGTGATGGGCTAGGCTGGAGGAACTGTGGTGGCCCCACTGGAGTGTAGAGAAGGGCGTGCTGCAGTGAGGCTGCCACGCTGGGTGGCGAGAGCTAGAGAGGCAGAGAGAGAGAGATGAGCTGGAGGAAGGGAGTTCGACGTGAGGTAGGGAGAGGTAGCTCACCGTGGGGGACAAAGCGGCGTGCAACGGAAAGTTTTTCGCTAGCGGTTTCTGTGTAACCTTGTCGTGGCTGGTGGCACCGAGAAGGAGTTGAGTGACTATAAAGGGGTGGCTCTGTTTCGGGTGTGGGAAAACAGGGGAATAAACGACTGGGTTTTCCATGGGAAGGGTGGCGCACGGAGGTGTTGACCGTGGTGGTTTTCGTGTGGTGCACGGCCAGGTGGGCTTTGGTGATGCTAGTGCTCGGTTTGCATGATGGTACGGAAAAAGACTGCAGCATGATTGGGCGGTGTTGCTCTGATTCTGGTCTGCTGGTTCACGGCAACCGTGGCCATATCGTGTTGCTGCCATTGGATCGTGCGTGATGTTCCTCATGTGATGCAAGTGACTCTCTCCAAGTTTGGTTTTCTAGCCGGTTGTGAGGGGTGGCACTCGTAGAGATACACAGAGAAGAAAAGAGAGGGAGAGAGAGAACAGTTGTTGAGAGAGAAAAAAATTGAACGTGGGTAACGGGGAAGGAAAGCTGTCGAGAAAACCGTCTGGTGGGGAGAGAAGAGAGGGAGAAAAATTAAATAATAATAAAACACTATTAATGAGGAAGATAAAATAATAGTAATAATAATAAAATAAATAAATGAAATAAGAGTACACACACTACTCATAAATGAAGCGGTTTTTCCTTAGCAACAGAGCTTTTCTCTATGAGCCTGGGTTAAGATTGGGCCCGGGTGTTACATCTTATCTATAGGTTTGCTTTGCACCAAGGGGCTAGAGGATGCTGTAGAGAAACTTTGAGAATTTATTTTTCTACCCGATCCTTCTGCTCGGATCCATGGCCCCAGTTCACCTTCTGGTGTTGGGAATGGTTCCCTCATGCATGTACTAGATACATGACCATTACATCCACAATCAGAGCAAAAATTAGAGAGCCTCTCATATTTAAAGTCTATCCATGCTAGGGGTTTTTATCGATCCTTGGTAGAAGAAAGCTTAAAGGTTGGTCTAACTTGATTTCAACTTTGACTCTTAAGAAAGGCTTGTTGTGCATTCCTAGAGAGTCAGTACTTACATCTACGTCCAAAGTTGTTCCCCTGCAGCTTCTGAAGAGTATGGCATTTTTCGGTGTTAAGTTTTCATGACAAGGCTAACTATGGATTTGCACCCAATATTGAATAGTAGTAAAGTCTAGGTTCTCGAGTGTAGAATCTGGAGACCATTCTCTTAGTATAATTGGATAACCTTTGACTTTCCAAGGGGAGACAGATATGAGTAATGTTATACACCACACTCTCATTCTATTTTGATCATATTAAGTGGTATGTGGCACATTCATCACCATTAGATGATAAAGAAGCATGCAATAAATAATCATTTAATAGTGATAAATGGGCCACATCATACTTAGTGGGATGAAAGTGGAATGGTAGTATGGTATATAGAATTTTTCAGATGATAAAGAAGCATGCGATAAATGATTATTTAATGGTGATAAATATGTCACATCATACTTTGTGGGATGAAAGTGGAATGATAGTATGGTATATAGAATTTTCTAGATGATAAAGAAGCATGCGATAAATGATTTTTTAATAGTGATAAATGTGTCACATCATACTTAGTGAGACGAAAGTGGGATGGTAGTATGATGTATAAAATTTTCCAGATGATAAAGAAGTATGCGATAAATGATCATTTAATGGTGATAAATGTGTCACATTATATTTAGTGGAATGAAAGTAGGATGGTAGTATGGTGTATAGAATTTTCCTTATGTCCCACCTTTCAAATAGCACGGGACTTAAGAGCACCAACTATATACCGTACATAAACGGGGCATAGTTAGGAGATCATATATACATGGATTTTCAGCATATACGTACGTAAGTCGTAGTACCATACAATGGAGAGGATTCATTAAACCATATATAATACTTAATTGCCAACATCTTGCTCCCACCTATTAATTAATGTTATCTCAAGTACCATTTATTATGTCCCACCTTTCAAATAGCACGGGATCGAACTTAGAGCACCAACTGTATACCGTACATAAACGGGGCATATATAGTTAAGAGATCATGTAAGTACATGGATTTTCAGCCTATACGTAAGTCGTAGTACCATACATCTTTTGCTATATTTTTTTATTTTAATAATTCTAAGCTAATTACTCTGCATACGTGACATGGTAGGTCAATTTAATTCATAAAAACAGTAATTTTAAAATCAAATTCTCTTAAAAATACTAGAACATTGTAATGTCAGCATTAGTGTGCCGGGAGTCATGTACTCCTCTACCTGTGTAACATCCTTAGCAAGTCACATCTTATATATAATTATAAACATATAAGATTTAAATGTCATGACTAACAAGTTTTGGGAATTAATATTCTATTATATATTCAACCTTGCTGTTGGGGAATACTACATGCAAACTAGAGGAAAGAGTCAAAACCACTAGTATCGTCTTATTTGAATCAACTCTTCTAGGTACAAGCAAAGCTGCGTACCACTTGTGTACCGAAAGGTGACATGGCAGAAGCAAGGGCATTTAAGTAATTATGGAAAGTAAAAAAGCAAAACCAATTAAAACAAAACAAATTGAGACTGAAAAAAGAAAATGAAATCCCGCATCTCCCTCCCAGCCCACTTCCCTCCCTTCCCAATTCGTACAGTCGCTCCCCTCCGTCTCTCCAAATCTCTTCCTCAACGAAGCCTCCCCCAAATCTCTTCCTCTGCGCGCGACGGCGAGATTAATGTGAAGTAAGTGTACAAGAACACATTTATTTATTTATTTATTTATTCTATTTTTACAACTAAAACTTCTAAGAAGGAAAAATGTGAACCATTTGAATGTACAAAAAGAAGCATGCTTCAGTGTTAAAACTCCCGTAAGAATGGGTTAAATATCAGCCATGAGGAGTGAAAAAGAAAGGAGCTTTTCCTCTAAAAGAGTCGCCCACTTTCTAGGATTAATTAGGATTTATGTTTTTTTTTTCTTGTTTTCTGATGAAGGCAGTGGGCACTACTTTACTCTCTATTCTCCTTAAAAGAGAGTGGATGCAGTCATGTATGACGTAGTCTCTTCTCCTTAATTATCAAGTCAGCCATCTGTAGATATGAACTGCCCACCAATTCAGCATGATCCATTTCTTTTATCCATGCTTTTATCTCGTGGAATGAACTAGTATGTGTTAGATGAGCTGGTGAATTGATAATTTTCTATGTGATGCCACCTGTTATGCCCGCATGCTTATGGATGTCATGCCTTTTGCTTTTTTGAATAATGTTTCATAATTTCTCTGTCATGCCTCATGCTTCTTTGAATATCCTGTTTTGTTTCCCAGCTATGGGTGACTCACTGCGTGCAAAAATAGTGTTTCTTTTAGAGAGAAGATTACATCAAGCTTCAATTAGGTAAAGGATTTCCTTGAATGAGAGAATAATGCTTATTATTGCCCATAATCTCACTTTGATATGCCTTTTAATTGTGCTATAGGCTATTGGGAAAATCACTTCTATAAGAGTCCTGATTCCTCAATACCTCCTAACTAATGAATTTTCATTTCATTATGGATCTCATAATTGAGTTGGAAATGATATTATGCCAACGTTTTCTACAATATATCTTGATTGAAGGGTTAAAACGATTGAAGAACATAAAAACATCACATGACCAGTGGGAAAGGGGAAATAGAGCTGTTAATGAAAAATTAGTTGTGCAGTTCTATCTATGTTTAGCATTTCTAGAATTTAGAATATCCACTTGTTATGAACTTAGTTTGAGATTTTTAAGAAGTTTCAAATATTTGAAGTTCTTTTTTGCATTGCTTGGATTTGGAATCCCAAGTATGTTAAAAATCAGTAAATGCGACAAATCTGGTTGTATGATTGTGTTGTTCCTTTAATATAACTTGTTTTTATTTGGTAATTTGTTCTTCATGATTAATGTTGGAAGGCTTCGCTGCAACTTTTATGCTTTTAAGTTTTGTCCTGTCCATTTAGTGATTGTATTGGATTAATTTTCAGTTTACACTCTTATTCTTGTGCAGGACATTCAAGCACTGATCAACAAAATTAATAAGTCTATAGTGGCTCCTCTTCCAACAAAGTATTCTGATCGAGAAAGGGAAAGAGCACGCATCTCCTATCACACCTCCTACCACAAATGCATCAACAAATCCATCAAATCAGATGATACCAAGACCATTTTATACATATTTTTCAACACCTCCTAGCATAGATCCATCTATCAATCCTGCAACTCAGGTATTATGAATATAAAAAATTTAGAACAAGCCAGCCAGTAGATTTAATTTTGATTTTGATCTATCTTCAAATCTTTAGTTTGAATTGGTATATATATAGATATGAATTAATTGGAAAAATAACATTAGATGCTTTCTTTGTGTTGGAGTTTGGTGAAACCCAACTTGGGGATGGCACATATGAAGCTCTAGATGGGACTGAAGATCTTGGACACGTGCAAGAATAAAGATGTTGAAATACTTTCATCTGTTTCTAATTTTGTGTTGGGACTTGTTTATGTTATGACTCGGTTGGTGTAATTATGGGATTTTGGGATTTTAAGTTGTAAGTGTTAATTAATACTTGTGAAGTAGGTGGTTGGGACTTGTTTATGTTATGACTTTGTTGGTGTAATTATGGGAGGTTGGGATTTCGAGTTATAAATGTCAAGTCATACTTGTGAAGTAGGGACACCAATGAAATTATATTTTGTTAAAGTGAAATCAAGGACTTGAAGTTATGTTGCTGAGTTCTAGAATTTTCCATGTAATTTGTGGATGGTTTCTTTTTGCCAACCAATTTGGCATGATCTGTTTACCTGTTTAAAGTATTTTCATGAGGACAAATAATGTCAAGTTTCATTATTCTTGAGTTTCTATATTCGCCATGGTTTCTATATTCTCGAGTTTCATTATTTTCCATGTCAAAATAATCAATTTATGACACCCACGACCAAGGTATAAATAATAAATTCTCATAAAGATCACATTTCCATCTTCATACAACTCAATTTCTCAACTAGTTGCTTAAGGTTATACACAACAAAGGCCACAAAAGTATATACAAATTTCCCTCAAGTAATATAGTTTCATTGTTTACAGATGCAATACAATGAAATTAATATAAAAATAATCCAAGAGATTTTAAGTAGTGTGCGTTCACACCGGATCTTTGCTTGTTGTCTTTGAATATCAAGTTGATCGTTATGGATTCCCAACTTATACTTCACAATCTCTTCATCTCTTCTTCGAAGCTCTTCCTCATTCCTTAACAACTCAATTTCTATCTTCATAAGATCTTTTTCTCTTTCCTCACTGTGATTTGCCCATTTGAAATAGTTGTAGTGTGGTAATCCCTGATTACAAAGAAACAAACGTAAAATATTAAACTTTTGTAGAAACCAAAATGCACGTCAAATTTTAAAAAAAAAAAAAAAAAAATTACCTTCGTATTGTAGTTTGGACACCCACAAAATGATCGGCCTAGATTTTTTGGCGTATTCGATGTTCTAAGTTTCGCGGGCTTCCCACAGGTGCACATTGGGTTGTTCGCCGAAGTCCATGAAGAAGCGGACGATGACATCCTAATGAAGAAGTGGGCTTCCACAAACATGTTGCCAACAAACTTTGAATATTACTTTGCATATTACCAAAACTTTACAAATTACAAAAACTTTGCAAAACTTTAAATATTAGCTCAGTTCTACATTACAAAAACTTTGCAAATTATCAAAACTTTGCAACAAAACAAAAATAGCGTAGTTCTATATACATCCAATGATGAGGTCTCCAAACAGCCTCTTAATGTGCGATGGGGATGATTGTGAACCAGCTGACCCAATGATGAGGTCTCCAAACAGCCTCTTAATAAGTCTAATTAAAATGCTAAAAATCCCAGAATTCATCCACTCATTGTCCACAGTCTGGATGGTACTTCAGCTGAAGAAGGTCAGCCTGATAGGAAGCGACCTGCTCTGGCTAGGTATTACTTGTCTCTTTCTCAAAACTTGAAAATATTCAATTTTACATCACACTTTGCTAAGTTGGTTCCCTTTCAACTGAAACACTGAGTTAGTTTGGAGTTATTAGTTTATTTTTATTTCTTTATTTTAGCTTTTGAGTGTTTATTGTTTCTCTGGTTCTAATTGAACAAGATGTTTGAAGTTGTTCGTAGAAACTGAACTGAGAAAACTTTATCAAGTTCCTTTGGATTCTCTTAGGAATTCTAGCAAAACTTAAGTTAGCTCAGTGTTTGTTTCATACTAAGTTACCAAAACTTAGTTGGTATTGTGAACTGAGAAAATCCTTGTATGTTTCAAACTCATACAAGGATTTGTCTCAAATGCCCATAAATCTTGAGATCTAAACTATAATTGCTGCCACTTTAGACACAAAAGCCATTGAAAAGCCATTGTCTCAAAGTTATTGAGAATCTTAATAAATACACAATACTGCTTCATATTTCTTTTCTTCCTTTCTTTTGTTTTTAGAAAATGATTATTTATCCACAAGCACAACATATAATCAGTTCAAATTCATTGACAATTGCAGTCATGACAAATTTACTTAATTTAATCTCATCTAAACCACATTGACAGACAGGACAAAATATTGGGATGTCACCACTCTACTCAAATACTGAAATCACCAGCTTGCTCAACTTGACATACAAAATGAACCTATATACTTTAAATGATCTAGATGTTCAGACAAAAATGCATTATTTATAGGATGTGGAAGCATATAGATATCCATTAGTACTGGACATATTCAATGGCCTCGAACAAGATCAAGTTTCTATTCTATATTTCCCACTGACATAAATGTACATCTAACAACCTTCAATGTATAACACGCACCTTGGATGCGAATGACCATGTTTCAAACCTAAATTCAAAACCTAACTTCAAAAAACCGCAAAATCAAAATATATACATAACACAAAATTAATCAACTGCATTTGATTGTTACACAGAGAGAGAGAGAGAGAGAACCGGTGGCCGCAGCTGTCTTCGTAGGGAAGAGGCGCAACGAAGGCACGCCGACAAGATTAGGGCTCGGACCAAGATTTGGGGGTTAAACTAGAGAAGAGATTAGGCAAAAGAAATGGGAACTTTCGACGGCTTGAAGAGAAGCAGACTGCGTGTGCTTCGGGGCAAAAGACAAAGAAGAGAGAAGCGGGCTCCAACCAGAGGAGAGAAGCAGCGTTGGGGCAAAACCAGAGAAGAAGTGGGCATCGTCTCCTTCGGTTGTTTCAAAACTGTGCGTTTTGAACAATTGGTTTGATTATAACTTCAAATCCCACCCAAATGAAGTTAGCCGTGAAAATTGTATGTCTCCCTCTCAAACGGTTCGTTTCATTAAAACTATTCCAGGTCAGCACTTCGGTGCGCATCGGTGCGCATAACTGCTTGCCTTCAGACTTTTCCTATTTGAATTGATTTGACATGGCTTCCATGAATAAAGATATTTATTTAATATAAAGATATGGGTGACAATTAATATGAACATTTGAATCATTAATCGGTGATATGAATGTGCCAAATGTTGCATCCCCTTGATGGAAGATGTTAACATGAGTGAAGGAAAATACTACTCACACCGCTCCATTCTACAGTTGTATTTTTTATTTTTTATTTTAGTTATTTTTTACTTAGTGATTAAGGAAGTAATTTTTAATAATATTATGATTTTTTTTATTTTTTTTAAAAAATATTTAAAAGTATTAAAAAATACATGTATTAAAAAGCAAACAAAAAAAAAAAAAAAGGAAAAAATCCTATAACTAACGGGAGAGGTGGCTGTAGATCAACTATCCTAAATAGAAGAGTTTTTCTATTTACAAGCGGCCTGTAAGGAAAATACACATTTGCAAGAAATTTGATTTTAGAATTTCTATTACAAATCAAATCTTGCCAAATCAATTATATAGAGGGTGTGTACGTCCTCCACACCGGTTTGCAAATATAATTTTTCTAAATAGAATTGAAAGGATCCCCAACCTAAAATAATTAAAAGTCTATTATAAACTCCATCTACAAGGGGTACTGATCGATGAAGAAGAATAAGCTAGGAAATTATATTAAGATACGAGGTAAGGTTTTTCATATTAATACTTGAAATCTAGAGTAAAACTTCAAAACCAAAAATAGCTGAAGGTACTTTCACTATGCATTAATGATATTCCAAGTTTCTTTCAAGTACTAATTTTCAGTCGGACGACCTTACACCCTAGGGGTTTGCAATTATATTACTAATTGCAAACTTATTTCACACTTGCTTCAATATATATATATATTAATCTACTTTCAGTACTCCCAAACCAAGAGATCTAAACCATGCTTAAAACGTCGAAAGACATATTTGCACTGTCCACCAAGAACAATATTATCAGTCCATTAGGACGTCATGGACTAGTTCACAGAAACCTTGGTCGACGAAACATACGATAGGAGCTCCTTGTCAACTTCAAATTTAGCCATGTCCTCCACATCCAAGTTAATCCATACCTCTATTCCATCTCCTGATTTTGTGTCAAAGAAAGTAATCAGATTCGTGTGCAGCAATCTAGCTGAGCCTATCCACATAGGCTTTCCCCACCCGAAATCCACATCATAAATAGGAAACCTGCACAAGCTAGTGAAGGCCAAGGAAGCCACCTCTCCTCTCCTGAATCTTTCTGAGTTTTGCGTCATGAAATTCTGGTAGGCACCACTCTCTCGGAAACTTTTCACATAATTCATGTCAATTTTCTTTATGGCATCTCTCATTGGAATAACAATGCCGTGAAAGGAATCCTTAGTGTTCTTGGAGATTACCGAACCTGTTGGCATGCTCATGTTCCCAAAATATATTTCTGAAAGGGGCGGCTCCAGCTTCGTTCGCAAATTTGCTATGTGAATCAAAGTGCATACCTTATTGGGATTTGCTTCTTGTTGAGTGGCAGCGAGGAAGCGGTTGCATATGAAAGCGGATAAGGCCTCGACACGAGTGGGACGTGGGTATTCGATGCTCGTGTTGTCAGTGCTGTATTTTCTCCTGAGGGCTGCTATAGCAGCAGGATGGAAGACAAATCTTTTTATCGCAATCTTGTTCTTTCCAGTTCCCTTACTTGCGCTATAGCTTGGAAAAGTTACTGGGGGGAATATCGTCACAGATTCGAATCGTGGAACTGCTATGTTGCTGCTACCATGAGCAATAGCAGCCCAGTTGTTGATGAACAAGAAGAATGAGGAAGCATCTGAAACCTTGTGGGCGAAGACCAGACCAATAACGATCCCACCACAAGTGAAAGATGTGACTTGGAGGGCAAGGGCTAGTTCATTGGCATCGTCCAGTTCATATGGCAGGAATTTGTTTTGCTCAGCAGGGTTTGGATCCTCCAAAAATTCGGAAAGATTGCAGTTGGCCTTGGCTTCCACGTAGTGGACACCCTCATCATTGCATTCAACATGAGAATTGTACTTAACTCGTCCTGCGAGCGGGTAAAACAGTACCAATGCGTCGGACAAAGATTTCTTAATCCGATCTTGGCGCTCGACGCAGCTAAGATCGGTATCGACATCTCTTGAGTAAAAAAGAATAAGAGGCATGAAAATTTGAGGTGTAATTTGATCGATGAAGGAGAGAGTGTAATGGCGAAGGTGGTGTGGGGTCGGTGAAGAGGGTTTGATGGTGTCCCGAGAGATAATTTCCACATCAAGCTTCATTATTTTCCTAGAGAATAATGGCAAAGCAATAGATATCAAGAGAGCCTTTGCATGCAAACCGTGATGGTAAACACCACCTTGGCCAGCACAGTTATATAGATCAGGTACTTTTGAGAAACATTCAACGATTAATTTGGCTCCGACTTTGTTTATTAGTGTATACGTTAGGGGAGTGGGTAAGCACTCCTCCTATTGGCGAGCTGGCCAGAATAGTTCACAATTACGGATTAGAAAATTGCATTCAAACTTATCCGTTATATATGTTTTGAAGTTAGACGCTCGATTCGGTATAACATAATTTAAAGCAAATTACTTATTCGTGTCGTGTACAAGTTCCCCTACGCATCTCTTTATTTTTTTGTAGTCATTATGATCATTAATTATTTCCCAGAGTGAAAATATCCTTATCAGGATCGATCGATTCACATTGCCTCTGGAAGTATCTTAACTTGCAAGAAATTAGGGAGAAGCACAGTACGTAGCATGCTACAAAGTCAGCCTGAACGGGGGTAGGTAAGGCCATTTATAAATTCAGACTTGACTATAAATACATATAATTTTAGAAATATATGTGTCTGTATATACGTGCGCGCGCGCGCGGACCTCGCGATCAGAAGGTAAAAGCAAAAGCAGTGGGTCCTGCATGCGCAAATTAAGTTCACCTGCAACTTGCTTATATTTCAGCCAGCTAGCTAGTCTTAGTCAATAGTCAGGCCGATTCCTAGCATTGGAAGCAACCCATAAATTAGATTTAGCCCTTCATGCAATGGTACGAATATAAATAGTTTCTGCGTATGAATTCATGCTGGAAATCATGAAAGTATATATATATATATATATATATATGTAAGTTGTTATGTTACTTATAGAACATGCTAGCTCATGATCCATGGCCTTCACAGACACAGCTTCAGTCAAAGCTGTATTCATGAGTTATATATAGATGAGCTTTTAATTTGCGCGCGAGACTGCATGCATGCATGCAACCCGGCCAGCTTATGCTTCTCCACGATCGAGGCTACTGATTGAGAAGACTCTGAAGTCACTGCTCTACATGATCTGATCTAAGTATTTGTTTGGAAATATAATTGTTTTTAGATTATTTTATTATTATTTATAAATAATTATTTATTATTGACAAATGATTTATTATCATTTTATTATTATTTATAAATTATTATAATAAATAAATAATATGAGATACTGTTAGATTTTAAACTCAAATTATGTTTAGATGTTAAACTGAGTTGAGTTAAGTTGAATTGAAATGATAAAATATTGTTAGAATATTATTTTTTAATATTATTATTATTTTAAAATTTAAAAAAATTGAATTATTTATTATATTTTATATTAAAATTTAAAAAATTATAATAATAAATTGAGATGAGTTAAATTTAATTTAGTTTCCAAACTTTCAAACTAAAAAGTCGACATGGCGATTTCATTTTTTTAAAGAAACCGTCGTGACGACAGAACATCGATCTTCACGACTTTGATCTCCTTAAAATCTGTATTTAATATTCCGAAGCAGTTTCTGATCAACTAGTAGGATGGTACGGCCTATCTTTATCCGAGGGTAGGTTGCATCATGCATGAAAAGAAATCAGGAAAAAATAAAGTAAGAAATAATCAATGATAGGAAAGCCAGATCAATCAATTAATTTCAAACCTCTATTTTTCTTCCTTTGCTATTTTATATACTTTTAATGTGGCGTATTGTAATTAGAAGCTAATTTTAAAGACGAAAACACCGCCGACCTCTTGCGTAAGAGTACTTATAATTGAAGAGCGAAAGTTTGAAAATTGACAAATCATGATCCCGGAAATCTAGCTTATCAATTTTCTTTATAAATAATGTTTACAATCTAAAACCAAACAAACTTGCATAGAAAATATATAGGATTAATTGAAATAAATTAATACAAGATATATTGATTTAAAGTGTGTAAACTTCACGCAATCTTTTTAAAAAAGTTAAAATATTTGTGAAAAAAGTAATTTTTTTTTTATGAGACCCAATTTTTTTCAAAAAAATATTTTATGTACAAAACTTAGATAGCCTACCCGATATAAATAAAGAGTAATGCTATGTACAATCTCTATTTGAGAACTGTAATGCATGTCTAGGTAATTTTATTTTTAAATTTTTTTAAAATTACAAAAATATCCTTCCTAAAATAATATTTTTTTTCATTTAATAAAAAGCCTACACATATAATCTCCAAGTGAGAACTGTAAATAAAATTTCTCATAAATCATTCTCTAGAAATAATTGAATTTGGCGGAGCTTTATTGCAAACTCGCTTGAGCAAGGATCCGAAGAAGTTCAAGTAAATTCGCAGGAAGCCACGTCAGCTGACCCAAAATCGTGCTAATACCATGTACGTACGTAGCTGATGAAATAGTCGCAATCCTACTAAAGCCAAGATCATGCGAGGCTCGAATGAATTGCTCATCTCGTACCTAGCCCTTGCACGAGCAATTCTCATGCGTGCGACACTTTTGATGGAATTTCCACGTCGCAATTTCGTACTAGCTAGCTAGGAACCATCAAAACAACATTAAGATTAATGATCTCTCGTACCAAATTCATGATCAACCCAAATTTCTCCACAAACACGTACGTTATAAGCTATCTGATCTACACCATCCAGCTTACAGGCCGTTGCGTATCGAACTAGATTCTAAACATTGAATATATTGGCCGTATTGACATGACAAGGTTTGGAAACCTCACCTGTCGATAAGTTCTTTTACTCATCCAAAAGAACCATATCAGTTGTCATCATCAACAAGAAGTACTGGTGCACACGCATGTATAAAATTAAATTAAAGTCACTGTCTTGTTATTATAGGTTAATAGAAATAAATAAACTATACTAACATTAATAGCTTTGTGGAACTTGTAGGTACTAATTAACCATTATCTAGTTCAATACATGATCATATTACTTCAAGAAAAATAAGCATTTATAATGGATTATTTACAACGAAAATAACTATTTACGATAAAAATAGATTCATTTTAGCAGAAAATAGTATCATTTTCGTAGGAAATAGCTAGCCACAAATAAGCAGTTTTCTTGTAGTATATATACCAACATCAACATATTATAATAAGCTTGATTGATTTTCCTTAGTTTTCAGGATTTTATCTCCATAGGTTTCTAATTATTTTAGCAATCAACTCCAATTTTTAGCATTTAACTCCCTCACTCAATCTTTTGTCAATTTCACTAAAGATATGGTAATTTGACTTGGAAGGTAAGAAATTATATATTCTTTTGACAAGCTGCCAACTAGCTAGGACAACATGCATTGCCAACACAGGCCAAAAATAGACAGAACAAAAATAACATCGGAACCAGATTATAATTAAATCAGAAATTCATGTCAAGGATTTTAAATGACACATCATACCAAAACAGAGTATTAAATAGCTTTATTTCATTTCACATATTCAAAATAACAAAACTAAAGCACCTTTATTTAATCAAAGTAAAACTTTTTAGATCTCATATTCGCTCTTTTTCACTGTTCAAAAACATAATGTTAAAATAAGCTCATGTCTATATCAGTCATGATAAAAATACTTCATTCTTATACAGATTTCATAAGTATGCAAGACACATATCTAAGCTTGTTTTCAGATTTCTTTTCAAAACAAACATGCATATATATATTTTCAAAATCAACCACAATCATTTTTCTTTTATGCAAAGTCTAATATAGAAACCCCACTTACCTCAACTTTTGCAACGTGCTCTCTTAGAGTGTGTTTGGATGTTGAAGCGAGTTGAGTTGAATTGAGTTGAGATGATAAAATATTGTTAGAATATTATTTTTTAATATTATTATTATTTTAAGGCTTAAAAAAGTTGAATTGTTTATTATATTTTATGTTAAAATTTGAAAAAAGTTGTAATGATGAGTTGAGATGAGTTAAGAGTAGTTTAAGATCCAAACAAAGCCTTAGTCTTGAGTTCGACCTATAAATATTTCACCTCCTAAATCAGAAAATAAAATATTCATTAGTTTAAATAATCGACTATTTTCGTATCAGAACAAGCAAAGGCAGTCATGCATGTAAGTCCTTATTTTCCAACATGATACAAAAAATCCACGA
This sequence comes from Juglans microcarpa x Juglans regia, assembly GCF_004785595.1. Taxonomy (NCBI): domain Eukaryota; kingdom Viridiplantae; phylum Streptophyta; class Magnoliopsida; order Fagales; family Juglandaceae; genus Juglans; species Juglans microcarpa x Juglans regia. The sequence goes on from NC_054598.1 coordinate 22,634,026, forward strand.
CGATGTAAAAAATCACTGCAAATAATGGCCTTTTGCAGTGATTTTATTTGCAACAGGCTGAGATTCACCGCAAAAGGCCTTATTTCTTGTAGTGAGGATCAGAGTGCGCGTCATTTGGCATATAGGAAATATGAAAAGTGATTATCAATGAAAAAAATACAGTAGAAATACACATTTGCGGCAACTAAAAGTCGCCGGAAAAAAGCTTAACAATGAATTCCATTGGCAGTTTCAAATTTTGAGCTGAATTCATGGGCGAAAGTTAAAATTGCCGCAAATAAGCAGTATTTGCAGCAATTTTTTTTTTTTTGTGACAATTTTTTAATCGCTGGAAATAGTCTTTTCCGGAAATTTTTAAACACAAAAAATCGCTGCAAATGACCACTTTCTCAATCACAGCGATTAACCAAATGTCGCAAAAAAAATTTAATATTCCGGTGAATTTTCGTCGTAAAAATTCAAAAGTCGCTACAAAAGACCAATTTAGTATTTGCGGCAATTTTGTCCATCATAAAAAGTGTAAAAATCGCCACAAAAGACCATTTTCCAACTTGATTAAAAATCCTGTGATGATGTAAAAAATCGCTACAAATAATGGCTTTTTGCGAAAATTTTATTTGCAACAGGCAGAGAATCGCCACAAAAGGCCTTATTTCTTGTGGTAGCCATTATCTAGTTCAACATATGATCGTATCACTACATAAAAAACGAGCATTTGTGACAGATTATTTACAACAAGAATGATTATTTAAGACAAAAATAGACTTATTTTAGTAGGAAATAGCTGGCTACAAATAAGTAGTTTTCTTGTAGTGTATATACCAACATATTATAATAAGCTATGACTGATTTTCCTTAGTTTTTAGGACTTTTTCTTTAAAAAAAAAAAAAGAAAATCTCCATAGGTTTCTAATTATTTTAGCAATCGACTCCAATTTTTAGCATTTAACTCCATCACTCTATCTTTCGTCAATTTCACTAAAGATAAAGTTGCCAAATGGCAACCAATTACCATAATTTGACTCGGAAGGTAAGAAATTATATATTCTTTTGGCAAGCTGCCAATTAGCTAGGACAACATGCATTGCCAATGCAGGCCAACAATTGACAGAACAAAAGCAATATCGAAACCAGATTAGAATCATATACAAAATTAGAAATTCATGCCAAGGTTTTCAAATGACACATTGTATCAAAACAAAGTACTGAATAGTTTTATATCATTTCACATATTCAAAATAACAAAATCAAAGCACCTTCATTTAATCAAAGCAAAACTTTTTAGATCTTATATTCGCTTTTTTTCACTGTTCAAAAATAGAATGTTAAAATAAGCTCATGTCTACATCATTCATGACAGAAATACTTTATTCTTATAAAGATTTCATGAGTATGCAAAACACATATCTGAAATTGTTTTCAGGTTTTTTTTCAAAAAAAAAAAAAATTCATATTTTCAAAATCATCTACAATCCTTTTCTTTTGTGCAAACTTTAGTATATGAACCCCGCTTACCTCAACTTTTACAGCGTGCTCTCTTAGTCTTGAGTTCGACCTCTAAATATTTCACCACCCAAATAAATAAATAAATAAACTATTCATTAGTTTAAATAATCGACTATTTTCGTATAAGAACAAGTAAACCAAAAGCAGTCATGAAAGTCAACTCCAGCAGCATTACTTACGTTAGGTGAATATTCATACTTCCTAGTTAATCTACTTACTATCAAAGTCAAATACTCAAGAACAAGCATATTAACCTAATCCAAAAACCCTATAGCCACTTATCACTTCCCAAAAGCAACTTATCAATCCATCTTAGTTAACGTCAAAATCAAACTATCATCATGTATAACCCCCTAACACAGCCCACATATAGCTCAAAACAACCCATCAGTACCTCTGCACAGCCACATAAGTCCATATTGCCACAACCCGAAGATCTCGTAATGACCCAAACAGTCATCAACTCCACCCCAATTAGCAACAAACAACTTGAACCTTTACATCTCAATTCAACAACAACCACATTAATCCATCTAGCTACTCAAATATCCTTAATCTCAACCCAATGCAAACAACAACAACACTACCACAAATCAACACCATAATTTCATATCATTCAAAATTTATGGCGTTGCAATCATAGTAATACATTGCAAACAGGAGAGAAATTATGATACCTAATTTTGTGCGATGATATGTGGATTAAGGAGTGACACCCGCTACCTAGAGATGAGATTAGCTCTTTACTATCATTGACAAATAGAAAATTGATTTCATCCAGTGGGGAAACCGCATTGTAGCATGGCAAACTTGAATTCTCCTAAGAAAGGGAATTACCTTGGCAGTAAGAATCAAGGAGATTCATACTATTTGACTAGAATGTGGCAACCAATACCCAACGAGAATAGTGTTGAACCACTGTATAGTGGAGGAAGTATACACATAAAATAAAATATAAAATAATAAAATGAAATAATAAAAATAAAAATACATTTGTAACATTGCGGGTGGATAGCTGAACACCAAGAGAATGAGAGATTTGGATTTAGAGGGAGAGAGCGCTAGACTTACCAGTGTTCACACACGGTGGATCACGGTGGCTAAAATCGGCTGAAGTGAAGAGGAACTATCAAACCTGTGCTACGGTTTTTCATAAATCAACCATGAGAAGGAGAGACAGATGGGGTGAAATAGAACAGAGGGTGTGTGAGAGTCTCTGTGTGTGAGAGAGTGAAAACAGAGAGTGCGTGAAGGTTCGATTATGTGCTTTAAAGTCTGAACCTTAGAGAGAGAGAGAGAGAGAGAGAGAGAGTTCTGAAACTTAAAGAGAAAAAGTGAATGATCGTGGTGTGTGGCACTGCTCAATGGGGAGGGACAATTAGTGTTGATGAGGGCCAACTACGACAGTCCTTGATGTTGATGATGCGTGATAGGGAGGAGGGGCGAAGATGGTCTGTGAGTGACAGACTTGTGAGGATGGGATACAAACTACAAAGAGAAGAGAATAGATAGTAGAGAGAGAGAGAGAGATCTGTGTGATGGAAGGAATGAAGAGAAAAGGAAAAATCAGAACCACATAGATGTGGGGAAGATGGAAATCGGGGTTGAGAGATTTTTGGGATGAAGAAACAGAAGGGAAAGAAAAGAACAAAACTGTGGGGGCAGAAGAAATTGAAACTGGGGAAGAAGCTTACCTAAACAACGCCGTTTCATCTTGAAAGGCTAGGCTTCCATTTGGTCTGGGCTTGTGGCTTGGGCCCAAGTATTACATCCTTCCCCTTATAAAAATTCCATTCTCGGAATTTGTCACAAGCTATCGAGAATTGGGGTGGAAAAAAAATTGGTGAACCGATAAACCAGACGGAACCAATGGGTTGGTCTAGTACTAGGTTTGATTTGATCTGGTACTAGTTTCATTTTTCTTAAAATCGATCTGGTTTCGATTTTCCTTTTTGTAACACTAGACTGAACGGAACTAAACTGGTTTATATATTAATTTTTTATATTGTATAAAATAAATCTTACAATATATATAATTTTTATATATAATATATATGATTATATATAAAATAATTTTGTATTATATAATAAATTACTAATTAATATAATATTAAATTTTAAAATCCCTATAAATAACTATATGTTATCACTATAGTCTATTTTATTAATATTTATAGTAATACCATATCACTATATATTATAATATACTATAATATATCATTATATTATATATTATAATATATCATTGTAGTTTATATTATAATATATCAATGTAATCTATAATACAATTATAATATATATTATAGTATACTACAATATATTATCACTATATTATTATATACTATAATACATATACTATATAATCTACCGAAAAAATCAAACCAAATCAGATCAGAACTTGTAAAACTGGAAGTACCGGTTAAGGAGTGTAACCGGTGCTGTATTTGTTCTTCAAAATCTCAAAATCGGTATATATCGATTTGATTATAAAATATGTCCAAAACCGGACCAAATCATAAAGGTTACACGCGAATCGAGATCTCTGTGGAACAACTGTGGGTACTTGACTCACATTTCATCTTCTAATTCCCAAGAGGCTTCACTGATAGCATGATCATTCCATACCACTTTAACCAACGGAATAGTTCGAGTTCGTAGTACTTGTTCTTTTCTCTCTACAATCTGTACCGGCTCTTCCGAATAAGTCAAATTTTCCTGAAGTTGAAGTGGCTCACAGTCAATAACATGGTTGGGGTTGGGTATATACTTCCTCAGCATAGATACGTGAAATACGTCGTGCAACCCTGAGAGTGTTGGTAGTAAGGCTACCTTGTAAGCCACTAGGCCAATCCGATAAAGAATATTAAAGGGCCTGACTTATCTAGGACTCAACTTGTCCTTCTTTCCAAATCTCATGACCCCTTTCATTGGTGCAGTCCTCAAGAATACCTTATCGTCGACCTCAAACTCTAATTAGCGACGATGATTATCTACATAACTATTATGTCGACTTTGAGCTGTTCTCATTCTAGCTCAAATAGTCTCTATCTTCTCTATTGTTTTATATATGATTTCTGGACCCAAACTTTTTCTTTCACCCACCTTGTCTCAATACAAGGGAGATCTACACCTCTTACCATATATGCTTCATACGGTGCCATCCCAATACTAGCCTAGTAGCTATTATTATAAGTAAACTTGACTAAAGGCAAGTGTCGCATCCATGTCCCCCTGAAATCTAGCACACACGCCCTTAACATGTCTTCCAAAATTTGAATAATCATTTCTGATTGTCTATCAGTCTGAAGATGAAAAGGAGTGCTGAAATTTAACCTAGCCAAAATTTTGAAGTGAAACGAGTATCCCTATCCGACACAATGGATACTAGTACCCCATGCAATCTCATTATCTCCTACACATACAACTCAGCTAGTTTTTCCAGCTTATAAGATATTTTAATAGGCACAAAGTGAGCGGTCTTCGTCAAGTGGTCCACTATCGCCCATATCATATCCTACCCAGTTAGTGTCTATGGTAGACCTGTAACAAAATTCATAGAAATATGCTCCCACTTTCATTATGGAATCTGGAGTGGGTGCAATAACCCTATAGGTCTTTGATGTTCCACTTTCACCTGTTGGCAGATTAGGCACTGTTCTACAAGTTTGGAAATTTCCATTTTCATACCATTCCACCAAAAAGACTCCCTCAAGTCCTAATAAATTTTTGTACTACCTGAGTGAACAGTGTAAAGAGAGTGGTGCACTTCTTCGAGGATAATTCTTTTTATTTCTTCACTATCAGGCACACATAATCTACCACCAAACCTTAATATTCCATCTTTAGAAATGTTGAACTCAAATTTATTCACTTTTTCTACTTCTTCCACCAATCTCACTAATCCCGAACCTTCTTTATGGGCATGCTTAATTCTGTCTATCAAAGCTGGTTGAATCATCAAACTGGCTACCAAAGCCTGGTTGTCACCAGTAACAACCTCAATAGAAGTTTTTCTAAGTCCATTAATAAGTGGTGTTGAGTGGTAAGAGTAGCAACTACTGGTCCCATTGACTTCCTGCTTAGTGCATCAGCTACGACATTAGCTTTGCCTGGATGGTAGTTAATGGTGCAGTCATAATCCTTCATCAACTCAAGCCATCTCCTTTGTCTCATATTCAGCTCCTTTCGAGCGAATAAATGCTTCAAACTCTTGTGATCTGTGTAAATTTCACACCTTTCACCATATAAATAATGCCTCCAGATCTTAAGTGCAAAGATAACAGCCGCTAATTCTAGATCATGTGTGGCATAATTTTGCTTATATGCCTTCAATTTCCGTGAAGTGTATGCTATAACTTTCCCTTGCTATATCAATACACATCCCAAACCCGACCTTGATGTGTCACTGTAGACTACAAATCCTCCTTTATCATGGGGAACTGTTAGAACTAGAGCTATTACTAATCTCTTGTTCAGTTCCTAGAAGCTTTCCTAACACTTTTTAGTCCACTCAAACTTATTATTTTTCCTGGTAAGGGTGGTAAGAAGGATCGCTATTCTAGAGAAACTGTCAATAAACGATCGATAATATCTAGCCAATCGCAAGAAACTCCTAACTTCTTGCACATTGGTTGGTCATGGCCAATTAACCTGTAACATACTAGTCTTGGATTTAGGGTATATAAGTAAATTTTCTAGTAAAAATTTTTCTATTATTATTATGATTATAGTTTAATCAAATTTTTATATTGATTATTTTAATAATTTCTATTATAATTTTATCTGAATTTACTAGAGTTTTGTTTTAATAATTATTACTAAATTGAATCAGATTACGTTCACTAGAGTTTGGTTTGAATTTAAAGTTTATTTCTCATTATCTCCACTGAACCTCATCTCTTGTTTTTTGCCTCTAAGTTAAACACTTTAAACCTCCAAACCCGTAACTTTCATCCCATTTTTTTTTTCAAATTTGTAATCCTAACCTCATATTCATCCACATCCCTAGTTTAGTAAATTCAAATTCTAGTGGAAACCGACTCTGTTGATGAGCAATTTTCTCCACTCCGCACGTCTCCACTCTCATGCACATGCACGTCTCTACTCCTTTAGGTTTCCTTTTATTTTTCTATCTTCTACACTTATAAATTGTGCTTAACCTGTATTCGAGAGGAGAAACTCGAAACCTTGAGCCTTCCCACTGGAACTTCTCCATACCATGAGCTTTCTCCCACTCTCAACCACCGTGCAAGGCCAAGAGTCCCCCAAACACAGTAAGCCTCAGACCCACCCTCTTCACAAAAACCATTTTTTTGGTGAACCCCTATTGTCCGAAACAAAGCTGTCACCCCTCCTCCAAGGTAGCCACCTCAAGAGGCGCCAAACCACATTTCCAACGACACAGAAACTGACAACCAGCTCAGCCCCAACGCACCCACTCCCTTCTGATAAGACCTCGACTGCCGCCAGTCTCCTATTCCTTTCAGTTGTTTTCGGTTTAACAATTCTCTCTCTAACACTCGCTTTCTCTCTCGACGTCGCACCTCATTGCCTAGAGGACCACCCTATCGCGCCGCCGTGACCCTTGCCAGCCACCCTAAGCCGCCGCACGACAGCTTCCCTCTCGGTGAGCCCATCGCAGAACCTCTCCCTCTCTCTCAAGCTCTTTGTTTTCTTTTTCTCTTTTTGTTTTGGTCTGGCCGTGTGTCTTGTTTCCTAAAGGAACCCTTAGTTCTTGATGGGCCTTGGGCCCTAGGCCTTTATGTGTGTAGGATGGGCTTATTTCTTTTTTCCGTTGGGCTTATGTAGTAATATTATTATGGGCTAGACTGTAACTCTTACAAATTCTAATGATTTTTAAATTGACTTGTATTTTAAATTGGATTTGATCTTATTTTATTTCAACAACAAATTTACTAATTTTATTGGGCTTAACATCTTAAAAGTCAGTTTTTCTTAATTAAATATATTAGTCAAATGCTATTTTATAAGGAAGTGTTTAAAGAATTTGAATTATATTTCAAAGTATATTATTGAGACTAATATTTTGTTAATATTCCTTGGTCAATTTAGTAGAATTTAATAAAATTATTATGTTAAGAATATTTAAACAATATTAGTATTTATTAGGTTTCTTATAAGATTTAATAATTATGTTAAGAAATGAAACCTAGTTTAAGAATTTAAGTTTTATGAATTGTTTTAAAATAGCTCGAGTATTCTACTAAATTATAAATTAGTATTTAAGTAATTTAAATACTAGGATTTATTGATTATAGTGTTAAACAAAATATTTGTTTGACTTTTAGATTGTGAATTTAATTAAGTAAGATATTAGTACTTGTTTGTTTTCAAACAAATTTAGTAATAGTTATTATTGCATATAGGTGTCAAGTTACGAAGTGTTATTCAAGAAGAAACGCAGTGAGGTAAGTAATTTGATCACAAATTAGGATCATCACAGTTCAGCTTATAAACAAGTATTATTCAGGCCAGTTCATTTCCAGCCAATTATTTATGCACCACTCATGTCATTCGAAAACATGTCATCCAGCATAGCATACGATTTTGTCATTCCGCATCATGTTTAAATTCAGAAATTATGATTATGTATGTAAGATGTCATGCATCTCATGTCTATAAGACACGTAAGCCATCTTAAATTTAAGTGAAATATAAGATAAGATCAGTTAATAAGATGGCCATTCAGATGAGTGGTACTAATGCAGTTCAGTTTCATGGTGGATGTACAAGCCATGAACTCAAACGTGGTCCACCATAGTATGCTAGAATACTATCAGCGGCTCCCCTTGCTGCAGCGAGACGTGGGGCCGGTGCACAACCTCGCACACAGGGTTAAGTGTGTTGGCCAGTCAGATAAATCAGTCAGATCAGTCAGTTAATTCAGTTAAATCAGTTATGCATACCATAAGCATCAGTATGAACAATCATGAATTTAAACTCTCAGCATGAAAATTTTTATGAAAACTTTATGTTTATTATGTTTACGTTGTGATAGATTTCTTGCTAAGGCTTCGACTCATTTTAGTTTGTTTTGATGTTTTTAACCACCTAGGTGATGATGATGAATACGAGCAGGCAGGTCAAGAATAGAAGGAGCAGTTAATTTTATTTCAGACTTTCTAAAATAAAACATGCTTTTATAACATGAATTTATTCAATTTATTCATTTAATGTTTTTGGAAGACATTTTATTAGACTTTTTTCTACAAAATAAATTTCTAATTTTATTTATGAAATTTGAGATCTCTTACAGAATTTATTTTTATGAAAAATACGTGACACTCCTTGGCTAAGGGAAGTTGGTGTTACATAACCACTGCTTCAACTTTTCCCAAGTCTACTGAGATGTCGTCCTATGGAACTACATGTCCCAAGAATGAAAAGGACTCAAGCCAAAATTCACACTTCTTCAACTTAGCAAATAATTTCATATTCCTTAGTGTCTCAAGAATTTGTCTTAGATGCTCTTCATGTTCAGTTTGTTCTTGAAATATATCAATGAACCCCACCACAAATTTATCTAAGAATTCATGAAATTCCTGATTCATCAGATTCATAGATACAGTTGGGGCGTTGGTTAGGCCGAAAGGCATGATTAAGAATTCATAATGACTGTACCTGGTTTTGAATGTTGTCTTAAGCACATCTTCTGCCTTAATCTTCAATTGATAATACCCCGATCTGAGATCAATCTTAGAAAATACCTAAGCACCTTACAACTGATCAAATAAATCCTCTTTGCAGCGCAGCGGGTATTTATTCTTTATAGTTACGCGGTTAAATTCTCTGTATTCATTACACATTCTCATTATTCCATCATTCACAAACAAAACTGGAGCACCCCAAGGTGACATGACTCACTCAAAAATGAGCAGCACAAACGCTATCCCAAGTGCAAGAGAATGTTACGTAATAATTATGAATAAATTCGTAGATCATCTGCTCAGGGAAAGTGCTTAAAAATCAAACTCGTGTAAAATGGTAAAAATATTTATAATGAGAATATAAAAGTAAAAGTGATGATATGTATAATGAATGGAGAAGTGCAATGAAAAAGAAAATTTACTGGTCTTGAACCATATTATGTTTGTTGGATTTTTTAGTACAGCGATGAAAAGTAAGAAATTAAAGTGGAAGACAGTAAATTAAAATTGCTAGAAATTAAATAACTGAAATTTAAAAGAGCAAGAAAATTAAATGACATAAATTTAAATTGCAGAAATTAAATGTAACACCCCGTATTTTAGTGTATTTTTATTGAAGTATTATTTTTATTTTATTCAAAAAATTATTCTCTTGTTTTAAAATTATTGGATTTTAATTGGATTATTTTTAGGATTTGTAATTGGTGAAAATTAATTTTTATGTGCTTTCTTAATATTTATTTATTGTTGTGCATTTAAATTGTTTTTCATATTTAATTAATTACTGTGGGATTTAATATTTCAATTTGACTTTACCATTACGTTTAAATTATTTTATTTAACTTGTGGTTTTAAAATCATCTCCGTTGGATCATTTTTGTGACCCAAGTTATGAGGATTGGACCTCATTTCTTTTCCCTCCATTTTTCTTTCCTCATTTTCTTTTCTTTCTTTTCTTTTTTCTTCCTTATTTTTCCTTCCCTCCCCGTGCGCGCGACCCAGCCCTCTCCCTCTCTCTTCCGTCCGTCGCCTTCAACGCCAGCGCCGCCGTGAGCCAGCGGTGGCCTTCACCACCCACCCCATTGTGTTCCCCTGCCGCCGACGACCTCACCCCACCAACCTCACCTCCATTCGCGTCGCCGTTAACCACCACCAGCCCTTCAAGCCGTGGCGTCACTTTCGTTCCAGCGCCGTCGTCGCGCCACCTCCGGCCACCATCTTCCTACCACATCATCCTCGACCTCTTAGCAACCCATTAGACCCAACCCCAGCTCCGATCCGCCACCGGTGAAGCTCCACCATCTACATTTCCGATTTGGGTATTTTGGTCTTCTACCGCCCATTTCGCCGCCACCCACGGCCAACCTTCACCACCACTAGCTTCACCGACCTCCCTAGGCCCTACCCTACCAATCTAGGGTCTTCGTTTGCCTCCGTTTGAAAGTGGGTATCTGTGACCCACGGCCACAGTGTATTTTACGTTCGACAACTATTTTTCCACTTCGAGCGCACCCGTGAACCTCGGAAAATTATTATATAGCATTGTAAGTATTTCTCCAAAGAACTTTCGTAATTTAAATGTATTTTTGCACTAACCCATTTAACTGTATTTTTGGCATGCCGGACTGAGTCCGAGGAGTTCAGGGGTCGGATGGATTTGTGATTGGAGTTGTTTGGTTGGTTTGGTTTATTTGGTTTGGTTGTTGATGAGTTGTTTTGATTGGATTTGTTGGGACTGGTTATTGATGGACGTTGGATTGGTGTTGGTACATGTGCATTTCATTATTTCATGCATGATCATGTTTGTAAAGAAAGCTGGGTTTTCGTGTATTGCATTCATGTTCATGTGTTTATAAAAACTGGGTTTTCATGTGAGAATGGATTTTGGGTGCGTGTGTATCACAACCTCAAGCCGAGATGGGGCATTAACTCGGTGGAGCTCCTCTGGTTACTCGGGAGCGGAATATACTGAGTAACGTCCCCTGTATTGTCGCCGGGCGACAATGGGATCGGACGAGATGGTCTTGTGCCGACTCCGTGGTCCTTCTGCTGGCAGGGACTAGAGGATGTCTGGCCAAGTACGCGCTGGGCGCGGAACTGGGCATCGCTCGTTGCGTAGTGTGCGTGCTTGGCCATGTACGCGCTGGGCGCAGAACTGAGCACCGCTACGAAGCCAGGACGTGCGGATGGTCCATAGGGGAGGCCATGGTGCATATGGAATTAATGCATGGTGCATTTGGAATTAATGCACTATTTTCTGGGAAAATAGTGCGAGTTGGTTTTCTGGGTAAATCATTTTCTGGGAAAATGTTTTACGGATATTTTGGGCCAAAATGGGATTTTGGCGTGTGTTGGAAAATTATCATTTTCGGGGAAAATGATGTCTTGTGGAAAAATACATATTTCATCATGTGCATGCATGTTAGTTGCATTTAATGCATTTTATATTACGTTGTTTTTTTGGGTTATACTTACCTGCGATATCATTTTGTGGTAACGCAGATTTTGATACAGATGAGGAGGAGGAGGGCGAGCCTGAGGAGATGGCTCCGCCTGAGGAGTGATCTGGGATCACTCGTTTGTTTATCTGAAACTATTGTAATATATTTTATGGATGACTGTATAACTGCTATTTAAATCTTTACTGATGTTTGATTGTAAATAAATTCTGGTACTTAGTTGACTATCCACTGCGTTATTTTATTTGTACACTGTTGCATGTACACACACTGGCACTTCGTTGGGATGTGTGACCGTATTGTCATCATGCCGACGTCACGATTCCCATTCTTTTGTACGTGGGAGTCGGGGCGTCACAGGTGGTATCAGAGCAGTTCAGCTCTGGGTAAAACCACATGTCCCTTAGGATAGTACCAGAAATTATTTTTATTATTATTTTAAAATAATAAAATTTTTTGTTTAAGTGGTGTAAGTTAAGTTATTTATTTTATATTATGAGATTATTGCTATGTTATTTTATGTTAATTGATGTTATTTGAATTATTTTATTTATCGTTTTAATTAGTGTTTATTTTTGGTTGAGTATGATTTATCTGGATTTAAGCGGGGTTGGAGAATGCTCTATGACAAGACTATGGTGAGAGCAAGAAGGCAAGCTGAGGTGCCTGAAGATGAGTTACCTAGAGGTGATGGAAATTATGCTATGGTAAGAGCATTAAATAGAATGACAGAATTTCTTCAACAGAATTTCCGACCGCCGCAAGGAGATTCAAGTAGAGGAGTCCAAGTGGGGTGCCCCTATGAGCGCTTCCTAACGCATAGGACTTATGCTTTCACTGGGGAGGAGGACCCAATGCAAGCTAGGAGGTGGATTCAAGATTTGGAAAGAACATTTGAAATTTGTGGATGCACGGAGGCTCAGATGCTATTATATGGAAGTTATATGCTGCAAGGTGAAGCGGCAAATTGGTGGGAGACCAAGCGGACATTATTAGAAATGGAGTTGGGTTCCTTGGCTGCTGTGTCTTGGCAGCGTTTCAAGAAAGAGTTTGATGACGGGTTCTTTCCTGTTTCAGTGAGAAGGCAAAAGGCTCGGGAGTTCAATAATTTGGTTCAAGGAGGCATGACTATTGAGCAATATGCAAGAAAATTTATGGAGCTTGGACGGTTCGCTCCTCACCTCATTACTACGGAGGAGTTGCGGGTCGAGCGCTTCCAGGAGGGTCTGCGCCATGAGGTACGTAGACAAGTGGCCTGCCTTCGGATTAAGGACTTTCAAGAGTTAGTGGATTTAGCCAGCATTGCAGAAGTGGAAAATAGTTTTGGAGTAGGCTCCCCTCCGGGTCAGAAGAGGCGGAGTTACGTTGGTGAAGGGAGTAGTTCTGGGTCGCCTCATAAGTTCGAGCGAAGGACTAGTGCCCGTTCACAGACGACCACTGGTGTTCGTGCTGGAGGTCGAGCTCCAGTTTGTAACAGGTGCAATAGAGCCCATGAGGGTGACTGCGGCCAGAGAGGAATTCAGTGTTTTAGATGTGGCCAGCCGGGTCACTTTGCTCGGGAGTGTCCTGGTCAAGTTCAAGGAGGGCAAGGAGCGCGAGGAGGTCGACGAGGTGGAAGTGGCAACCAGAGACAGTTGGTACAAGCTCGGGTTTATGCAGTGACACCTGGTGATGTGGATTATGGAGCTCCAGAGACCCACGATGCTGGGGTTATTACTGGTATGCATTTAATTATTTTAATTTGATTTAATGTTTGATATGGTTGGAGTTTTTTGGAATTGTCTGGTGGATGTGTTTGCTTCAGGTAGAGTTCGCCTATATGATTTCTATGCATGTACTTTGTTTGATTCTGTGGCGTCTCGATCTTTTTTGTCTGCCACTTTTGCACGGATGTGTAATCTGGTCACGGAGCCTTTATCGCAATCTCTAGTAGTGGCACTTCCAAATGGTGAGATGGTGTGGTGCTCTAAAGTTGCTTTAGGCTGTCCTTTGGATTTTGGAGGGAGGACACTGGATGCAGATTTGATTGTATTCAAGTTGCTGGGATTTGATATAATTTTGGGAATGGATTGGCTATATCGATATTCAGCAAATATTGATTGTAGAAGTCGGGTAATTGGTTTTCAACTCTCGGATGATGATTATTTGGAATTCGGGGAAGTAAGTTGAAGGCAAAACAAACAATTATATCAGCAATTCAAGCTAGGAGAGATATAGCTTGTGGAGCAGATGCTTTTTTGGTCCAAGTCGTGTCTACGCCATCTGAGAAGAAGTCGTTAGTAGATATTCCAGTTGTGGGCGAGTTTCCTGATGTGTTTGTAGATGATTTGCCCGGATTGCCTCCCGTTCGCGATATGGAATTTGTTATTGATTTGGAACCTGGTGCGGCTCCTGTGCATAAAGCACCTTAATTAAAAGAGTTGAAGACTCAATTGCAAGAACTGGTCGACAAGGGATTTATTCAGCCTAGTACTTCACCGTGGGGAGCGCCCGTGTTGTTTGTCAAGAAGAAAGATGGTACCCTCAGAATGTGTATAGATTATCGGGAGCTTAACAAGATGACTATTAAGAACAAGTATCCTCTACTGAGAATTGATGATTTGTTTGACCAACTTCAGGGAGCGGCTATCTTTTCGAAGATTGACTTGAGGTCAGGGTACTATCAGTTGAGAATAAGAGATAAGGACGTGCCCAAGACTGCTTTCAGGACGAGGTATGGGCATAATGAATTTAAGGTGATGTCTTTTGGGTTAGCTAATGCCCTTGCTGCTTTTATGGATTTGATGAATAGGGTGTTTCGGCCTTTCTTGGATTCTTTTGTGGTGGTATTTCTCGACGACATTTTGATTTATTCTCGAGATTTGGAAGAGCATGCTTGTCACCTTCGTCTGGCACTTGGGAAATTAAGAGAGCATCAATTATACGCTAAGTTTAGCAAGTGTGAATTCTGGTTAGAAGAAGTTAAGTTTCTTGGACATGTGATTTCTCAAGAAGGGGTGGCTGTAGATCCTAGTAAAGTAGAAGCTGTTTTGTCATGGCCTCGCCCTTCGACAGTTCGTGAGATAAGAAGTTTCTTGGGACTTGCCGGTTACTATCGAAGATTTGTGGAAGGTTTTTCTCGACTATCAGGACCTCTCACTGCCTTGACTAGGAAGAATACTGAGTTTGTATGGTCTGACAAATGTGAGAGAATTTTTCAAGAGTTGAAGAGAAGATTGACAACGGCACCTATTTTGGCACTTCCGGAGCCACACAAGCCATTTGTGATTTTTAGTGATGCATCCAAATTCGGGTTGGGATGCGTTCTTATGCAAGAGTGACAGGTTGTTGCTTATGCATCTCGTCAGCTGAAGATTCATGAAAAGAATTATCCCACACATGATTTGGAGTTGGCGGCAATAGTTTTTGCGCTTAAGATTTGGCGGCATTATCTGTATGGCGAAGCCTGTGAAGTTTATACTGATCACAAGAGCTTGAAGCATCTGTTTACTCAGAAGAATCTAAACATGAGGCAGAGACGGTGGTTAGAGCTAATTAGCGACTATCAGTGTGAAATCAAGTTTCATCCAAGAAAGGCAAATTTAGTCGCTGATGCCTTGAGTAGGAAGTCGCAACAAGTGGATGAAGCGGAATCATCAGATGTGGACTCTCTCCTTTGTGGAATGAGGAGACTTCTTATCGAGAGTTCACATCAAGAAGAATTATTATCTTCAGTCTTGGATGTCCGAGTAGTGGATTTTGAAGAATTAAAGACTCTTCAAAGAAAGGACCCTAATTTGTTGGCTATCAGGAAAAGAGTCAGAAAGTCTAGAGGACCCTTGCATTACAGCTTGGATAAGGATGGAATTCTTCGGTTTCGAGATCGTAGAGTGATTCCCCGAGATTCTGAATTTAAAGAGCGGATTTTAGCAGAAGCTCATGCGGCTCCTTATTCGGTTCATCCAGGAAGCATGAAGATGTATAGAGATTTAAAGAAGAATTTCTGGTGGGAAGGAATGAAGTTGGACATCGCTTTGTTTATTGAGAAATGTGACACATGCCGACAGGTGAAGACCGAGCATCAAAGACCTGCTGGTAGATTCCAACCTCTCCCTATTCCGGAGTGGAAGTGGGATGATATTTCTATGGATTTTGTGGTAGGTTTGCCGAGGACTCCTAGTGGGAAGAACTCCATTTGGGTGATTGTGGATCGGTTGACCAAGAGTGCCCATTTCTTGCCTGTTAATAATACTGACTCTTTGGGTAAGTTGACTCGGTTATATGTCAAAGAGATAGTGCGTTTGCATGGAATACCCAAGAGTATCGTGTCAGATCGGGACTCGCGATTCACGTCCCATTTCTGGAAGAGTTTGCAGGCAGCATTAGGCACTAAATTGAAGTTTAGTTCGGCATATCACCCCCAAACGGATGGCCAATCAGAGCGTACTATACAGACTCTAGAGGATATGTTGCGGTCTTGTGTCATGGAATTCCAAGGAAGTTGGGAGAATCACTTACAGCTTATTGAGTTCTCTTATAATAACAGTTTTCATTCCTCCATTCAGATGGCCCCGTATGAAGATTTATATGGACGGAAGTGCAGATCGCCTTTATGTTGGGATGAAGTTGGCGAGAACAAATTGCTTGGGCCTGAGATAATTCAAGAAATGAAGGATCAAGTTCAGTTTATCAGGAAGAAGATGGCTGAAGCGCAAAGTCGCCAGAAAAGTTACGCAGATACAAGAAGAAGAGACTTATCCTTTGAAGAAGGTGATTGGGTTTATCTTAAAGTCTCTCCTATGAAAGGCATTAAGCGCTTTGGTAAGAAAGGAAAGCCTAGTCCAAGATATGTGGGCCCTTTTCAGATCGTAGAGAAGGTTGGGCTTGTTGCTTATAGAGTTGCCTTGCCAGATTATTTTGGGGATGTTCATGATGTGTTTCATGTGTCCTCATTGAAGAAGAGTTTTGGACAGCAAGAGCCACGTTTTGTGGATCCCGAACACATTCAACTGCGGCCCAACCTTACTTATGAAGTTGCCCCAACACAGATCATGGATTGGAAAGAGCAAGAGTTAAGGTCCAAGGTAATATCTACGGTGAAAGTGTCATGGGGTGATCCGTTGGCTCAAGATTTCTCTTGGGAGAGAGAAGCCGACATGAGGGAGCAATATCGGTACTTGTTTGATTGATTTTGACGGTATGTTCTAAGTATTCTCTCGGTTGAATCTTGATCCTGTCTTGGTTTAATGTTTGACCTTACTAATTTCGAGGACGAAATTTTTTTTAAGGGGGGGAGGATGTAACACCTCGTATTTTAGTGTATTTTTATTGAAGTATTATTTTTATTTTATTCAAAAAATTATTCTCTTGTTTTAAAATTATTGGATTTTAATTGGATTATTTTTAGGATTTGTAATTGGTGAAAATTAATTTTTATGTGCTTTCTTAATATTTATTTATTGTTGTGCATTTAAATTATTTTTCATATTTAATTAATTACTGTGGGATTTAATTATTTCAATTTGACTTTACCATTACGTTTAAATTATTTTATTTAACTTGTGGTTTTAAAATCATCTCCATTGGATCATTTTTGTGACCCAAGTTATGAGGATTGGACCTCATTTCTTTTCCCTCCATTTTTCTTTCCTCTCATTTTCTTTTCTTTCTTTTCTTTTTTCTTCCTTATTTTTCCTTCCCTCCCGTGCGCGCGACCCAGCCCTCTCCCTCTCTCTTCCGTCCGTCGCCTTCAACGCCAGCGCCGCCGTGAGCCAGCGGTGGCCTTCACCGCCCACCCCATTGTGTTCCCCTGCCGCCGGCGACCTCACCCCACCAACCTCACCTCCATTCGCGCCGCCGTTAACCACCACCAGCCCTTCAAGCCGTGGCGTCACTTTCGTTCCAGCGCCGCCATCGCGCCACCTCCGGCCACCATCTTCCTACCACATCATCCTCGACCTCTTAACAACCCATTGGACCCAACCCCAGCTCCGATTTAGGTATTTTGGTCTTCTACCGCCCATTTTGCCGCCACCCACGGCCAACCTTCACCACCAGTAGCTTCACCGACCTCCCTAGGCCCTACCCTATCAATCTTGGGTCTTCGTTTGCCTCCGTTTGAAAGTGGGTATCTGTGACCCATGGCCACAGTGTATTTTACACTGTTCGACAGCTATTTTTCCACTTTGAGCGCACCCGTGATCCTCGGAAAATTATTATATAGCATTGTAAGTATTTCTCCAAAGAACTTTCGTAATTTAAATGTATTTTTGCACTAACCCATTTCACTGTATTTTTGGCATGCCGGACTGAGTCTGAGGAGTTCGGAGGTCGGATGGATTTGTGATTGGAGTTGTTTGGTTGGTTTGGTTGTTGATGAGTTGTTTTGATTGAATTTGTTGGGACTGGTTATTGATGGACGTTGGATTGGTGTTGGTACATGTGCATTTCATTATTTCATGCATGATCATGTTTGTAAAGAAAACTGAGTTTTCGTGTATTGCATTCATGTTCATGTGTTTATGAAAACTGAATTTTCATGTGAGAATGGATTTTGGGTGCGTGTGTATCATGACCCCAAGCCGAGATGGGGCATTAACTCGGTGGACCTCCTCTGGTTACTCGGGAGCGGAATATACTGAGTAACGTCCCCTGGATTGTCGCCAGATGACAATGGGATCGGACGAGATGGTCTCGTGCCCACTCCGTGGTCCTTCTGCTGGCGGGGACTAGAGGATGTCTGGCCACGTACGCGCTGGGCGCGGAACTGGACATCGCTCGTTGCGTAGTGTGGGTACTTGGCCATGTACGCGCTGAGCGCGGAACTAAGCACTGCTACGAAGCCAGGACGTGCGGATGGTCCATAGGGGAGGCCATGGTGCATATGGAATTAATGCATGGTGCATTTGGAATTAATGCACTATTTTCTGGGAAAATAGTGCGAGTTGGTTTTCTGGGTAAATCATTTTCTGGGAAAATGTTTTACAGATATTTTGGACCAAAATGAGATTTTGGCGTGTGTTGGAAAATTATCATTTTCGGGGAAAATGATGTCTTGTGGAAAAATGCATATTTCATCATGTGCATGCATGTTAGTTGCATTTAATGCATTTTATATTACGTTGTTATTTTGGGTTATACTTACCTGCGATACCATTTTGTGGTAACGCAGATTTTGATGCAGATGAGGAGGAGGAGGGCGAGCCTGAGGAGACGGCTCCGCCTGAGGAGTGATCTGGGATCACTCGTTTGTTTATCTGAAACTATTGTAATATATTTTATGGATGACTGTATAACTGCTATTTAAATCTTTACTGATGTTTGATTGTAAATAAATTCTGGTACTTAGTTGACTATCCGCTGCGTTATTTTATTTGTACACTGTTGCATGTACACACACTGGCATTTCGTTGGGATGTGTGACCGTATTGTCATCATCCCGACGTCATGATTCCCATTCTTTTATACGTGGGAGTCGGGGCGTCACATTAAAGGTGCAAGAGAATTAAATGATATTAATTTAAATTGTAAGAATTAAAAGTGCGGAAAAATTAAATGGCATTAATTTAAATGAATAGTAATTTAAAGTGCCAGAAATTAAATGACATAAGTTTAAATGAGCGAAAATTAAAGGTGCAAGAAATAATTCTTCATAAACTTTAAACTGAAATAAAGTACAAGTAAAACTACAAATTGAAGCTACAGATGAAAGAGGAAAGCTAGGCAACAACGGTTGGTCCGCTCTTAACTGTGTTACCGTCATCCCTCACTTCACGATTATTTAAAAAAATAAAAACACTACTCTCTTCACCTAAAATCTAACTAGTTTCTTCGTCCGTTTACAAGCCTTATATTAGTATACATAGGCTTCAAATAATACTGTGCTGCCCGTCCCACGTGAAAGCCTTCCTTTTTTTTTTTTTTTTTTTTTCGCAACAAAGATGAAAAACTTTTGCTTTCAGTTTCTTCCGTCTTTTCTTCTAGGTATGCGGCGTGAGTGCCTTCCACCTTTTCTTCATGCCTCTTGCATTTGAGCCATGAATCTGTCCAACTCTTCCTGGTCAATATCTGCAGGGACTTCCTTCCTTCCTTCCATGACCGGGCCAGGATGTTATTTTGACATCCAAATCATAAAATGCTGCATCTCGGCAATCCAAGACCTGAAAATAGTCTTCTACCAATCGGCTATGACAATGTTTGTAAAACCACCACAGTTTCGGCGGAGTCCAAATGTTATATATATATACAAGTGTAGCTATACAAATAAGGAAAGAATCGTAAAGAATTACAACGGTTAAAAGCCTACAATTAAGGGTCAACTATGACAAGTTAGGAAGGATGGCTAAGAATCAGGAGAGGATTATGAGGAATCCTTAACGCCCCCCCCCCCCCCCCCCAGGCAAGCTAAGCGTGGGATTAGAGCACACATGTAACTTGGATCGAAAGAACGTGAAGAGGGGCCGTGAGACACTCTTGGTAAAGACATCAACAACCTGAAGTGTGGTAGGAATATGTTGAGTTCGGATCCGACCAGCAACCACAAGTTCTCGAAGAAAGTGATAGTCCAGATCAATGTGCTTCGAGCGCTTGTGAGAGACGGGGTTGGAGCTTAAGAAGATGGCACTCTTGTTGTCACATAGAAGAAGCAGACGAGCTGGAGTGGAAACACGCAGGTCACGAAGAAGGTGGTCTAACCATAGAACTTCAGCAGCAATGGAAGCCAAAGCATGGTATTCAGATTCACAGCTGGAGCAGGAGACTGCGGTTTGCTTTTTGGCTCTCAAAGAGACAAGATTGTCACCCAAGTAGATAGAGTAGCCTGAAGTAGAGCACTGAGTGTCAGGACAGCCGGCCCAATCAGTATCAGAATAGGCAGTAATGCTAGTAAAAGAGCCTCGCAGTGAATGATAAACCAAAGTGAAGAGTGCCCTTAACGTAACGAAGGATGCGCTTTACAGCCTGAAATTGTTCATCAGTTGGAGCATGCAAATATTGATTGATAGAATTGACCGAGTGGGCAAGGTCAGGCGAGTGATAGTTAGATGTTGCAGCGCACCAACAAGAGAGCGACAAAGAGTGACATCCTCAAGCGGAGAACCATTAGAGGAAAGGCGCTGGGCAACAACCATAGGAGTTCTGATAGGTTTACAGTCAAGAAGCTGAGCGCGAGTAAGAATGTCACGTGTATACTTGGTCTAGCTGAGAAAAAGACCTGACAAGGTGGGAGTGACTTCAAGACCAAGGAAATAGCTGAGGGATCCCAAATCCTTGGTGGCAAATTCGGAGTGAAGATGCTAAATGAAGCTGCTAAGAAATGACACATTATTGCCAATGAGAATAACGTGATCAACATACAGTAAGAGGTAAATGATGTGCTGCTGGCGAGGATCAATATAGCCAGGAAATTGCTCCATATAAACATGTTCATGTAAGATGCCATTAAGAAAAGCATTTTTAACATCAAGTTGGCGAAGAGGCCAACCCTAAGTGACAGCCAGAGAGAGCACAACACGAACAGTTAAGGCTTTGACCACTGGACTGAAAGTATCGGTGTAATCGAGGCCAGGAAGCTGAGTGTAGCCCGTGGCAACAAGATGGGCCTTGAGGTGGTCACTAGAGCCATCAGATAGATACTTGGTGTGAAAGATCCATTCAGAACCCACAATGTTCGTTTTGGGAGGCTGAGGAACAAGATCCCAAGTGCAGTTGTCACGAAGAGCTTTGACCTCTTCATCCATAGTAGTCAACCATGCAGGGTTTTTAGCAGCAGATTTGAAACCACGAGGCTTAGATGTAGTAAGAAGAGCATGTGAGAGACCCGAGACCCGAGACATGATGACTAAGGTAAGTGGGGTACCATGGCCAGAAAATGCCCGCCTTAGCTCGAGTGATCATTGGGTGAGAGGATGAAGGTATGGACAAAGCACGAGAAACTAGAGCATCAAACTGCAATGGAACCGGCGCTAGGGAGTCATGAGCAAGGGACTCAGTAGATACCTGCATAGGCTCAGAGAAAGATTCAGGACAAAGACGACATGCATGAGACCCAGACCGAGAATGCGGAATAGATAAAGTTGTGGGGGGTAATGGGGTAGGTGAGGTCATGGGTTTGCATGGGTTCCATAAAACGGGAGAGATCTAGAGATGCAGGAGGCTGGACGATAGAGGTGGGTCGGAGGAGGAAATTTTGTTCATCAAATTTGGCATGATGAGTGACGTAGATTTTAGAGGTGAGGGGGTCTAGACAGAGGAAGCCTTTATAGCAAGGACTGTATCCTAAAAATAGGCAAGGAATGCTGCGAGGAGAAAATTTGTTAACAGCATAGTCACGTAAACAGGGATAAACTCTGCAACCAAAAGGATGAAAGTTGGTGTAGAGGGGAGGTTTACGGTGTAAAATTTCAAAAGAAGAAATACCTCTAAGAAGTGGGGCAGGCAACCGGTTAATGGTATAAGTCGCGGTACTAAAAGCTTCGACCCAATAGCAAGTGGGTACGCGTGAATGAAATAAGAGCGCAAGACCCATTTCAGTCACGTGGCAATGCTTGCGTTCAGTGTGTCCATTTTGGAATGCCTGAAGAGCAGAGTCGAGATTGAAAACAATTGCTACAAAACTCAGCACCACCATCAATCTGGAAAATTTTAATTTTGCAAGAATATTGATTTTCCACAAATGACTGAAATTGGAGAAAAATGTTAATAAAATCATATTTAAATTTCATAGGATAAAGCCATGTGAAGCGTGAGTGATCATTAACAAAAATGACATAATAAGTAAAACCCATTTTAGATTTAATCGGAGCCCATATGTCACAATGAACAAGGCCCAAAATTGAGGTGGATCGAGTAGCATGAATGGAGAATGGAAGCTTATGGCTTTTCGCAAATTGACATGTAGCGCAAATAGCAGGATCAGGCAAAATAGAAGTAAGAGATAACTGGCCCTTTTTATTTAATAATGAAATGATAGAATGATTAACATGACCAAGACGCGCATGCCATAGATCATACAACGCCGTAAGAGAAGATTTATAAAGATAGAAACAAAAGCATCATTGCCATGCTCTAGTACATAGAGACCGCCATCATGTCTTCCGTTTGTCACCACCTTTCTTGTGATCTTGTTTTGAATGACGAAAGAAGAGTCAGTACAAGTGACTTGAAGAGGAAAGTCTGAAGTCAACTTACTAATAGAGAGAATATTTTTGGTGAGGTGGGGAACTAATAAAACATAAAGCAATTTTAAGTTGGGAGAAGGGTGAGAAGTACCCGTGTGGGTGATGGGTAAGGACGCCCCATTACCCACAACAACTTTATCCTTACCAACATATTGCTCGGAAGTGTCAAGTGGAATTGAGTCTGGCGTCATGTGAGTGGAGGCACCCATGTCAAGATACCAATCGAAACTGGAGAGACCATCAGCAAGAGAACAATTATGTTGAAAAGCTTCAACAAGCTAGGCCAATGGTTCTGCACGATCATAGCGGTTGCAGCATCGATCTGCTATATGGCCCTCTATTTTACAGATTTGACAGCGAGGATTGTATGGGCGACAAGAGCAGTTGTTGTTGGAGGAGTGGCCACCAGATTGAGAACCACCTGTGCTGCCATTGGAGCCACCTTTGGAGCACCAATTGCTTGTGGAACGAGATTGTCTGCCACGACTAGAGGAGCAGTTTGCCAGGAAAGCTGCAGGTGAAATAGAGTGAGTTTCAAGAGATTTTTGAAATAAATCATAGCTTTTGGCCAGAGGGACCAAATCATGGAAGGAGGGCAGCGGCGTAAGAGCCATCTGTGTGGAGGAAAAACCAGGGAACTCGGTGCCGAGAGCACGAAGAAACCAATGGGACTTGTCGATTTCATCAATCGGATGTCCAATGGCCATTAACTGGCCACAGAGTCCTTTGAATGCACGGGCAAACTCAGAAACAGATCGGTTGCCTTTCTTCATGAGCTGGAGTTCATCCTTCAAACTCAACTCATGAGTTTTGGAGCCATGGCTGAAGGCGCGTTCGAGTGCAACCCACACATCCCGAGAGGTTGCGTGGCCAACAACGGCTACCATGGCTTCTTCAGAGAGGGATGATAGCAGCAAGCTAAGGATCCTCTGATCTTTAAGTTTCCATTCCAGAAACTGGGGGTTGGGCATGGAGGTGCCATCGGTGGGGTTAGGTAGAGTTTCAGATGGTTCGTTGAATGAACCATCAACGAAACTGAGGCAGTCTTGGCATTGAAGCAAGGGCATGAGCTGGCTTTTCCGGAGTAAATAGTTGGTTGCCGAGAGCTTAATAGTGACCATGTGAACCATGGTATTGAAAGAGAGAGGTTCGACCATGAGGAAGAAAAAAAGAACGGTATCAGAAGTGATTCCTATAGGGCTCTTGATACCATGACAATGTTTGTAAAACCACCACAGTTTCAGTGGAGTTCGAATGTTATATATATATATATATATATATATATATACACACAAGTGTAGCTACACAAATAAGGAAAGAATCGTAAAGAATTAAAACGGTTAAATGCCTACAATTAAGGGTCAACTATGACAAGTTAAGAATGATGGCTAAGAATCAGGAGAGGATTCTGAGGAATCCTTAACAAGCTAGATGTAACACCCAGACCCAGTTGAGCTCAATTTTTTTTCGCCGCCTCGCACGATTGCACTCCCATGCACGTACGCCTCTATTCTCCTCAACTTTAGGATTTTTGTTTTTGTTTTGTTTCAATATTCACCTTTTTTTTTTCACACATTAACTTCTCCGCATGTTTTCTTTTTCGTCTATTTTCACCCCTAGAGTTTTCCTCACGTCCATGGCATGCATGATCTTGCACGTCTCTTTCCTATCTTTCTCTAGGGTTTTTTTCCAATCAACTCTTTATATACATGTACTCCTCTCCTGAAAATGAAGTAGCCGTAAACCTCCCACGGCAGTCTTCATCCCCACAAGCCCAATGCCTCACTCACACAACCCATAGCCCTTCGCTCAGCACTCGTAAACGTTGCACCCGTAGCCAACCACCAGTGTGCATGAAGGAAACCTAGGAATAGCACTGCTGTCACCTTCCCCATCCCTCTCGTGCACAGAAGCCCTCCACAACCTAAGCCCAAATCGACGTAACTCTCAGCCATGGAGGGTGCTCTTTGCAGAAACCAATAGCTAGCAACTCCTCCTTTAAACAACACACCACCCTCTAGCCTGCACTCACCACCACGGAAAGCCAACCACCATGGTAGCCGCTACTCTACCCTGCACCTCCATACCCAGCCGCTGATACACTTAGGACATAAAAGACTCTGTTTTTACACGCCGAAACAGGGGAAGCATCTCCACCATGAGCCACGTCGTTAGCCCCCTCCACTTCGACGCCCCTACCATCAGAGGATGTCGGAGGTTCAGCCTTCACCTTCGAACACTGCCCTGGTCAATGCCCAGCCCCAGACCATTGCACGCCTCGCTGCATCAAGGTGAGTTTCCGTTTTCTCTCTCTCCATCTCTCTCTCACTCACCACTCTCTCTCGTTCGCTCGTGCGCAGCCCAGCTCGACGGAGTCTCTGCGCACTCTCGCTCTTTTGTTGCGCCACCTCGGTCCCTCCAACCAGCCCCGTCATGCCTCACCCCTCCACACGTGCCTCGGTTTCCCTTGGGTAAACTGCGTCGCATATGTGTGTTAATCCCGTATGTGTGTTTGTCTAGTTTATTCTTATTAGTTATATATATGTACATAATATATATGATATATATGGAAAGTTTTGTTAGGTACATACCAGTTTTAACCTTATATATATATATATATATATATATATATATATATATATATATATATATATATGGAAAGTTCCCAGGTTTATGTTTTCGGGTGAAAGGTTTTTTTTGGGTTATGTTTAAATGGGTTATGTTTTTAAAAATGGTCTTGGTTTAATTTTACTTAAGAAAATACATGATTTTTATAATGATAATAATAAAGATTTGTAATACAGTATTAGTACTATTATATTTTTTAATATATTTCTAAAAGTACAATGTAGTGCAAGACTTTTATTTTAAACTCTTTAAAGATAGACTAATTAAGTCTATTTTAATTAAATGGTATTTTTGCTTTGTATACTTTAATAGTTTTCTTTTATATAATTCTATTATACAATTTTATTATTTTATAATTTGATCTCATTAATAAATAAGGTAGATTTTGTGTTTTGTTCAGACTGATTATTGGGGCATTGATGAAGTTAGAAAATGTGACGATATTTTAGGATTACGTGAATTTATGTTTTTGAATAATTAAAATAGGTCATTTTAGCATCTTAGGCTTAAATATTGAAATATGTATTGGATTGAAAATTTATGAAAATTACGTTA
The DNA here is from genome assembly GCF_004785595.1 of Juglans microcarpa x Juglans regia. NCBI lineage: Eukaryota > Viridiplantae > Streptophyta > Magnoliopsida > Fagales > Juglandaceae > Juglans > Juglans microcarpa x Juglans regia. Next base: position 22,659,997 of record NC_054598.1, read on the forward strand.
TTATGTATAGGTGGCGATTAATTATTGTTCGAGATTTTTTAGGAAAATTCTGAAAAAGCAAAGAAGTCCAGGTAAACGAGGTTCATATGCTAGACTTTGCATTAAAATAAAATGAGTTAAGGTTGACTTTTTGGAAAATATACATATTTTGTTATGAAAAGAAATTTGAACTACCCCAATTATTTGTTATGCATTACTCATGAGATTTTGTTTAAGAAGAAAGTATTTTCTGTCATGACTGGTGTAGATATGAGCTTATTTTTTACATTCTATTTCTGAACTTTGCAAAATAGAGCGAATATGAAATTTTGTGCAAAAATTATGTTTTTGCAGTCTGATTTTGTTTTGTTCTAAAGATGTTTTGTACTTTGACATGTTATGATGTGATTTCTGAAAATCTCTGGCATAACATTCTGTTTCTGTTTCTGTTCCGTTTTGACCTTACCACAGGTGTAAAACTGTGGTCTCTGTTAGGATTGGTACCAACTTTTCTGTTTCTGGTGCACCCACTTTGGAAACAAAGTGGTTTTCTGCATGGTATTTCCTATGTACACACTCGGGGCTCCGAGAATAAATAAAGGGAAGATTCACATTCTATTTCTGCTTGGTTTGCTACCAGGATTTGCACAACCCTACCACGGGAGTTAAACATGGTATTTGTTCTGAAATGATAAGATAAGACGTGATGTTTCAGTTTGTGCTATGCCAAAGGGATTTTGATTGTGAATATTTTCAAACTTTCACTCTGATATTTTTGAGAAAATATTCTGACGCTGCATTTTGAAAACAATATTCTGATTCTGCATTCTGAAAGAAAATATTTTGTTCTGCATTCTGAACTCTGTAAATACTCATGTTTCCACACTAGTGTATGTCATCTGCTTACTGAGTTATTGGTAACTCACCCCTTATCTCCAATTATTTTTCTGATAACTTTGATGGTTTAGCTGGAGAACAAGAGTAGGAAGTTGTAGTAAGGTGTGACATCCGTAATGGAATAAGTGTCCAAGGGTACAAGTACTTATTTGAGAGTCGTAGTTAGTAAACTGATTTATTTTTGATTATTTTGATTTGATGAGTTAATAATAATTTCGAGTTTTGAAAAGTTTTTAATTTATGTTATTGAAAATTTCTTTAATGTCCCCATGAAGGAACATAGATATTTGGGTAAATTAAATGGATTAATATTTTATAGAGTTTTCTGAATTTTATAATTGTGTTATTGTAATTGATATTAAGTATTAAGAGCAAACTCTCCGGACCTACGGGATCAGGGCGTTAACACTAGAAGCGGGAGAACCAACCCGTTTGACGTGCATCAGTAGTGCAAGGTGGCACTGCGAATGGTGATGGTCACGGGTGGATGTTGTTGGTGGAAGAGCTTCTAGGCTGAGCAGTGGTGCAGTAGTGCCAGGTGGTTTGCGGCTCAAAGGAGTGGCTGTGCATAATGAGGTTGCGGTAGTAGGAGGAGGCCGTGCTGTGGAGGAGCTGAAACGTGGAGGTGTTAGGCCACTTAATGGGATGAGGTTGGACGTGGAAGACGTTGCATACTGCATGCAGGCAACTTGGTGCAACGTGAAGATTGGGTCATTAGCAGTTAGTTGTTTTCGGCATATTTATTCCGTTACTCGTGTACTCTGTTTTCAAACATGTTATTTTCGTGGGATCTGTTTTCTATTGTTACGTCTTTGTGTTTGTGATGGGTTTCGATTACTGGCTAGTAGCAGTTGCATGTTGTCATTTATTTCGGCATTCTTGTACGTGGCCTTGCTTATTTAAGCAGCCAAAGAATTATCAATGAAGGATAGAAAAGAAAAGCATTTGTTATTCAAATCTGTGGTACATTCTCACCCGAAGAGAGTATTTTTCTTTAGTATCCGTATCTTCTATAATTGGGACCTATCAGGAGGTGCTACCGGGGCTGCAGTTGCTCTGTTTTATGGAAGAAAAACAGGGGATTGGTTTGGTTTACAGTGGTGTAGACGGTTGGCAACGTGGAGGCAGCAGGCTTCTAGGGTGGCTGTCGCAGTAGGTGGAGGCCGTGGTTGTGGATGAACTGGCCAATATTCACGTGGAGGTGCTGCGTGCATGTGGTTCATGGCTGGGCAGCGCAGTGGTGGCAACATGATACAGTGCAGCGTTGCAGTTGTGCGGTTGGTTGGGCAGCGCGGTGGTGAAGGCTGAGCAGAGGTGGCTTGGTCGTGCGTGGGTGCTGCTGCTTGGGTTGAGGTGGCTGGGCAGGAGTATATGGCTCACGGTGGTGCATGCCGCAAGGTGGTTCAGACGTGAAGGTGCTCTGCGTGCATGGAATGGCTCACGGTGGTGATGACAGCTAGGTGATTGCGGCTCTGCATGGGTAATGGTGTTGCCGTGTAGGGGAGGCTACGTGGGCAGCGCTGGGTGCTGCAGTTAGGCTGCTGCTGTGCATGTGGACGTACGTCCAACGGCTTCGGCAGCTTCCTGTCTCGCAGAGTTGCAGTGGTGGCTGTGCTGCCATGTATGGTTGGTGGCTGTGCCGTGTTGTTGTTGTGCGGAGGTGCAAGCATGGAGCTGGGTGGCAGCGGCTGCATGGAGGCTATACAAAAAATAAAAACAAAAATAAATAAGTAGACCAAACAAAACAAAACAAATAAAACTAGACTAAACAAAAACAAAAATATATAAATAAGTAAAGAGCAATGATTCGGTACAATTTCCATTTAGGGATTATAATACAAGTTTAGACAATTTTATTTTTAAAATTTCTTAAAATTACAATTTTTTCTCATTTAATAAATGGTCTACACATACAGTCCCCAAGTAGGGACTGCAAATAGAATTTCTCATAAGTAAAAACAAAAATAAAACTAGAGAAAGAAAATAATTAATCAATTAAAGAAACAAAAAAACAAAACTAGACAAAGAAAATAAATAATTAATTAAAGATAAAAATAAAACTAGACTAAAATATTAAAAGTGTGTTGTGCATGTGAACAAACATCACCAAATTACATCACAAGTATTAAAATCAAGCATAAACTATGCTATTAATCAATTTAAATCACAACTTAGAATTATGCCTCTTAACCATTTTTCTATCTAAAATCAATAATAAAATAATAAAACAATTAAAAATACAATGACTTTAAATATATAAAATATGCAATAATGTAGCTCAATCACACCCCCAATTAGCATTTTGCTAGTCTCTAAGCAAAATAGTGAAAATTAATAGAGATGAATATTGCATAAAGTTTGAAATCCAAACAAAAGCAATCAAACAGAATAATGAATTCTCACAAAATGTGACACATGACTGCTCAATCCCCAGGAGCTATATCCACAAATATTGTCTCAACAATATTTTACAAAGAATTGGGATAAATACCTCTGAACTCATATGTGTGTGTAGCTAACCTGTTCTTCATTACTAGCCACAATTTATTCTAGGAATTTTCAACCTTAAGATTAATTATGGTTGATTCTAACAACCTCAGATCGCAAGGGACTAGCAGTTTTCACACAAACTCTATTTAAAGGTTAAATACTCAATCTCCAAAATTTTTGGGTAACTGTTTCTAACCCTTTACTTAGGAAAGATCCATACGCTTCATCCTTTATTATTATTATTATTCAAATAGTGGGGAATCGAACCCAAGACTGTGTGCCTCACCCACACATTCTCAAGTTCGCCCTCATCATTGAGGGAGATCCATGTTTTATTATTATTATTATTTATTGCAAAAGGCTCGGTAGTCCTGCAATTTACTTCTCCTGTGTTAAATTAATGAACTGTAATAAAGAACACTACAAGTGTAAGCATGTACAAAATGTCTTTCAAAACCTTCCCTTCATTATATATAAATAGTGCCAAGTCTCATCTCAATAGATATAGCATCACAGTGTTTCAAGCCATGCATCAAACAAAATATGATGCATCAAAAATTATGCTCTATGCTCAAGCTTGAAAATAAATTTTCATAAGACTAATTCCACTCAACCATTCCACCAAGATGTTCAAATTTCACAAAACGCTAAAAATAGAGTGTGTGTCAATCATGTGTATATCAATGCATATCGCATTAAGGCAAAATATTGTTTATCACATGCACACACACTAATAAGCATACGCTAATAATTTTTATTTTATTTAGAATCGCATAGTGGGGAAATGAATCCAAGATCGTGTGCCTAACACACACATTCGCAAGTTCGCCCCTATGGAATGCAATTCTCTCCCCCAACTAAACAATGCAGTGTCCTCAATGCTAACAGAGACGAAAAACAATACAAAGAGAAACAAACAACGCAAAAAATAAAAGAAAAAATAAATAAACAAATAAACAACACAAGAAATAAACAAAGAAAGTAACACAGAAACAATACTCAAATAAACAACGAGACGCAATAACAGAAACAACATTCAAATATGTACACGAGAGTTGTGAAGAAGAACTTCCTGGCCAAGTGTGAAATGCTTGGGGTGAAAAAAAAATTATCATTCGAAATCATGTTAAGCGTTGTCATTTTCATCCAATTGTCATAAAACATGGAACTCGACAAGTGGCGTAAAGTCTGGAATCCAACAATTGCCATAAATCAAGGAGTCTTGGGTCCCTGATTTGTGCTGTAAAGCTCAAGCCGACAACGCTTTAGAGCCTCGAGCTCCACCGAGATCAGCTTTCTTAGAGCCTTGAATGCTCTGGGTCTCTATTTAAGAGACCATTTTCACCCTTCAAAATACACAGAGCAATTTCTTCGCATTTCTCACTCTTCTCACAATCTCTCAAATGGTTGAGCAACATTCTTCCAATAATGTTCCCGATTTAAATCAGGAAACATTTATGCCTCAACTACTCATCTTTAATCCTGAGCCCGTCAACGTCATGATAGGGGCATAGATACATTTTTCTAACAAAACTGATGCTGAGGTTGTTGCGGGATCAAGAATGCTTAACACTCAATATGCTGGTGCTATTACGACCATGTCTCATAGGTTACTGTCACAGGTTAGTTAATTTAATCAGTTAAGAATCAAATAATTGAGTTGCAACAAAGACTTGCCAATAGAAGGAGAAAGAATAAAATATTAAACCATGAAAACAGGGCGTTGAGGAAATATGTGGACCGGTATGCTAAAGACATGCAACCACTCATGGGGGAGCTAGAAAGAGAGGAGGTACAAATACAAAGTGAACATCAGTGATTAACAGCAGAGGTTCAACGTTTACGAGAAATATAGGGATTGTCTGCAGTTAATCTCGTTGTTGTAGCTAAATAAAATATATACCCAACATATCATGTAATTTGATAGCTTGTCTTATTCTCATTTTCATCCCTATAAAATCAATCTTGAGTTTTATTTCATTTGCATCAACTCTTCTTTGTTCTCTGAAGTCCATTGGCATTCTCGCTTTCTAAGCTTTTTCTTTAATGGCTCCACAATCTTCTTTCAACAATTCTCTTTTTCACCATATGAGACATTCTACATCTCGGCTACCAATTATTTCTACATCCACCATAGGTGTCGTGATGCAGCATGAAAATGATCTGACTAACAAGTCGGATGATCATGCCATTTATGAACTAGTGAGTCTTAGTACTAGATACTCATAAGCCATTGTTGCATTTTCCCTACGATTGTAGTCTAGAACTCATGAAGTTGAAAAGTTTAACGAGAAGATTTATGAACTTCAACGACTTATTCATGAGTCTAACAAAAAAATCGAAGACTTGAAGCAGGAGAATAAGGATTTAAAATCCTTACTTGCCTTTTCATTTCGACTTTCTACTCATTTAGATAAGAATAACATGTCAGTTTATGAAGAGCAAGAGCACTTGAAAAGTGAGTGTAAAAGTCTCAAGTTTTTGTAAGTCGTTTACGATTATGAAATAAAAATGTTTTCATGTATGAATTATTCTTGTTTATCTCTGAACTGTGAATACTCCTTTTAGTGTTTGGTGCAACTCTATGCAATCTATCTCTCACCCAAGACATGAAAAATCAGTTCAAATAGCTTAAATAAAATTCAAACAACTGAGCAGTAATTTTTTTTTTTTAATTATATAGGCTAAGACATGCATTGATGTAAGGGAAGAGACTCAAACATGTTGGAAGGTAAAAGAACAACTCACACAGCAAAGGAAACAAAAAAAAAAACAAAAAACAAAAAATGTCAAGCCATATATAATGTAAATAAAATAGACCTGCGAATACAAGCGAAAATAAATAAATACACGATAAAAAAATGAAAATGCTTTTTTTTATTTTTTGTAATAAATTTAATGAAACAACAATATAAGAACAGAAAAGAAATAACACTTCAAAAGTGGGTTTTCTAAAACTCAATATCCCTAAAGAAATACAGCCAAACAAATGGGATAACAGGCAAGATAACTACTCTGCCAAAGCGGACACTTGCGATCAATGTGCTATCACGTGTCTATATCAATTCATCATACCAGGAAATCCGGGATGCTGATGTTATTATTATTATTAAACAAACAAAACAACGAATAAAAAATAAAAATAAATATCATGAGTTTAAATTTGAGCCAAGCAACTTTTCTCGGCAATAGTACCAAAAACTTGACTCACTAAAAAATAAGCAGTACAAAGGCTATCCCAAGTGCAGGAGAGTGTCACGTAATAATTAAGAATACATTCCTAGATCATCTCCTCATGGAAAGTGTTTAAAAATCAAACTCGTATAAAATGGTGAAAATATTTACAATGAGAATATAAAAATAAAGTGATAATATGTACAATGAATGGATAAGTGCAATGAAAAATAAAATTTACTGGTCGTGAACCAGATTCATGTTTGTTGGATTTTTTAGTGTAGCGACGAGAAGTAAGAAATTAAAGTGTGAGATAGTAAATTAAAATTGCTAGAAATTAGATAACTGAAATTTAAAGGAGCAAGAAAATTAAATGAAATTAAAGGTGCAGGAAAATTAAATGACATAAATTTAAATTGTAGAAATTAAAGGTGCAAGAAAATTAAATCACATTAATTTGAATTGCTAGAATTAAAAGTTCAGGAAAAGTAAATGACATTAATTTAAATGAACAGTAATTTAAAGTGCAGGAAATTAAATTGCATAAATTTAAATGAGCGGGAATTAAAGGTGCAAGGAATAATTCATCATAAAATTTAAAATGAAATAAAACAAAAATAAAACTGAAAATTCAGGCTACAGCTGAAGGAGGAAAGCTCGACAACAACAGTTGGTCCTTTAGGCTCTTAATTGTGTTACCGTACTCCCTCGCTGCACTTAGCTTTATTGAAAAAAATAAAAACACTACTCTCTACTATTTGCTCCTACTCCTACTCCTAAAATCCAACGAGTTTCTCCGTCTGTTTACAAGCTTGAGGGATCTCACCAAATTATTAGAAGTGCATTGTGCATGTGAAGAAACATCACCAAATTAAATCACAAGTATTAAAATCAATCAAAAACTATGCTATTAACCAATTTAAATCACAACTTGGATTGATGCCTCTTAACCATTTTTCTATCTAAAACTAATAATAAAATGATAAATCAATTAAAAATATATTAGTTTTAAATGTATAAAATATGCAATAATGCAACTCAATCATGACACACTAGGCCTGATGAAACCCTAGTCTAATAAATCTTGTAGTTGTTCTTTAAGTTCGGCTAACTTAGATGGTGCCATTTGGTAAGGGGCTTTGGAAAAAGATGTCGTGCCTGTGACTAATTCAATGGCAAACTCTATTTCCTGCTCGGGTGGCAATCCAAACAAGTCCTCAAGAAATACTTCCAGATATTCTCTCACATTAGGGATCTCCTCTAACTCTAATTCTTGCTTTAGTTCATCCACCACGTAAGTCAAGTATCACTGACACCCATCATATATTAACTTGCCAACCTGGAAAGCAAATATAACTGGTGGAAGGGCGCGCACTCTAGATCCAATAAACCCAAACTCCTATCCCTCCAGAAGTTTGAACACCACCTCCTTCTTAAAACAGTCAATACTGGCAAAACTGGAAGCTAACCAATCCATTTCCAATATCACATCAAACCCAATCATAGGAAAAACTATCAGATCAGCTAGCATTTCTCTCCAAAATTGGTATTGGACACCTAGGCAAAATCTTGTTGCAGGTCACTGAATCTTCCGCTGGCGTCCTGACTATCAAATTGAAATCCATCTTTCCAGCTTCAACAGAGCAAAACTTGGTATAATCCATTGAGATAAATGAGTGTGTAGCCCTAGAGTCAAACAAAATAGTAGCTTTATTGAGAGGAGGAGGAATAATTTCTGTGATTACGTTGATATAATCCATAGAGATAAATAGATAAATAGTCCTAAATTTTAACAAAATGGTAACTTAATTAAAGAATTGGAGAGATTATACCTGTGATTATGTCATTATTGTCCTCAGCTTCTCCAGGCGTCAATGCAAACACTCGTGTCAGCACAGTTCTTCGATGGTTGTTGCCCTGGTTGTTCGGCCTAAAGCTTTGAGGTGGGTTGGGCTTTTTGTTGTCCTCCACAAGCATGGACATTCTCTGATGAAATGACCAACCTTACCGCATCGGAAACATGACCCCACTTCCTTTCTGTACTCCCCAGCGTATACGTGGTTACAGAACTTACAGGGGTTATTCCATTGATTTCCCTACATCTGCCTCTGACTTGAGCTTCTCCCCTCATTTCTCTTCTTCCATGGCCCTTGATCCATACTAGAGGATCCTTGCAAAGTGGGTCTCTTCCTTTGTTCTTGCAACTCGCCACCTCTCTTAAGATTTTGCTAAACCAACATTGCCTTATGCACTAACTCTGAAAAAATCTAATTCTTTAAGACCATCACCCGTTCATATATCTTGTGGTTCAAACCCTCTGCAACTTCCTGGCCTTCTTCTCTTCATTAGGAATTAGGTATGAGGTGAAGCGTGATAATTCTACGAACCTTGCAACATATTGGCACACAGTCATGGTCCCTTGCACTAAGTTGGGGAACTCTCGAGCTCTAGCTTCCCTACTTGCTTTAGAGAAGAAATAGTCAAAGAAATTCTGCTTGAATTGAGGTCAGTTGACTACTCCTGTCCCCTCAGCTTCCTTGATGGCTTTTTTAGAATTCTACCATCTCTTCGGTTCTCCAGTCAATTTAAAAGTTGCAAACTATACTTTCTGCTAATCGGTGCACTTCAAAACAATGAATATTTCTTCAATGTCTTGAACCCAATCCTCAACTACATTTGAGTCACTTCTTCCATCAAATGTTGGAGGATGAGTACCATTAGGTTAGGTTTGGATAGTGAATTGAGATGAGACGAGTTAAAATAAAAGTTAAAAATTGAATAAAATATTATTAGAATATTATTTTTTAATATTACTATTATTTTGAGATTTGAAAAAGTTAGATTGTTTATTGTATTTTATATGGTAATTTGTAAAAATTATAAAGATGAGATGAGATTAGATGAAATGGACTGGGGGTGTTTTTCAATCCAAACTCAGCCTAAACTACTCAAACGTCCAGCCTCTCTCATTATTGGTTTCGTTCAACTCCTCATGGCTTCAAACGTGATGACAAGACGCCATCCTGTAAGCTAAAACTTGGTTAAACGTTCTAAGGAAAGAAAACAAAATCTATGTATAAACAAATATATATATATATATATATATATATATATATAAGATAACTATTTAAAACAAGTTCAAGATTTTTCTTATTTTACGCATTCCTAACCATATCTTTAAACAATTCATATAACCATTCTTACCATCTATAATTGTAAACCTAACATCACTTTAAACTCATATACGTCTTTAGAATCTAAAACCTCAAAGTCATGAATTCAATTCTTAACATCTGCCAAGTCTAAAACATCATATCCCAACAAAATCAATCATAAAGTTTGCAGAATCTCAAGCCTTAAATATCCACATGATCATTCTTATAGTCCTCAAATTCCTACACTTCCAATCTGGAGGTTACTACTCCCTAAAACCCACAGATATCCAAACCTCATATATTTATAGTCTGCAGAACCTTAAGCATGGCTTTAATACCAACTGTAACGCACCAATCCCAGAGGTCCAGGGAGTTAACTTCTGTTACTCATTAATTAACTTCAGCATTTCTAATATATTCTCTATATCCAATATATATTTCCAAAGACTCCAAATCAAACATAAAATCCTCTAATATGATTAACTACACATACTAATACATCAGATCCTCAATACAGTAACCCAAATAATTCAACTTCTCCACATGCCTCAATTATGTAATAAAATGAAATAGAGTTTACATAAGTCATCATAATCATCTAAATATATTGAAATTCATCTACTAAATAAATAAATCCACCAACAGCACTAGTACCTCAAGGTACTCAACTACTATCCTCAGCTAATCTTGCTCGTGTACACTATTACTGATCTTCAGCAGAACTATTAAAGTAATCTGAAATATTGTGAAGATAAATGGGTGAGTTATCAACAACTCAATAAGCAGAGAACATATACTAGTACGCAAATATGAGCATTTACAGAGTTCAGAATGTGAAACAAAACATTTATTTTCAAAATGCAGAAACAAAATATGTTACAAAATATCAGAGTGAAACTTTCAGAAAAACATTATTATTCCAAAAATCATTTGGCATATCATAAACAGAAACACCATCTTCATATCATATCAGAGCATCACATTAGGACAGATACCATGTTTACCCCAGAGGTATGGTAATAAACCACCATTATACACGTGGTGGGGCCATAAATCATGTTTAACTCATGTGATAGGGTTATAAACCACAATTATACTTGTGGCGGGGCCGCATACCACTATTATACTCTAGGATGAAAACCTGCTCCGGGGATTCCACGTCTTTGGCAAAAAGCTCTGAGGGCGAGGGCGAGGGCGAAGGAACCCACTCGAAGGCTGTGCTGAGGGGCAAAGGAACTGTTGAAGGAGCCCCCACAACCAAAGGGCCAGGCAGGGTCGTAGGAACGGTGTCAGCAAGAGACTTGAGGACCGACAACTTAGGTTGAACATCCACGACAACTCCTCAAGCCAACAACATGGCACGAGGAAGGTTTGCGATCGTCGTCGCCTTCTTGGGCAACAAAGGCTCGGGCTGAATAATAAGCACCTCCGTAGAAGACCTCTAGGAGGAAACGGAAGGTCGTTAAGAGTCAGAGCTGATGGGAGAAATCCTCCAGGGTTTTTCCATTTCCCCTCCACCGATGGGCTGGGACAGCGGCTGCAGATCAGAGATGTGACCTCCCTTAGCGGGAAGGCTATGTCGAAGAGCAAATTGGTCGCCGAGGGGGGGGGGGGGCAAATACCGATGAAAGCTGTCCTCAACTAGCAAAGCCTCCAAAAGAACGTCGTTCAGATGGGCCTTCACCCAAGCACAGATGACCTCAATCCTAAGTATCTCTTGTCACCTCCCACAACCCCCACAAGGCATCAAGAGGGAATGCGCGCCGATTGGCCTAGCCTACAAGGAACTCCCATGCCTTGCCAAACATAAAGAAGAACAAAGGAAAGCCCAAAGCGCCCCTCGTGGTAGTATACTGTGGCTCCAGCCAAACCGACATCTAAACTGATGACTCACTCAAAAATGAGTAGCACAAAAGCTATCCCAAGTGCAGGAGGGTGTCGCGTAATAATTAAGAATAAATTCTTATATCGTCTTCTCAGGAAAGGTTACTTAAAATCAAATTCGTTTAAAATAGTGAAAATATTCACAAAGAGAAAATAAAAATAGTGGTATGTGCAATAAATGGAAGAGTGCAACGGGAATGAAAAGGGTACTAGTCATGGGCTAGATTCATATTTTTGAATTTTTGAGTGTCGAAATGAAATATAAAAGACTAACAAATTGAAATTAACAATCAAGGAATCAACTAAACTAAACAATTTTAATTAATCTGAAAAGTAAATAACAAAACTGAAATTATTTAAGTCCTAATTAAGATTTAATTAATATAATATGCAATAGAACTATGAGATTAATAAAACTAAGTTAATAATTAAACTAGATTAGAAAGTAATTGATAAAATATAAACTGAGAATTGAAAAGTCCTAAAATCAAGATTCTAGGGTTCATCCTTGTATTCAAATCACAAATTCTCAAAATTAATGCATAGCAATTATAGTCACTATTCAATGAAAGCTTAAAATAGCAAGAAAAATAACGACATTAAGTAAAATAAATTGCCCAAAATTCTAAACCAAAAATCTCAAAAATATTCTATAAATTTTAAACTGAAATTAAATAAAAAGTAGGGAATGAAAAGAGCAAGCTAAACAAATGAAGATGGGATGGTAACAGTGGAGGAGAAGACTGGAGTGCAGTAGTTGGATCCCTGGAAGAGCTCTTCAACACGTGCGGCGTTTCCCTTCTGATTCCGCATAGTGAAAAAAAGAACTTTGTCCCACGTGCGGCGTTCTCCCTATGTGTTTTCTCAAACTGAAAGAAAAAAAGAATAAAAAGGATCTGCTGCACTCTGTATTTTTCGTCCGTTTCTTGCAAAAAAAACCCCCAATAAAATCAACTTTCGTTGTGGCGTTTTTCTTTTGGCATGCATGCATTTGCATCCGTAAAAACCATAAGGCCCCCCTTCTAGTCCAAATCCCATATTAAAAACTAGGCCATGTCTTTTGCTTTTGACCTTTTTGACTTTTTTTCTTTTCTATATGCATGCTTCACCTATATATATATATATATATATATATATAGAAATCAGAAAAATAAAAAATAAAGAATAAAATATCAAAAACTGTGTTATACATGTGAAAAAATATAGTTTAATTAAATCACAAGTTATAAAATTAAGCATAAACCATCCTATAAACCAATTTAAATTACAACTCGGATTTATTTATTTTAACCATTTTTACATCTAAAACCAATAATAATGAAATGAAATAATTAAAATATATTGGTTCTAAATGTATAAAATATGCAATAATTCAACTCAATCACAACCCCCAACTTGCATTTTGCTAATCCTTGAGCAAAATAGTAAAAATTAATTGAAATGAATATTGCATAAAGATCGAAATCCAAACAGAAACAATCAAACACAATTCTGAATTCTCACAAAAGTGACACATTACTACTCAACCCCTTGGGCCTATACCCACGAAGACTATTTAACAATCTTTCACATAAAATTGAGGCAAATATCTTAGAACTCAAATGTGTATGTGGAGCTAAACTGGTTGTATGTTCCTAATTACTAGCCATGATTTGTCATTTGATTTTTCAAACTTAAGATTAATCATTGCTGATTCTAACTACCTCAAAGCCCAAGGGACTAGCAGTTTTCACGCTAGCTCTGTTTTTAAAGATTGAACACTTAACCCCCAAAATCTTGGATAACTGTTTCTAGCCCTTTACTTAGAAAAACTCACTAAGTCTTCTTTATCTCTTTTTTTTCTATTCTTCTCAAATCTCTTCTTTTTTTCTTTTCTTTTTTTTTTTTTTCTTTTTGAAGCATGGCGCGGTAGTCCTGCAATTTACTTCTCCTATGTTAAATCAATGAACAATAAATAAGGAACACTACAAGTGTAAGCATGTGCAGAATGTCCTTCAAAATTTACCATTCGTTCTACAAAAATCTCACCAAGTCTCATCTCAATGAGTATAGCATTCCTGTGTTTCTAGCCACACATCAACAAATTATGATGCATAAAAAATCATGCTCTATGCTTAAGCTTGAAAATAAATCTTCACAAAATGATTCCGCTCACCCTAACCATCTGCGGCACGGTCAGTGTCAGAAGGTCTAGCCAATCCGGAAGGGCGCGAGGATTTTTTGGGAGCCATTAGCAATCAGAGGAAAAGAAGAGAAATTCGATGGAGTAATACAGAGAGAAGTGTTTGAAAGCTGAAAAGGAACAAAAGATATCCAGCAGAAAAGAGAATGGACAAAATAACTTGTTGCTAAGAAGGAAGGGGACCTTAGATAGGCAAACTTGACAATTGATATCTCGAGGCGCACTAGGAACCCACACGTTCCACGAGTACTAGATTCCACAATCGTCGCGATTCCAACAGAACATATCCAATGATGTGACGTGGAAAATAAATAACCGTCCAACGCGAGTAATGATGAAGAGATTGAAGAGGTGTCATTTAATGCAAAACAGAACCGTCAAAATATAGACATGCAAGTTGGAGGCAAACCGCCGCCAGATATAGTGTAAAGACGAAAAGGCCACTCAGATATAGATGGGTGCAGAAGTGCAACACGTGGGCGCCAAGAAATCCGCAACCCCTATCCCGGGAAAGAAAAGGTGGCATAGTCGCAGTTGCAAAGTTGATTAACCAAGAAAGGAAAAGCAGAATTCCCCTCGAACATAGGTAACTGTAAAGGAATTTCCCCCCACTTCACAAGCCCACTGGGTTTCGGCATGATACTTGGTCCTAGGGCCCAAACTTGCCCATGAAGTAAGTCTCTTATAAGAAAAAGTAAATAATGATGGCTAATGGGAGGGACAGGCCTGACATTGCTCCACCACATTCCGCTCATGGGGACTTGTACATGGCAAAACGGCCATATTAATGACACCACTACTCGAGCAACATATCACATTAATGACTCCGTAAGGCACACCACATTAAAGGACTCTGACCAAAAAAAAGTATAAAGGACATGGACTCTACGAGGGAAGACACGATCTATCCCCCAGACCACCGATATAAATAGTAACTTCTAGGTACGAGAAAGGCTCTATGATCCCCAGACTCTTCAATTATTTACAAATTTCCAAAAGACGATACTAACTTTGGCATCAGAAAATCCCCAGCTCCAAGGCCACCCTCTCCCAGTTGCCTTCTACTTCATTTTTACAGGCCCAATTCTAAAGACTTGAGTTGCTGGAATATGGCCTAAAGGAGTATAAAACACGACGTTAACAGGATACAAACCGCAAAGAGAAGAGAATAGGTAGTAGAGAGAGATCTGAGTGATGGGAAGGAAATAAGAGAAAAGTTAAAATCAAAACCGCATAGACGTAGGGAAGAAGGAAACCAAGCTGGAGAGATTTTTGGGATGATGAAATTGAAGGGGAAGAATAGAAACAAAACCATTGGGGGCAGAAGAAACTGAAATGAGGGAAGAAGCTTACCTAAATGGCATCGTTTCATTCTGAAGGACTGGGCTTCCATCTGGTCTAGGCTTGGGCCTTAGGCCCAGGCAATACAAGCTGACCATGCAGTGACATAATAACAATTGGTATTATCATGTGAGTTTGAATAGTTTGAATGAATTGTAATATTGCTCGTCTTTGGAGGGTCAAATCTTTGATCTAAGATCTTATTTCATCATGGAGAAGTTCAAGAAGATCCTAGATTTAAACCATAAGAATGTAGATACAAAGAGGAGGGAAGGGTTGAACCATGGTCATGTTGACAATTGGAGGACTTCTTGATAAAGTGGTTAGTTAGCAAGGACTTTATGTTTTCCTTAAACATGTTTGACCTAAAAGTTTCATTGTGAAAACTAGTTTTGCCCATCTAAGCAACTAAGGATTGATAAGCATGCATCTTTCTCTTGAATTGCAACATTTTTTAAGAAGATGACATATCCATTTCAATTAGAACATTATGACCAAGGAGATGAAATTGAAACTTTTCAATCTCATGCTACACTCCCCTCTTAGTGTTACGTATAAATCTTGGCACAAGAAATCTCTCTCTAACATGTGTCTCTCTAATTCCAACATTTAGGTCATGGAGTACGCGAGTATTATCCTAGTTTTTACGACGTGGCACACTCTACAATTGAGCATGATGAATTTAGATGAACAACAACGATACAAAAAGTCTGATGGAACAATTGCATCAGCTTCATGATTTGCCGCTCGAGGTAAATCTTGCACTATGTACTCTGATATAGAAATTCTAACACTTTCTTTGCCAAATAAAGATGTTTCGGGTCTGTTCCTCTATAGTTGGTATGTGAGAACTATGTCTAACACTTAAAAAGGAACACATCACTTAGGCCCCGTTTGAGAACACAATTGTTTTATAGTATTATCAGATATTCTCAAATATTTTCTTTCCAAATATCACTCAAACACAATAATTTTCAATTTCAATTTTTTTAAGTCATCTAATCACTATCTAATCATTACAACTTTCTCAAACATTCAAACCAAACACAAAAAATAATACAACTTTTTAAATTTCAAAACAAAATTAATATTAAAAACTTATATTCAAACAATTTTTTAACTTGATAATACTTTTAATCAAACTTTGTCTCGCCCCTTTCCCAAAACCCAATGAAATATCATAACTCAAGTTATTTCACTACTATTTACAAATATTCTGATATATTCTCAGTATCCAAATGGGTCCATAGTGTCAGCTTAATCTTGTTACCTACTTCAAATCTTGTACTAGACGGAAGTACAAACCAAAGGAGCAAGGCTACAAGCGAGTAAGATCATAAGCAAGCAAGATGATAAGTGAGCAAGGGATCGGCAAGATTAGTATCTGGCGAGCAATGTGCGAAATGAGCAAGGAGATAGGTGAGCAATAGTGGTTGTAGTGTAAAAGATGTCGCAATTCGAAGAGTCTAGGTGTCCTGAGATATTCTCAAATCCAGCATGTGATGTACACACCCCTTACCTTAGCATAAAATGTTCATCGAGCACTAGCAATAGCTTATTCATTTTTATCTTTATCTTCAAATTTGAATAATATGTTTTTAAATTCATTTACATTAGTTTATGCATCTCTAAATTTTTACATAGCTATAAACAGTGCTTCTTCAAGCCTATGTATCTCTAAGTTTGAAGAAGCACTATTGACTCTCAAAATATCATTTTTTTATGTTTTTTTCTCTCTCCATTCGAACCCAATATACCATCCAGATTATAATTCGGTCCCCAACTATAATAGAAGCATCCTCAAATCAAGAGAATCTCTCAAATCAAGCAACAAAAGTGACTGCAGATTCTTAGCCTCAATTCAAGGATGCAACAACTATTACTTCCTATGTTTACAATCTATAACCGTTAGCCTTAATTCTAGGATACTTACTTAGAATAGCTCTTGTAAATGTGTATATATTTTCCATACAATTTCTTGTCATTTGTGTGTGTGATATTTTTCAAAATAGAGCAGTAATTGAAAAGTGTGAATCTTTCAACTTTCATAATAGTATCAGGAGAGTCTTCCTCACACAAGAACTCGATCCCCACCTCTGAAAACACCCACCATCCGATTTCTACTCCACCATCCCTAATCGACACCCCCGTTATTGCACTTAATATTTCTACTCAAATAAATGTAAAACTCACACCATCAACCTTCCCTCAATGCAATTTGAAGCCCTCCTAATTGGCTATAGTCCACTTGATTATGTCACAGGTGACAGTCCCCCCCTCCCGCGGGGTCCGAGTGATTCTTCTACTATCAATCTACAGAGAACCCACTGGATAAGACAAGATAAACTTATCCTAAGTGCCATTTTGGCATCCACCAACCCCACAATCACCCCATTCAATTTCCGTTACAAAAACATCCATCCAAGCATGGCAAAAATTGCACACTATGTACGTGAGCAAATCTCGCACTCGGGCCATGCAACTGAAGGAAGAACTCATAATGATTAAGAAAGGGAATTAGACGGTTCAAGAATACCTGCACACTATCAAGGCTCTTGCCGATGAAATCTCCCTCATCGATCATCCCATTGCTGATGATAATTTAACCTTGTACAATCTCAATGGACTGGAAAGCGATTTTCGTGAAATCGCAGCACTTATACGAGCATGGGAATGGTCATTGGCATTTAAGGAATTACATGATCTTCTCATTGGGCATGATGCCTATCTTTGCCACCTTGAAGCCTCCACCAAGCAATTGGTTGCGTCAGCCAACTACTCCAATCAGCGACCTGGTTCCTCTTCTGGCAGCCAAAACTCTAAAGGTCACTTCAAAAATGGATTTGGCCAACCTGGTGGCTCTTCACAGCAAGACTCAAACCAAGGCTCTTATCACCCATCTGGAGGCTCGACAAATTCCAAAAGAAATACAATGGGCAACGCCAATATACGGAGTGCCAAATATGCGATGAACTGGGCCACACTGCAAAATACTGTCCGCACTTGCACATCGTTGAGCCCACTGTAAATTATGTTGCAACTTCATCTACAACGGAAAAAAAAAATGGCTTATTGATTCCGAAGCTTCACATAACATTACTGGTGATTTGGCCAATTTATCTATCCACTCTGAGTATGATGGCACTGATGAAGTTGCCATAGGTGACGGTTTAGGTTTGCATGTCTCACATGTTGGTTCAATGGTTCTCAAATCACCCACACGCACTTTTCATTTAAATGATACTCTTTGTGTTCCTAATATATACAAAAATCTTATTTCTGTCCATCACTTAACCTCTCAAAACAATGTTTTGGTTGAATTTCATCCCTTGTTTTTCCTTGTTAAGGACAAGATCATGGAGGCGGTTCTACTAAATGGTTATGAAAATGGTGTTTACACTCTCCTGGAATCACTGGTGAAGGCTTCTCCACAAATGGTTGCAAATGTGCATGAAAATACCTCAATAAACTGGTGGCACAAACGTCTTGGACATCCATCTCAAAAAATTGTTCATCATTTTGTTAAAAAATTTTCACCAATAACAAAAGAGAACACGGTTCTCATCTTTATACTTCTTGTTCAATCAATAAAACACACAAACAACCATTTTGGACCAACAGTCTTCAAAGTCATTCACCACTTGAGTTAATTTATACTAATGTTTGGGGTCCCTCAAATCCATTGACGTTAATGGCTCAAGGTATTATTTGATTTTGGTTAATCATTTTACAAAATATATATGGTTTTACCCAATGAAAGCAAAATCTAGCATAGGCATGATATTTCCTCAATTTAAACATCTTGTTGAAAATCAATTTCAATCAAAAATCAAAAGTATCTACTCGATAATGGTGGTGAGTTTATTGCTCTAAAAAAATATTTTTCTATACATGGCATAAGACATTACACCAACGCTCCTTACACACCACAACAAAATGGTGTATCCGAGTGCCGTCATCGTCATTTGGTAGAAATGAGTCTTACCCTTGTACATGATGCATCTTTATCTCTCTCATTTTGGCCTCATGCTTTTTTCACGGCAGCTTACCTTATCAACAGACAGTCCACACCTCTTCTACATAACAAATCCCCCTTTGAAGCATTATTTCATCAACCCCCAAACTACCTTAAACTAAAAAAATTTGGGTGCTTATGTTTTCCTCTCACCAAGCCCTATAACACAAATAAGTTGCAACCCAAGGCAACTCCATGTCTGTTTGTTGGCTATTCCCCAGCACAAAATGCGTACAAATGTTTTGATCCAAAAGCCCAAAAGCATTTTCTATCTAGACAAGTTCTGTTTGATGAAAGTCAAACTCATCCTCTTCCTCATTTGGTCAAAACACAAGCACCAGCCTTGTCTTTTTTATCTGTGCCAGTTGTGCCCTTGAGTCCTCTTCAATCTCTACTGCAACCACCGCCAGTGCCAACGCGAGGTAATGCCATTTTCGCACCATCTCCTGGTAGCTGCTCCGACTCCTCTTCTTCTATTTTTCGAGAAATGCAATCCCTAAATTCATGCCGTAATTTCTCTCAATCACATGAGCACTTGCCCTCTCACTCAAATTCACCCATTACTCAAGCCTCCGAAAACACGGTCATCCGAGATGGCTATCACAATGACCCTCCATTGCCTCCCTCTCACCGAACCCACACCATGACCACTCGGTCGATGAATAATATTCATAAACCCAAACAATTCAACTCTGTCACCAGACACCCACTACACAACACCATTGAACCAACCTGTGCGGGCCAAGCACTCTGTGAACCTCAATAGTGACAAGCTATGTTAGATGAACCCACCACACTCATGCATCATGGTACATGGGATCTTGGTTCCCAAAAACTGTAATCTTGTTGGGTGCAAATGAGTATTTCGTGTGAAACGAAAACCAGATGGTTCAGTTGATCACTTTAAAGTGAAACTTTTCGCCAAAGGCTTTAATCAAAGAGAAGGGTTAGATTACAAATAAACTTTCAGCCCGGTTGTGAAATCAGCTACCATTAGAACTGTCTTGATAGTAGCTATAATTTAGGGGTGGCCATTAAGACAATTAGATGTCAACAACGCTTTTTTGCATGGTGACTTGACTGAGCATGTGTATATGATACAACCACCGGGCTTCAAGGATGTCACCAAGCCAAATCATGTGTGTAGGCTACGTAAGGCCATCTATGGACTTAAACAGGCCCTAAGAGCTTGGTATTGAGCTCGTAAACTGGCAATTATGGGCCTTGGGTTTCAAAATTCAAAAGCTAACTCATCTCTTTTTATATATTATTAGAATTCAGTTATATACTATTTATTACTATATGTGGATGATTTGGTTATCACTGGTAATCACAAATGCTTTGTGTTTGAGATTGTTGCACAACTTGGCAATCGGTTTTCTTTTGAAGGAAATGTGGGGTAGCTCCATTTTTTTCCGGGAATGGGGGTTATTTTCACAAAATCTGGACTTTTTTTGTCTCAACACAAGTATATTCGAGACCTACTGTCCAACACCAATATGCTTAGTGCTAAAGATGTCTCAACCCCATTATCTACCACCATGCCTCTCAAATTGGTTGATGGTACTTCATCTACCAATAGTTCAGATTTTTTAAGTGTAATTGGCGATCTTCAATACTTGTCTCTCACCTGCCCGGATATCTCTTTCTCCATAAATAAACTTTCATAGGTTATACACAAGCCTACAGTGACACATTGGACAGTTGCTAAGCGACTTCTTCGTTATTTAAAACACACTATCTTTCGTGGACTTCATATCAGAAAAAATTCTAGATTTGAACTCCTTACATATTTTGACGCGGATTGGGCAAGCAACTATGATGATCGGACTTCCACAACTGCATATATCAGTTTTCTTGGTGTCAATCCTAAATCATGGAGTTCAAAGAAGCAAAGGGCAGTAGCACATTCCTCCACTGAAGCAGAATATAAAGGCGTTGAAAATGCAGCCTCTGAGAGATCATGGCTTCTCTCATTATTCAAGGAACTTGGCCTACCATTATCTGGACAACCTAAGCTTCTCTGTGATAATTTGGGTGCGACACACCTCAGTTTTAATCCTATCCAGCACTCTTGAATGAAATATATTCAAATTGATCTTCATTTTATTCGCGATATGGTTCAATGTGGAATTCTCAATGTTCATCATGTTAACACATGACCAACTGGTTGATCTTCTAACAAAAGGTCTCTCATGCCAAAGGACAGAACTTCTAAGAGACAAGATTGGCTTAGCCGATGACAGCTCTATCTTGCGGGGGCATATAACGGAAGCATCCTCAAATCAAGAGAATCTCTCAAATCAAGCAACAAAAATGATTGCAGATTCTTAGCCTTAATTCAAGGATGCAACAACTATTACTTCCTATGTTTATAATCTGTAACCGTTAGCCTTAATTCTAGGATACTTACTTAGAATAGCTCTTGTAAACGTGTATATATTTTCCATACAATTTCTTGTTATTTGTATGTGCAATATTTTTCAAACAGAGCAGTAATTGAAAAGTGTGAATATTTCAAATTTCATCACCAACATTATTCGGTCTCTCTCTCTCTCTCTACTTGGTCTTCAACATTATTTTTAATTTATTGGACTATCCAGATTAACAATATATCATCAAGATGCATAAAATAGACCATCCAGATTTTTAAAAAAATAAAAAAATAATAATAATAATTATAAAATAATGAATATTTTATTATTATTTAGTACTTCAAAAATACATAATCTAATGTGGGAGTCTTTCTTCATATCTGATTTTCCATATAAAAATCCATAAACCACTATCAATGCTCTTAGGTGTTATTATCAATGATGTTATGTGTTATAAGTTTGGTTTAGCGCTCAGGGTTGTACAAGGTGTCCACATGGATCTACTGGGGAGTCACTATTTCATCAATACGGTGTCTTTCATGAGAAGAATAAGGATAGAGCCACCGCTGTTAGGGAGCTGCCGTTGGCTCTAATATGTATTTTTTTATGTGTATTTTTTAATTCTTTTTTTATATAATTTTTTTAATAATTTAAAATATTTAAAAAAAATCACAATATCATTAAAAAATACTTCTTTAATTAAGAAATAAATTTTACTTCATGATCATTAAGAAAATATTTTTTAATAATTTTTTTTTTACTCTATGATTAAAGAAATGTTTTTTAATAATATTTTAAATTTATTTTATTTTTTTTAAATATTTAAAAATATTAAAAACTTTCTGTAAAAAATAATTAAAAAAAATATATAAAAAAAATACATACTAGAACCAACAGAGCTCCCAACGGAGCCACCAACGGTGGCTCAGTACTCGACATGAGAAACTCGATCTGTTATCCTTTACCTCTGTGCGAGCCAGAAATGGTCACAGGCTTCACCACCTTCGCACCCCACCTCGAGCTGACTATATCTAGGCGTTAAAAGCTCTATCAACGCGACTTACATTCACAATGGCAGACCAAAAGGGACCAACCATGACAGATGAACTCGTTTCTCCTTGGTCGAACGTCTCACTCATGACAAGAGCATTGATTGTTAGCCACTACCCCTCCTCAAATCCAGCGTCCACCTAGACTGAAGGGTGCCAGCCGACAGGAGGACCAATCACATGATATGACTTTGTGCAGGGAACCCGATAAATTTTTTTTCTCTCTTTCTTTTCATATTCCATACCTTTTGCGCCAGTTATTCAAGTTCTCTCCCTCTCGTCCGTCTAAAGTCCACTTCAAAAAACCGTTTCTTTCTTAATTCTTGGTACACACACGGTTTAAAGACTTTAATATCACCGGACTTGGCAGTCTCGACTTGAGTTCTTCTAACCAACAGCCAACTGGAAATTCTATGATATGCGTTGCTTAAGGTAAGTTCTTTCCGTGACTATGCTTTCAAATGCGTGTTCAATGACCATGGGTCATAAATTTCATTTAGAGTGATTGTGTGAGTTATTCTTGCATCTCGCTCCATCATAAAATATTTGCAAGTTTGCTTCGTTTAGTGTACAGCTCTCATATCTCGTATGGTGACCATGAAAGTTGTGTTATTATTGTATCCCGCATCATAGCATAATGCTTTGCAAGATCAAAAAGAAAAATATAGAGTTTTAGTAATTCAAGACCACAAGTCAAGATTGGGTATTATTTCGGTAAAACTCTTCTGATCACTCAAAAATGTTTAGAAATGACGTGACATCTCCTAAATTGACATTGGGCTATCAACGAGCTCGAACGAGGTTGTAACAATCTCAGGTTAAGTGGTTGCCTCTCAGGTGTGGAGACTAGAGAACACTTAGGGTGAAGGATGGTCACACGAAACCATAAGTAATTCTTAGCCGTTACCCACGGTGTGGTGAAGGCAACTAGGACATGCACATGGGTCTTCAGTAGAGGTCGTGGTGTACGGGTTATGTAATGCACCAATCCCGTAGGGATCGGAGAGTTATCTCTTGTAACCTAAATCTAACTTCCATAATATATTTAAATACTCCAATATTCCCAAAAAGTATAAATCCATTTATTCAAATAAAAAAATATATATGTTCCTCCACGAAGACACCAAATAAATACCTCAATGAAATAATTTAAAAACTCCATAAATATTTAGAAATATCTATGACTCCAAATATAAAATAATATAAAATCATAAACTTACTAAATAAGACTCCAATAAACTTGTACCCTCAAGCACTTATTCCACTACGATCATCATACCTTACTAAAACTTTCTACTCTTGTTTTCCAGTTGAACCATCAAAATTATCCGAAAATATTTGGATATAAGATGTGAGTTATCAACAACTCAGTAAATAGAGAATATATACTAGTATGTAAACATGAGCATTTTCAAAATTCAGAATGCAAAACAAAATATTTACTTTCAGAATGTAGAATTAGAAAGAAACATTTGCTTTCAAAATTCAAAATAAAACACATATGACCAAAAATACTGGAGCGAAACTTCAATAAAATATTCTTATTCAAAAATCATTTGGCGTATCAAAATCTGAGACCTCATCTTTATCATATCAGAGTATCACATCGAGACATATACCATGTTTAACCCCCCTGTGGTAGATTTATAAACCATAATTATAACACGTGGAAGGGTCGTATCCACTATTATCACCCGTGGTTGGGCTATGTACCATGTTTAATCCCGGTGGTAGGGCTATAAACCACCATTATAACCCGTAGAAAAGCCGTATCCACTATTATCACCCGTGGTTGGGCCGTATATAATGTTTAACCCCAGTGGTAGGGTTATAAACTACCATTATAACTTGTGGAAGGGCCGTATCCACTATTGTAACCCGTGGTTAGGCCGTATCCAATATTATTACCCGTGATTTGGCCGTATCCACTATTATAATCCGTTCTTGGGCAGTATGCCACTATTATCACCCGTGGCTGGGATGTAACAGAAAATCGAACAGAACATCATAATCAGACTTAATCAGAATACGAAATCAGAATCTCATGCCAATGTTTTCAAATGCCAGTTTATATCAAAAGCCAAAAACTAAACATCCTCAGATAATTTCACATGTTCAAAATAAATAGAATCAAAACATGTTCATTTATTCAGAGCAAAACTTTTAGATTTCATGCATCAGAACATCTTTATTTCATCAAAACAAAACTTAAGAAAAAAAAAAGACTCAAATTCGCTCTTTTCTAGATCAGAAATATAATGCACAAAAATTAGCTCATGTCTACACCAGTCAAGACAAAAATACTCTTCTTTTTCTTACGAATCTCATGAGTAATGCAGAGTAAATAACTGAGATTATTTTAAAATTTCTTTTCATAACAAAACATGCATACTTTTCAAAAATCAACCTCAGCCCATTTTATTTTTATGCAAAATCTAATATAAGAACCCCCCTTACCTGAACTTCTTAACTTTTCAGAATTTTTCTCAAAATGCAAAATCAACTAAAAGTCCTCACCTACAAAATAATCACATAATTTTCATAAATTTTTAATCGAACATATATTTCAATATTTAAGTCTAAGGTGCTAAAATAACCTATTTTAATTCCTCAAAAACCTAAATTTACGTAATCTTAAAATATCGTCACATTTCTAAATTTTCTCGATATAGTAATATAATTATTAATAAGATCCATAAAAAATGAAGATCATTTAACAAAAACCTTTATTTTAATGTAGTCCACCATTGAAATTAGTATATGTAGAATATAATCCAGTTAAACACAGTTTAATTTAAATAAAATACTATCTACACAAAATATAAATTTTTGAGACTTAAAACAAATTCCATAAAAAAAATATAACTCTGCCATAAATTATACTAATGATAAAAATGTAATTAAAACTCTTGGTAGTTTTATAATTGGAAAGGCAAAATTGTAAAAACACTTAAAAGGAGTATGAGTTGTGCTACGCATAAACTATAAACCATAATACAACCTTGTTGGCATTTCCGTAATTGCAAAGAGAAATGAGTTATTTGTAAAACAAACTAATATTATGTGATGTACGTATGCGGGCAGAGGCTCATACAGTCAAAAAACAACCCCAAACAGCCACCGATCAATTCCATCCGCCACACATCAACCCAATTCACCACACTTTAACATTTAAAAGAAACAACACAACCAACATAATAAACATATACCCCAAACAGCCACGTAAAATCATTCATTGACAATCCCAGCAACTAAAATTCATTGATACAGTCTACGTAACAAAAGTCGACTATAAATCTAAATTCTGAAAATCTTACCTAAGTTCGTGTGCGTGGCTAGTGAAACTTTAAAGAGCGGAGACAGTGCTGTTTGGGCGTTAGCGATGACGTTGGTAAGGGAAATTGCAGTTCCGAATAGCAGTGATTTCACTACGGTGAAAGAGGAAAATAATCTGTGTAGTGACAAAGCAGCAACGATAAAAATCCTCAAAAATTTTAGTGGTGTCGCTAGGTAAGGTGGAATTAATTTAAACTAAACAAATCAAATAACTATACTTAAAATCACATAAAATCCCCTTTTTACTAAACAATAAACAAATAGAGAAAAAAGAGAGTAACGTAGGCTTACCGGCGTTGTGTTCTTTGACAAAAACTGACAAACACAAGGGGGCACTGCTTTAGGGAGGGGAAACACTGTGAAAATAAAATGAGTGTGTGGTTAAAGTGTGTGTGCGACTGGGTAGAAATAGAGAGTTCATGAGGGCTTGAGTGTGTGTGAGTAAGATTTTGTGTGAAAAGGCATTGTCGTGGGTGGGTGCGTGAAAACAGAGGAAAAGGGAGTTTGTGTGTGCATAAACACAAGGAAAAGAGGGTGAAAGTGAGATCAGAGAGTGGGAGGAGAGAGTTACCGACGTTAGCACTTTTGATGAGAGGGCTCAATGGCGACACAAAATCTGTGATCAAATGCAAACACCTAA
Source organism: Juglans microcarpa x Juglans regia (assembly GCF_004785595.1). Classification (NCBI taxonomy): domain Eukaryota; kingdom Viridiplantae; phylum Streptophyta; class Magnoliopsida; order Fagales; family Juglandaceae; genus Juglans; species Juglans microcarpa x Juglans regia. The sequence goes on from NC_054598.1 coordinate 22,686,514, forward strand.
AATCTCAAATCTACCGAAAAGAAAAAAAAAATAGGGAAAACAAGAGAGAGAGAGAGAGAGAGAGAGAGAGAGGAAAGGACTTACAGTGTGGAAGTGGTCGACGGTGATGCTCCAATTCCAGTGGCTAGTCGCACGATTAAGCGAGAAAGGTTGAGAGGAATTGGAAAGAAGATGCATCTGCTGGAGGATGAGGAATTTTGATGTGAGAAGAAACCAACTCAACTGCAAGATCATGGGTTTATGTGCGTAACGGGATGGAGGAAAATGCAGAAATGAAGAAACTGAAGGAAACCATGGGAGAAGAATCAGTAAAGGAAGAAGAACATTACCAACGATGTCGTGTTTGGGGTTTCTTTAAGTGTTAGCTTGCTGTGGGCCGGGCTTCATCTAGTCTGGGTTGGGCTTTGGCCCAGGTGTCACAGCTTACAAGCAAGATGACCCGACGTAAGCCGCGGTGTGATAAAGGGATTTTTTCTCGTTACAGCCATCCTTTTAGATGTTTCTATTTTTGTATCAGGATTGCAGGACTGTCTGGAATAGTTTATGGTTTTTATGGATCTCGTAAGTTGGTGACTTGGGGATGGCACTTGATGCCATGTTTGAAGTTTTAAAATTTTCTCTTATACTGAATTTTGTAGATCAAATATGTGTCTTTTACCTCTTTTCCAGTGTTAATTCACTTTACTATTATGATGAGCATACGAGCACAAAAAATAATTTATGAACATTATGGGGTGTGTAACCCAAGCATTGGAGACTCCGATGATGCGATTTATGGCAAACTATAAGCAAGGGTCAGGGGTGTCACATGGTCTTTGTCAAATTAACATCTTCATTTTTCTAGAATAGAACGCGAATTGAGAAACTCAATACTTTTCCAAAATGTCATATTATTTTCTAGAGCATTTCAAAATGGCTTTCTACGCAATAGTCATTTGGCTTTATGAGGTCTAGATAGAGGATAAAAAGGTCTATGAAGAAGAGATAAGGGATTGGGGACGAAGTGAGAAGGTGTCGTCGATGAATTAGTCCTTTTGATGTTTATATCTCTCACAACTCATCTATCTGAACATAATTTGATTTGGAATTGCTTAATTGGAATTTAAAGGGGGATGATTGCAATTGTGTCACGAATAAAAATGGATTTGCAGAAGCTAGAGGTGCCAATATATGGAACAACCAGTGAATTTGACACTTGAGGAACCACCCTCTTATCAAGCACGTGAAACTCATCATATAAATATCCAGAAAGGAATCACTCTATCGTTCAACTTTAAGAATCACTCAACCCGGCCAACGTGCGAGTTGATTAACCAGTTTCATATCATCCAACACAGAGAATCACTCAATCCAGTCACTCACACCAAGCACACATAATCAACCAAGGGAATTTCTCTACCTTGTTAGCCGACTCGAACACACCACACTTGATATGTCTGGGGAATCTCTCTACCCATCTATCAAGTGAGGCCAATATGAAAGTGTTCTGCCCCAATCATCATGGGGACTCTCTATACCCGTATTAAACTCGTGGCAGTGAGTTGTAGGAATGACTGATTATGTGTGTCTTGACTATAATGATTGACTCACAATAAGACTCACTTAACTAGAAATCACAAATGCCATAAACCTGAAACGTTCAAGCTCATGAAAATCACAATGTAAAGATAATCAATTAACATAACGAAGGAGATATATGTTATTTTAATAAATAACAGAGGGGCAAATTACAGAATATGCAAAGCAAATCTTACAACATACCCACAATCTTACAGTCGTTGCTCCCTTTGAAGCCACTTGTTTTCTTTCAAAACCATTTTCAAAGAAGCTCAAATATTTACGATCTCAAAATTGAGATTTTATCCCTTGTCCAATCCCTTTTAAAGGGCAGGACTGTCAGGTGTACTTTTGACGTACTCATGACTCCTAGCATGCTTGAAAGGGAGCCCTTTGATCTCAATCGCCCATTTGCTGGATAATAGGGACAGATTGATGGGACAAGGCACATATACTCTTGTAACTTGCCTTGAGTCCAATTCGCAGTCGATATGGCCTGGACCATACCTCTGAGTTCAGACGATATAGCCTGCAGAGTCGTAATCTTTTTTCCCGCATACTCATTCCAGATATGTCTTGTTAGGTGGAGTATGGGCCTCTGCTTATGACACTGACAACTTTTGAGCATTTTGGTGTTATCCCAGAAAGCCCTTACGTCCATATCAATATTGTCCTTTACCAATTCTTGCCTTTTGCTTGTAACTCGCCCTTTGCCCAAGCTACCAATCTCTTCAACTCTTCATTCTCGCCTTCATACTGTTAGCACTATTTCTCGTTTGACCAATTCTTGGTGAAAAGTCCTTTGTTCACCATGTGCTGAGATGTGTCAACTAGGCTTTCTACATAGCATCACTCACCCTATTTGGACTAGCTGCACTTTGTCGGCCTTGCTACCCCATCCTTCACCTGGCCAAGGAAAGACTCACTTCTTCATCTTCCCTTTGTCCTTGGAAGGTGGTCTCTCCACTTTGCATTGGTGTAGTCGTCAATCCTTCCCACCTTTTTATGAATTTCATCCTCGAAATTCAGTGAGGACCATCCCTGAACATGACATTCTACAGGATGCTCACGAGAGGGTATGTTCTCTATCGACACCGCTTGAGATAAAGACTTACCCTCACCTCGATCTATCATCGGACCTTGATCATGTACGATTGGGATAAGAGTTTCCTCCTCTAGCCACCTCTGTCAATTGCTTTTGGTGCACCCGTCAGTATTGCGCTCTTGTATCCTAGCTCCTCCCCTAGATTTGGCCTCCCAAGAGATTGGTGAATCCCTACTCTTGCCCTTTTCTTGTTCATCTCGTTCCTTAACCGTTCATTTCTCCCTATGTTGGTCTATAGTTGTGCCATCGTGGTTCAACATTTCCGCCATTAGGGTCCATCCTTCCAATAGCTTTCTTCATCTCGGCCGCGTTCCTCTTCTACTTGCCAATGTTGTACTTCCGACCTCACTGCTTCACGTCATTCTTTTATGAAACGACGAATTATTTCTAGTGGTACGGATGCCTTTCTTGTCTTCCTCCTCTCTCGCACAATGATTATACTTTAAGGCTCTATGTTGTAGTCCAAAGGGAACTTCCAAGGCTTATATATATTGTGCTCTTACCTTTGAGTTGACTAAACTCCCTTGCTAAGTGTGTTACAACTCACCTGCTACTGCTCGAATAAATAGAAAAACTGCTCCCGCATGACCCACTCAGTCTCCTATGTAAAATCCATGTTCTCACATCTCCCCATTGCTCCTTCAAGTCTATGATTCGAACAGGACATTCCTCGTAAGTAAGATTTGGTCACAACAAAACTAGATTTGGATTAATCAGTCGATCTTTTTGGTTCCCAAAACTCTTCCTTAACGAGGAAATATGAAACACGTTATGATTCCCTTCATATTTGTGGCACCCTGTTCCTCATGAATGTCTAAGCGAGGATCCGTGGTGCCAATAATGCTGTCCAATTGGTCAACACCCCAGAGGGAATTTAAACATGCATGTAATTATCCAATGGGAAGTACACGTATAAAATGTTTAACTTATGAAACACAGTGAAAATTTAAACAAAATACGTTATGGTGACAACGTTAACAATTATGTACTAGAATACTAGAGTATACGAAAAAGGGGCTTCTCACCCAAAATCTTAAAATACTACATCATCCAAAGTACATAAGGTTGGTCATCATAAGGTGGCAGACTGGTTACAAATAGTCTTCATCCTTAATAATGGACATCCTAACAAAAGGCATAAGGTAATTATGGAAGGTACTGGTACTAGGGTAGGTACTAGTCTCCATAATTAGGATTGGATGGGATTAACTCGTTTTTCCTCGAGCGTCATGTTTAAGGGATTGACTCTTCTTCCTCAGGCGTCATGTCTCGAGCAATGAGACCATAGGTAGGTCAAACGACTATGACAAGACTACTAATGAGAAATAATGCAACCGAAGATGCGATAAAATCTTTTCATGAAAATATTGGACATACACATATATTCATAGCAAGAAATTACCTTCACTCTTACAGCTATGTGCATCCCTTAAACATAGCAAGGAATCACCCTAGGTTATTGTGACACTCCTAAATTTCGCTTGGGATCGGACGGACATCCAAAGTATTAGGACATGTAACACAAGGTTAGCTGTCCCCATTCATGGCATATAAGACGCAATGTTCCTAACATGTATCTAGTATTATACAATATTCACAGCGGATAATTCTTTTTTTTAGCAATATTATGTACCAAACTTATAACATCTCAAATAGCTAAAAGATAAACCATGCATACTTAAAACATCCACGACTACAGCAAGGGTCTCGAAAGACTGTAATCTCAAAACAACGAAAAACTGGCTCCATAATTATATTAACAAAATACACTATTGGGCTAGTTCGTTGAGTAACTTATGTAACTCGACTAATAATGCTAGAATACTATCCAAAGGCCTAATTATGAAAGCTGCAAGTTCTGTGTTGCATCTACGGTGTCTAGTCAACCTCCTCTAGTCTGCCAGTGTCTGCTCTCTACACTGATCCTAACACATCGCCTACCATTCGGGAGGAATGGTAGTTGGGACTACCACGGTGAGATTTGATTACAAATCTCAGCAAGTTAACAAGAAATTTCCATACAAGTTAGTGATGCATGCATGGCAGTAAATGTATGAACGTATAATCAAAGTCATAAGTAAGCATATCATAACTTGATATATAGAATGACAAAAATGACATAACTTGAACTGAAACTGAAACTTGGCTTGACGTGACATGGCATGTACGTGAACTTAAAACATAATATGGACTAACAACATAGCATGAACGTGAACTTGAAACATAACATGGACTTGAAACATAGCATGAACGTGAATATACATAATTTGAGCATGAACTTGAACATAACATGAATCTGAGCACAACATAATATAAACGTGAACGTGAACTTGAACATAACATGACATAAACGTGAACTTGAAACATATTCTTGTCTCATGAGGTCACCATGATTGAGTAATCTTATCTCATGGGGTTATCATGATTACGTATTCTTATTTTATGGGGTTACCATAATTGATATGAACTTGAAACTTGACATGAACGTAAACTTGAATATAACATAATGTGAAACATGACTTGAACGTGAAATACATGAACTTGAAATCTTATTCAATAGACTTAATTAATAAAAGTGACCATATGGGTGCTACACGGGTCCCCTTGAGCCGTGTGTCCCTGCCGATTACCGCATCACAACACAGGTGTCTATACCAGTTGTGAGTGCGTTAATACGTACTCCACAGTTGTTATGGCCCCACATATTCTATGTGTCATAATCGTTGTGTCTCATGTAGTGTATGCTCCACAGTTGTTGTGGCCCTATACTTCATTCTCCACAGTTGTTGTGGTCTCATACTTCATGTTCCATAGTTGTTGAGGCCCCATGAATCGTTTGTGCCACACTTGTTGTGGACACACGTAACATAAAGTGCGGCTCTGTAGGCGTCAGTGTCTGGCATGCTCCGATGACTAGCTAGTTAGGCCCAATTCATAACCTGTTGACTGTACTTCGTCAACCCATGAAATTTCACACCTATTTAGACACTCCAGCATGAACAAAAAAGTTTCTCTAGGATATTACCATATCCTAGCGCTTAAGGTTGTGATTGACATGAATAATTTAACTGGCATACATGAGATTTCGTAACGTGATGTGACATTAAAGACAGAAGTCCTGACATAGCGTAACGTGATATGAACGTAAGATGACAGACATAACATACTTTGAGACATAAATATAACAGACAATATTTCATAACATGGCATACATGTAATAGATAATATTTCGTAACATATCATAACATGTAACAGACAATATTTCATAATATGGCATAATATGTGACAATGAATACTACGTGACATGACATACATGTAACAGATAGCATATATAATGTGACATACTTGCAACAGATAGTAACATGAGACAGAATATATTATGTAACAGATAGAGAATAATTCATGTAAAAGATAAACATGTGATAACATAGCATATATAACAACATACGAACATAAACTGTAGTTCCCTTACCCATCACACATGCACAGTAAACTAATATAAAGAGGTTGCTTTCTGAATTAAATTGTTCTATTCATCATATTTATAGAGAATCTAATATGGTTGAGGATTATCTTGCTAAAGAAAGTGCTTATAATCGGTGTAAGTATTTATAGCTTCTAACATTGGGCGGGGGATTCTTAGAGGCTTATTATGGACGGATTATTGAGGACTTCCTTATTTACGAATGTAATTTTTATTTTGATTTATGATTTATTTTTTTGAGCTTGGTTTTTTTTATTCACCACCTTTGTTATCTCTTAGGTGATTGTTTTGTAGTCACGGTTTTCATCCGCCATACATGAGGGCTCATTAATAAACTTGGGACAGGCCTACTATGTGGGTGGCTACCGGCTCTTCTAAAAAGTTAAGAGTTAATTTACCTTGATCGTTACGTTCTACTATAATAAAGTATGAAACACGAGAAATTGTAAGAGAGTATTCTAAAAGTTAGAAATTTAATTACTAACAATTAAAAAAGTGAAAAGGGACAACTTAGAGTAAAATTACCATTTTACCTTCTACATGTGGAAAAATGATCATTTTATCCCTAACTTAATGATTTCACATCTTAACTCTAAAAATTACAAAAACTTACATTCCTTATGTAAATTTTATCCTATACTCAAATATCAATTCAGAAAAATTTAAAACCATTCACATCTATGGAAAACTCACAATGGCCGAAACATTCATATGTCATATCTCTTGATTTTGGTTACAATTTCTTCCATCTTTAAAACTCAAGATTAAACTAAAATTTTGTAACAAGGATCTTCCTATCCTAAGTTTAAAAATACACTTAAAATATTCATTAAGAAAATCTAATCATCAACACCAAACATTTTGTAAAAAAACCTAAATTTTTTAATAAAAAGTAAACCCTTAAATCACAAGTTTTGACCTTAATAAAAAATCTCCAATAATTCCAAACAAATCAAATCTTACTTTTAACATATTCATAATATCATCCTAAGATTAACTATGCTTTAAATCATCAAATAAAAGTCACCAAAATTACAAAACAACACTTGGAGTTTTTGGTTTTACACTTAGTCCAAAAACATAAGCTTTTCTCTCAACTAACTTTGATCGATCTCTTGATCAATGGCTTAAAGAGATGTGATCTTCAAACTAAAACATCTCATGCTTAAAAAATCTATCCTACAGAAGATCCAACCATCAAACTTAAAATCATATGGCTAAAACTCAATAAAACATGAATCTGACCCAACAACATTAAATCTTAGGCCTAACCGCAATCCTCTTGTATAGAAAAGTCATATATTTAAAAATAATATTAAATATCTTCAAAATAACGTCCTAACATTATATAAGAGGCTCGGGATCATCACATAAAAAAAATCAAAACCTTTGAAATAAGATTAAACCACAAAATATTCAAACTTTCACAAAATAAAAACAATTTTTTCACTTCCAGTTTTTAAGTTTCTATATCTAAGAAAATCTATCATCAAAAACTTTATTCATGTAACAAAACCTCAATTAACATTCATAAACACATTCTAACAACACTCTACAAAATTTTCAGACCAATATATGCCCATTAGCTTGGTCAAAAATTCCAAAACATAACATACTCTCCCATTTCAAGCTCAGAATGACCTTCCATGGTTCAAAATTCTTTTGACCAACCAAATGAGTATGGAATGAGGCTAATAAGATATCTATGGAAACTAAACTCAAATAAGAATAACTGTTATGAAAGAGTCATCGTGCGAAAATAGCGACAAAGGGTGAAAAATTGCCACGAAAAAAAGACCCAGAAATCTGCTCGAGAGAGTTGTTTTGAGTTTTTCTCCAAGAATGGGGTGAAGAAGTGATAAAATGGAGTGAAATGTGCCTTGCACGACTTTAGACTCCTAGAGGGGAAGTTATGGGCTGAATGACTCTTGATTGGAGTCGGCTATGTGACATGAAGTGGAGAATTGTGAGGCGCAAGCACTGCCTGCAGCAGTTGTGAGACATGGAGGTTGATAGAGTGGATTTCTTCTTCACATCAAGGTACTATTGGATGCAGCCAATAGCAGTGGATGGTCTGCCATGTGGGGGAGAAAACTTCTTCAAGAAGCTTTGCCAAGGTGTAACAACCTCATCCTAAGTTTAGGCCATAATATAATCAAATTTTACATTATTCATTTTTAATAAGATTCTTATCATGTTATTATTGGTGTTTTATTATGACCCAATTTTTGCAATAGTTTTGAATTTTAAGCCTTAATTCTTCTTATCTAATAAGCCTCATCCTTATCTCCTAATTGATAAATCCAAATCCTATTAGGAGACCAACTCATATTAGAAAACCCTAGCATATATCCTTCATTTTTTTTTTTTATTGTTATCTGTTCTTATTTGTGTGGTGGACGAGTTGGGCGCCAGTTCAATGACCTCCTCCCTACCATGCTTAATTGGAACTCTCTCATGGATAGGATGATGAAGGAGCTCCATGCATGAGGAAAAACCATCGAGGATATTGCTGATGTATTCAAACGGATGCCCATACATCCCAAAATTGTCCCTGCTATCAAAGTAGCCCATGCTTTAGGGTGTGATTAGAGGATTGTAAGCGATGCAAACACATTTTTTATCGAGACCATTCTAAAGCATCTTGAGTTAAGGGAGTATTTTTCTGAGATCAATACGAACCCAAGCTTAGTGGATGAAGAAGGGAGGCTAAGGATCTTTCCCTACCATGATTCCCACAAGCCTCCTCATGGCTACAGTCCCTGCCTCCAAGCATTGTCACGTACACCATACTGCGGCTTCTTACACCGATAGACGAGCACCTCGATGTAGCCAGTCCAAGTGGCGCTGCCAGCCACCACAGAAGTCATCGGCAGTGGCCGTGTACTTGTGCAGCCCTTGCCAACCACCGTCAAGCAACCACAGAAAAATAGAGAAATTGTAGCCCCTCTGTGGCGACCTCCTTGCCGAACCACTCCGACACCACTTCTAGGGACGTCGGAGTACCACCCACGTACCAGAAACTGCCGACCAGCTCAACCCTGTGGCACCTACTCCATCCCAATAGGCCTACGACTGTCGCCCCTACTCTCTTTCTCGGTTGCTTTTCGACATGACAGAACTCTCTCTCCCTCTCTCAGTGTCACACCACCATGCTCAAGGAACCACCAGCTGCGTCGCCGTGACCCCCTCCAGGCACCCAGAACCGCCGCACGTCAGCCTTTCTCTTGGTAAGCCCCTGCCTCTTACGTCTCCCTCCCACTCCTCTGAGCCTCTGTTGCTGTTTGTTTTTAAAATTGTGTTTTCATTTAGATTTTTATTGATGCAAGTGTTAAACGAGATTACCTATATGCCCTTTTAATCTAGTACCTTGAAGCATTGTTTTAAGTATAATTATATTTATAACCGTACGTGTAAGTAAATGTTAATTATGAATATTATTACGTCATTTCATTTGAAGTTGAGTTTAATATTTTAAGTTGAGTTTAATTTTATTAAATAAATATATTATTTTTATAAGAAAGTGTTTAAAAAATTTGAAATATATTTTATAGTATACTATTGGGCCTAATATTTTAGTTAATATTTCCTTTGTCTATTTAGTCAGATTTTTTTAATAAAATTATTATGTTATATTTTAAATGGAAAAATTAAGAAATATTTTAAGAATATTTAAATGATATTTATTAGATTTCTTATAAGATTAAATAATTATGTTAATCATGGGTAAGTAAATCTATTTTAAGAACTGAGATATTTTTATGGCTTATTTTAAAATATCTCAAGTATTTATACTAAATTATAATATGTTATTAGAATTTAAGTAATTTGAATACCTTTATTGATTATGATGTTAAACAAAAGATTTATTTAACTATCTTTTAAATTGTGAATTTAATTTAGTAGGATATTAGTAAATATTGTTTCCAAACAGAATTAGTGATAGTTATTATTGCGTATAGGTGTTGAGTTACGAAGTGATATTCAAGAAGAAGCGCAGCGAGATAAGTAATTTGATCACAATTTAAGATTATCACAGTTCAGCTTATATATAAGTATTATTCAAGCCAGTTCATTGATAGCCATTATTTATGAACCACTCATGTCATATGCAAACATGTCATCCACTCATGTCATTCCGCATCATGTTCAAATTCAGAAATTATAATTATGTATGTATTATGTCATGCATATCATGTATATAAGATACGTAAGCTATCTTAAGTTCAAGTGCAAGGCAAGATCAGGTCAGTTAATTAGATGGTCATTCAGATGCATGGTACCAATACAATTCAATTTCAGGGTGGGTGTGCAAGCCACGGGCTCAAGCGTGGTCTACCATAGTATGCTAAAATACTATCAGGGGCACCCCTTGCTGCAGCGGGACGTGGGGCCAATGCACAACCTCGCACGTAGGGTTAAGTGTGTTGGCTAGTTAGATTAATCAGTTAATTCAGATAAATCAGTCAGATTAGTCAGTTAAATCAGATAAATCAGTCATGCATAACATAAACATCAGTATGAACAGTCATGAATTTAAACTCTCAACATCAAAACTTTTATGAAAACCTTATGTTTATTATGTTTATGTTATGATGGATTTCTTGCTAAGTCTTCAACTCATTTTAGTTTGTTTTCATGTTTTTAACCACCCAGGTGAGGATGATGAATACGAGCAGGTAGACCAGGATTAGAAGGAGCAGTAAATTTAGTTTCAGACCTTCTAGAATAAAATTGCTTTTATGACATAAATTTATTCAGCTTATTCATTTAATATTTTTGGAAAACATTTTCATTAGACAGTTTTTCTACAAAATAAATTATAATTTCATTTATAAAATACAAGGTCTCTTGACCAGTTTATTTTATGAAAAACACGTGACACTCCCAGTCTACTGGAATGGGATGTTACAAAAGGTGACCAAATTCAAAGGCTTTGGTGGGCCCCAACCAAGTGGGTTTCAATTTGGGGTTTAAAGGAGGTTTAATTAGGGTTTAAGATGCTATCAAGTCTAAAACCAATTTTTCTTGGCCTAATCAAATTTTCAAGATTTAAAAGGTTAGATAATAATGTCATAACATGGGTTTGATTAATTAATAGTATGTGGAAGTGATTTAATCAAGTGATTAAACACAATGCTAAAAATCGGATTAAAAAGGGTTTGAAGGCCAACTTTAGGGTTTGGGAAACCGTTTAGGGTTTTGGTTTCAACCAAAATTTTGGGATTTCAATTGGATTCTAACCATTTAGGGTTTTGCTAGGATTGAAACCCTCTTTGGTCTAACAAAATTTGGTTGATCAGATTAAACAAAGCTTTGCTTAGGTGGCATGATCTCACACCTTGATTTCCTGACAAATCTATCTAATGGTTCCTCATGGTGCCAAGTGTCTAATACTATTCACTATGTGTGGCTAAGATTTTTCCAAGTGTCCAAATAAAATTTCTCTAACCTAATTTGAACATTTCACACTGTGATTTTGAAAACATTGCACTGGGTGCACTTATCGAAGTTACTATTCTCTCCGAAGAAATGCATAATAAACTTAGTACTAAAAAATCTTAAATATTCATATTAACTTATAGTGAAAATCATTTACCAAAATTCAACCCCGAAGTGCCCCTAAAAATAATTTCACAATTTCAAACAAGTATTTCGTCTGAAATTATGAAAATTAGCTATTGCGCCATAAAATCATAGATAATCAACTGAGTCTAATGGCATAGACCATAACGCATTCTGACACTTCTAACTACCTCAAATAATTAAGCTCATATTTTTAGCATCATAGTGAATGATAACACTGACTATGTTGACACATTAAAACCTGCGCGATTGGTCGATTCGTAAAAACTTAGGGGTTTTCACGAAGTTCCTAAAGTCAATAGAAATTCCACCAGCGAATTTTTAACGAGCTGTTACTATTATAGCCAGCCTCACAATATTATACTGGTAGTGACACTCAATATACCACTGGGCCTACCTTTTCCAATATCTGAGAGGGTCCAATATTTGTTGGGCTTAGTTTCCTCTTAGCTCAAATCTTTTAATCCCACTCATGGGTGATATCTTGAGATACACCCAATCACCTTCATCAAAGGTCAATTCCCTCATCCTCCTTACATCGATATTGCTTTTCTGCCTACTCTGAGTTATAGCCATCATTTCCCGTATGTGCTTGACTTGCCTCTCCACTTCGTCCCAACGTAAAGATGATCTACATTTCCTTCTGTACAGAGCCTTGTAAGGGGCCATCTAAATTATCCTCTCCGACTGTCCGTCGATCTACAGATGTAATGCACTACTAAAACTCAGCTACGTGCCCATTGCCACTTGCAGGCTCTTCCAAAAATGAGAAATGAACCTCAAGTCTCTATCTAACACAATGATCTTAGGCACTCCGTGAAGTCTAACTATCTCCTTTAGATACAACTGAGTTAGCTTGTTCAACATGACTATTGTATTAACGGGTAAAAAGTAGGCACTCTTGGTTAATATATCCACAATTACCCAAGTAGCACTCTTACCACTGGGGGCTCGGGGTAATCCGACCACAAAGTTCATTAATAGGTCTTCCCAATTCCATTTTGGGATGGGTAAGGGTTGCAAATTTCCTGTCAGTCTCTAATGCTCGGCCTTTACTTGTCTACACTTGGCACGCTTATTGATGAAGTGGTTGATATCTTGTTTCATTCCTTGACACCAAAAACCCTTCTTGAGATCCCAATACATCTTCATACTTCTAGGATATACTAAATATGGCAAGGAATTAGCTTCGCCTAGTATCCAAAGTTGATATAACAGGGTTCCACTCTCGCCAAATCTAAAATTCAAGGGTCCTTTCCCTCTTTGAACTCTTCGTTAGATCTATAGTTACTTCAAATCCTTTCTCTGTTGACTCTTTAGTTCATCAAAACCTCTCTTTCTTAATGGCTGCATCGCATTGAGAATTTCCTCTTCTAGTGAATCTTTCACCATCAATTGGCTCATCCCTTCAAGAAGCGAATCCACTCATGTAAAACCTCCTATATCCTTAGATCTAGACTTCCGACTTGATCTTGTACCAATAATCTCTTAATGTCTTCAGCCATCTTTTTTGTCTCATATTGAGGTACTTTTGGATGAAAAGGTGTGTGAAACTCTTATTATTTATATATATGTCACACGCTTTCTCATACAAGTAATATCATCAAGTATTCAAGACAAACACAATACTTGCTAACTCCATGTTGTGATTGTGGTAGTTCTTCTCGTGATCCTTCAATTGCCTAGATACATAAGCCACTACCCTTCTTGAATCATAATGCACCATAGCCCATATTTTGATACATCACTATATACCATAAATGGTTTGTGGGGCTCTAGTAATGCTAACACTAGAGTTGTGGTTAACCTTTTGTTTATTTCCTTAAAACACTGCTCACATTTCTCGGTCCAAATGAATTTTGCATTCTTCCTATTCATCGATGTGAGAGAACTTGATATTCTTCCATGAGTCTCCTATAGAAAACAGCTAATCCCAATGAACTCCTAACTTTGTGCACCATAGTAGGACGCTGTCAATCCACAACTACTCGAGTCTAGTGTGCCTCCTGCCCTGTATATTACATGACCAAGGAACTTAACTTCCTCCAACCAAAACTTGCACTTGTCAATCTTGGCAAACAATTGATGTTCCTTAAGGTTCCCCAATGCCAACTTTAGGTGATTCTCATGATCCTTGATATTTATGGAATAAACTAGAATATCGTCTATGAATACCCTCACGAACATATCCAAAAATGGTATGAACACCTTATTCATGATGTCCATAAATATTGCTGGGAAATTAGCTAACCCAAATAGCATCACTGTAAAATCAAAATACTCATACCTTGTTTGGAATGCATGGTATGTTGCCTTCCTTGATCCTTAATTAGTGCTAACTAGACATAAGATCAATTTTTAAAAATATTGCTCCCTGCAACTAATCGAACAAATTCTCTATTCTCAATAAGGGATACATATTCTTTATGGTCACCTTATTCAGCTATTGATAGTCAATGCACATTGGGTTCATCTTTCTTCCTAACAAATATATCAGTGCTCCCTAAGGTGATATACTCGGCCTAATAAATCATTTTGGCATTGGTTCTTTTAATTGACCATTTGGCTTTTTCAACCTAATGGGATTATTCTATAAGGTGCCTTATATACCAGAATTTTCGTAGGCTCTAGTTCAATCGAAATTTCAAGTTCTCTAGGAGCTGGTAATCCCAACAATTCCCAGAGTACTTCTAGGAATTTGTCTACTAGTGGTATTCCTTGCACTTCCTTAGGCTCCTTCCCCTTAAGCACCAAGTGTACTACATAGGCTTCGAGTCTACTTGCCAAATCCTTCTTAGCTTGCAGTGAGGTAATTATACCTGGCATTAATAGTAATTTACTACCTCGGAATACCCTAGCCTCCATTCCAGGCACTTGGAATGCTAATGCCTGTTGTCAACAATCTATACTCCCGAAATACCAAAATAACCAATCGATACCTAGGATAACATCAAAACCCAACAAGTTGAACACTATCAAGTCTGCCTACTTGATGATTCCACCTATTTCTAATGGACAATTTGCAACCATCTTGGTGCATAATAATGTTTCTCTATTTTGTAGTGCCACGGAAACCTTCTGTAGCATTGGTTCTGCCCAAAGACCGCTTATTCTAACAAACGTAGTAGATACAAATGACTGAGATGGACCTGAATCAAACAAAGTACTCGCATAGTACTACAACATCCAAACTCGCCGTTAAATGACCAAACAACTTGCTTCTTACAACTATGCTCCTAAAATTACCAACTAATTAAGGTTGTTGTTTCGTACCAACAAGTTAAACACTACCAAGTATGCCTCCATGATAACGCTTGCTTCCTGTTTCTCTAGGGAATCCTCTTCAACTTCTCCTGGTGTGAGGGCATATACTCTTGCTTGTATAGCCTGCCTTTTGTCACCTCGTCCTCTAAGAGAGCAGGTCCATTGTACTGTCATTGCCTGAGGGCAATCCATGATGAAATGTCGAATTCGTCCACATCTATAGCATGAAAATAGGACCTGGCTACATTTCCCTTCGTGAGATCTACGACAATGACAGCACACTGGTGTTCTACCTCCCATACATGTCCCGGGAGTAGTTAGTGGGCATACTCTTGCTCTTGTTACGAACTTCTAAGGGGAACCAGAATTGCTTCCCTCTTCCATAAACATCCTCCACTTTTGGCCAATCGTGACAACTACTAAATTAATGTAACACTCGGACCTAACACCAAGTCAAGGCCAAGCTGCGTTCTATAAGTTGTTTTGGGTTAATATGTATGAAAAGCACACTTAAGTTAACAAGTAATTTTTGGAGTAGACTATAGGCCCAAAATTTATTTTGGGAGAGTATGGATTTTTTTTATAGGGCTTGATAATTAGGTTAAAATCTTTTAATGGACTAAGTGGATTTTCGCTCGAAAAATTTATGGGACAAGTGTATATGATTTTAGGTTGAGTCAAGGTCCAAAACTTAGGGAAAAACCCCCACTTATTATTTTCACACACAACCCAAAAATGTGGGCCCAAATACTTGAAATGGCCCTACCAGATCACCCGAAACCCAACCAGTGAGAACCATCATCAATTATTTTTTTAACCCCCCACGACTTCACTCCCATAGTCCCATGCACGTACGTCTTTCTTTCCCTAGTCTCTAAGGGTTTTTCTTCTTTGTTTTCAATCACCTATATATACATACTTCCTACATGAAGAAACCTCAAGCTGCAACCTCCCTCTTCGATTAGAGCATCCCAAAAGCCTAAGCCCCACATGAAGCAGAAACCTTGGCTCCCATCCATAACCATAGCCAGCCATGAGAACCACCCACTGCTTAGCCACCACATCAATGAAGCCACGAACAAGCCCTCCACGTAAAACCCTCCACCACGTTGCTGCCATTGCTACCTTCTTCAACCACCATCATTGAGACCCTCATTCAGCAAGGTGAGGCAGATGCATGCACATCCAGGAAGCAACCAGTAGCCTCCTCCCTTAGCCCCTGTCACATGGAACAACTGAAAGCCGCAGCTTCCTCCCGCCAAAACTACTCAATTTCAAAAAACCACCAACCACTGCCACCTAAAAGCACCTCTGTTTTGGCTCCCAAAAATAGAGCATTACAAGAGAAAGCAAGCCGCGTTCCCTCCTTGGACAACCACCCTCACTCCTCCTTGACGGAATCAACAACAGGAAGCAACGCCAAAAGCCTCCCACCAGCCCAGATCCGCCACACAATTCTCTCTTGGTAGGCCCGAGTTTCTTTCCATCCCTCTCTCCCTCGCTTTCTCACTCTCCGTTCTCTCTCTCTCACATAGCTCTGCCATTGCACTCACCATCGTCGACCTCTGCCTGGTGCTTTGCTCTGTCGGACGCCTCCTTCCTTCACGGTATGCCTCAATCGTAGCACCCATTTCATGTTTTATTAGTTTTCAAAAATAAGCAACCATTTTGCCTTCCCGTAAGGCTTTTCTTGAGGTATGAAGCTTTTATGAAATTGCAATTTTTCCCTTTGTAAAACCAAACATGAAGATTTTAAAAGTGGGCTGTTTTACTTTGGGCCACATGGGCTTGTTTCCTACTAGGCCCCTTTTAATTTTTGATTGTGTTAGGTTAAGTTATTTTGACGTTAAATGTTTTTGGGTTGGCCTCGGGTTCTAAATTATTTCTGGCCAGGTAATATTTTAGTACAATGACTTTTCATTATATTAAGTGAATTAGGTTCGATTTCTTAAATGCACTGGGGTTTGGGTTGAAATTAGATTAAGTATATTAAGCGAATACTAATGGATTTGGAAAATGATGCATTTTAGGGTTATGAGAATTTTAAGTTTTGAGGAATTAAAATTAGGACGATTTTTTAGCATTTCAGGTTTAAATATCGGGATACGTGTTGGATTGGATATTTTCGAAAATTACATGATTATTTTTATAGCTGAAGACTTATATTTGTTCGGCATTGTTGAGAAAAATTTATGAAAATCTAAGAAGTCCAGGTAAGTGGGGTTCATATGCTAGTCTTTGTATAAAAATAAAATGGACTAAGGTCAATTTTGAAAATATGCATGTTTTGTTATGAAAAGAAATTTGAAACAATCTCAGTTATTTGTTCTAAATTACTCATGAAATTTTGTATAAGAATAAAGTATTTCTTGTCATGATTGGTGTATACATGAGCTATTTTAGCATTTTGTTTCTTAACTATACAAAAGAGAGCAAATATAAAATTTTGTGCATAAATTATGTTTTTGTGATCTAATTATATTCTGTTCTGAAGATGTTCTGTACTTTGATATGATGTGATGTGATTTCTGAAAACCTTTGGCATGATATTATGTTTCTGTTTATGTTCCATTCTAACCTTACCAAGGGTGTAAATTTGTGGCCTCTGTTCAGGTTTGTACCAACTTTTCTGTTTCCAATGCATCCACTTTGGAAGCTAAAGTGATTTTTCTGGATGGTCTTTCTTGTGTTCACACTCGAGGCTTCGAGAATAATAAGGAAAAGATTCATGTTTTGTTTCTGCTCGGTTAGTAGCTGGGGTTTGCACAACTGTACCACGGGGGTTAAACATGGTCTCTATTCTGATATGATAAGATAAAATGTAATGTTTTAGTTTATGTTATGCCAAGGAATTTTGAATAATAATATTTTTTAATTTTTTCTCTGATATTTTGATAACATGTTTTGACTCTGCATTTTGAGAATAAAATTTGTTTTGTTTTGCATTCTAAACTCTGTAAATGCTCATATTTGCATACTAGTGTATGTTCTCTGCTTATTGAGTTGTTGATAACTCACCCCTCATTTCCAAACATTTTTTAGATAATCTTGATGGTTCTGCCGAAGAGCAAGAGTAAGCAGTATTAAAGAGGTTTGATGTTCGTAGAAGAATATGTGTCCGATGGTACAAGTAGTTATTTGAGAGTCATAGTTAGTAAATTGATTATTTTTTATTATTTTGACATGATGAGTTATGAATATTTTTGAGTCTATAGGGAGTTTTTAGTTTATTTTATTGAGGATTTTCTTTAGTGTCCCAATGGAGGAATATGGATATTTGTGTTGAATATTTTATGGAGTTTCTGGATTATTTATTACCGTGCTATTGGAAAGGATATTCAGTAATAAGAGCTAACTCTTTGGACCTCCAAGATCGAGGCGTTACAATTTAGATGCTTGCGTTCAAACAAGCCATTTGCTCCATATATACAGTTGTAGTCCATCCTAAAATTGCTCCGTACACATACTTTTTGTAGAGTTAAGGTGAGGGGTAAACTTGCAATTTAGAAAGATATTACTCTACCGTCATGCTACTATAAACCAAATTTGCTACTCTGAACCAAATTTGCAAAGTTCTTCGACTTCTGCTGCCTCATAATGGAAAGGAAGTATCGATCGTTAAACTCATTCTTGAACCTTTTCCAAGAATTCATTTCCATCGATCCCAATTCCATATTGAGCAACTGCCTCTTGACACTCCACCATATCGCCGCTGCCTTTGATTGGAGCAGCTCACACTGTACCTTATGACTTTCTATGCATCCACATATTTTGAAAGTCCTCTCAATGTCCATAATCCATCTCTCCACCTTCATTAGTCCTTCGTTATTAAAGAATCCTGGGTAACAGTAGGCTAGATATCTTTCATACATACACCCTTGTTGTTAATCCCTAGGGTGACTGAGTTGTTGTATCTACATTTGGTATTGGTAGAATTCATGCTACTGCTATAGCACAAATGTGATATGATTAATCACCCTTGCTACTTCACTATCTCTCTTGTCACTCAGTTGATCTCCCTTGTGATTACCCATAGGTCGCTCATCTTATGGAACTGTTGGTTGCACCATACTCGAATCCTGCAACACAACCCAAGTCTATCACTCTCTATCTTACTCTCGCCTACCAAACCAAAGTCAAGCCAACAATACTTAAAATTCAAGCTTATGATGCTAAGGATAAAACCTTATTTCTCTAGTATTCTCTGGTACTATCCTTACATGATAATATGGATTTACTTTGAATCGTAATATCACTTTGATACCAAGCTGTGTCACCCCATTCCTCGATAAAGTACATGGTGAGAATCAGTGTTGCCAAGGGTGCCTAAAACGAAAAATGTGCATCCGTTAATATGACTATTATCCATATGCCATAGTCACTTCCCAGATAATATTATACAACACCATTTGTTCATTGTTTATGGCTAGGTTCGACAAACCGAACATGATTTATTGCCTGACTAAATTATACATCTCCAAAAACTACGACTACTAACAGTGATAGGCATCCGTTTCTATCACTCGAGCGGGGTCAGTCCTTCTCCCGTGGGAAGTCTTCTGGGGCTATGTCTACATCAAAGTCTATAAACCATAGACTGGTTAAACAGTTATGAAAAAACTACTAATAAGAGACATTCCAAGTAAATATGTAATTCACGATTTCATGTAAAAGATATGCAAACACATATATTTGTGCATGGTGAGGAATCACTTTTTAAGCAGAAACAAATGTATTCATAGTTATGACGAGGAACCACCCTCTTCATAAAACACAAGTATATAAGCATAACAAGGGATTACCTTCGAAGGAATCACTCTCTTTGCAAATTTCAAGTATACACGGTTGTCACTAAGGTGAGTAATCATCCTCTTATCCAACAAGCGAAACTCATCATATCTTATCAGATAAATACCTAACAAGGAATAGTCCATCGCTCATCTCAGAGAATCATTCAACCCAGCCAACGTGCATGCTAATTCACCAGTGTTAAATCATTCGACACGAGGAATCATTTAGCCTGGTTACACACACTAAAACACACATTATCAACCAGGGGAATCTCTCTACACGGTTAACTGACTTGAAGACACCATACATGTTACACTCGAGGAATCTTTCTACTCATCTATCAAATGAGGCACACGAACATGTTTCACCTCGATCATCATGGAGACTCTCTCTATCAATATGAAACTCATGGCAATATGTTAGAGGAATGGCGCGAGGACTCCTCTACCCAGCCATAATGATTGACTCATAATATGACTCACGTGCCTAGAAATCACAAACGCCATCAATCCGAAGTACCATTCAAACTCGTCATCTCAAAATCACAATGTAAAGATCATCCATAAACATAATGAAGGAGATAAAAATTATTTCTATGAAGAAGAGAGGTGAAAGTTATAGAATATGCAAAGCCAGATCTTGTTATATATCCACAACATTTACCTCACATTCTCAAAACTATATGAGAAGCTAGCATACCTCAACAGTATTTAAAACACTACGACGATACTAAGCTTCTTCGACTCCAAAGAAGCTCAAACACTTACAATCTCAAAAGTGAAATATTCTCCTTTGTCGAATCCCTTTTAGAGGGTGCTACCGTCAGGTGTCCTTCTAACATACGCTTGACTCCTAGCATTAGGGGTGTAAACGGTCCAAATTTGGGCAAATTTTGGAAAACTGAACGGATATAAACCGGATTTGATAATTTAAAAATTAATACGGATCGATTCATAATTGAAACTAGAACTTTCAATTTTTCAGTTTCAATCTGGCCTGGTCCGATTTGTCATTTACACTTGTGACATAAGTTGAGACTTGAGAGCTAGTTCCTCTAATGCTTGTTCTTCTCATGTGAACTTCTCTATTTTTTTTATTTTTTATTTTTTACAAGTATCCTCAAAGGAACTTCTTATTCTCCAAAAAAACATTTATGAACAGATTTTCAAATAAAAGAGATTGAAAACAAAATATTTTAAGCCATTGGGAACAAAAATATATTACATTGAGTTATACAAGTAGTTTGGCATTGTCGACCTGTACAAAAAAGCATCCATTCACAATTAGTAATTTAGCATATGATATATAATATAATATATAACAAAATATATAATATAATATAAAAATATTTTTGATATATAATATAAAAATTATATTTATATATATATACCACTCCAATTTGATTCAAACCGATTTTTAAAATATGAAAACCAATACCAAACCCACTAATTCGGTCGATTCAACTAGTTTTTTTTTTTTATATTTGTTTTACAACCCTACCTGGCATGCTTAAATAGGAGTCCTTTGATCTCAATCCTCCATCTTCATGATGATAAAGACAGACTGATAGCCAAAATATATACGTTCTTGCAGCTTGCCTTGAGTCCAATATGTAGTCCTTTCCTAAATAAAGATCTCCCATGGGACAATGAACTATACCTATGAGTTCATACGATATGGCCTGCAGAGTAGTAATCTTTTTTCCACAAAATCACTCCAGATGTGACCTTCAGGTAGAGTATGGGCCTCTATTTATGGCATTGCCACCTTCTGAGCATTCATGTGTTATCCTGGAAAGCACTTACGTCTTTATCAGTCTTGTCCTTGACCATTGCTCGTAACTCTCCCTTTGCCCAAGCTACCAACTTCTTCAACTCTTCATTCTCATCTTTGTACGATTAGCACCATTTCAAACTTGACCAGTTCCGAGTGAAAAGCCTTTTGCTCACTCTGTGCTGAGATGTGTCAGCCAGACTTTTAACATAGTATCATTCCCCTTATTTGGACAAGCTGTACTTTGCCAGCCTTACTGCCTCATCTTCCACCTTGCCAAGGAAAGCTCTCTTCTTTGCCTTCCCTTTGTCCTCAAAAGGTGGTCTCTCCCCTTTGCATTGGTGTTGTCCTCACAGTTAATACATATAGTAAAGTGTTAACAGTTAGACCAAGTTAAATATAATAGATTATTAACATAGAGTATTAATCTAGTATGCGTATAACATATATATAGTTTTTAATAGTTTTATATATAAATCATAATACTATGGTAATTGTTAATAGTTGAAATTAATTGTTATTAGATATACTAGAGTGTTAACCATTAGTCCAAGTTAAATATAATGACTATTAACATATAATAATAATCAACTTATATATATAATTAGAGTACTTTTTATTAGTTAAAAACTATACATAGTCAATACTAGTTATATTACAATAAATTACAAAATACAGTCTTTAAAAAAAATGAAGGTTTCAAACAAAAAGTAGCTTGCTCGTGTCTAAAACAAAGTTATTTACCCAACCACATATTAAGAATCCATACAAAACCCTTAGCCTCACTGCCTCAGATCATCATCCCTCACTTTCTCCCCAACTCCCGTTACTCTCTTTCTTAGACTCTGTTTACCCTCTTCTTCAAACCCTCATTACCATTTCCCCTCGCCGACGTCACAGTCATGTCTTTCTCATCGAGACGTTCCCCACTTCAACCGGCCCTCCCTGACATCGTCGATGATTATTTCTCATCCAAACATTCTTCATTGTCACTGCCCATCGCTGACGTCTCCATTGGTTCATCTTCATCCATCCCCATCCTCATTCTCAACACTTCATTTGTGGATGTCTGAAAGTATGATTAAGCTTGTGTTCTGGATGTTTGACCCATAAAAAGTCAAGATCCAACCTTCGCTCCAGCATATGCTCCATTCTAACGGAGTTGGAATGAAGTAGAGTTTAGGATTTTCAGAGTTCAGATTCGAAGTCCCGACTAAATCAGAGTCATAGTGGGAGTATTTGGATACTGACTCTGACTAAGTTGATGTACAACCCTAGTTGTGTCACCCGTTATTTATATAGTTTGTGTTAGGAATTTAGGGTCTAACCAATTAGATTTAATGGGGTGGAGAATAAAGGCTGATTTAAGGGAGTATCAGGGTTGTTATTATTTTTGATAAATCATAATCGAAAGAAAAGAATAGGAGATTCCTCTATCCAGATCTAAACAAATGTTTTCTAAAGTAATTATACAGTCAAAATAGGATATTTAAGAAAAGACTAGATAGATACCTGGAAACATATAAGACTTATCAACAGACTTTTTATCCTTTCTTTTTCCATCTAATGAAAACCTAACTAAATCGGTTTATGTTCATTATAGGATAACAAGATGGTTAGAAATCCTTTAATTAAACAAGTCATGTTCAAGTTGAGCAACATAGTCTAATATTTATGACTGTTTTTTTAAAGAAACAGTATGAATTTATTCATCAAGTATAGGCCAAATGGCCAATACAAGTAGGAATGTCCTCTAGTTCTATGATTACATCATCAATAACTAGAGCATGCGTAGCTAGAACATGAGCAATCTCATTGGATGCTCTTTTAACATGTTGGATAGCCATGATTCGAATCTGCTAGAAGGATCCTTGTATCCAAAGAAACTAGACTAGCTTGGGACCAGTTTTCACTTTTGTCTTTGAGTTCATTCACCACCTGCAGGGCATCGCCTTCAAGAATGATTTTCCTAAGGCCAATGTTTGCAGCTAGGAGGACAGCCCATTGAGCAGCATAGAATTCAGTAAGGTGAGGGTCTGGATATAAAGATCTTTTCATCTTCATTGTTGCAATTAAGTTGTCTTCCCAATCTCTGATAGCCACACAACCTCCACCTGTACAGTTTTGTTTCTAAAGACTAGCATCGCAATTTATCTTATAGAAACCTTGAAGAGGTGCCTCCCACTGGGGAACTGGGTTCTCAGCCAAAGGAGATGATGACAAGGTAAGTTTTTGCAAAATTTGCATATCTTCCATCTTCTGTTTTGACTGAAGAGAAAGAGTAATAGGATTTGTGAAACTCTGCTTGAAAATTAGGTCATTCCTTCTCTTCCATATCTTCCATATCAGCACTGAAAATTCAACTAGAAGTACTTCCTCCATGTTAGCAAGCATAACGAGAACCATGTCTTTGAATGATGAGAAGATTTCTTCTTCTGAAAATGCACTGAGCAATAGCTCTAGACATCATTAGCTGAGGATTCCTAAAAGGCATGTTTTACAGTTTCATCTACCTAGCAGCATATAGGGCAAAGTGAGTCTTCAATGATTCTCCTCCTTCTCAGATTAGATTTTTTGGGTAAGGCATTGTGACAAGCCTTCCAAAGGAAAAGTCTTTTTGCACTGGTAATGGGAAATTTCCAAAGTCTTCCCCATTTTTCTTTTGAGCAGCCTGAGTGGGAAGTTTGGCCCTGTGAGGACTACTGAAGAGCCACTTGCAAGTTATAGGCACTTTTTACTGAAAAAATCCAATTTTTGGTCCCACTCCAAATTAACTTGTCAGGATTGTGGCAAAGACTGATTGGAATCTACAAAATTGTGTTGATTTCAACCTCAGAGAAGAGTGCCTTCATAGTTTCAACTTTCCATGATAAGGTGGAGTGATCAATCAGTGATGTTACCACTGCCTTAGGATCTGAAGCTTTGATATGGCTTTGCTTAGTCAAAAGGAAACTTCCTCTTGTGAACATATGCATAATTGTACGTACGTTGTACTGCAGTGTTACTGCCACATTTTGCTTAAACTTCATGCAATCTTTTAAAGAAAAATAAAATGATAAAAAAAATTAAAAAAATAAATACTCTAGTCACAAAGTAATTACACAAAATAATTCCACAAATTCACGTATTTTAATGTGGTTCGTTAGATTGTAAAATTACTTTTATTGTAAAGTCTATCTAACATACCATGTGAAGTCACTTCAATTTGTGGACAAAAGTATAGAAATACTTATTTTTATTTTTTTGTTTTTTACACATCTATGTGTGTGAACCCATGTGTTTTACACTAGAATTCTATAAACAAAATACTCAATAGTGCAAGCTAGCCAAGTAAGCCATTTTTCCTGCCAAATTCTAGTCCTTCTACCATCTCCAATACGCCATATCAGACCTGCTTCTAGTAGAGGCTTGGCAGAAATGATGCTTCTCCAAATGAAGGAAGCATTTCTTTTGAGTTTAGCCTGTAGGAAGTTTCCATTGGGATAGTACTTAGCAGAAAGGATCTTAGCAGCTAGTGAGTTGGGATTTTGAACCAGTCTCCAACCTTGCTTGGATAGCATAGCCAGATTAAAAAATTCCAAGTCCCTGAATCCTAGACCACCAATAGCTTTAGAATTCCTCATGTGGTCCCAAGAGCACCAATTGATCCTGCCTTTTCCTCATGTTGACCCCACTAGTATAGTCTAATCAATCTATTTAGCTCCTCCGCTACGAATTTTGGAAGTTTAAAAACTCTCATGCTATAAGTAGGAATTGCTTGAAGGATTGCTTTGATGAGGATTTCTTTAAAAGCTTGACTCAAATGCTTCAGCTTCCAGTTGCTAAATCTGCCTCTCACTCAATCAATGATACTTTTGAAGCCTTTGATTACGTCTCTCCCTATCTGAGCTGGTAAGCCAAGGTACTTGTTATAAGATTGAGAAGATTTGATACCTGCAACTACTATGTTCAGATCCTTTGCTTCATTCCTTACGTTTTTGCTAAAAAAGATAAAGGTTTTGTCCTCATTAAGTCTTTGACCAGAGCCTTGTTCATAAGTCTCCAATGAAAAGAGTAACCTGCTCCACTCTAGAGGGTTTGCCTTGCAAAACAAGAGACAGTCATCTGTAAAGAATAGGTGACTCATGTGCAAACCTGACCTGCCAATAGGGAAACCTGTGATTGCTCCTCTACTTTCAGCTTTTTGAATTAACTTGGTTAGAACCTCAACACATAAGATGAACCAGTAGGGAGAGAGATGGTCCCTTTGTCTAATGCCTCTAGATGGTAAGAAAGGGTTTTGAGGAATTCCATTGATAAGGATTGAGTAAGAAACTAAAGTCACACATCTCATGATAATATCAACCCATTTCTTTACAAAACCCAACTTTGTCATAACAACTACTAAAAAGGACCAGTCAAGCCTATCATAGGCTTTACTCATGCCTAGTTTAAGAGCCATATGGCCTTCTCTACCCTTCAGAAGATTGGTCATAGTGTGCATAGTTTCAAACGCCATAATGGAATTATCTGTTATTAAATTGCCTGGAACAAAGGCATTCTGAGAAGAGGAGATTAGCTAAGAAAGGATTGGTTTCAACCTGTTTGCCAATACTTTTGCCAAAATCTTATAAAGAACATTGCAGAGTGAGATGGGCTTGCATTCATAAACTTTAGAGGGATTCTTAACCTTTGGAATTAATGTAATGTGGGTTGCATGAAACTCCCCAGGCCAAGAACCAGAGCTGAAAGCTTCCTGTACTGCTAAACATATCTCCTGACCTACCACATCCCAAAGCTTTTGATAGAAGATAGCAGGAAAACCATCGGATCTAGGGGACCCTAGGCCCTTCATACTGAAGAGAGCTTGTTTAACCTCTTTCATAGAGATCTCCCCGGGCTTGTCAGCAGTGGTACCTGTATCATTGGAAATCTTTTTTATGGCATTGTGTTTCTTCTTTTGATTGGCACACATGTGGTAAAACTTTGTATTCCTGTCTCCTTCCTTAAGCCAAGTTTGCTTTGCTCTTTGTTTCCATTTTGGGTCATCTACTTCTTGCAATTTATCAACTTCAACTTTGAGTTTGTTAGTCTCCTCATTACAATCCCCTTTGTTAAGAGCTTGGAGCTGTTTGATATGACTGAGCTTTGAATTGATGAGTTTCTTACTCCATTGCAGTAGGTACTCCTTACATCTATGAAGACCTTTTGAGGTTTCTTGTAAATTAGATTTATGGTGTAAAGTGTTGTTCCATGCCTTTTTAATCGAAACACCACATTCTTCTCCAGAGTCCCAGTTGGCTTCATAACGAAAAGGCTTTTATTTCTTCCCACCATAGGCCAAATTTGTAGCAGTAGTAAGTAAGATGGGGCAATGATTAGAACATTGGGCACTTAAGGATGTAACACTACAATCAGAGAATAAGGTGAACTATGATAAGTTCCCTAAGGCCCTATCTAATTTTTCTCTTGTCAAGTAAGCTCCCTTTCTTCTGTTACTCCAAGTAATCTCCCTCAAAAGGTACATCATTTAGGCTACTGTCCTCAATAGCAGATCTGACATTTTCCATCATGATGTAAGGTCTCTCGGTTGCACCCATTTTCTTATGTTGAAAGCAGATTTCAATAAAGTCTCCAAGGCAAATCCAAGTCTGGCTATTACAAGGTTTCAAACCTCTTAGCAAATCTCAGCTACTAGCTCTTTTGTTAGCCTCAGGGTATCCATAGAATCCTATCAGAGTAAAGATCTAATTCCTATCAAGATTGAGCACCTCAACTGAGATGTGATGCTTGGTATAAGACAATAAAGTAACATCAAAGTCCCATTTCCAAAGCAATGCAATACCTCCACTGAGGCCCCTACTATCAACAGTAAAACTGTTTGAATAACCACATTGGTTTCTAATTTGTTCCACCTTACACCTATTACTCTTTGTTTCCATGAGGAAGACAAAATTTGGGCTCTTTTAACACACCAAATGGTGTAATTCTTGAACTGTCCGAGGGTTCCCAAGCTCTCAACAGTTCCAACTGAGGCAAATCATTACATTTGGTGGGGCTACCTAACAGCCACCACCTGAGTAAGAGATGAGGTTTGGACCTCAGAAAAGTGTGATGCCTTTGACTTTTTAACACAGGGAGACAGGGAAATAGGGTCCGACTAGTTTGTGCGTGCTCTCCTTTTGGCCCCTCCTCTAGTAACAAAACCCCCACTCCAAAGTGATAGAAGGGACTTCTCAGGCTATCCTCAAGTGGATCTTGGTCCACCTCATCCATAAGGACTGGAGGGTTAGACATCAATGTAGGGACCCTTTCCTTTGCTGACATGTCCATATCAAAATCCACGGGTGACTTGGTAGCATTGGGAGATGCTGCCCTCTTAGCAAAAAAAGATTCCATATTTTCTTGATCCAAGTCAGCAGATTGAGAATTATGGCCAGAGTTGAAAGAAAAGTGCTGACCTTGTATTAACTATGTAGCATGATTGCGTGAACTGTTATTGTCAGTAACGTCCACTAAGTGAAGTAGGGGATCCTTATTAGGTAACTAATGCTCAAGAGAAGTTAAGTTTGGTGCTGAATCAGTGGAGATCATAGGAATATTGTGACCTTGATTTTTGCCTGATGATCTGATGGAAAATCCTCCATCACAAGAGACTTTCATTTTTTTGTTATGCTCCTACTCATCCATCATGGACTGGTGGCCTGAGACTCCTTCTAGTGGTGCAACCTCTGGTTGAACCCCGTATCTGTTGGACTCCTTGATGCTCGAATTTAGAGCCCCAGCCATGAGCCCTGAGCCAAATTGCATTGGCATATTATCATTTTGTTTGAACAAAGGACAACCCCTCCCTTTATGCTTTATAAACCCACATTTGAAACAAAAATTGTGGAGAAGTTCATACTTGAAAGCAATCCATAATTTTTTTTATCAAGCCCTTGGACCCATCTCCCACAAGCCAGAGGTTTGGTGATGTCCACCAACACGCTCACCCTGAGGAATTGACTCCATCCCAGTTCATTTTCATCAACATCCACCTCCAAAACCTGCCCTATACCAGAGGCAGTAAGTTCACCATAGTGTTTATTCATACCATCTAGAGGAATATTATGCAACTGCACCCAAAATGGTTCATGAGAAAAAATCATGGCACTAGTCAGAATGCTACCATCAACTTCTTGAATAGCTAACAAAGATCTGTCAAAGGTCCATGGCTTGCCATTGAGGATCTTGTTCAAATCTGAGACATGTTGGAACTCCACGAGAAACTTGTTCCCAACTGCATCAGTAAAGTGAACCCATCCATCTGATCTCCAAACTTGAGGCATTGTAGAACGAAAGGCCTCTTTGTTGAAACTCTTTTCAGTTGTTACCAGAATTAAGAGGCAGATTTTGCCTTTCAACGCTGCTGCCTCCAATGACTTGTTTGATAAAACGATCAATGTGTCTTCATTTTCTGTTAGTGTCAGACCCTCCCACAAAGTAGAAAGATCAGTATCAGCCATGCATGCAAAAACTCCACCACCCACGTAGGGAGACAAAACTCTCTATCAAGGACAGAGAGAAAAAACCTTACTCCTTGACACGACAGAGCATGACCCTCCAACACGAATTGCTACCCTTATAAGAATACAAACAATAATGTAGTGAGTGCTTCGATTTGGGAATTCCACCATGAACGTGAGACCTTGGGCTGGCAAACTTTTCAAATTCTTAATTCTAATGAGTTCTTATATAGCCTTGCCTATATAAACACTATTATATGTAATTTTCTTATTGAATGCACATTGTTTTCACTATTGCTTAACATAATTGAGAGAGAAAACATTAAGTGAGATTGAGGGCTTCTTTTTTTCCCAAATCAAGTTGTCATTAAAAATAAAAAGGAATATATAACAAGAGAGGGTGGATGACCCCTAGAAAAACCCCATTACAAAAAATGGAGTGCATACAATTAGAACAATTAAAAATAAACGGGCAATGGGTGTAATGAATTGGATTCAAACTCATGACCAAGGTAGCAATCACTAAAGCAACGATTTTGTAATACAATCGGTGGATTTGTCCAATGCAATTGTGATATGTATCCAAAGAGGCAATACACTAAATTTTTCTAAAATTGTTGAAAGTAATCTGCACAACATTTTTCCTAGATCCTTGGTTAGGGAAAGTTAAAATATAGTTGTATATCTAAAATCAAAAATCCAAAATTGCAGCGTCTCACCGAAGATACATTAATCAGCGGCAACATTTAGAAAAACACACACTCACAGTAGTGATGTAAGATGACCCAATCTAAAAGATACTAAGATAAGGATTCCATCCATGCGACCCATGTGGTGGCTGGCCACAAGATGCATCGATAGATGGAGAAAGTGACCCTCTTCCCAAGGGTTAGAGATGCCACGCATTTTCATAAAAATAGTTAGGCAAGAGACTTGCATAATTAAAATAAAATATTGTTTATCACATAATAGAGTTGATAAAATAAACCATTCCTTAAACAAAACATAACCATAATTCTCAAACCAACTGAAATGGAAAAGACAGACACACAATAAAGTCACTAAGTTCATAGTTTGCTCATTCTAAGCTTAGCCCGCCTGCTCTTACTGATCATCATCCTCACCTCAATGATTAAAAACATAAAATAAAACTAAAATAATTCAAGACTCAGTCAGAAACCCATCACAATGTAAACATAATAAATATAATATTTTTAGAAAAAATTCCATGCTAAGAATTAAAATAATGACTCTTCATACTTATGCTTATGTTATGCATGACTATTTGTCTTAATTTATCTAAATTAACTGACTGATTTTACTGTTCTAACTTATCTAACTTATTCAATTAGCCAACACACTTAACCTTATGTGCAAGGTTGTGTTATGGCCCCACATCCTGCAAACGCAAAGGGAGCCTCAGAGTAATATTCTAGCATACTACGGTGGACCACGCTTGAATCTATACCTTGCGCATCCATCCTAAATTTGCATTGATATTATGCATCTGAATGGTCATCTAATTAAACTAATATTATCTTATTTTTCACTTGAACTTAAGAAATCTTATGTGTCTTATACGACATGAGATGCATTATACATATACTAATATGAATAACTGTAAAATGTTGAATCTCAATATGATGCAAAAAATTAACTGTGCTATGATGAATGACATGCTTGTATAAATCGTCAAATGCGTGGTACATAAAAAGTGGCTATCAAATAATTGGTTTTAATAATAATTTATCTAAACTAACAAATGAATAATGATACTATGCCCTTCCATTTTGCCCTCTTATTTTGACCTCTCATGCGTTTAATTATTTTTTAAAAATTCTTGTTTTACTTATTAATTAAGGAAGTGATTATTAGTGTATTGGTATTTTTTATATTTTTAAAAATGCTTAGAAATATTAAAAAAATATGAATGAGAAAAATGAAAAAAAAAATAAAAAAGTGAATTTTACCTAGGGGCATGCCAAGCGGTCACTACTGGGCGGCACCCTAAAAGCACTTCTAACTAATATGTGCTAATCCTAATTTATGATCAAGTTACTTACCTCAATGGGATGCTTCCTGAATCTCAGTTCGTAGGTCCCTACCTATACAAAGTATTAAGCGTCACTAAATCTGTCTAGGAAACCGTGTCCTAATACCCCACTTAATTAAATTCAAACTATAGAAAATAATCAAATAAATATAATTTTCAATACAAAAATCAATGAATGCTTATATCTTTAATTATTTAAACACTAATAACATATTTTCACTTCCAAATTATAATTTAGTAGAATACTTGGGCTATATTCAATTCTGTTAAAATAAGCCATGAAAACCTAAATTCTTAAAATAGGTTTATTATCTTATAATTAACATAGTTATTCAATTTTACAAGAAATCTAATAAATATTCTTAATATATTTCTTTATTTTCTAATTATAAATGTAAGAGAACAAATTTTATCCAATCTAACGCATTCATTTCATAAACTAGACTTAATCACCTTTAAAGCATTTAAAAATAATATTAAACTCTTACTATTTTACTATTGAAATCTAGTTATAAATGTTTAATACTTAATAACACAATTTAAATCTTTATATATTTTCGAAAAAATAAAGTTTAAGAAAAATAAAGCATATGGGCAAATCTTAGATTAAAATTGAGCCTAACTTAAACATCGAAGCCCATATGAAAATTAAGCCCAGCTCACGCAGTTGAGACAAGTTTAAAACAAATACTTAAAACATAAGGGCACAAACGTAATTATACTTAAAAACATTACACGGCAAAGGATTAGAAAGGCATATTTTTGTAATAACTAAATCTCTACATGTTTTACGGAAAAATGACAACGATTTGCACATGCTTTTTGGAAAGAGTAACAAGTAAATTTCAAGTGAAAAGAGATAAGGGTAAAATTTTAATGACACCTAAAATTTACCCCAGCAGTACATGAGTAACATGCTTGCTGAAGAATTGAAAGCATCATGTTTTGACAGCTGACATTCCCTTGAGAGGAAAAGAGCAGTGCGATAGAGGCTGATCGTGCGAGAGAAAGAGTACGACGGAATGGTGGCTTGGCTAAAAATCACTATGGTGTCCTCTATGTGATGGAGTCGAGGAGGACGTGCAGTGGATCTGGGCTAACAGGAAGCCTCGAGCGTCACTTACTGTGGCCGAACGGAAATTCGGCTTCATGGCTTCCTAACATGAACTGTCATACGTGGGGATCTTTTGGTACAACAACATGATGCTCCAGCTAGTGGTGTGAGGTGAGGTTCACGATGGCTGCATGGCAGTGGGAGGTTTTTTGCGTGCTAGAGGTAGGTGTGGGGCTAGCTAAACTCAGCTTTGGGTTGCACTTCCAACTGGCTGCTGCCGTGTAACTTGGTTTGTGGTGCAGCAGTGGTTGATTCTGCAACGTGCTATGTGATGCCCCCCAATTCCTCTTGGGATTGGATGGACTCTGAAGCATCAGAAGATGCAATACAAAGTTACCTGTCCCAGTTCATGACAATCAAAGATGCAATGCATGTAACACCCGGGTCCAACCAAGCATACTTTACAAAATTTTTGGGTTTATAGGTATGAAAAGCCCATTTGGAATTGCAAGTAAAACTTTTGGAAGAGAGTACGGGCCTAAGATATTTTTGGCAGAATATAATTTTTCAATAGGTTTGATAATTAGATTTAAAATCTTTTAATGGACTAAGTGGATCTTTACTCGAAAAAATTTATGTGACAAGTGTAATTTTTTTTAAGTTGAGTCAAGGCCCAAAATTAGGCAAAAAGCCCATGCATTAACCCCATACAAGATCCAAGACGTGGGCCAAATATTTTCAGGTTAAAGAGCCCTAGCCCGTGAAAATAATTTCAGACTCCACGTTCTACACGTTCATGTCCGTTTACTCACTACATGCACGCCACTCTCTCATCTCTAGGGTTTTCTTTTGGTCATCCATTCCTCTATATATACACGTACGGTTAGCACTCAATCTCATGCACATAGTGTCCACCTTCAACCTTTAGACTAGAATTTTTCGCCGCTCGTCCTTCTCATCAAAGAAGGTCAAACCGAGACCTCCACTCCGCTACCGCTAGAAAGGCCTATCTGCGATGATTGGTGGCACGTCCGTGGTGTTGCTGTGTTAGAAATCCAACCCTGGGCGTCCTAGCCACTGTTAGCACCACCGAGAGCCACCCATCTCATGGAAAACCAAGTTGTTGTCCCCAGTTTTAGCCCCCGAAAACAGAGCAACAACATCCCAATGCCCTTTTTGTTAAAAGCCACTAGACACAGTGCCAGCCCCTCCATGTCATTACCACCAACATAGAAAACTTCAACCGTCACTCCACGCCGCTCATTGTCCGCCGCATCCCTCTCGGTAAGTCATCGACAGCATCTCCATGTCACTCTCTCTCAGCTTACTCTATCTCTTTCACATATTTTTCTTTCATTAGTGGGTCTCTCTCCATCCACCTCTCAGCTCTTCGCACAACTCCTTACCACATGGTGAGCATGCTTCTACTACGTGGTTTAATAAGGAAGCTTATAATGTCTAAATTTTTGTTGTGCCATGCCTTCGCATGATAGCTCATGCACTTTAAGTTGATTTACTAAAACACCCTATCTTAGATGAGTGCCATGGTAAATCTAGTTTGGTTGTACAATGACTTTATTTTTTTATATTTATAGGTTATAAAGAAAATAAACAAAGATTTTGGAGTATTTTATTAAAGTATAAATTTTAGATGGAATGGTAAGTGCAAAATTTTATTTTTAAATCCCTTTGAACAGAAACTAATTAAGTCTATTTTTAATTAAATGATATTTTTTGCTTTGTCTACTTTAATAGATTTTGATATAATTATGTATCTAATTTTATATTGTATAGTTGAGCTTCAGTAGTAAATAAGTTAGAATTTAATGTTTTAGTCGGAGATGTTAAGTGGACATTGATGAATTTAGAAAGTGATGGTATTTTAGAGTTAAGAGAAAATTTTAGGTTTTGAGGTATTAAAATAAGTATTTCAAGTGTAATTACGAAGCAACTGTTCAATTGGAGATTATTCAAGTTACGTGAATTTTCTATCGGTGACGGTTGATATTCGTTTGGCACTGTTGTGAAGATATTCAAAAAATTTAAGAAGTTCAAATAAGTTAGATCTTGCATAAAATAAAATGGGCTGAGGTTGATTTTTAGAAAATATTCATGTTTGGTTATGAAAAGAAATTTGAATTAGCTCAATTATTTATTCTGCATTACTCATAAGATTATGTTTAAGAATATAAGTATTTTCTGGCATAACTGATGTAGACATAAGCTATTCTGGCATTTTATTTTTGAATTGTGGAAAAGAGAGCGAATATGAAATTTTGTGCATAAATTATGATACGATATGATTATGTTCTAAAGAAATTTCAGCTACCTCTGTTCTAACCTTACCACGGTTGTAAAACTGTGGCCTCTGTTCGGGTTGGTACCAACTTTTCAGTTTCTGGTGCACCCACTTTGAAAGTAAAGTGATTTTCTGCGTGATCTTGATTATGTGCACACTCGGGGCACCGAAAATAATAAAGAGAAGATTCACATTTTGTTTCTAATTAGTTGGCTGCCGGGATTTGCACAACCCTATTACAGGAGTTAAACATGATTTATGTTCTGATATGATAAGATAAGATATGATGTTTCAATTTATACTATGCCAAAGAGATTTTGATTATGAATATTTTTTTAACTTTCGCTCTTATATTTTTGATAACATGTTCTGATTCCGCATTCTAAAATTAAACAATGTTTTGTTCTGCATTATGAATTCTGTAAATGCTCATGTTTATACATTAGTATAATTTCTCTACTTACTGAATTATTGATAACTCACTCATTATCTCCGAACATTTTTCAAATAATTATGTTGGTTCTGCTGGAGAGTAAGAGTAGGCAGTTTTAGAGAGATTTGATGTTCGTAGAGGAATAAGTGTACGAGAATACAAATACTTATTTGAGTGTCATAGTTAATAAATTGTTTATTTTCCCTTTTTTTGATATGATGAGTTAAGGATATTTTTGAGACTTTGAGAAGTTTTTAATTTATTTTATTGAGAATTCCGTTATTGTCCTTATAAAGGAACATGGATATTTGAGTTGAACAAATGAATTAATATTTTATGGAGTTTTTCTGGATTTTAGAATTGTGGTATTGGAACTGATATTAAGTATTAAGAGTTAACTCTCAAAACCTCTGGGACAGGGGCGTTACAATGCACCTAGCATGCCTCTAGTAATATGTAATATTCGCAACAGATATTTTTTTTTTCCTTTTAGCAATACATAAAGTACCAGAATGCTAATCCCAAACTTAACTACTTATTCATAGCTATTCACATATATTGAATTCACATAAACCATTCAAAGACTAGTTTAAACTATGCATGAACAAAAGTAGGGTCCCTACAATATGGGCCTCTCACACCTTAAAAGAGAAGTACTTAGTACAGATTATAATATCTCAGTTCTCATCCTGTACTTTCGAAAATTTCTGCGATCTCATCCAAAATTCCTGTGACATCCTTCACTAGCAGTATAGTAATATTCATGTAGCAACCTGTCGGTCAGAAGAAATTGCGTATAGTGAAATCAGTACTACTCGGTTCTGGCCATGCCAACCTTTGCTTGGTCCAACTTGGTTCTATCAATCCTTGTCACAGTACCTATCATTCCAAGTGGAATGATAGTTAGAACTACTATAGTAAAATTTGATTACAAATTTCAACAAGTTAACAAAAAAATTAAACTGACATTTAAAGATGCATACATGACAATAAAAGCATGAATGCAAAACATGATCATAAATAAACATGATGTGACTTGACAAATAAGATGACAAGTGCGGACATGACTTGAACTGACATGAAAAGAATTGAATTGGCGTGAAATAAATAGGACATAAAGATAAATGTGCAACTAAATATGAATTGAACTTGAAATGAACATGAACTAAACTGAGATTGAGCATGAACTGAACTCAAACGGAACATGAATATGAACTAAACTGAATGTAAAATAACGTGAACGTGAGCGTGAAATATATGAACTTAGAGTCTTGTTCAATAATTAAGCTTAATTAATAAAAGTGACAAAATGGGTACTACACTATTCCCCTTGAGTCGTGTATCCCTATCGATTACTGCATCACAAACAAGTATTTGCACCAACTATAAGTGCATTAAGATATATATCAATTCACAAGTATCTGCACCTATTATGAAAAACATAATGTATGTATCTTGTAATAGGTATCTGCACTTGCACAAGTTCATATAATATAAAATTGAAAGTATGAGAGGCACCATCAGTGTTAGTGTCTGACTTCGCTTTGGGAGCTAGTTAATTAAGCCTCATTCAAAGCCTCTTGATCTTTACCTTGTTAACTTAGAGAATTTCACACTACTTTAAACACTACAATGTGAACAAAGAAGTTTCACTAGGATATTACTTCATCCTAGTACTTAGCGTCGTGATAACTATAAATAGACTTGACTTGACGTGGAAAATCTATTTTCAAGACACACTCGATACTCGAGAAATGACGTGATATGAAACAAAATTATAGATGACCTGACATAACGTAACGTGACATGTACGTGAGATGAATGACATGGCATAACATGAAATGGACAAACATTTTGTGACAAAATAAAACATTTAACAGATAATCATTTTGTGATAGAATAAAATATATAAGAGATAAACATGTGGTGACAGAATAAAATGTATAATAGATAACATGTAGTGTCATGGCATAGTATAGCATATGTAAGAACTTAAGAACATAAACAATAATTCTCTTACCAACACACATACACAATAATCCGACTATAAGTTAGAATCTAACTTACAGTGATCGTAGTGTGACAAATTAAAATGTGTGAAATACGAGAGATTTTTAAACGTCATCAACTCCTCACAAATAGTTTAGAAACATAAAATACTAACTTAGAATAAATGGCCAGTTTACCCCTTTACATGTGAAAAAATAATTATTTTACCCCTAACTTAATGATTTCACATTCTAATTCTAAAATTCATTAAAATTTACATTTCTCACATAAATTTTGTCATAAATCTAAATATCTAATTAGAAAATTTTAAAATACATCACAACTAAGTCAAACATGTATAGGTCGAAACATGTATAGGCCAAAACCCTTAATTTTTATTGCAATTCTATCAAACCTCATTTATCATACTTAAACCAAAATATTGCAACATACAAAATCATATCATATGCTTAAATAACATACTAAAACAACCAACAAAACTTTCAGCACAAAAACCACAAATTTCTTCAATATAAAATTTCAAAATTTTAACCTTAAGCACAACCCTTGATGTTTAAAATTTTATCTCTTTTCAAAATAATTCCAAAAATTCCAAAAGTTCAATAAGATACTCTCCATACATTCACAACACATTTCTAAGATCTATCATGCTTTGAATCATTAAGCCAAAATCACAAAAAGTCACAAAATTCAACTTAAGACATTCAGCTATCACACTTTCACCAAAAACTGAAATCTATATGGTTTGGTTTTGATCAAACCATTAGATCTGAAACATTTCTTGAAATAAATCACAAATGAACAATACCATATTGTTAATAATCAAGTCCTAGAATAAATCTAAGCATCAAACCTAAGATCACATGGCAAAATATGCATCAAAACATAGATATACCTGAAATCCTCAAATATAAGACCCATCTAAAACTTTTCATGTATAAAATTCATATATTTACAACCAATACCATAAATACTCAAAATAACATCCTAACATATAAATCAAAGTCTTAGGAACATCTTATGTAAATATTAAAATCATTGGAGCATGCTTTCACAACAAAAGATTCGAGCTTAATCAAAATGAAATATGTTTTCAACTTCCCAGTTTTAACGTTTTAGATCTAAGTAAAACTCTCATCGAAACTTAAAACATGCAACAAATCTTCATCAGACTTATATATTAGCATGTTAACTATTATCTATAAAAAAAAAATAATAAGACCAAGATCTTTTCAATAACTTGGTCAAAATCATCAAAATATCATACATTATCAAGACTATCACCCAAAATGATCTTCATGCTCAAACCAACTTTTCACCCATCAAATGACCATGAAAATTAACACAAAATAGAAACTAGACTCAAAGAGGAACAACTTATGTGAAAGGGTACTTCATGAGAAAACACTTCATACAACTTAAAAAAAGTCGAACAAGGTAAGCCAGAAAAATTGTCTGATAGCTCCTTTGGTTTTCTCTCTAAGAAAATGTTTGAAAAGTGATCAAATGGAAGGGGAATGAACATGGATGATTCTTAAACATCTGGAGGGGTGATAGGAGGTGTGTGAAAGACAATTTGAGTGATGGGGTGTCAGCCAAGACCATGGGTAATACCATGTGCCACTACACATGGTTTTTAGCCAATCAAGCTTTCTTGTGAGGGTGGTAGTGAGGTGACTTTCGGCTTTCCCTCAATCACTATTTGGGGCAGACTTGGGAAGTGAAAGGACAGCATTGGCAGAGGGAAACTTCCTCCAAAAGTCTTACCTTGGTAGTGCGATTTCGTGGGCCTTAACCAAGTGGGCTTCCATTTAGAGTTTGGTTGGGGTTTTGGTTTTCACCAAGCTTATGGGGTTTCAATTGAATTCCAAGTGTTTAGGGTTTCTCTAGGGTTGAAACCCTCTTTGGTTTGGTACAAATTGGATGGTTTGATGGAATAGTATTTTACTCAGATGCCATTATCACAAAGCTTGATTTCCTTCACATTTGTCATCTCATGGTTCCTCTTCGTCCCAAGTGTCTAATATTATTTACAAAGTGTTGCTAAGATCTTGTAAAGTATCCAAATAAAACTTCTATAACCTAATTTGAACATTCCACACTGATTTTGAAAACATTGATCTAAAAATTAACATCGAGGCTACTATTCACTTCGAAAAAATGAAAAATAAATTTTACACTGTAAAATTCTAAATACTAATACTAACCTCAAAGTGCAATTATTTATCAAAATTCGACTCTAAAGTACATCGAAAAACTCAAAATGCGTTTTCAAACAAGCGTTAGTCCGGAAATCGAAAAATGTTTTATTGCACCATAAAATCTTAAATATTCATCTGAGACTAATGGCGCAAATCGTTTATCATTCTCGCATTCCTAAGTACCTTAAATAAATAAGATCGCACTTTCGACATTATAATGAGTAGTACAATTGACTATGCTAACAAGCTGATACATATATGATTGGTCGATTCGTGAAAACTTTTCAAAATTTTCACGAGATTCTTAAAGACTAAAGAAATCCATCCGTTGAATTTATGGCGGGCTATTACATGTTGGGTTCCTCTGTTGGGCTCTGGTGGTTGCTTCCGTGGTTTGCAGGGATTTCATACGTCCCTCGACAATGGTTGGATGTGCTCTGTTTTGATGATAGAAAATCGAGATTCCCGGGTGGTTGGGCGAT
This sequence comes from Juglans microcarpa x Juglans regia, assembly GCF_004785595.1. Taxonomy (NCBI): domain Eukaryota; kingdom Viridiplantae; phylum Streptophyta; class Magnoliopsida; order Fagales; family Juglandaceae; genus Juglans; species Juglans microcarpa x Juglans regia. The sequence continues at coordinate 22,726,090 of NC_054598.1, forward strand.
GTCGGTGGTTGATTTTGTGCTTTGGGTAGTGGCGAAACTCTCTTCACAGTGTTACATTGTGCAACGACTGGCCATGGTTAAGATTTCATGAGGGTGCAAAGTCATGTGACGTGGTCCTCCATTGGAGTGGGGTTGCTGTATGGTTTGTGTGATTATCGGTTGAGGCGTTGTCTTGGTTTCACAATGGATTGTTGTTGTGACGGTGATCAGCATTATTTGCAACACAAAAGGGAAAAAGGGTGGTGCATGGATGTGGTTGTGGCTATGAGGCTCTTGTGGAAGGGAAACCAAATTGTCATTCATGATTGGGCTACCTTACGTGTGTATACTTATGTATTTATATATGTATTTTCATAACCCTAGGGTAGTGGAAGAGACGACATATGCATGGGTTACGTGCGTTGGGTATTGTATTTTGGGTTTAAAACTTACCTTTCTATGATACAACAAAGTTTTAAAATCTTACCTATAATTTTAAGAACTAAATCACTTAATAAGTCTATCGGAATTATCTCAAATCTTGAAATGAATCCAACTTGTTTGACAATATTTTTGGGTTTCTAAAAATTTCTTATGCCCATTACCAATTAAATAGGACCCGCTTGTCCATAAATATAAATTGGGTTTGAAACCAAATTATCGAGCCCAATAGAAAAATCCATAATTTACCATATAAATTTCTAGGTCTTTGATCTATTCAAAATTATCCAATGGATTGAAATTAAGCTTACTAATATAGCCCATTAATCGGAATTTAAGTCCAATAAATTATCCTTATAAATATTGGTCGGATCGTTACAAATAGAGCACAACCTCATACAAGATTGGAATTTCAACAAAAGTTTCATGTGCCTTATTTTTATTGCATTTAGCTTTGTAATTTTAATGATATGTGGTAACTCAGAAATCTTGAATTCTTCATATTTAAGCCCCGTTTGGATGTTGAGATAGTCTCAACTCATCTCATCTCAACATCCAAACACCATTAAAATGCAAACACTTTTCAATTTCAAAATTTTGATTTTTTAATTTTTTTATCTAATCAGTACCTAATTATTAAAACTTTCCTAAACTTCTAAATAAAACATTAAAAATAAAATTTCTATTAAAAAATTATATTCTAACAATATTTTAACTTTATAGTTTTTTTTATTCAACTTTTTCTCTCTTATTTTCTCAAATCTTATAAAACATTTTAACTCAAATCATTTTACTACTATTCATATATTATTTCACTATTATTTATAAATTTCTCGTCTCATCTCAACAATTTCAAATAAATATGATCATATTTATTATTATTATTATTATTATTATTATTATTATTATTATTATTGTCATCCTTTCTCTAGGTGTATTTTTTTATTTCATCCTCTTTCATTAGGGCCAGTTCAATTAGTTGGATTAAAATAGCAAAATTTTACATCTAATGAATTTGATGTTTTTACTTCAGTAAAATAGAAAAAAAGTTGTACTTAATTTTAAAGATGTGTGCTACAATCATAATGAAATTTCACAAAAGTAAAATTACAAGTTAACGTGAGATATGTCAGATCTACTTTATAATAAAATTAATTTTATAATTGGACATATCACATTAAACTATATCAATTTATAAGTTTATATATATATATTTGAAATTAAAATGGAGCACATTCATTCATTAATAGATGACATTACAAAGTTGACTTGAAAACAAGTCAGTTACAATGTTAATAGCTTCCTAGCATACTTCCGTGACTAACATAGTCTAGTCCAAATGACAGGTCTCTAAAGGCCTAATTCTAAGAGATAGCACAACTCTGTCCATGACAGAGATAATAGAACCCAGTAACACAACCTCTACCCCGACTAAGTGAAGTAGGGAGTGCCAAACCCCACCAAAACACTGGCTAAGCGGAGGGGGGACCTTCCCATCGGACTAAGGTCCGAGGGTACGATGTTTTTTATTTTTTATTTTGTACAAACACTACAAAAAAATAAGAAAACACTACAAAAAAAAAAAAAAAAAAACAGAATACAAAGAGGCGGCAGTGGCGTGTGCAAGGCATGCTCTACTCTGGGAGGAAAGCTAAAGTCCTGGAGTCACAGGTCTCAAAAATGCCGAGGGTTGCGTCGACAGAGGGCTCCCCGGTAGTGTGTGGGAGCCACATGTAGACACCTCCGAAAACTTCAACATGCGCGTGCGGGCTACGCGCCACTTCGTTTGGCACTGCGTTTGGTGATCTTGAAGATCGGTGACTGTGCAACACCAAAATAGGGCATGTGTAGGTTAATTGTCATCGGATGGACTTAAGTCGGCGATTCTCCCTTATTTAACTGAGTAATGCTAGATAGAAGCCTCAAATAGACAAGTCTCATACAAGCCTTTTATAAAATAATGGGTCCCATTAATAAATAATAGTTTTTTTACATTTTTTTAAAGTGGGGTTCACTTTTTTATAAAGGCTTGTATGAAACTTGTCTATTTAGAGCTTGTACAAATCATTTCTCTATTTAACTTTTAAAAATACAAGATAAAAACTAAACATTATACGAAAAGAAAAATCGGATAGAGAAGAAGGGGTGAGTTGAGAAAAGTTCAGAGAGGAGGGAGAGAGTTTTTCCTTGAGAGAGAGAAGGGTCGCTCAACCCTTATGAGTTTATATTTATTAAACATCTTGTGATCAAAGCATTAATTAATTTTAAATATTAATTAATCGCCCTCTATTTTAGAATGAGAAAGAAGAAATTGTAAGGCGTGGTTGTGTAACTCACACTGGCTCCGAATCTCTGATCATTTTGCCCGCGTGGACTTGCATCCAGTAAAATGGGCTCCGTGAGGCATTGGTCGAACTCCTTGTGGGACCACAATTTTTGGCCCTACCATCAGCCACGTGTATGACTGCTAAATCTCCGTGTGTCCCACTCCATTCCCTGTGAGAACTCGGGGCTAGAGTGGATAAGATCCCCTCGGACATTCATTGAACGCGATGATTTGCACCCCCAATCCACCTCGCAATACAAGGAAAACATATCGAAGGTTGAGTTGCAGAAAGTGAGAAATGGAGGTGGGTATGTCTCTGAACGCGCTGATTCGGCTTCCCTTATCGAGTTCGAGGACAATTGAAGATGGGTTAGTCAAGCATTCACTCTGTTCTTCTAGGAGAACGACCCAGCAGCCTCAGCAGAGGCAGAAGCACGTGTTGGTGGTTCAAGCGAAGGGAAGGAAAGGAATGCAAGCTCGTCAGTTTCAGAGGCAGCCGCCTCCTTCCTTGCCCAAAATAGAAGACGACGGCAACCCCAGATTTGTCATCTTCATTCGTATAGCTAATGTGTTTTCTCTTTGTCTTTCCCTTTATCTTAATCACTCTTTCTTTTAATCTCTTTTTGGATGCTGACAATACTCTATGGAAAATAGAGAGTTCTATTTTGGGAAGCCAATGGACATTTTCTTGTTCTTTTTCATAACTTCCCAACTAATATGCTCAAGTGAGCGGAAGTTATTCTATACATTTTAATCCCCTTTTCCGGAGTGTTAATTTTCTGAAGCTGGCAGCTAGAAATGATTTCTTGAAAGTAAACCCACTTTGATCTTATTCTCTATGATGGTCTGTGTGATTGTGAACTAAGAAATTGGCTGTTATTGTTGCAAGGAGTCTCCTTTATTATATGTTTCTGTGTACACAAACAATCTTGTTATTTACTTTATCTTCCAATAAATGTTCCATCATAATGCTAAATGTTTCATTACAGTGCTTTTCTGCATGTAAGCAAGTTTGATGTGCTTGTGGGGTTTCGTACTTTGGTTGTTTTTAATTTCTGCCCCAGTCAGAGGTAGCCGGCAATGGAATCTGGGCCATTGGTTTGTTACCATTGACATTTTAGTTCTTAGATTTTCATGTCTTTTTTATAAAAATTTCAGAACTCGAATAATATTTCATATTAAATGAGCATATCTTGAAGTTCTGGCTATTTGTACAGGTTTATCTTTGGTATCCGCTTAGCCTAATTACAGGTGGCACCACTGCCAAAATCATGGTTGCTGCCAAGGATAACTTTCTGGGGAAATACATATACAAAGATACACTTGCTAGAAATCTTGCGGCAGTTATTTACCGTGTAAGTTCAGTCTTCACTGAGGTTTTTTTGGTTTTTTTTTTTTTTTTTTTTTTTTTTTTTTTTGGGGGGGGGGGGGGGGGGGGGGGATGCTGCTTTGCTCTTGTATCGTTTTCTTTCATATATTCCTTGTGGTGTATTTGTAATTTACCATTGTGATTATTAATATATTTTCCATCAAGAAAGAAGTGCACTGACTCTGTATCTGGGGAAGCTTGCCCAAATTTTGTCATGTCTGGTTTTATTGTCAAGTGCCACTCTCTTCGGTCATGTATCAACGAACGAGTAGTGCACACCAATGTTACATGTTTTGCTTTGTTACACAGCTTTGTGTTTGGAACTATATGATGCTTTGTTGGGAACTTCCCTACCACTGCCGCCAAGAATGACTCTTAAAGATTCTGTCTTCAGCTAACCAAATGTGAAGTTTAGATTGTGTATCTCATACTGATATGATGGCCAATCAATTTCATGGATACCATACCATATTTTCTTTAACTTTTCACACCCTACTGACAGCTGGTGTATAATTTCAATAGGATGAGAAGGCGATACAAAAGACAGCATTTAAGCAGTATCGTGTATTGCGAACAGCTACCGACTTCAGATATGGTTACAAAATAGTGGTAATGGGTTTATAACCTCTACTTATGATGAAGGATCCCTATGATATATGAGAACAAATTTGTCATCCTTCTTTTAAGTTGTAGGAGTACTGAATCTGCAGGAAAATGGCAATGTGAGAGCTGCCCTTTCTACCACAGATGTTATTGAGGTGAGGATTGGTATTTTACTTTTCCATGTCATGTTGTCATTAGATAACTTGATGTTAGAATTTAGAGTATCAGATACTCATATTGGCAAATAGCCTAATATTTAAGATTACAGGGGTCCATAATACCGCTCCCTGTAAATGCTCTGAAAAATGCATGCGGGATGTAATGTTGAAAGCCATAAAAGACTTGAATGTGCCTCCATAATATCAATTAGTTTTGGGTAGATTGACAACTCACGATCTGACAAGTGGTATCATAGCCATGGATCCTAAGTTCGATTTGGGGGAGCATTATCGTGAAAAGGGATTGTTGGGGTCTACAATACTGCTTCCTTTGACCACTCTAAATACTGGCCTCTAGGTGCATTTTCGAATATCATAAAAGACTTGGTGTATTTCGTATAACACCTACTAAATTTAGGTGGATTGAGAGCTCACTGTCTGAAAACGATTGCAAACTACCTTGAGTCTAGTTACAATATAAATACAGTTATGGTCTATTAGGTCATGTGCTATATGTTCTTTATTCATCTCAGAACAGAGTCTGAAGGATTTAAGTATCTTTATGCTTCTGAATTTAATATTCAGCTGCCAACGCAAGATGAGCTCAAAACGGTTCTTGATAAAGTGAAAGACTTCTTCGGGGATGCAAAAGAATCTTTTGGGAAGCTGACAGCTCTGAATTCTAGCACAACAGATGAGTTAGAGGAAAAGTCTAAAGAGAAAGCGAAGTGAGTTTAATTGATGGCTAAAGATATGTTTGCTCTCCATCTCTATTCTGCTAATTGATATGCTGACTCAGCTGCTCATGCCTTTTTTAATCCTCTTCTTAGATATCGACTCTTTTTAACCATTACAATGACTGTAATTTCGTTTCCAGGGTTAAAGGCTGATGATGGAGAAGAAATCATTTGTATTGCATGTCATTGCGGTCACCGGTTCTGCAAGAGCCTCAATCCTTCAGTGTACGGTGCGCTCGAAGGTGCGCTCGAAGGTCGAAAATTTAAAGTACGGTTGTTTATTTAGATGCTTATATCTAAACTTTTTATTCTTTGGTAGTTCTGTTTAACTGCAAAATTTAGCATGTTTTAAGGCATGTACATGAGATGTCGCACCATCCTTTCTACCGAATGGGTTTCAGTTAAATCGCCTTTTTAGCAGCTTGGTGAGAAATGAGAAAACTAATTTGCATTTGTATTTATAGTTAAGGAGACATATGGGCATGTTTGGACATTATAAGAATTCTTATAATTCTCAAGATTTTCAAATAATTTCATTTTCAAACATCACTAAAAAACAAAACACTTTTTAATTTCAATTTTTCAATTTTTTCATCTAATCGTTATCCAATCATTATTCAAACATGAAAATCAATACAATTCTTACAAACTTCAAAACAAAACACAAAAATCAATACAATTTTTACAAACGTCAAAATAAAAATTATATTTTAACAATTTTTTAACTTTTGTATTTTTACTTTAACTTTTTCTCTCATTTTTCAAAATTCAATAAAACATTTTTATTTAAGTCATTTCATTACTATTTACAAAATTATGAGATATTTAAGTATCAAGCCCCAAATTTTCTAAATAGGGTGATTCTATTTACTTCACAATCGTAACTTAAATATTAATAAGGGAAAAAAGAACTAAAAACCTTCATATATAATGTGAGTTCAAAACATTAACCAATCTGCAACTTTGCATTAACACCCAGCAGAAATACTTCAACTAAAATGCACTATACGTAAACCTCAATCTTCAATGTATGAAATATTTTTATAACCATGTATATATCATTAAAATTATTTCTAAAACAGTATACAAAAATACAGTGATCTTAACATACATATTCATCACACAACTAAGAAATTAAAACAAAAGAAACTAAAGAAAAGAGGTTTACCGGAATCGTTAGAAGCGAGAGATAGAGACTTCCAAACCATGAACTTGAAACAAGAATGGAGAAGTTTGTGTGTGAGTGGTGTGCTTCAACTCGGGCCTATTTATAGGAGAAAAATCGTGTCATTTCCATTGTTTTTAATCTCGTACCGTACTGGTAGGTACGGTCGATATTTTCCGTACTGGCCATTGGGCCGGTACAGGTATCATATACTTTTTTTATCGGCTCAAATACTGGTCGTACTGGTCTATATTTCGGCCTGTACCATTTAATTTTTTTTTTAATTTTTTCAAACTACAAGTTTATTTTTTGACCCCCAATTCAGACTAGGCAATATATAATTTATATATATGTATTTATATATAATTTATTCATATATAGACTATTATTTTGGAATATAATTTATATATATAATTTATTCATATATCGACTATTCCGAAACGGTACACGAAACGGTATTGGTAACGAAATATTTTGCTCCAGTATCTTGACCGGTACAGCATCCGGTACGGTATTCAAAATATTGGTCATTCACTCGAATATTTAGCATCCCCGGAGGAATTTCGGACGTTACGGTTGGCGATATTAACACGTAGTGATGAAGTCGGCGCCAAAAAGAAACGCTTGTAGTAGTTATGAGGGAGATGATGAGAGAGAGATGAAGAAATAAGGTGTCAACACTGGGAGAAATAAATTACGAGTAATAATAGTTGTAGTCGTGAGTATGCAAGCGTTGAGTAATCATTTTGAAAAAAATGAATAAATACAGGACCCACAAAAAAATTTAATTTTTTAATAGTAGAACTCATTCTTTTTTAAAGCGACTGTTTGGAACTTATGCACTATATGACTATATATAGTATTACTAATAAATTACAGATGGAGAAGAATGGGTAAAGAAGAAAGGGAACATGGGGTAAGGGCTTTAGGAAAATGCACTGTTTCACTCTTTTAACATGGGTTGGACTTAAGGGTTAGGCTGGACAAAAAGTGGTTGGTATTACATCAAGTATCCAAACAATTAAGGGATTAAAATAAAGATTCGATTAACATAAAGATTCCTCGAGTATGATGAATAACCTAAAAAATTTTGTTAGGGTTTGAAGATTTGACCCATTTAATGTAATGGATCATGTTTGGTTGACAATATAATTGAATGTATATGGCTTGACACGACATTAACCCTCAAACCCTTCCTAATTCCCTATTGTACCCACATGCGTAATTAAATTAATAAATGAAAGCAGCAGTGACGAAGACTTCTAAGGCTGTGTTTGATAAGTGAAGTAGTCTCATTACTATTCACTATTTTTCACTAATATTTATTACTATTCACTACTTTTTTATTACTATTCACAAATCAACTGAGATTATCTCTGCATCCAAAAGTAGCCTTAGTAGACTTTTTAAATGATAGGAGAAAATAATGACTACTTCAAACTCTTGGCAACATGTACGGGCTTCCAAGTAGAACTTGTCCTCGAGGTTTAATAAAGAGTTGGAAGCTTGTTCAGTATTTGGTAACTTTATAATCGTTTCACCCTCTTTTCATAAAAGAAATGATATTTATAATCTTAAATTATGTAAGTTTTGATCACTCTTTGAAAAAATGATAAATTTGGAATCTACATGAAAAATAACTTTTTAAGAATAGAGTATCCCACTTTTTTTTTTAGTACGTGGAGCTTGCAAAGTCTAAGATTGTTGTATGTGGGACTTCTTGTATGTGTTCCAGCTTGAACTGCTTGCAACAGTGTGAAATATCATAATATACTTCTTTAAATATCATAATATACTTCTTTTTCGCCCTACTTTTCATCTTTGTAGAAGTGATGCATTAATCTACAACCAATAGGGGTGTGCATCGAATAACATGTCTCAATGTCAATTTCTTCCTACCAATGGAGTCTTCTCTCTCTCCTTTTCTCTCGGGAAGGGGAGTGAGGTGAAGTGGGGTCTACGAATATTCTAACAGAATTGGAGGTGGCAAAGAGGTGCAGGGACGTGCATAATGGTTTCAATGATAGTTGTTTGGGAGTACTAAAGGTCGCAGGAAGGTGGTGGACACTGGAGTGTCAATGAGGAAGGGGAAGAAGGGTCATAGAACCAGTAGCCAGAAAGGGGAAAAAGGTTGGGAAAAACATGAATGAGCTTGAGAAACGGTGGAAAAATATGAAGTTGACGGAGGAGGAAACTAAGTGTATTGATTTGGATGAGATAGCATAGGAGTTGAAAAACAAGGAAGATTGCAGCCTGGTTGGGAAGGTCTGAGTTGAGAGAAGTATCAGCAAGCTAGTGATTGAAACAACAATGGTTAAAGTGTGGAGAATTAGTCGAAAAGCCTAGTTTCAGGAGGTGGGAACAAATATATTTGTGATAACATTTGCAAATCAAGCTGATAAACAACGTATTTTGCAGGGAAGGCCATGGTTATTTGACAACCAGATTTTTGTGATAATGTAGCTGGATGGGTCCATTCCACCACAGAAGATGGATTTTAGGGAAAGGTGTGGGTTCAACTACACGATTTACCTTTAGCAGGCATGAACAAGGACAGAGGAGATGTTATGAGGAGACCATTGGCAGGGTTCTGGAAGTGGAGACACAGAATGATGGGAGTGGTTGGGGGTCCTATCTGAGAATCTTAATAGAACTAGCCTTGAAAGAATCCTTGGCAAGGGGAAGAACTATCACAATAAAAGGGTAGGTTCTTTGGATACCTATGAAGTATGAGAAGCTCCCACACTTTTGCTTTAGGTGTGGTTGCATTATTCATGGGGAGGCTGGCTATAAGGGGAAAGGTGAGAAGGAGGTATAGTTTGGCGTTTGGCTGAGGGCAGGGGTGAGAGCAAAAATACACAAACAAGGTGAGAGTAAAAGCTCAAAAGAAATCTAAGTAGAGAAGAAGTTAGTTATGGGGGAGGGGGGAACCAGTTGCAAGGATGGAAGAGGAAGAAGAGTTTACAAGAGTAGGAGGAAGGTCAGGGAGAGAAAAAGGTACATTTAGAAGTCGAGGTAGGGAAGATTGTAACTCAAGAGGCAAAAAAAAAATGAGGAAATGAAGGAAAATACAAAAGAAAGTCAAGAACATATGAGTGAGGATGTGAGGAGCTCATTGAAAGGAGTCGAACATAGTAAAAGTATGATAAGGGGGAAGGGACCTTCTAAAGGGGCGTGGAAGAGAAGAGAGAGAACAAAGTGGTGTGACTATTCCTCATAGTGTGTCAAGCTTATCTAAGAGGTTGTTTAGTCCTGTTGGTGCATGAAAGGAGGAGGACAGGGAGAGGAAGAGGGTAAAAGACAACTTTGTGAGGTGCTTGATGAATCACAAATATTGGTGGAGGTTGGTGGACAGCCCCACCAATCATTACGAAACCACTCAGTTGGAACTGTCAAGGGCTTAGCAACGCTCGGACAATTCAAGACCTTTGCCATTTGCCAAGGGAGGAGGCCAAATGTGATCTTCTTAATAGAGACAAAGTTGAGAAGTGGGAAATGTGATAGAATAAAAAGAAGAGTAAGGAGTAAGGGTTGTTTTGTGTTAGAGCCAAAGGGAAGGAAAGGGGGATTAATGTTACTTTGGGATCAATCTACTAAAGTGGAAATTATAAACTATTCCAATAGACATATCAATGCATGGGTTACAATTGAGGAAGGGAAAGAGAGGTGGATGTTGACAGGTTTCTTTGGGCAGCCTAATACTAGATTGAGGGCAGAAGCTTGGCAGTCGTTGGTTTCTTTGAGACCAACAGATGAGGTGGCCTGGTGTGTGGTGGGGGATTTCAACGAAATTGTGACACATGATGAAAAAGGGGGGTAAACAAAGACAGGAGAAACAAATGGCCAACTTTAGAGAAGCTTTGGAGAATGGAGGTCTATTTGACTTGGGATGGAGAGGTGACAAATTCACTCGGAACAACAAGCATGGGGATGAGACCTTCACTAAGGAGAGGCTAGATAGAGTAGTAGCTAATCTAAGCTGGAAAGGAATGTTTACGGAAGAGTGGGTAGAGGTATTAGCAGCTAGATGCTCAGATCACAGACTCATTTTATTATGCATGAACCAGGAAACTGCCAAAGAGTGGAGGAGGAAGAGGCTATTTAGATATGAGGCCAACTGGTCTCTTGAGGAAGATTGTGAGAAAGTCATAAAAAAAGTGTGTGGCATGTGAGAGCAACAAGGAGGGATATGGAGGTGGCACTGCAGGATTTGTTGGAAGACAGCAGAGGAGCTCTTTTGAGATGGAGCAGGCATAATGTCTAAGACGAGGAAAATTTTGAAAGAAAAAACAGAAATGCTCACAAAATTACAAGAGAATGAAGGGAGTCACAATATAGTGGAGATAAAGAAAATTCAAGAGGGAATAGGGATCTGTCTTGAGATGGAAAATTTGAAATGGAGGCAAAGAGCCAAGATGGACTGGTATAAACTAGGGGATCAAAATACCAAGTTTTTCCATAGTGCAAATCAAAGGAGGAAAAAGAATTTTATCAAGCAGATTCTTGATGATCAAAATGTGAGGCAGACCAGTCCAGAGAAGGTAGAGAAGGTGTTTAATAACTACTTTTAGCAACTTTTCACTTCCTCAAACGCGAGTGTTGAGGATATTGATGACTGCTTGAGAGAGGTGGTGCCTTGTGTGACAGATGAGATGAATAACAGTTTAACTAAACCTTCACTAGAGTAGAGGTCGAGGATGCTCTCAAACAAATGGCTCCATTGAAATCCCCTGAACCAGATAGTTTTGGGGCTTGCTTTAATCAAAAGCATTGGCATGTAGTAGGGGATGAAGTGTGCAAAGCAGTTCTATCATGGCTCAATGGTAACTCTTTGATCCCTTCGATGAATCACACATTTATTGCACCCATTCCTAAGGTTAAAGATCCAAAAGTGGCTAGTGATTATAGGTCTATCAACCTCTGCAATGTAGCTTATAAGATCATGTCAAAAGTTTTGGCAAATAGGTTGAAAAAAATTTTGAATGCAGTAATTTCACCCAACCAAAGTGTCTTTATTCCTGGAAGATTGATAATAGATAACATTATGGTGGCATATGAGGTGCTTCATACCATGAAATCTAGGGAAAAATGCAAAGTAGGGAACATAGCTATTAAGCTTGATATGTCTAAAGCCTATGATAAGATTGAGTGGTGCTATTTAGAGGTTGTTATGGGGAAATTGAGATTTTGCAGAAAATGGATTAAACTCATAATGAAATGTGTTTCTACTATGAACTATTTTGTTTTAATCAATATAAGACCAGGGCAAAGGATCTATCCAATGAGAGGTCTGAGACAGGGTGACCTATTATCTCCATATCTTTTCATTTTGTGTGCTAAGGGACTCAGTGTTGTGCTAAACCAGTCAGATTTGAAGGGTAGTACAAGAAACTGTAGCAAGAAGTGGAACTCGTGTAAACCATCTGCTTTTGCAGATGACTGCATTTTGTTTGGAAGAGCATTAGAAGGTGAGTGGGTGAAAATCCAAGAATTATTGCTGAAGTATGAAAGAGCTTCTGAACAGTTTTTGAATAAGGAGAAAACAACAGTTTTTTTCAGTTCTAATTCAAGGGTAGAAGAAAAAGAGAAAATTATGGAGCTAGGAGGCACAGTCATGAAAGGTAGTTATGAAAAGTATTTGGGTTTACCCCTGTAGTACGAAAATCTAAGTACAATACATTCAGAGGTATTAAAGAAAAGGTGTGGAAAAATATTAGCAATTGGAAAAATTCATTTCTGTTTGCAGCAAACAAGGAGGTATTGATCAAGGCAGTATTACAAGCTATTCCAACATACACTATGAGTGTGTTCAAACTACCAAAGAGTCTATGCAAGAAATTAAATTCACTAATGGAAAATTTCTGGTGGGGCAACCAGTCAAAAAGCAGTAGTATTCATTAGTGTAGTTGGGAAAAACATTGAAAATCAAAAGAGATGAGAGGTTTGGGATTCAAAGATCTTAAAAGTTTCAATATGGCCTTGCTGGCCAAACAAGGCTAGAGGTTCTTACAGAATCTAGGGAGCATGGTAGACAAGGTTTTCAAGAAAAAATATTTCAGCTCAGTATCTTTGCTTGATGCTAAGTTGGGACATAGACCTTCACTTATAAGGAGGAGTGTGTGGGGAGCAATGAAGTTGCTAAAAGAATGTCCAAGATGGAGAGTTGGAAATGGGAGTAGCATAAGGATATGGGCACAGAAATGACTTTAAACACCCTCATCCTTTTGTGTTCAATTCCCTTGCTCGATATCGGATAAAGAAGCAAAAGTCAGTGAGTTGATATCTAAAGGGAAATGGGATGTGCAACTGATAGAGAGAATCTTCAACCAAGAAGAAGTGGATTATATTTGCAGCATTCCAATAAGCAAATTGAATTCTGAAGACAAAATGATTTGGGGAGGAACAAAGAAAGGGCAATTCTCTGTCAGCAGTGCTTATCAAATGGAAATGAACAGAAAAGAGACAGTTAAGGGTGAAAGTTCAGAGGGCAGAGAAAGGGATATTAGGTGGAAGGGGAAGTGGGATTTGAATATTCCAGAAAAGGTAAAACTTTTCATGTGGAGAGCAGAAAGGATTTATTAGCTATCAGAAACAATTTGTCTTTGAGGAAAATAATAGAAAGTTCAAAATGTCCAATATGCAAGAATGAAGACGAAACAGTGATGCATGCAATTTGGTTCTATCCAGCAACAGCATATGTATGGTTAGAATCAATAAATTCCATATAGAAGTGGAATTCAGATGAAGTCGATTTATTAGCATTATGGAACAGATTAGTGGAAAAGGTAAGCAGAGAAGTTTTAGAGGAAACAACTATGGTTATGAGAAGTATTTGGTAGAGAATAAATGAGTTCATATTTGATGGAATCTTTAAAAGTCCTAGTCAAGTGATAAAAGCTGCTAGAGAAGAGTTAAGAGTATTGCAACTGGTTCAACAGAACACAAGACAAATCTAAGAATCAAGAGCAGAAAGGCAGGCTGTCTTGTGGAGCAAACCAAGAGACCAAGAGAGTCCTTTGTCAAAGCAAATTGGGATGCAATTGTGTCCAAAGAACAAAGAAAGGTGGGGCTTGGGGTGGTTATTAGAGATGAGGAAGGGGAAATCTTAGTTGCTGTTGGAGAATAGAAAATAATTATGATAGATCCTACAACGGCCGAAAGTCTTGCTTTATGAAAAGCTATGGAAGTGTGTAGAGATCTCAATTTCAACAAGGTTTTGTTTGAAGATGATGCTCAAGTCATAGTGAATGCTGTCAATAAAGGGGAAGAGGATTTTTCCACTTATGGCAGGGTCATTGAAGATGCAAAGAAATTGTTAAAAGTTATAGATAATTGGAGTGTTAAGTTTGTGTATAGAGAAGCAAATGAGGCAGCTCATGTTTTAGCTAAGGAAGCCTTACATTTATATTAAAAACTAGTTTTGATAGAAGAGACTCCAGGTTGTATAAGGAGTATCATTGTTAGGGAGAAATCTTGTAATGAGGTTATAGTTCAATGAATGAATACAAAGGTTTATTTCAAAAAAAAAAAAAAAATCCGTGTGTGTATTTGAACAGAAATTTTTTCCCAGTCCAATCCGATTCAGAACCCAAAAATATAGGTGAATCAAGGCGAATATCATCGGATCCAGTTATTTAACCAGTTCTATTTAAAAAAAAAAATTATTTTCAAATGACGTCATTTTTGTACATGCAAAATGCCATTTTGCATGTAAAAAAACTAGAGTCTAAAAATATTAGAGTTAAAACCAGATACCCACCCGAGTTGTAACTGGTTTTACTAGGATGGGTATCTGCCCAGTATTAAAAATTCAAGTACGAATCTGAATATTCCCAACTATCCAGATCCGTATCCAGATGCACAACCCTAACAATTGATTTACAATATTTGTGATAAAATAATATCTTTTAATAAAACAATCTATCTATTAAATTGTCAAAAATAATTTTTATATTCTCAAACTCCAAACCAAACAGACTATTTTTGCAAAGCTTTTAATTAGAAGTTTTGCTGAAGAGCAACTCTAATAAATGTTGAAAGCAACCAAAATAACTTTAAGGCCCGGTTTGGATACAGATAAGATACAAACTATCTCATCTAGGTTGTATAGCAAGTCTCATCTGGATATCCAAATGGCCAGTGGGATGCCTTTATTTCATCTCTGCATTTTAAGCCTTCATTTGCATTTTGAAATTGATAACTAATATAAACAGTAAAAAAAAAAAATTAAGTGAATAGTGCGAAAACTAACATAAACAGTACAATGAACAGTACAAAACTGACATAAACAGTTAAATGAACAATACAAAAACTGACAGAAACAGTAAAAATTTCTTTTCTTTTTTTTCACCCCATTTCGAGATCATTCTTCCACCCTATTCACACCTCTTCCCCTATGCCGAAATCTACCATTTTAATTTTTGGTGGGAATATAGAGTAATTTCGATTAAAAAATATATTTTGTGATATACACTTATTTATGGTATAGTTTTTAATTAATTATAAACATAAATTTTTATTGATATATTCATAACTATTACTTCATAATTATAAAATGATTTTCAATCATTGATGGGAGTTACACCTTTATCAAATTCTAAAAAGTAAAAACTATCTCATCTTATCTCATTATCTAAATACATTTTAAAAAATCTCACTATTATTTAAAATATATCATCTTATTTTATCTGAATTGTATAATCAAACGAGACTTAAGTGTAAGTTGTGTATGATTTTTCACGTACATAACAAGGACAAAGTTGTTTGCCTTCTAAAATAATAAAGACTATTAACTCCTCGATCATACCAAAATGAAAGATCAAACTCCAAATAGACTTCAAACTCTTAAGTACTCTTGCGCGTGCATGAGCTCCCATCGGAATCAATATCAGGCAAGCATAAGGAATTAATGATACCTAATACAACAAATTAATGACGTTTACTGTAAGAGTTTTATTTAAATTCTATATCTCACGCACCCTTCTTGATAGAGTTTAGAATAGCCCATAACTTATCAGTTAATAGATGAGTTATAATGGGGTTCAAATCTTAGAATTTTTTATGGTCAGAAGTCTATAAATAGTATCGAGGGATTAAAGGTTCTCAACTACAATGTTAGAGTGCCTCTAACCATCGGGAGACACTTGTGAGGCTAAGTTATCAAGGTGATCCTTCTCTTATAGTCAGAGTAATTTCTTCATCAAACAGATGGAGAAATATACATATTTAATTATCATTGTCTTTATCATTATAGATCATAGTAAATTAAAGATCCAATTATTAATGTTCATGTTAAAATATTTAACATGTGGTATCAAAGTTAGGTTATAGATTTTTATGAATTCGATAAAATATACAGTGAATATATATATATATTTGCGTATATCTATGATTTGATAGATTGAAAATATTATCCTTTTGATCTACACATAAATTTATGTTGTTCCACTCTATGCTTGATTTTCACGAGAATCCACAAGGTGACATTATGTATATGTGTTGAATTTTACTTTCGTCATTTTGAATCTGTGGAGAAAGAGAAACTCCATGACACATTGATGCATCTCATTGCTTGGGTTTTATTTTCTCATTTCTCTGTATATTGTTATTGCTTGGGTTTTATTTTCACCATGAAGAAGGAATAGAACAGATGCATTACACCTATTTGATAAAATACCACACAGAGGTTTTTACTTCTCAGAATTTCTCTTTTGATTTCATACTTCCTCAATACAAAGAGCCAAAGGCTAGTACAGTATTTATAGGCTTTATTGAGCCTATATTTCAGATGAGAATATAATAGACAAAATTACATATTTGCATGTATTCGGTTACAAGAATCATTCTAGATTTTTCCACACTATTCCACCAAGTTTGTTATACATATGTGTTTGAAATTGCTTCAAATTTTATGAAATGGGAACTTTCCTTCTTTGTATTGTGTGTGAAATGGAAAAAGAGGGAGTGAGGAAAAGGGCCGCCGTATGGGTCGATAGTATGCAATGTATGGTGGCCGGTGTTACTGTGCCAGTAACTTGCCACTTACGGCATCGTGAAAAGTGGTGGCATAAGGGGTTGTGAAGCCCCGAATGGATGCTGCCGTTAGCAATTTTTCCTTAGGTTTTGTTGGTACAAACATCAAGAGGGTTGTTTGGCACTACAACCTAGCCAGCACCTCTAGGTCTGCGACGCAGAGGGATTTAAAGCCCAGTGGCCGAGGCGATTATTATGGTGAGAGAAAGAGAGAGAGAGAGAGAGAGAGAGAGAACCGTGAATGGAGGTGGACATCAGCAACATGAGGATTGTTAGAGACCTCGGTCTAGTCTCTAAACTCCATGTTATCCTCGCCTTGGTTCTCCTTGTGATGACCAATTGCCTTAGCCCTCTTGCTTGGTTTTTGATCAATAATGACAATGATCAGTTCCTAGATTGATGAAGGTATGATGTTTAGTGGTGAAATGATAATGAGGATGATGAGTTTGGGTGATCTAAGTGATAATTGGTGTGTCTGATGCAATGTGGAACGACTTGAAAGTTGCCCTTGATGTTGGGGCCACTTGGATGATGTTTAGGGTTAGTATGGAGAAGTGCAGCTAGGGTATTGGGTGGTGGCTAAGGGGGATTAGGAAATTGGGAAGTGATGGACTTGGGTTGAAGTGTAAGATGGGTTGTTAGGGTTTGGAAGGAGGATTGGGTGGTGTTTGAATGGGTCTACGGTTGTTCCTTGAGTTTAGGGATTGGCTAAGGTAAGATGAGGAAGATAGGATTTGGATATTGTAAGTAGATGAAGTTGGATGGTGTTTGAATGATTCTAGAATTGTTCCTAGAGTTTAGGGATTTAGATGAAGTTCCAAATTATGTCAAATCCAAGCAACTTGAATACAATCAAATCTGCATCCAATGTCCTCCCACCAAAATCCAAAGGACAGCCTAAAGCAACTCTGGAACACCACACCAGCTCACCATTTGGAAGAGTCACTACTAAAGATTGTGGTAACGGCTCTGTGACTAGATTGCACATCCGTGCAAAAGTGGCAGACACAAAAGATTGAGACGCCCCAGTATCAAATAAGGTACATGCATAAAAATCATATAGACGGACTCTACCTGAAGCAAATACATACACCAGAAAAATCCAAAAAAACCAACTCACACCAAATATCAAATCCAGCAATTAAATTAAAAGCATACCAGTAATCACCCCAGCATCGTGGGTCTCTGGAGCCCCATAATCCACATCACCAGGAGTCACAGCATATACACGGGCTTGAACCAACTGCTTCTGGCTGCTCCTCCCACCTCGTCGACCTCCTCGTCCTCCTTGACTTCCTTGAGTTTGGCTAGGACACTCTCGAGCAAAGTGACCCGGCTGGCCACATCTAAAGCACTGGATCTCCCTCTAGCCACAGTCGCCCTCATGGGCTCTATTACACCTGCTACAAACTGGAGCTTGGCCTCCTGCACGAACACCAGAGGTTGTCTGCAAACGGGCCCTAGTCCTCTGTACAAACACCAGTAAAACTCCGCCTCTTCTGACCTGGAGGGGAGCCCACCACAAAACTATTTTCCTGCTCTACAATAATGGCCAAATCCACTAACTTCTGAAAATCCACAATCTGAAGACAGACTACTTGTCTGCGTATATCATGGCGCAGACCCTCCTAGAAATGCTCAACTCGCAGCTCCTCAGTGGCAATGAGGTGAGTAACGAATCGCCCAAGCTCCATGAATTTTCTAGCATATTGCTCTACAGTCATGTCTCCTTGTACCAAATTATTGAATTCTCGAGCCTTTTGCTGTCTCACCGAAATAGGAAAGAAACGGTTGCCGAACTCCTTCTTGAATCGCTGCCAGGACACAACAGCAAAAAATCCCAACTCCATTTCTAGGAGTTGCTGCTTGGTCTGCCACCAATTTGCCGCTTCACCTTGCAGCAAATAGCTCCCATACAATACCATATGAGCCTCTGTGTACCCACAGACCTCAAATGTTCTCTCAAGATCTTCAACCACCTCCTAGTTCGAAGTGGATCCTCCTCCCCAATAAAGGCAGGGGTTCTATGTACTAGGAAGCGCTCATAGGTGCACCCAACTTGGACCACACTATTTAAATCTCCTTACGGCGGTCGGAAATTCTGTTGGAGGAACTCTGTCATCCTATTCAACGCCCTCGCCATGGCATAATTTCCATCACCTCTTGGTAATTCATCTTCGGGCTCATTAGCTTGCCTTCTTGGTCTCACCATCTTTCTGTCATAGCAATCTTTAACCCCGCTTAAACTCTAGACAAAATAAAAACACAACAAAAGCAACACCAAAAATAAAATAAAATAAAGCAAATTAAAATAAAATAAAATAATATAACATAAAATAAATAAATAATAAACTCATTTTAAATCATACCTTAAAATAAATAATTTAACTTATAACTTTAAAATAAATAAATAAATAAATATTTCTGGTACTTCACCTAAGGGACATGTGGGTTTACCTAGAGCCGAACCACTCTGATACCACCTGTGACACCCCGACACCCACGTACAAAAATACGAGAATCGTGACTTCAGGATGATGACAACACGGTCACGCATCTCAATGAGATGCCAAGTGTGTATACATACAACAGTGTACAACAAACAATGCAGCGGATAATATAAATAAGTCAACTAAGTATCAGAATTTTTTAATACAAACTAACATAAGTAAAATGATTAAAAGAGTTATACAGTCATCCCAAATAAAATATAATACAAGTCGCAAACTAAATACGAGTGATCCCAATCACTCCTCGGGCGGAGCCGAATCCTCAGGCTCACCCTCATCCTCCTATGCATCAAAATCTGCGTTACCATAAAACGGTACCGTAGGTAAGTATAAACCAAACAACCACGAGATAAAAACATATTAGTGCAACTAACATGCATGCATATGATGAAATATGCGTCAGATCCAAAAAGATCATTTTTCCCAAAAAATGATCTCAAGAACAATAATCTGTCCACTTAGAAAATTTTTCAAAAGATGTAAACTAAATGACTAAGAGTCATATTCATAGAGATTACAAAGTGTAAACCTCCAATAGGTCCCTTGAAATATAATTAAATAAAATAAATAAAGATAAGAAAATGATATGGTCTTGTATGGCCAATGTGACCCATGACATGCAATGGCCAATGGATGGCCTAGTGTGCATCATGGCCCACGGTTGGACTAATCTGGCTTATGTATGATGGTGTGCATGGCATGGTGTCTTGCGTGGCCTGCTGATGGGCATGGCATTGGCCTGCTGGTGGGCAGGACGTGGTGCCATGCACTGGCTCTGTATGGCCCAGGCAAGTGGCCTGGGTGTTGATATTGCAAGGCATGGGCTGGTACCATGTGCTGGATGGCATACCTGGTGGGCATGCCACTAGCCTTGCCTGCAAGGAACGAGCTGGAGTCATGCACTAGATGGCATGTTTGTTGAGACATGCCACTATCCTTGCTAGCATGGCACAGCCCAGGCTAGTGGCCTACGCATTGGCCTGCTACTGTTGGTGATGGTCTGGCATGGCCTAGGCAGGGGCTTGGGGTTGACACGATCTGTTTGCTGTGTGGCATGGCCAAGGCAAGGGCTTGGGCATGCAATGTAGGGGCTTGCGGCGCATGCCGGCACGCAAGGGCATGCTCATGCCGGGTCGTACATTAGACTGTGCACGGTCACTAGCCTCGCTGGGCATGAACATATTGTGGCACCCCCGACCCCCATGCAAGGGAACACGGGAATCGAGACGCCAGGATGGTGACAACACGGACACACATCCCAACGAGGTGCTAAGTGTGTGTACATACAACAATGTACAACAATCAATGCAGCGGAGAATATAAATAAGTCAACTAAGTACCATAATTTTTTAATACAAACTAACATACGTAAAATGATTAAAAGAGTTATACAATCATCCCAAATAAAATATAATACAAGTCGCAAACCAAATAAAAGTGATCCTAATCACTCCTCGGGCAGAACCGAATCCTCAAACTCACCATCATCCTCTTCTGTATCAAAATTTGCGTTACCATAGAATGGTACTGCAGGTAAGTATAAACCAAACAACCACGAGATAAAAACATATTAGTGCAACTAACATGCATGCATATGATGAAATATGCGTCAAATCCAAAATCATAATTTTTCTCGAAAATGGATATTTTTCAACACACGCCAAAATCTCATTTTGGCCCAAAAATAATAATCTGTCAT
This sequence comes from Juglans microcarpa x Juglans regia, assembly GCF_004785595.1. Lineage (NCBI taxonomy): Eukaryota > Viridiplantae > Streptophyta > Magnoliopsida > Fagales > Juglandaceae > Juglans > Juglans microcarpa x Juglans regia. The sequence continues at coordinate 22,747,109 of NC_054598.1, forward strand.
TTTTCTAGAAAATGACCCAAATCAATAAAACATCTTTTTTCCAGAAAATAAATCACATAAAAATCCTTTTATTCAACACACGCTATTTTTTCAGAAAATAGCCCATTAATCCATTTTACCATATGCACCATGATCTCCCCTAGAGACCATCTGCACGTCCTGACTTCGTAGCGATGCCCAGTTTGCGCCCAGCACGTTCGTGGCCAAGCATCCTCTATGCAACGAGCGATGCCCAGTTCCGCGCCCAGCGCGTTCATGGCCAAGCATCCTCTAGCCCCCGCCAGTAGAAGGGCCACGGAGTTGGCACGAGACTATCTCGTCCAATCCCGTTGTCGCCCAGCAACAACCCAGGGGACGTCACTCAGTATATTCCGCTCTCGAGTGACCAGATGAGCTCCACCGAAATAATGCCTCATCTCGGCTTGGAGTCGTCATACACACGCACCCAAAAATCTTTTAACACATGAAAACTCAGTTTTCAAATGAAAACATGAACATGAATGCATTTACACAAAAGTCCAGTTTCATTTACAAACATGATCATGTGTGTAATATGCCATATACATGAACAACACCATAACCAACAACCAACAACTCACAGCGCAAACCAAACACACAAACAACTCCATCCTCAATCCATCCGACTCTCGAACTCCTCGAATTCAGTCCGGCATAACCAACCAGATCACAATAATATGAGTTAGTGCAAAAACATATTTAAATCACGATAGTCCTTTGAAAAAATACTTATAGTGCTATAATATAATGTCCAAAGGATCACGGAGATGCAAGAAGTGGCGGCTCAGCAATGAAACAGTGTAAAATACATTGTGGCCGTGGGTCTCAAAAACCCACTTTTGAATGGGGACAAACCAAGACCCGAAATTGATAGGGTAGGGCTTAGAGATTTCGATGAAACTAGTGGTGGTGGTGGTTTGCTGTGGGTGGTAGTGTAGAGGGCGGATTAAGGCCAAAAAGTCCAAAACGGAAATGTTGATGGTGGAGCTTCACAGGTGGCAGATTGGAGCTGGGGATGGGTGGGTTAGGTTGCTAGGAGGTCGAGAATGAAGTGGTGAAGAGATGGTGGCCGGAGGTGGCGCGACGGCGGCGCTGAAGCTCAAAGGGTGCCGCGACTATGAGGGGTTCGTGAGGGCAAACGACAACGTGAAAGGGGCTGAGAATGGAGGGGGGTGATTGCCGGAGGGAGGGGAAGAAGGTGGGCTGGGAGGTGAGGTGCACGGCAGCGCGCGACGGTGGCTGGGTGGAAGAGAAGAAAATCGCACGGGGGAGAGGAGAGAGAGAGGAAAGAAAAAGAAAAAAGAGAAAGGAAAAATAGAGGGAAAGAAATGAGGTCCAATCCTCACATCTTGGGTTACAAAAATGATCCAACGAAAAAGATTTTAAAACAGCAAGTCAATTAAAATAATTTAAATGTAATGATAAAATGAAAACAAAATAATTAAATCCAACAATCAATTAATTTAAAATAAAGAACAATTTAATTGCATAACAATAACTAATATTAAGAAATATATCAAATTTAATTTTCACAAATTTAAAAATTTCTAAAGTAAACCCACTAAAAAATCTAACAATTTAAAATAAGAGAATAAATTTCGAATTAATAAAAATAATCATTCAATAAAAATACACTAAAATACGGGATGTTACACATATTAGCTTGCTTGTTGGGCTGCATGCAGCCAACAGCCTTGTTGGGTGCCCCATGTGTGTCAAGGCATGGGCCATGACATGCATGTGGGTTGGTTGTGGGGCTATCTAGGTATGTCAGTGGCCATGCCAGGGGCTTGTCCTGGCGTGTCAATGACATGGCCAGGACATGGGCTACTCAGCCATGGGCCAATTTTCTTGAGGTTCTGACAAGGAGGCTGGGGACGCCATACCGTCTCTTCCTCACCGGCAACGTCCACAGTTGCGCCAAACCGAAAGAAAGGTGCGGCGCTACGTGTTGACTATTGAGGGAAGAAAAGACATGTGGCGGTATGTGTGTGTAAGGAAGAAGAGAAATGCGGCAATATGTGTGTAAGGAAGAAGAAGAAACCCTATTTGTGGTTTCTGATTTGTAAAGGGCCTAGGCTGTGGGCCTTGGCCCAGACAAAGAGAAAAGAAACGGGCCCTTGTTGTGGCCCAACTCGGAAGAAGAAAAAAAACAAAAAAAAAATGGGCAGGCCTGTACACAGAATCGGGCCTATAAAATAGGCCCGAAGTGTTGTCCAACGACCTCGCTAATGAATCGGGTTTCAGCCTAGGTTGCTTGACCAGTCTGGTTTGGTCATATTATATTAGTATAATAATATTATTTATTTATTAAAAAAATCTGAAATTTTATTTTCTTTCATATGCATGATATTATTGTTAAATACATGTATTAAATTTTATGCATGTTATTATTGTTAAAAACATGTATCAAATTTTATTAAATTTTTTATACATGTTACTATTAGTTTATGCATGTATTAAATTTTATTTTGTACATGTTATTATTGTTAAATACATGTATTAAATTTTATGTACATGTTATTATTATTAAATACATGTATGAATTGTTTATTTTGGCTCTTATTATCATGTCATATATATTTATTTATTCAATGAGGCAAATGATTTACATAAAAATTAAAAAAAAAAAAAGATTGGTTGCCCAAATGTGCAAAATTTTCTTAATTTTGGTGAAAAATCATTAAACTCTATAGTAAGGTGGATATGATGGGTGAACACTTTGTGTGACAAGATCTATACCCAAATAAGGGTTTTATGACACTACTAGTTCATCCATTAAAGTAAATTTGAGGTTGAACAATTTGTATGCTAGAGTTTACTATCAAAGGAGAATGCTGGTGATACAGCTAGTTCATCCACATAATTTAAAGTTGGATGGAACACTTTGTATGTTAGAGTTTACTCTCAAAGGAGAATTATGGTGATACATTTAATTCGTCCAAATAATTTAAGATTGGAGGGAACACTTTGTATGTCAAAGTTTACTCCCAAAGGAGAATTCTAACGATACAACTAGTTTATGCACAAAAGTTAATATTGGTGAGAACAATTTGTGTATCAAGATCTACTCCTAAAACAGGATCTTGATGGCACTACCGGTTCATCCATAATTGCTTAAATTCTTATTATTGTTTGTGAGTGTCGAACTCAATGCATTAATGTGATTAAAATATTTTTCTTGCAATAAGTATACGAATATCTTTACAAGATTTTCTGTACAGAATGAACTCTAGTATAGAGAAACATGAGCATGTCAAATTTACACTAAGAGTTTAAGGCTCTGGTTTATCCATTTTAAGTCTTAACAATAATTATTATTGATAATAATAATAAGGGTCAGAAAAGTACAATGTTTAAGAATATTGGATTAATTACTACATACCAAACTAAAAGAATTTCTTAGTTTTGTACATAATTGTTTACTTCAAATGTATTATTTCATTAAAGTAATGAGATATGAAAAAATTGGTAGCATGATTGTTAGCTAGATACAAATTTGTTTTGCTAATCTGTATGAAAAATCATTTGTATCTTTTGGAAAATTAAGGAAATGATGGTGATGAAAATATAAGAATTGTATCAATTGAATTTTGAAACAAGCAATGATACATGAAGGTTTAGGTGCCCTAAGCATAAGACATGATTTGAAGGGAAGGGTAAATCCTTTTCTGTATAAATTTCAAATCAGATTTTATATATGTTTATACATTCTTTTAGATTAAACTGGAGTGTAAATATTCATATTTATTTTGTCTGTATAAGTTTCAAATCAAACTCTATAAATGTTGATACTTGTTTTAGTGGCTAAACGTGAGCACAAATATTCAAATTTTTAAATTGTTTCAAAATGCAATTTATGTTTGTTTTATTTTTCCTTCTAATAAAATTTTTATTTGTCATGCCTTCGTATTAGTGTTTTTGTTAAAAGTTTTTTATTTTCACTCGTGAAGCATGTATTGGAACCAAATAAAAAATGATTTATGAAAAATTTTTACAATTTGTGGCATAGAATTTGAAACATAATTTGTGATATAAAAGTTTGAAGAATATCTCCAAGAAAAGTTGTAGAGATTTGTAAATAAAATATTTTCCGCATTTAGATTTTCTAATCTCAGGATGTGTATTGGTTTCCATAAAAGGAAAACAAATCAAACATATCAAGAAAAGATGGTAAAAGGAATGGAGAGTTTCTTGAGATAATGCATATAGACGCTTGTAAATCTTTTCTCTATAATGTTTAATAGATATAAGTATTTCATTACTTTCCTAGATAATTTTCATGGTATAGATGTATCTATCTGTTATATGGGAAGTCTCAAACCATTAGTAATTCTTAAGGTACTTCTCATGGAAAGGAAATGCAGTTAGGTAGAAAGGTGAAAATCATTGAATTGGATTGAAATAGTGAGTGTCAGGAAAAGTTATTATGAGTCAGGTCATAACCCTGACCTATTTTGTTAATTACTTTAAAAGATGTGTAGTAAAATTATTAAAGACAATGGTATATATCTTAAATTGTGTTCACAATAAGTAGTTTCAAAGACTTTTGAGTTGTGGAACTTGATACATATACATGTATGGATAGTTAATCTAAAGTAAGACTTTACAATCTAAATGAAAGAAAGTTAGATCGTATAATAGTCAATGGGTATATTATTGATTACTGAGGGAGATCCAAATGATTTAGGTTGTATTGTCTCTATTCATAGTTTGAATTTTAGGAAAATTGAAATGTCAAATTCCTTATAGTTGGCAAAATCAGTGGGAGTGTTGAAACTAAAGATGTGATTGTTGTGAAATACATTCTTGTACTTTAAAAATGCTTATAGTTCATTTTATGATTATCTTAATGATAACATGGAACAACAAGTAAATGATCATCTATCTCATCAAAGAAACACTGCTGAAAAATTCTTCATGTGGACATTAGAAGAGGTAATCTCATGTGATTTTCTTGATTTGATTTTGGTTAGGTTATGTGGTGCAGTTTCAAAATTTGAATTTGTCATAAAAATAGATGAAGGTTCACATATGTTTTCATAAGTTATATAAATAAGTGATTTTATAAAAAACCAATGCATAAAAGAGTGAATGAAATCTATGAATCAATATAAAGTCTGTAATTTTGTCTAAATTGTTTGAAATATATAAAAGTTGAATGTAAATGGGTGATGGAGACAAAACCCTAACTTTAAAGGCAATATTAAACAATATAAAGTCAGACTTGTAATTAAGGATTTCACTTAGAAATGAGTTTTGATTAGAAAGAGAATTCTAATAAACCAGAAAGAACTCATTAAAAATAACTATGACATTATTAGCTCATTATGTTATAGAGTTATATGAAAGAGATGTGAAAATAATTGTAGAGGGAAAGTCTGGAATCTACAAGAAACGAATAAAATGATTACTTAGAAGAGGTAACAGATTTTCTAAAAAATTGGTATATGAAACTTGATAATACCAATATTGTTTTAGAATTAAGAAAAATATTGTTAATGTATATACCCGTAAGTAAGTGGAAGTATATTTGTATTTATGGTCATGCATGTATATGATTTTTGGCAAGTATGAATTATGGTTTGTAGTATAACATTAAAGTTATCTCTAAAGAATTTTAAAAATGGAATTCAAGAATGAGACATCATTCATAATTGAGATTAAATTTTAATACCAAGACGATGATTGTTAAGATTGTCTCAGTATAATTACCTAAAATTTTAAAAGATATTATATGAAGAATTGTTGTTCAACAGATGCTTTAAAAATAAAATGTGACATGCTCAGTATTTTATAATATCCTCGAATTGACTAGGTTGTCAAGAAAATTTTGTATATGATTGTTATAATAAATCTGATGATTGCACAACTTGTATAAGGTTGAATATCAGTTTTTCAGTTGGTATTCTTGATTGTTGCCAAAGTAACTCAAGGATGTTTGACCTAAAAATTGTGAAAAGACTGCAAAATTATTTACAAGAAATTAAAAACTATATTGTTGTTTTAAGAAGAATTAATACTCTTAAGGTAACTCGATATTCAGACCCTATTTTGTGGGATTACTTTGATGATGGAAAATACAGTTATAGTTATGTATTTTACTATCTGGTAAAGTTATTTTATGGAAAAGTATGAGACAAATCTCTTACTGCTTCATGTGCAATAGGGATTGAGTCTGTGGTATGCTTTGAGGCCACAATATATGATATCTGATTGAGGAAATTTGTCTTAGGACTTGGAATTATCGACTTATAGCCAAATCGCTAAGAAAGTATTGTAAGAATTTCTCAGAATATTTTTTCTCCGAATGATAAGTATTTAATGAAAATTTAAATACTTAAGTATTAAGGAGAAAGTACAAAAACAAATATGTTCATAACAATAATGTGTTAATGATTATACTGTAAGGGACATGTTGAAAATATGGGTCATATGCTTATACTCATGATGCGACTATGTTAAAGAGATCATTGATATGCTGAGTATTTTATTACTAGAAATTGAAAGACATCATTATGGTTGTTTTAGTTTTCTAGTCTTCCCACCTTATATGTACATTGAATGATGTGGATGAATGATGACAACATAATGCCTACGATAGACTTGAATTGGAACCTAATGAATTACAGTATTAGCCTTAATTGTCTCAATTAAAGATCGTATTAAATTAAGTTACTGTGTTGTGGTATATGAAAGGAAATTTGTTGATCATATAACAGAGGACCGCCATAACTCATATTGGTAGCTGGTTTGACAATGATATTACGGAACTCATGAAATGTATTTTGAGCTATGAAGTTTTTAGAAAATGAATTTGGCAGTAAGTTAATTTTCTATGATAAACCCATGAACAAAAAATATTATTTTATAGACGTATGAGCCAAGTGGAAGAATGTGGGAGTTTTATTTAAACTCTGTCTCACACACTCATATTGATAGAGTTTGAAATAACTGAAAACTTATCAGTTAATAGATGAATTATAATAGGATAAGAAAATGCCTAAGATATAAGATTAACTTTATATCTCTAATCACAGTCAAATACAAAGTTTTAGATTTATTGATGGTCAGAAATTTATAAATAGTACTGAGTGGAGTTCTCAATTACAACGTTAAAGTGTCTCCCGACTAAGGTATCGTTTGGATTCAAAGATGAGTTGAGATGAGTTATGAATAGTAGTGAGATGAGTTGTGAATAGTAGTGAGATTTGTGAGTTAAAGTTGATGAATAGTAATGAATAATAGTGAGATGAGTTGAGATGAGTTGAAATGAGTCGAGATAGCTTGCGAATACAAACCGGGCGAGTGATTCTTCTCTCATAGTCAGATTAATTTCTTCAACAAATAGACAAAGAAAAATACATATAATCATTATTTTTAATATTGTAGATCATAAAAAATTAAATATTTAATTATTATTGTTCATGTTAAAATATTGAACATTTACTACAAGGAACAAATCCAAACTTTCCTCAACAGCACTCATATTGATAAAGTTTGAAATAGCTGAAAACTTATCAATTAATAAATGAGTTATAATAGGATAAGAAAATGCTTAAGATATAAAATTAACTTTATATCTCTAATCACAGTCAAATATAAAATCTTAAATTTATTGATGGTCAGAGATTTATAAATAGTACTGAAGAGAGTTCTCAACTACAACGTTAAAGTACCTCTAGCCATCGGGACACTTTTGAGACTAAGCTGCTAGAGTGATACTTCTCTCATAGTCAGATTAATTTCTTCAACAAATAGACAATAAAAAATATATATAATCATTATTTTTAATATTGTAGATCATAAAAAATTAAAGATTCAATTATTATTGTTCATGTTAAAATATTTAACATTTCCTCCGAGAAACAAATCCAAACTTTCCTCAACAGCTTAATTTTATTCTCCAATATCATCCCTTACATTTTAGAATCAGACTGCAGTTGATCATGACACCGCTACCATCACCAAGTATCCTGATCAACCCTTGAACTTATACTGCGGATTGGCTGTTGGAACAAGAACAATAGCTGTCTTTTTTCTTGTCGCAAGCCCGAAAATCTCGCTAAGATCCATATCATCTGCACCAACTCCCTTAGGCAATGCCCAGTCATAATGACACAATAGGCGAGCCAATGCAATCTCTACCGTGGCCAATGCAAATGAATAACCCGGACAGCCTCTTCTGCCTCCTCCAAATGGTAGAAACCTGAAGTCCTGATCCTTGGCATCAATGTCAACATCCATGAACCTCTCAGGGTTGTATTCCAGAGGATTTTCCCACGACTTTGGGTCCCTCCCAATGGCATAAGTGTTGATGAGAACCCTGGTTTTCGCAGGTATTTCGTAGCCATCGAGGTTGCATTTCTCCATGGATTCTCGAGGAACTAGGAGAGGGACTGGTGGGTGTAACCGCATCGTCTCTTTTATCACTGCTTTCAGGTAATGAAGGTGTGGAAGATGGCTTTCTTCAAATTTTGATCCTGTGCTGGTGGATACTATGTTTCGAACTTCTTCCTGAGCTTTCTTCATCACCATGGGGTGTCGAGCAAGTTCCGTCATTGTCCATTCTAGTGTTGCTGATGATGTATCAGTTCCCGCGACAAACATGTCCTGGCAAATTAAGAAAACATGTTTTCTTTAGGTAAAGCCTCCTGAACTCGAACTACAGCCACAAATTAAACAAAAACAACTAAATCTTGAAAATGAAAGATATATATATATATATATATTTTGTTTTGTTAAAAAAAAAAAAAAAAAAAAAAAACAGAAAGATCTTTTGTAGGATTACTTATCTTCTCGACTTTTGTAGAATAGAATGAAAGAACAAGTAGACTGTAGGTACTTCAGATGATTTTATAAAAATAAATTTGTAAATTAGTATAATTTAGATGGGATAATAAATTAAGATGAAAGTTGAATAATATACTTTCATACTAACACAAATGTTTAGATTTGCTAAATATTGAAATTAACTATTGAAAACGATCAAATGTTTTATCGTTGTGCGTGATCAATGAATAACAAATAAGACATGTCTCACGGTTTTAATATTTAAATATTTTTCATTATAAAAAATTGACAGCTTAGAATTCTAATCGTTAATTTCAGTAACTTTAGAGTACATAATTTGTTTTATTTGGAAAATATACAAATAAAATTATTCCATGTATTTTGAACCAATTCTTAATAAAATATTATTTTGTTATGTTCAAAACACAAGAAGAAAAAAATAAATTTAAAATATACATATTTTATTAAATATTTAAAAAATTTCAAGAAAAACTTGAAGGTCTCCAGAAATTTTTTAAATATATTTTTTATTTGGTTTTATGAAAAGAGAGAAAAGCTTGAAAAATTCATAAATATCTGGTTTAAAGAAAAAAAATGAAAACTTATTTGAAACGGAAAACCAGAGAATAGCTTTGAAGTATCTATCTATACATCATTTTTTTAAATTTTGGTTTTTCATTTCTCTGTACAATTCCCGAGACACGTACGAGTTTCGGTAAAAAAATAATGCAGTATACATATATCAACCAGTTTTTTTAAAAAAAATAACATCTATTGTTAAATTATTATTAATTTTTATATAAATCTTATATTTATTAATTTTTTAAAATAATTATACAATACTCATACATTTATAATTATAACTATCTTTTTTTTCGGAAAAAACAAAACAGTGGTTGAAATAATTGAACGAGTTGAAAAAGACAGGTAAGTAGCATGCATACAATTGAGTGTCAAAAGTGAACACGAAACAGTGATTAGTCAGTATCAGCAGTTTCATATTTATCTTAAAAGAATAATAAATTAAAAATATTATTATAATATTATTTTTATTTTAAAATTTTAAGAATTTAAATTATTTATTATATTTTAAATAAAAATTTAAAAAAATTATAATAAGATAAGATAATTGATATAATTATAACTTCTTATTTTTATACTATTAGATATAAAAGAAATTAACTTTTTAATATGTCACCTCAAATTAAGATTCGATTTATATAGTGAATTAAGATAAAATAAATAGAGATAAAAATTAAAAATTAAGTAAAATATTATTTTTTAATATTATTATTATTATAAAATTTTAAAATTATATTTTATAATAAAAATTTTAAAAAATAATAATAATAATATATGATAAAATGATAGATAAACACTTTTATTATCTATACAGTACCTAAAACGTGAGGAATTGACGGTACTAATATTTTTAATTATTTGTGATAAAAGTAATTACTTAAAACGAAAATACATTTATTCTACAAAAAATGATTATTTTTATTGTAAATAATTAATAGTATATAAACATGATTTCTGTGCCATTTAAATCGAGTAATAATAATAATAATTTGTTCTATCTAGCAATTTTCATCATCTGCATTAATGGGCTGAAAAAGAATTTTATTTGGGAGCGTGGGATCGAGAGATTACCAGGACAAGAGCTTTGAGATTATCATCTGTAATGGGAACCTCCAGGTCGTCTCGTTGTTGCACCCGAAGCAGAACATCAACGAAGTCCTCCTTCCCCGCCGTACTGCTGCTACTACCCTTGATCTTCTCCTCCTCGTGTTCTCTGATAATTTCATCGCAGACTGCTCGCAGATCCTCTAGGTTCCTGGTCAATCTCGTTGTGTACCCACTCAGTGAGTTCACCCACTTCCAGTCGGGAAAGAAGTCCCCCAAACAAAACCCGGCAAACAACGCCTGTGTTTCTGTCAAAATCCCTACAAGATGGCGCTTCTGTCCCTCTCCCGACTCCTCCTTGAACCTCTTCCCGAATGCCACCCGGCACAGGATGTCGTTTGCCAATGTGAAGAACAACTCGCCTAGGTCGATTTCCGACCCCGACTGAGCTGACACGGATCTCAGCAGCCGATTCACCTCCTCGTCTCGAATGAGCTGGAACGAGCTGACCCGTTTCGAGCTGAGCAGCTCGGTGACGCAGATCTTTCGGGCTTGCCGCCAGTAGGGGCCGTAGGGTGAGAAAGTAACGTCGGAGCAGCCGAAGGAGAGGTACTGTGCCGAGATGAGCTGAGGGCGGCTGGCGAAGATGTGGTCGTGGGTTTTAAGGACGAGCTTGGCCAGGTGAGCGGAGGAGACGACGACCGTAGGGACACGGCCGAGCCGGAGGTGGATGATGGGGCCGAGTTTGTGGGCAATCTGGGCCAAGGAGTGATGGGGCATGTCGGTGAGGAGGTGGAGGTGACCGATTATTGGGAGGCCTGGCGGTGAGGGTGGCCTAAGTGACTGTGACTGCGACCTGCTTTGCCATTTTTGTAGGCGAAGGATGAAGAAGAAGGTGGCGGCAACAACTAGGACCGGTAGATAGAAGGATTGCGAAGTAATGGACTCCATTTTTTTTTTTTTTTCCTCCTTTGCAAATGTAATGACTATAAGCTGCGTGGAAGAACGTAGGAGCTAGACGAAGTTTTATAAGGTGAGTTGTGACGTAACGACGACGTCTCGATAGCAATGCCAAATATAGTTACGGAGTTATATATTATACATGTGTTGCTATTTTTTTTTTTTTTTTTTTTTTATGCAACTACTGCTCTTATTTTTTAGGTTGTCATTAAAAAATTAAATTTTTTATATAAATTATATATTTATTATTTTTTTAAAAAAAAGAGCACACGACTTTTACATTAAAGATTATCCGTTCGACTCAATATTATATCTCTAATTATAATTAAATACAAAATTTTAGATTTTTTAATAGTTATAAATCTATAAATAATACTGAAGTGTTAAGAGTTGTCAACTTCAATGTTAGTGTGCCTTTAGCAATCATGAGATATTTATAAAATTAAATTGTTAGAATGATATTTTTCTTATTATTAGATTAATTTCTTTAACAAATAAACGAAGAAAGATACGTAAATAATTATTATTATTTTTATTATTATAAATTATAAAAAATTAAATATTTAATTATTAATATTGATGTTAAAATATTTGACATTTACTCCCTGTAACAAATCCAAACTTTCCTCAACAGCTTAATTTTATTCTCCAATATCATCCCTTACGTTTTAGAATCAGACTGCACTGGATCATGACACCGCTACCATCACCAAGTATCCTGATCAATCCTTGAACTCGTACCTCGGATTGGCTGTTGGAACAAGAACAATAGCAGTCTTTTTTCTTGTCGCAAGCCCGAAAATCTCGCTAAGATCCATATCATCTGCACCAACTCCCTGAGGCAATGCCCAGTCATAATGACACAATAGGCGAGCCAATGCAATCTCTACCGTAGCTAATGCAAATGAATAACCCGGACAGCCTGTTCTGCCTCCTCCATATGGTAGAAACCTGAAGTCCTGATCCTTGGCAACAATGTCAACATCCATGAACCTCTCAGGGTTGTATTCCAGAGGATTTTCCCACGACTTTGGGTCCCTCCCAATGGCATAAGTGTCGATGAGAACCCTGGTTTTCGCAGGTATTTCGTAGCCATCGAGGTTGCATTTCTCCAAGGATTCTCGAGGAACTAGGAGAGGGACTGGTGGGTGTAACCGCATCGTCTCTTTTATCACTGCTTTCAGGTAATGAAGGTGTGGAAGATGGCTTTCTTCAAATTTTGATCCTGTGCTGGAGGATGCTATGTTTCGAACTTCTTCCTGAGCTTTCTTCATCACCATGGGGTGTCGAGCAAGTTTCGTCATTGTCCATTCTAGTGTTGATGATGATGTCAGTTCCCGCGATAAATATGTCCTGACAAATTAAGAAAGGGAAGTGATATACCGCATTGGTGCACACAATGTATACACTACGTGGATGTCTCTCCTCCAATTATTTTTTTTTCTTCCTTTGGCTTTTCTCTCTCATCTCTCTCTCACCAGCATCTCTCTCCCGTCTCTCTCTCATCATCTTCGCTCTCTCTCTCATCTCTGCTCTCTCTCTCGTCTTGCTCTCTCTCTCATCTCCACTCTCTCTCTCATCTCTGCTCTCGATCTCTCTCTCTCTCGCTCGTCTCGCTCTCTCTCGGCTCGCTCTCTCTCATCTCTGCTCTCGCTCTCTCTCTCATCTCTACTCTCTCTCTCTCGTCTCGCTCTCTCTCTCATCTCTTGTCTCTCTCTCTCTTATCTCTGCTCTCTCTCTCTCGTCTCGCTCTCTCTCTCATCTCTCATCTCGCTCTCTCTCTCATCTCGCTCTCTCTCATCTCTGCTCTGCTCTCTCTCTCTCGTCTTGCTCTCTCTCTCATCTATCGTCTCGCTCTCTCTCATCTCTGTTTTCTCTCTCTTGTCTCGCTCTCTCTCTCTTATCTCTGCTCTCTCTCTCTCATCTCTCGCTCATTCTCTCTTATCTCCACTCTCTCTCTCTCATCTTTGTTGTCGCTCTCTCTCTCGTTCTCTCTCTCATCTATGCTCTCTCTCATTTTTTCTCTCAATTATGTGATGTATATTTTGACATCTAATGTATATAAAATTGACTTCAATAAATAGTAACTTCTATATATAATATTTTATTAAGAAAATATGTTTTCTTTAGGTAAAGCCTCTTGAACTCCTACTACAGTCACAAAATATGTTTGGAGTATCTATATACCATTTTTTTCAATTTTGTTTTTTCTTTTCTCTATATAATTATAATTCCCGAGACACGTACTTGTTTCAGAAAAAAAAAAAAAGCTGTAGTTGAAATAATTGAAGCAGTCGAAGAAGACAAGTCAGTAGTCCTGCGTACGATGGACTGCCAAAAGTGAACACGAAACTTTGATATTATTTGTAGTCAACATCAGCAGTTTCATATTTATCTTAAAGGACAATCATAGGGCCCACTTGCGGCTCCGGCTCCAACACGTGTTTTTTTAAGTTACTTTTTACATAATTTTTTTAATATTTTAAAATATTTTAAAAAAATAAAATCAATTAAGAAGAAAGTAAAAAATATATATATTAAAAAGTAGTTTCTTAATTAAGAAAATTATAAAAGTATTCGATTATTGGGATGTCTGGCTGTGACGGTGGCCTCAGTGACTGTGACTGCGACCTTCGTTGCCATTTTTGTAGGCGAAGGATGTCGAAAAGTGGCGGCAACAACTAGGACTGGTAGATAGAAGGATTGCGAAGTAAACGACACCATTTTTTTTCCCCCTCCTTTGCAAATGTAATGACTATTAAGTGGCGTGGAAGAACGTAGGAGTTAGGACAAGTTTTATAAGGTGAGTTGTGACGTCCTAGGCATAAACAACGACGTCTCATCATAGCAAGAAAAAATTTGTGTAATATTATGTATAGTTGTAGAGTAAATAAGTGATGTATAATTATTTTTAAAAAAATAAAGTTTATTATTAAAAAATTATTATTTTTTATGTAAGTTTCGTATTTATTCACTTTTTTCACAGTAATTGTACGGCACTTACAAACTCATGACTACAATTATCATTTATCAAAATCTATAGATCAGCCACTGTTTGTCATCCACCATTGCACACCTGACATGTCAGACCGGACCGGATTCAACGAACCGGTTCCTTGCCCCAACCCCACTCCCCGAAGCGCTCAATCAGTCTCAAATTCGAAGTGTGCTTTGGCGGAAACCCCAAACTGCTTTTGGGTTTCAAGCCCCCCTTACGTTTTTGATCCAACTTCTTCACTATGAATCCCTCAACTTTTCTCACAAAACCCTGAACATCCTTCTTCTTCTTCTTTGTGAATCGTAAAAAAATACTTGACGATTTCGAAAACTCCAAATTCTCTAAGTCGTCTTCTTCTTCTTTTTCTTCTTCTTCTCTGTGACTCTCAGTCCCCTCACGTGCATTGTGAATTTCCCCTGGTAATCTGCAGCTGTCTTAAACCCGTGCTTCATCTCCATAAACCCAACACATTGTGCTTCATCTCCCCCCTCCCTTCATCCTCATCGGCTCATCTCCATGATTTCCCCATCGGCATATCCTCCAATCCTTTGTTCCAGATCCGCGACGAGAGGACTCCACACCATGATGAAGAAAAAAACCAACTAAATCTACAGCAAGAAACAGGTAATGTATAGACAAATCCATTAATGTTCTTTAAATTTTTTTTTGGATACCTCCTTTTTTCCATGTGATTCTAAGTTTGCACCATACATTTTTTGGCTTTGTGATTCTAGGGTTTAATGTTCTTTAAATCTGGGTGAAATCTTATATTGAGGAGGTATGTTGACAAATTTTTGGGTTTGTATTTTTATTCCATAAAATCGCAATCATTTTATAAATTTTGCGTGGTACACACGTCACGTGCCTTTTCTTTTATTCTTCATTTGGTTTATGTGACTGTATATATTATTAAAAAAGGACAATATATTATTTTCTGTTGTACACCTTAGCTTTGATGCAGTAGTCAGTTTGAGATCTTTAAATATGCATCCTATAATTTTCATGAAGTGGATATTGATATTTTTTTTTTTTTGTGCATTTCTATGATGACACACTGATTAATAAATCTTGGAAGTTGAAATGTCTAAAAAAAATTTGATCTTTTGACGAACCAAATGAGTCACCACCTTGAGATGACTCTGCTATTATATTTATTGTAATTTCTAGAAGACACTTCTTAGTATAGTTTGACACAATTGGTATACAAATGACAACTTCCAAATTGCAGTTTTCCTTTGAACAAATCTTACTTTTTTTTGTTCTTTGCTTTATTCTTAATTCTTGAACACATACGAATATGTTTATTGTTTTTCAACTTCTCATCTCAATGCAGTGCCTCATTATGACAAGCATCAAAAGGAAATGCAACTAGAACATTTGCTTCTTGAACTTTGCTATGCTGTCATGTAGAATCGAGAATGTATAAGAGTTTTGCTTCCCTCGAACTTTGCGATGATGTCATATAAGAATCGAGAATGGTGTCATGGAGACACTTTCCATGGAAAAGCAGGCGGTGGAGAATGAGAATATGGGTTCAAGAGAAGCAAAATTTTACCCTTTAACCTCCTTTGTTTCTATGTTTAGTCATGACAGTCTCGAATGTTTTACTTAAATGATAAAAGGGACTAAGAGAGATTTATTAATGTGCCACCAATAACCTTGGCCATCAAGAATCAAAATTGAAAATAAAAGATTGCATTTTATTCTATCAATCTGGTCATGATCCAAGTAATGCTCTAACCACTAGAAGATAAAAAAAACTTCCCAAAAGTGGACATTCATAATTTATTCCAGTAACATTGAGAATTATCGCAACTAATGGTTCATGAAGCATACACTTCATTTATTGCATCATCTAATGTATAGATTTTGATGATATAACAAAACATTATTTGTCCTCGTCTGGCCATCTTCAGCTCTAAATTTTGTAAATGAAGAAATCAAAGCTGGTCCTCTAATAATTCTCTAATCTTTAGCAATACTGAAAAGATTTGGAAAGACGATCTTAAAAGGAGAATCCCTACACCAAATGTCGTCCAAAAAGAGATCTTGGACCATTTCCCCACCTAAATCTCACAATTAAGCATCAATGCTTGCTGAGGTGCTCTAAAATAACGTACTCAGAGGTGGGAACCAAAATCGTAATCTTTTCCATCCGCTCCTTACCAACATAGGGTGCAAGCTTAATATGTGCTCCGGCATGAAATCATGCCTTATCAATATGCCCACCACAGGGGATCTCTGCAATTGAGAAACAACGCATTTAGATGCAGATGGTAAGTGAAATGCTACAGTGGAAATAATGATAATTAAGAAGTGTTTCCTCTGTTATGACCATTGGAGCAATAACAGCTATAGTGGTGTTGTCCCTACAATGCACCATATCAGCCAAAATTGGCAATAACATTAAATTTAAATGGAAAATACTAGATTAATAAATTATTTGCACAAGAAATGAATTAAACTAGATTGTTAAGGCAGTGATTTCCTCTGCCTTAGATCAGAACCAAGGAGATGCTTCTAGAAAGACGAGCTCAAACACAAATGAGAAATGCAAGAATACTACACCTCAACATTTCTGTTATAAGGAATCTATGTAATTCTGTTATAAAGAATCTCTAGAGCTTTTTTGAAGTCCAGAACTTTTCAACACAAGAAATTAAAATAAATATATATACCTAAAGAAATGAAGGAAAACCATACCTCAGAAAATTTACAAAAATTGAACTCAAAAATACCAAAATGTCTATTTGGCCATTTTTCTTAGGAAGATTCATTTATATATATATATAGTCTAGCGAAACAAATATGTCTTCCAGTAAATGATTGATAAAAGAAGTATTCCACTGCATAAAAATTAAATGTTATGATTAGTAGGCTTAAGTTGTTCTTATATTTGTTCGTCTCTTCGTTCAATTTTACATATAAGTTGAAAATGTCCAATTTACTTGTTTGAAATAATAAACCCACCATTTTTTGTGAAGTTTGATCCAATTACACACCAATGCTTGCTTTTTTATTCCACATTAGAGCCTTTAAATACAAATGAGTACACCCAATCCATCAGAAAACCACATTGTACCCATGGAATAGAGTTTGGTTTTTAACAGCTAGGTTGAAATATTGGAATTGATGCAAAGGTTTAACACCGATACAAAAGAACATGAACAACAAAAGTTACAGATTTTATAAAATACATATTCTCAACAAAGAGACTGGAGACAAATCAACTTTTAGAATAAAGAGAAATTTCCCTGCACTTTTTGTTGTTCTATTCTAATGTCAGTCAAGGGTACAATATTATACCTAGTCAACTATCTAGGTGGAGGTTTTGATTTCTCTTATATGGGAATCCTACAATACTCATCTTAAATAGTAGTTATTAATATGTCATGGGTCATGAGTCTATTTTAAACAATGTGCCATAATTAACATATTATGTCTAGTTCTGCATTAGCAATAGTATTCAGAAGATGATATAGAGGAAAGAAGTTCAATAAGAGTAAAGACTGATGTTAAAGTAACCTCTCTTGTAAAGGAAAAAACTCAATGAAGGGAAAGGTAAATCCAAATAGAAAGTCATTCAGATCATAAATACTATATCAAAATACAAGCTTACTCCTTAAGTTATGTATTAGATTTCAGTTTCATCCATGAAGCAGTGATTATTCAATTTAGTTCTTACCATATTCTTACCCTCACACTTTTTTCTTTGCACATCCTTCTAATACAGGTATGACACGTTAAGCTATATACAAATCTCGGGAAAAATATATAGAGAGAGACAAGTGGTACCATGCTAGGTGACCAAAGCTTAAATCCACGTCTCCAAATATTTAATTATCTTTATAGACATGTTGCTTTACTCTATGTATCCATTTACCATCTGGCTGTTTTTCTTCGTCCTTTCTTTTTCATTGCATATATATGTAGAACCAAGGAGATGCTTCTAGAAGGACCAGCTCAAATGCAAATTAGAAATGCAAGAATACCATACCAAACCTAAAAAACTCTAGATAGATTCTTTATAACAAAATTAGATATATTCCTTATAGCAAAAATGTTGAGGTGTAATACAAGGTGTTCTAAGTCCTGAATTCTATGGAATTTCTCTTTGTTATGAAGCTGGTCTTATATATATCTTAAAGCCTTTATGCAATGTAATAGAAATAGCAGAGTCAAAAACCATTGTTATGACCCTTGTATAACTTCACTCAACGCCATACAACATTCTCTCCCCCGAATTCAAACCCATAAAACTTCTCTCTAAAAACTTTCATTATCCTCCTCAACTTAGAGACACAAAAACAAGAACCTACACAGCCCAATTCATCTCTCCCTCTCTACAACAAACAAGCCAAGTTCTATATCACACTCGTAAAACAAATCTCACCCAAATTTAATCAAAAACCTCTCCTTAAAACCCCCTCTATCTTCGGGAATCAAGACCTTGTCCTTTTCATGGAGATCTTTCAGGAGACAACTGAGCCTTGGATTTAGAAGAAAATGAAACCTTTGGAAATCACAGTTGAAAAAGGGCTAGTGGGGTTGGTATTTGAGGTCTCTATACATATGGTTTGGAGCAAAAGGGATTACTTGCCTGGAGCTCTAGTGGTTGTGCCATAACAACAACCAAACTCGCACAAACGAGAGTACACAAGCAATAGACAAATAAATCGATATCAAGAGAAATTGGGAACTGCAAAGTTAGCTGCTTCTCTGTGCAGAGGGGCACCCAAACAAACAACTGCAATGAAGCGCCATCAGGTAGAGATGAAGAAACGCGATGCGGGTTGCTTGGCGAGGGAGGAGGGGGGTCTCCGCGGGATTCTCTCTGCTTTTGTAACAAGTCGAGTAACTTGGGCCCAATCAAGCCATGGACTATCCTTCTATCCTTTTACTGCTTTTACATTTGTGGGTTAGGCCTTAGACCATTTTACTGGATCTTTGGATTGTAATAGGTAGTGGGCTTAGGCCCGTAGAATAAACTAGTTGCAGATTCTAGTCTTATTATCTTGTTGTTACTTTTAGCCCAAACCCAATACGTGGGTTATATGTACTGAGCAACTTGGCTCTGAAGAGTCATCCAAAATAATTAATGAAAATATTTTCTTATTCTCTTTTCTCTATTTCTCTTGGAGGCTAGGTCAACCTCGAATGTGACAATCTTTCTTATCTTTTCTCTTATATTTTCTAGGTCACCCAAACACCTACTATCAGGTATGTTACAAGTGGTATCGAGCCAGTCTTTCCTTGGCATCGCTTTCATCAATCGATGAAAATGGAAAATATTATCTGATCTTTACTCAATATCAAAGAGCCACTAGAACAAAATCTTCAATGCTTCGATGTTCTCCATCAACATTTGAAGGATTTTCGAGAGAGCCACAACAAAATACACCATGTATTTCAACAGTCTCTAGACAAATTTGCTAACAACTTTGAGAATTTAAGCTATCTGGAGCAGGTTGGTACGATGCAGGAAAAAGAAAATGAAGAACAAGAAACAACATATTCCTTGTCCAAGTGCATCTTTGAACAAAGCCTCATTTGTTCAAGTGACGACCCCTCTGCTAATCACCACCATATGCCTCATTTGTTATTCGAAACAACCCCAAGTAGCAGCCAAACAACATCGTCCCCAGTCCCTCCAAACCAAACATTCGATAGAGGTCGATGACGGAAAAAGTTTAAGCTACCGAAAATTCAAAGCAAAAGCAAAAATGGGAATCAATGAGAATTTCTGGATGACAAGGTCAAGCGGATGAGAGATCTGTTCTCGAGATTCTCCTTCACCACCATTTGGAAAATTCAAACCCAATCTTCAAGTGCAGATTCTCAGATTTGGAATTTTGACCTTGGAGGAGTCACCACCACTTGTTTATTCACAACCTCCCAACTACGGAAAAGTAACCATTCTGCATAAACGTTAATAGCAGCATGATCATTATATTCCATTCCCAAGTCCAATTCCAGTTCTATCTCGTTCGGAACAATGTCAGCGTCTACGATGCCCACTGCTGCCACACCTCTATTCGGAGCAACGCCGTCTGCTGGAGCAACCTTCGCTTCGGGTTCAACACCTTTTGGAACAACAATTCCATCAGCGAGTCCAGGTTTATCCACCTTCGGATCATCTATATCTGCACCCAGTTCCACCCAATCCATATTCAGAGCAATGACATTCTCATCATCATCGGCATCTGCTGCCGCCTCTCCATTTTCAAACGCTAAACCCAACAGTACAGAGGGAGAGAATCCACAATGTTAAGCTTCTCATTCGGTTCTTCATCCTCCTCTTCTTCCTCACGAGCCGCACATATCTCTTACTTGCTACTTGTGCCTCCCTGGTCAACTGGAGGCAGTTCCCCTCAAACTTGTAGGTGGACCGAATATGTGGGGTTACATTTCAACTGGCGATGTCGTGAGATTGAGGAGAAGCAATAAGAAATTAGCCAGAGGAAATGTTGCCTGGGAGTTGTTTGATGAAAGGCATGAAGGGACCCTAGTTGATGAGAGCAAATTAAATCGGATGAAAATTAAGACCTATATACCAGTGGCAGAGAAGTGCTTGGATCGTTTGTTTAAGCTCTATGAAGAGAATGGCCATTATTTTATCAATGTGGAGCATTACGGTGATGATTTTCTCATGGCAATAGCTGACTCAATGCAAAACACTGAAAAAGGGAATGATTTACAAGCCATTGAGTCAGAAGCTTGTGGAACCTCACAGAATATGTTTGACAAAAATGTTTGCAACATATATGAAGTAGATAATGATGAAAGTGGAAGAAGCTATATCAATAATATAGAGGATTCACCCAAACCTCAGAAGCCTTCGAGTTATATGAATTTGGATTCTTCTAGTTATGGTGAAGACTTAAGAACTCCAAATAGCAAGGGTGTCAAATCTACCCCCTCTTCTACGGATTGGAGCAGTCCTACCTTCAGGCAAGGGTCAAGCAAATGTCATTCAAAATCTGTGGATTGTAGGAGCAACATCCTTCAAAGTCCAGTTACATCAATTTCCTATAAAAGACGGTGCTCCCAAACATTGAAAGAGGAACATGAGACTCTGAGTTATGAAGAATTACAATCTCTGGATGATTTTGAATTGGCAAATGTCATGATATTTGGTATGGTTGAGGTATATAAAGTCCTTTCTACCTTGCTTGAAATATGTGGTGGAAAAATATTCATGGGTTTGCAAGTTTTAATAGAGGCAAACCTTGCCCCTCAGTTGCTTGATGTTTTGCCCCTTAAAGTTGTTTTTAAGCCTTTTGATAGAGGAAGAGAAATGAACCTTGTGAGAACAACAATGGGTTGTACTAGTCCCAAGTCTGTCACTTAAATTCAGAATGGGTTGACAATTCTCGACTTAATTGTTATCCAGATTGAGCATGGCAAATCCAGTGATATCAAGAGCTTGCATGATGCTTTGAGTAGGTGTGGTGTGGTGTTAACCAAGAGGAAGAAAACTAAATTCAAAGCAAGGGACTTAAAAGAGGATCTTGAGAGGCTTGTCAAATGTTCTATAGAAGAGGGTCGAGATTTAGTTTCTGCATTTGAATTTGCACCTAGTGCATTGGGGGCATTACTGTCTTATGTCGAATTACTTGCAGATAAAAGCAATTATGAAAATTATACTATTTGTAGGTACAATCTTTATAATATGAGGTTAGATTCTGCTGCTTGGAGGGCGTTGAATGCCTTGGAAAGCAAAACAGATGCAAACAAAAATTTTAGTTTGCTTGGTCTCATGAATAGAACTTGTATTACTGGAATGGTAAAGCGAGTATTGCACATGTGGCTAAAGCAACCTTTATTAGACATAAAGGAGAACAACTCCAGACCGGATTTGGTGCAAGCAATTGTGGAGGATTTCATTTGGGACTGCGGAATAATATATGGGAAAGTCTGTTACAAGGACCTAGTAGTAGAGTTGCATAGTGCTTCCAACCATGAGGACAAGGTTCTTTGAAGGGACGACAATGTAACAAGCCGAGTAACTTGGGCCCAATCAAGCCATGGACTATCCTTCTATCATTTTACTACTTTTACCTTTGTGTGTTAGGCCTTAGACCATCTTACTGGATCTTTGGATTGTAATAGGTAGTGGGCTTAGGCTTGTATAATAAACTAGTTGCAGATTCTAGTCTTATTCTCTTCTTGTTACTTTTAGTCCAAGCCCAATACATGGGTTATATGTACTGAGCAACTTGGCTCTGAAGAATCATCCAGAATCATTAATAAAAATATTTTTTTATTCTCTTTTCTCTCTTTTTCTTGGAGGCTAGGTCAACTTTGAATGTAACCAATTTTCTTATCTTTTCTATTATATTTTCTAGTCACCGAAACACCTACTATCAAGTGTGTTATAGCTTTGTTTTGTTCAATAATCTCCAGAGGAGTGGCGGCACTATGCAGACTGAGGAACGTTGTTCAATTTTGCTAGGCAGAGGATGGTGATGCGACGCGGGCAAGGGAGGAGGCTTTTTGCAAGGCAAATTCAAATGGAGGAAGAAAACTCATTTCATGAAGACCAAAACAAAATGCATGTTTTGTTAAAAAAAAAAAAAGGCAATAGCCACGTAACGTGTGCAATGTGTACACCGCTACAATGGCTACTCCATAGTTGTACTCTTATAGTAATAATACACAAAAAATCTATTCAACATCTGGTTCCCTAACCGCACGCCACACTCCTAACATGGCTGAAGCCGATTCTTCCCCACATCACGGTTTATCATCCATCCTTCCTAAGCTGCTTCATTCTCCCTTAGACCTCTCAACTCTCCCTCTTCTCCCTCTCGAACCTCAAACTCTTCTCTCTCATGCCTTCATTCTCACGTCAACACCCTTACCCCATTTAGTCTCGAACCCTAGAAAAATTCAGCAACCTCTCCTCTCACTCGACGCAGTACTCTCCCTCTAGATTTGCTGGGACATCTAACTCGAAGCCCTTCTCTCTCTCCACCCCTTTAGCCCCTAGCCGCTGGACCGATTCACCATAACTTTTGAAGACCCATCTCCCTCACCCCCTTCAGTAGAAGAAATCGTCGTCAAAAGTATGTTTTTTTTTTCAATTCTTTTTAAATGTTTACCTTTCAATTCTCTCTCTCTCTCTCTCTCTCTGATTTTCTGCATTTTTTTTTTGAGCCACACTTTAATGGGACTCACTTCTCCGTCACACATGTTTACACATTAAATTCAGGAAAGTCTACAAAGTTACTGGTAACTGCAAGCAATGTCCATTTCCTTTCTTCAAATTTTGGGAAGCTCTAAATTTCAATGTTAAGAGCCATGTATCATTTCTATGGTACAATGAACAAAAGCAAAAGCCGACTGAAAACCCTAGTACTTTTTTTACTCCAAATAAAAAACCCTTTAGAAATTAGGTTACATCCCTTGTAAATTACACTTTGATTTTGTAAAAGCTCTCTATTATGAACTATGTTAAGTGTTGAATGTAAAATAATTGCCAATTAAACAATTAGTAATATGCCAAAATATTTTATGCTAGATATGTTTTTTTAGTTGTAGCTAAATCTTATGTGTGTTTTAATTGGTATTTTAGTAAATTATATGCCTCTTTTTGGTTGTTTAAAATAATTCTCTCATGATCTCATCGTATGCTAGTCTGGAGTTGAGCTCGTCTGCATATTTGACACAATTTTTTTTTTAATTACTGGTCATCAAGTGTATGCTAATTATTTCACTGATTCCACTATTGCCAAAAGAAAATTAAGGCAAGGACATTTCATCTTAGCAAACGACCTTGCAAGTGCATTCCATTCATAATTTTGTGTAATAGAATATAGATTTCTAATGGCAAAAGACTAGTAGCATTATCATGAGATTGAACATGCAAAAGCAATATCTTAAAACAGAGATTGAAAAAAAAAATTATAAATCAAACCAAAAGGTATTGTGATAGTCTATAATTTTTTTGTCAGTAAGGCAGGCCAAGCATGTCTTAAACAAATTAATACCAAAGAAATCTGACTCGCCCACAATCATAAAGTTAGGAACTAAACATGATTACAAGGGATCTGCATACTTTCCATGCCCTACCAAGAGATGGAGTTTCATAGGGGCATTTTTCCCTTTTAAAGTGACTAGGGATGTGGGGGGGGGGGGGGGGGGGGTCTTTAGTAATTGGCCCAAAACCATCAATTTTACCTTGCCTTTGAAATTTCAAACTCTCTACAAGAAGCACATTACCAACCCCATCTTGTAGTTACAAATTGCAGGAAAAGGCCCATCTTTATTCCCAACCCATATAAAACTTCTTTACACTTCTTCTCCAGCTCTCACATACCCCAGCTCGCACATACTCATACTCCAGTTGGCTTAGTTTATGCAAGATCCAAAGAACTCAAACACAAGGGTTTTGAAAACACTCCTTGCCTTCTTTTCACTCTCTGTAGTTTTCTAGTACAAAATATACAATATCTTGGTCTATTTTGTTCAAATTGTGTTGTTCATAACATAGTTGTTAAAATATTTACTTGATCATCCAATCTCAGGGAAAAAACAAACTACTCATTTAGATTGTTTGCACTCTTCCTTTCTTGTTGTGTATTGATATTTGCTCTGGCTACATGAGATCCTCTTGAGACAGTTCTTATCCCTGTTTGATGTCAAAAGTTCTATAGTTTTCAGCTAAACCATGAATATGGTGGTAATTACTAATAAATGTGTCCTCTTGCCCACAAAACAGGAATAATTAATACTACATGTCAATATGACAGTGCTATTTATACACTTACTAAAAGTGAAAAACATTCGTCTCTTTATTTTCTCATGTTATTATTTTGTTTAGAAAGAATTCATCAAAATTCATGTCCACATCTAATGTAATGTAAGTAATTGAGTATTCTAGAAGAAAATCATTACATTTTTTACATATCAAATCCATGTTCCACTAAATTAAAGTAGTATGAAAAACATGAACACCGTTGAAATATTACTTTGTTGTAGCATTCTATATTGCTTAATCTTTCTATTGCTAAAGCTGGAAATGTTGTCCATATTTTACCTGAATTTTCTTGATATTTTTTATGTTCAGTTATTTATCACTCAATTTTTTTAGCTTTTTTTTTTCTTGTATGCTAAAGCAGGAATGGAAGTAAAGTTGGATCAGTACTTTTTTTTTTTTTTCTGTCACTTGTGGAGTTTAGATGGGATACCAAACCAGAACTTGTTGAAATCTGGAATTTAGGGTTGGATCTTCAAATTTTGGTAATTTTTAAATCGACTTAGGTTTATCTAGAGAATGAGGTGATGGGCAGGTTCATATAATTGTTTTGGGAATTGACTTAAGTAGCATGCCTTGTTCTCTTTTGAAAGAAAAAAACTTTCAATAGGAATTTGGACTTTAGATAGTTTTTGGTGTCATGCTTGATTCCCAGAATGCAATACAATTCGCTTGTTATTAGCATTTTAATTGCTTTTGCTTGTTAGCATTTTAACATACATTTTAACTACTTTTAATAGGAATCGGGACTTTAGATAGATTTTTACTTGGTTTGAAACAAAAATAATGTCAAATTGATGTGAACAATAGATGCACCCAGATTTTTTCTTCCCATACCCTTATTTTGTCTACAAATTGGTGTTATACTTGCCTCGTGGTTTATATGATCTTTGATATTCTGTTCCTACCTTCTAAATATTCTGATAATGAAGCGTGTGGGTAATAATTCAGTTTTGCACTTAAAGTAGTCATCTGTCAATCATCATATAGATCAACTATGGCATTGAGTCAATCATCATCATGTGTAGTTAATGATCTTGAAATGGAATCACCGAGTTGTTGGTGTGGTTTGAAAGCATCATTAAAAATCTCTCACACCCACAAAAATCCTAGAATGATATTTTATGCTTGTCCGAATTATTACACGGTAATTAATTTGCCAATTTTTTGTATTACTTTTGAATGTATGTACAAAAATATTTATACATCAAGATTGGAATTCTTGAATTGTACACAAGGAGAAACAACCTGTCAATTCTTCATTTGGACAAATATACTTCAATCAGTAGTACCTTAGAAAATCCTGTCATTTAAGTCGAGCATCCTCTGACTATATTCATCTAAACATCTATGAGATCTAAAAAATTTAGATTTTTGTGGACTAACAGTACTATGATTGTGAACAAGATCAACACTAGTCAACACCCATACCCCATTCACAAAGCAGTATTTACCTTCATCTTACAATCGGTTTTTGTCGTTGGTCATGGCTTTGATAAATTACTGTGGCTAGGATAGTACCTGTCGCCACGTGCACAGCCAATTGTCACATACTTCATACTCTCATCTAGATCTTTCTTCATCTTTTTTATGATAACACCAAAATCCTCTTGTTTGACATATCGTTTCTAATATACTAAAACCTCTTTATCAGTAACAAATTGCATAACATATTTTGGAGGCTCAACTCTATTATCATCATCTGATCTTTCATTTATCCCCTCAGCATCAGGCTCTATATTTATGTTAGATGAAGTTTCTGACAAGGAAGATTGCAAAGTTAGGATTAGCTTTTTTAATATATACAGTGGATGTTAACTCATATGGTTAAAAGTGTACCTCCAATATTCTTTTCACCTTCAGCACTAAATGGCATAGTTGATGAATCGCTTACGCAATGTGGGTAGGGCATAGTTGGTCCGCATGGTGGCATCATTGAATGCTGTATTTTTCGAAATGCACGTTATTCAGTAAGGAAAATACGGAAGTATAAGAAAAAACCATAAAAATAGGCTCAAATGAACAACCTGGTTGTATCTTCACCTTGTCTCAACTCTTCTAAATTACTTGATGGAGGGGATGGCATGGTTGGTCCAAAGGGTAGTAGTGCCAGATGCTGCAATTACCCACTTTATTAGAATGACTCAAACCCACGCACGTAAACAAAAAAAAACCAATATACTAAAATAACTATACCTAGCTACCCCAAGCATACAAATATGGATTTTGATATGTATTTGGAGGCATCATATATGGTAGGTTATATGGATTTATAGTACCATAATGTCCCTATAATATACAAATAAACAATAGATTAACTAAATGCTACAATATCTCACACTACGATATTTTCAAATAACCAATATATATCATACCTGGGCAAGTGAAATCGAAGTAGAAGGCTGGGGTGGCCTTTAATCTTCATATTCGCCCATCACACTATTATTCAATAAGTATTGAGTGTTACAATATCATAACAGTATAAGAAATCCCTCAACATACATTCACAAGGTATAGTTTATATACTAAAAAGAAGGAAATATCCTATATATCTAACAACCTTGCATTGATCATCTAAACCTCATAATTAATCCTCATAATTAATTAGGCATAGTCTAAGTATAGAGGGAGTACACAAAAGAAAGACATAATTAGAAGCTAAGAGCTGGAAAAATAAAAAATAAACTGTATTAAAAGTCATTAAAAATAGTCTCATTCAAGACAAAAAAGATCACATGTAAATGCAAGCAACAAGCAACAGGATCTCCAAGGCAGGAGCTTTGCAAGTAAAAATTATGAATTTCAAAGGATGATGGTTATCAAGGCCCAATTATTTCACACGTCAAAAGATATCTATACAAGGGCACATATTTATAGAGCCTAAGAATCTATTGGGCCCAGACCTGGGAAAGACAACTTAGAGAGGTCTTAGAAGACTTATTTAATAATGACCGTTTGACTCACCCTTTACTAACACGAATAGATTTTCCCATCAGCATGTTAAACAAAAAAAATTCTCATGGCTAGAGAAATGTTAAATTGTCTCCGCTTATCAAAGTAATATTCAATCCGAAACATCTACTCTCTTTTTCAATATCAGGCAAGTACTACATTGAGTGGCTTTAAAAGGGTTTTAAAAAAGTGTCGTTTTTCTTTTGAGTAGGGCTACTATACCGTCCTACTCTTATTGTTGGCGTGTAAATGATGTTTTTTTAAATATTTTAAAAAAATGTAAAAAAAAAATCATTGGGTTATATGCCAGCAATAAGAGTAGGGCGAAATATTTTTAAAAAATAAAAAAATATACTAATACATTTAACATTATTTCTTTAATTATTAAGTAAAAGAAATATATATATATATATATATATATATATATATATTTTTACAAGCGGTTAAGGCATACTAGTTTTATTCTTTCCTTATTGTTTCCAGACAAGAAAATAACACAAGTGGGCCATTGAGGAAACATTTGGCACTGTTTCTACTGCACAATTTAGTTGGCAGCTTATCTACTTAAAACCAACACCATATTTGACACCTTGCAGACACACTGGCCTTTTGTCAACAGCGCTTAGGACATATCTTTTTTTTGTCTGTTCTATTTATCAAAGTTGAAAATGAAATAAGAGGAAAAGTGCTGTGTTTTAAAAGAAAAAAAAAAAAAATCGCAGGAACTTAATAGAGTATCTGTGTAAAGGAGCCCCATTTCCTGGAAAGTGCACAATTATACCAAAACATAAAAGAAAAAGGAGAGAAGCATTTGCTTTGAGCCTTTCAGGCTTGGGTCTGATTCAATATGCTTGATTACGATGGTGTCTGAATCCTTAGTTTAAGTTCTATAGCGATTGTTTACTAAAAATAAAGCTTATATATGAGTGGTGAAGATTCGCATGAAAAAAGAAGCAAATACGACAATAAAGAGATATAGTAGGCCCCCTTAAGGTAACAAAGCACAAATCTGAAGGGAGATCATTCCTTTTTGTATTGTGATTTGATTTTTCTGGGACCAGATTATTTGGTGCTACATTCTCTCCATTACAGGAAGGACATGTTCTTGATTTACATAAAGGAGTTCTCTCTTCTCTCCATGATGCATTGGATTCAAGTTTGATAGTGATGGTCATGATCACAAATTATTGTATACCCAAGAAAAGAAAAAAATGGGTTCAAAAGAAGTGAAAAAATCATCATTGATGATTAAACTTCATATTTCATCAGGATAATGAAATTTTTTGGGTTTAGGATTCTGATGAAATTAGAATTAATCTTAGTTGAACAATCAGTAATCAGGAGGATGAAGTACTTTAGTTGTCACTAATATGCAAGTAATTCAAAATTCTGGTTAGTGAAAGAAAAATGACTATTTATGAAAATGTTTGAAAACAAGGGTTTTTTTTTTTTTTTGGAAACATACTCATTTCATTAATGAACCAAAGTTACAAATCTGACTTATCAATACAAGAAAAATCCAATACATGGAAAATCCAGTCTATAAGACAAACTACGCATCAGCTCTGGGGCTTCCCCACACACAAATTCCTTTGTGGCGAACATTGTCTTAACTTCTAAACAAGCTCTCTCATAACAGAGAAAACGCTCTGTAAAAATAGAACTTAAAGACCCTCTCTATCTTCCCAGGGAAGATAAGTACGGGACACTGCTATGGACATAAAATCCAATAGCCTATTCCTATTTTATTAAAAACTAAACTAACAAACAACTACAAATAAACACAATAATAACTACAAGACCACAAGCACTGGTGAGACCCCAGACGTCACGCCTACCGCAAGCATCGTCATCTCGAGCCCGGATGAAACGAGCACCCAGCTCACGCACAGACCACAACAACCCGGCCGTACGACCACCAACAGTAGCATCACCCACCACTCTCGAAAGACTCTTGCCCCGGATTACGTCCGATCCAAAGGCCCAAACCTCACTCGGGTCAACAAAAAACAACAACAAAATAGTAAAACAAAATAAATACAAAACACTGAATCGGAAACACGAAAGAAACAGAGAAAATAAAAATAGATGAACAGTGCACAATGGTAGGCAGTGGCTCGTGCAGAAACTGTTCACTCTGGGAGGAAAGCCGGCGGTCAGACTTGGAAGTCCTGGAGTCAGAGGTTCCATAGAAACTGAGTGTGGCGTCGGGAGAGGGCTCCTCGGTGACGCGTGAAGGCCACGCGCCAATGATATCCAGAACTTCGTCCCACGCGTGCGGGCTACGCTCCACTCCGATGGACGTCGGATTTGGAGGTCTTGAAGATCGGTGGCTGGGCGTCATGCCGGTGGGGCGCGTGTAGAAATGTGGCGGCTGGAAAGACTGGAACAGCGATTCTCCCTTATTTGGCCTAAAAAACACAAAAATAAAAACAAAACAAAAACACTACACAGAGATAAAATGGACAGAGAAGAAAATGAAGAGGCCAGGGGGGAGGAGCCGAAGCTCCCACCCCCTTTCGATGGATCTAGAAAAGGGAGAAGGGAGAGGGTTTTTCTAGAGAGAAGGGATAGGGTTTTTTCACTTCTTGAAAACAAGGGTTAATTGCCTATTGCCCATTTCTAATGATTGGAGGAAATAGAGTAAGTAAACTGACTAATTTTTCAAAGGCTAATTCTTAGTGACATTCCCAATGGTTTGAAATTCAGTGCATTTTGGTATGCTGTCAAAACACACTGAAACAATTTTGAAAAAGTTTTCATTTATGTAATTATTCAGTCTTTTTTTTTTTTAATTTTTTATAAGATGTAAATCAGTGCATCTAAACTTTTACAACTCAATTAAGATCAGTTTCATATAAGAATTACAAAAGTATTTCAAGTGATCAAATCAGAATTCTAAAATCAGAATGCTTGCAACCGCAAATCAAGGGAACTGGAAATTCAACCAAGCCATGGCTATAGCCATGGACATAATATAAGCCCACATTTAGATTTCAAGTAAAACAACCTACATAGCCACCTATCTAGAAGGACATAGTTTCAACCCAAACATCAAACATCCTACCAATATTGATAGTCTACATGACTTTTGATTCAGAGTTAAGATCGTGATCATGGATCGCAATGGTTGATTCCTCTGCTTCTATTTAAAAATAAAATAAAATAAAATGCCAACTAGAAAATTAATAAATAAACAGAAAAGGGATAGTTCTTAGCTACATTTGAGATACCAACTATATCTTGTATGAAATAGATCAACAAAATGTGAGCAGCTTTATTTTACTCAGATGTACTTCTTCATCATTTTTCAAAAGAGAACTTTTGATCATTTATCCTTGTATGGGCAATGTTTATTTCTTTTACGAGATTAAAGCAAATTGAATTGGAGTGTTAAAGAACAAGCGAAGTGAAGTTATGTATGTCACAGAACAAATGTAGATGCATTTCATGGTTGATTTTAAAATAAGCATGAAATGACACCATGGTGTAACCAAGTTTCTAAGATAAGTTAATGCTGCCATTCTAGTGCAATTGAAATGACTCCAAAGTATTTTACGATTGTTTAAAATTGAAAGCTACTTCCATCATGTCTAAGATATTTGCCATTTGCAAAAGCAAGATGCTTTCCCTTTCCAACAGAGCAACCTCCAATTTGGCGAATGAAGATGATACAAAGGGCCCAAGAAATGGATCTGCAATTGGTTTGGTGAGAATAACACTATTTTTTCTACCTTGATTTATTATCGCTTTGGTTTGTGTACCTTTATAGAATTATTTCTTTGATGATGTGATTTTAAGTCATGTATAGTTTTTCTGATTTATAAACTAGTTTTCCATTTATGAACATAGGAAAAAGTTGTGTTGTCACCATGCCTCTAAATAGTTATGAAACCAGCAAGGTCAAGACACTTCTAGATCTTTTTGCTATCTTGGATGTATGGACCTATTTAAAGGAGCTAGTAAAAGGTATAAATTTTAGATCTTCAAGAATTTGAGACCATACTTATGAACCTTGTATCAAGCCTATGAAACTCTTTCTGGTATATTCCCTCTGTGTTTTCCCCTTCCAACTAGTCCCAGACAATAAATCTCGCTCATTTCAGATGTTATCAACAACCAAAAAATCAGTGGCATACATACAACATCAACAACCCAAAAATCCCACAAAACACTGATCAAACAAACATCAATTCGGAGATCCATAAATGCATAAACACACAATATGATATGAACTCGTAGGAATGAAATCCCTTGACCCCACAATCAATTTGAAAACTCTCCAAGAAAGTCAAAATCAAGTCAATGGATGGAGAATCTAGACCAGATGAGAACTCGTTTCAAGAACCTAAATTATATTAAAATCTAGACCCGTTGAAGAACTTGTCTCAAGAACCTAGATTATAAAGAGGAACACCACAAAGGTTATGATTTACCTTTGATAAGTTCAAAGGTTCAATCAAGAACAAGAGGAGTAAACTCAACTCACAAATAAAATTCAATATTGTCTCCTTAAAGTAGTTGTGGCAATCAAACACTAATTCTATTTTTTTCTCTCACTCTAGATAAACCTCAAGGTCAGTTCTACTTTGGAAAGATGGTATTTTCATTTTGATGCTCCCAATGTCTCTATCTACACCATCCAGGCCCCTTAGATTCCCCTCAAGTCCTCTTTCACGACTAACTCTTCTATGTCTACCTGATCCAACTTCAGATGCTAAGTTTTCCTCATCCTCAACATCTCCTACATTCTCATACTCATATTCAACTATATGCTCACGTCGCCTCCTATCTCTCCCACCTTGCAGATTTCTAATCGCTGCTTCTTGATGATCCATCATATCCCTCACTTTACCCAACACAAATTTCAACAGCTCAAACTGTTAATGCATGGCTTGCAACACAAATGATGAGTTATCTGCCTCCCCCTTGGTGATGAGCTACTCCGGTGAGACATTATAAGGTGTTGCACAAAAGAATGTTAGTTGTAAAAAAAAAAAAGAAAATCTCACACACTCCTTTACATGTTTACACTCAAATAATGGCACTCCACTCGTGTTTCACTCTTAATTGACTTTTTATCCCATAATAGTCTCATACTCTCTTGCCTTTTACCTCAAGAGTTTTCTCACTCAAGTTCTTTAAGAACTAATTTAACTCAATCAAGATAATGCAACATTGTTTTATCCCAACTAGTAATTAGGTCCAAGAAACACGGAAGGAATAAAAAACGACACGTGAATCAAGGAAATTATACAAATGAAACAGTAACTATAAGACAAGATACCAACTAGAATAATGTATGCAGCCCCTTTGAAGATAAGGCTCAAGAAAAAATTCGGATTTTTTTTTTTGGAAGATTTTTTTTTCTTTTTCATCTCGACGATTTATTTTTTCTTATCTTTTCACCAACTAATTTGATCACAATCAAGAATAAGCAATTGAGAAAACCCTAACAATAACTCAAAAATCCTAGGATAAGTGTGATATACGACAGCCCCTAGAACAAGAGATTTTAACCTACACAAACCCTAGAACAATGAAATTTGGTAGCCCTAAGAACAATGAAGAAATTCGATAGCCACATCTTTCTTTTTTTTTTCTTTTTTTTGGCAACCCTAGAACAATGAAATCTTAGAATTAAATTTAAAGATACAAGAATTAAAGATAGAATCAGACCTGATTAGAAACCTTGCTCTGAATACCAAATGATATGAACCCGTAGGAATGAAATCCTTTGAACCCACAATTAATTTGAAAACTCCCCAAGAAAGTCAAAATCAAGTCAATGGATGGAGAATCTAGACCCGATGAGAACTTGTTTCAAGAACTTAGATTATATTAAAATCTAGACCCGTTGAAGAACTTATCTCAAGAACCTAGATTATAAGTAAGAACGCCACAAAGGTTATGATTTACCTTTGATAAGTTCAAAAGCTCAATCAAGAACAAGAGGAGTAAACTCAACTCACAAATAAAATTCAATATTATCTAAAATTTCAAATGAGGCTACAAAGAGTATTTAAGCCAAACGTAATTAAAACCCTAGCCAAAATAAATCCCCTTTTACCCAAAATACCCCTGAATGAACAATGTTGCGACTATAGTAATGCTACAATAACCTCTTGAAACCCTAGTTCCTAAAAAGTAACTTTCCAAATAAGACATTAGCCAAAATACAAGGCCTTCCCGAAAACCCTAGTGCATAAGAAATAAGACATGTGGGTGAAGCATCTTCAAGCCCACTTATTCTAAACTAATAAAATAAATCATTTAACCAAATTGGAAGCCTCCAATTACAATAGGCTCTATCTCTAACTCATGTCTTCCACAGCTTGAATCAAGTGGATCAAAACTGGTTCTCCTTCTTTCAAGCCCATCTTGAGTGTTGGGCTCTTGCTAGCTTCATCTCAAGTGGATTGTATCAATCCTTACATTGCTTCCTTGATCTTTTTGGCCCTTGATCTTGTAATTGGCCCATCTGGAACTTGCAAAGGATCTTTAAGAGTAGGCTCACCTTGGTTTCCATCACAATATAAGTAATGCTAGAAATGGAGAACTGAAACTAAAAGAGAAAAATAAAAACTCTTTTCTTTAATTTCTTACCCTCGTAAGATGACAGACAGTGGGTTTCGGTAGCTACAATACCAGCGGAGGACTAAAGCCTTGCGGAAATTGTGAAGCTGGAGAACCCGTATGGAAATGGTGAGCCCAGAGAAGAACTTTTGTTACACGATGCTGGAGTGATGGAGCCATACAGTTCCGGAGTGATGGAGCCACATGGGGTGGGCAGACGGTAAGGCCGGGGAAAGGACACGAGCCGGGGGAGTGGAGGAGAGAGCGCGAGGGAAGGATTTCTGAAGAAGTGAAGAAGAACGCCCGCGGGGGGGGGGGGGGGGGGGGAATTGAAATGAACATTCTAGACCAAAACACACGTTTTCATTTAAAAAAAAAAAAAAGCCACGTAGGCTGGAGTGCAGAGGTTGAGTGAACAGTGGGTAGTTGTATAGAAAAATACATACAGTTATGGAGTTATATTTTATGCAAGTAGCGATGCACATTTCTTTTAAAACAAGACAGGTTTGTTAGAAAAAAAATTAATTTTTTTTTATAAATCATATATTTATTAATATTTTTCAAGAAGAAGAGAATTATTACAGAAACAAAGATATTACACAAAGTAAAACTACAAACTGATATGGTTTCACGGAATCATTTAGATCTACTTTATAATAAAAGTAACTTTACAATTTGACGTATCAAGTCACATCATGAATTTGTGAATTTATTTTTATATAATCTATTTGTAACTAAAATATTTTTCTTTTTCTTTCAAGCAAGCTAGTATTTTATAAAGATGAAAGTAACAAGATTCATAAACGGCAACCCCTCTCCCCATTTCATTTTATCATCTCGGCACAAAAACTCTTTCTAGACTTCATCTTTTTGAAGAACAATAAGGAAATAGAAGTCGATAATCTTGTTATTTTCAATCAAACCATCGACAGAGATGCAAAACCAATAAGCTTAGTCCTTAACACTTATGAGTGATGGTTTTGCCGAACCATTAACAAAGACAAGTAAAACATCCATTTTAGCAAGAACGCCCAACCGGCACAAGTAGTAGCAATCTTTGGCCATCTAAGCTTTTGTAAAAAGACCTCATGATAGTACAAGAAATTTGACCTTTAGAGATGAAATTTTTTTGAGACAAATTAAATTTTGTCTCAAAACATAGAAGAGGTTTTTTGCAAGTTCGAGCAGACAAATATCTGTTTGAACTAGACTTTCTAGGACGAAATATAGCATCTAAAAAAAACAATTCGAACGTTCTCAAACATGTTCGAACAATATTGCAATTCACGTTTGAATGTTTACATAAATGTTTGAATAATAATGGTGGTGTGAAAGTTTAGAAAATTGTGTTGAGGGAAAGGTTTAACCCATTCGAACACGATATTTAATCATTCAGACTAATTTTTTGGTGGGAAGTTATAATTAAATCTGGTGGGCATGGTTGCTATACAATTTGAACGTAACTATACACATTCAAACAGTATTGTAATTCACGTTTGAATGTCAACATTATTGTTTGAATAATAGTCGTAGTGGGAACGTATACAAAATTGTACCCGAGGAAAGTTAAAAACCGTTTGAACGCAATATTTAATCATTCGAACGAATTTTTTTATGGGAAGTTATAAATAAATCTGGCGAAGATGGTTGTTATACCGTTCGAACAGATTTATAAACAGCTCATTCTCAAAAGAGTCGTTCGAACGGTAGCGTAGACGACATAAGTTTAATTATAGAAATATATTGAAAGACATTAAAATGTTTTAAAAATAAATATTATTTGAGTCTATTAATTATCGTTTTCAAAAGATGAAAAATCTACTTATACAGATTAATTACTATTATTTATGATAAATTAAAATATATCATATATGTCATCCTAGGAATTTTATATAATTAATTTAAAAATTAATTAATGACTTTTGTTTTGGTAAATAAGAACTTGTAATTAAAAAAAATTACCTTTTAGGAAATGTCATTTTTTATATTCTTAACTGGTAAGTAAAATAAGGAAAATGATTTTTGATAACAAACAAGCTAGCTACTATATATAACAAATAAAAACAATATAGTAATTAAAGTGACAATGTTTGATACAAAACAAAATGTCAAATCCAATACTCAAAATTGATATGTAAGACTATCCAAGTCATCTTGGATCGCAGTAACGCATCCCTCAATCTCTTGCAATTGAACCATGATTGGCACAGTGATCTTCTCTACGATCCTCTCCATGTCTTGGATAAAAAGTGTACGATGCTCCTTGAGCATGGATTGCATCTCCGTGGTAGTAGCCCATGCATCCTGTCTATCAACACCGACATCAGTAGAAGCTGGATCACAATCCATGGCACTATCTTACATTGGAACGTTAATGCGAGCCTTCCATAAGTGGCCCTCGCTCTTGCTAAAGGTGATCTTTTTGTAAAGGGGTTTGATCTTGTAACGTCCGTCCTTGTGGTGGAACTTTTTATAAAATGATTTTAGAAAAGAAGACGAGAATTAACGTTCGATTTAAAACTTTTTGCGTCCATACCTAGGGTGCAAGACTCTACGTTATAAAATAAAATGTGCTTTTAGAATAAAAGAGGTTTGCAACAGAAAACATTAATCTTAAAATGAAAATGCCTCTCATACATTTAAAATCTCATGTCTAGACTTCCATGCTATTCCTCATGGGTCATGTCCGTCCTAACGCGTGCAGTTCATTTTATCCCTGTGGTGGGATGGACATACATAAAAACTAAAATGAGTCAATGACTCGTAAGCATTACTTCATACGGTCAAAATATAACAACATAAGTTTTCATTCATGTATTAAGCATTCGTACATACTATACATACATGTGTACATGCATACGTGTGTTCTTTTGAAAACATCACTGGACTGAATTTTTCTTTAAAAATGGGCTTTCTTTTGGTAAAATGTGTCTCCCGTCACTGCCTTCATTTCTTAAAGAGTTTGTGCATTCATGCGTTCATGCATTCATCCATTCTTTCTTATCACTTTCATTGGCCGGTACACACTATTACGCCCCGTGTGTTGGTGCTAGCGGTCTTCCTTTGGACCCAGACTCCACCGGTGGCCACGAGTTGGGAATCCCTTTTCAGTCAAGAGGCAACACTGGGTGCACTACAAGTACTACTAACCCGGCATTGCAATCTGCCCATTCATTGGTACCCTTT
This sequence comes from Juglans microcarpa x Juglans regia, assembly GCF_004785595.1. Taxonomy (NCBI): domain Eukaryota; kingdom Viridiplantae; phylum Streptophyta; class Magnoliopsida; order Fagales; family Juglandaceae; genus Juglans; species Juglans microcarpa x Juglans regia. The sequence goes on from NC_054598.1 coordinate 22,784,977, forward strand.
CCATTCATTCATATGGCCGTTACGTATTTTCATACATTAAACTTTCAATCCATTCATTCAGCTCAGTCCTTTCTTACAGTCTAGTCCTTTCATTTCAGTCATTTTCACTTAGCAGTTCGTTCATGGAAAATGTCTTTTAAAGAGATGGAGCTTTCATTCTTTCATGTGCATGAGCATGAGCTTTCATTCTTTTCTTTTCTTTTATTTAACAGTCCTTTCATGAGAAAACGTTCATTTTCATGAGAAAACATCATTTCATGAGAAAAACATCGTTTGGGACGTAAGCCCGAAAATCGTCTTTTATGCCATGCATTTTCGTGGAAAATACATATAATAGATACCGTGGATAGTCATCCATTCACATCTGTACAATTAATACTTTGGGTGTGTAAAAATGGAGCTGCCAAGGAGGGGCCATACATACTTATATCTTTGAACACTTAACATGCTTGCGTAAAAACATCGTTTTCATAAGGCATCGTAAAGAAAAAACGTTTCATTTGCATTTTGTATATTTTAGAAAAACTATAGAAGAGTATGAGCGCAATACTAACCAGGACTCCATGCTACTTTCATATCATGCAGTCCATTTATGTGCGTGTCAGATGGCAACCTACATGCATACACATAACGTTGACGTCATTCTCTATCTAGTACATAAGCAACTTAAACTTAAAAGACATAAGCTACACTTCACTTGGAACACTTTACTTCTATCCCGTGCTCGTACGTGTCCTTTACTATGCTAACACCTTTGGGGACCACTTACGGTCACTATCTCTTCCCAACTCGACGTTCTTGCCTCGAGTGCTCATCATTAAAGTGAACATGTGATTCACTTTAGGATTAAGACACTAAGACATTTGTCTTACTTTCTTGTTAACCACATTCCGACGTATGATTCTGACCAACGGAATCACGCATCCTAATCCTAACAATACACCCGTTACTGCCTCTATGCATCTTAACCCATACTAAATCTTTATTCTCATCCATACAAGTCACACGACTCTAAGCCAACTCTGAGGCTTAACTACTGTGTAACTGTGAGGACAAATCACCCATTACATATGGTGAATCTGTCCTATACTTGTCTAGCCAGATTACACATGTACCTTACCCCTTTATCACCTGAGACTAACATATAACATGTTGATCACCTGCTCGAAGGGACAAGGGTCATACTCCGATACCAACCTTCTCTTAACTCGGCTAGCATGACTCTTCATGCTACCCGTCCCTTTTGACAGTTCATCCCAACACTTAACACGACAAGACTTCGTTCACAACTACGTCTTCTGTCACGTCATATAGCTCGAGATTACTCTCAAGCTACACCGTGACCTTGTCACATCACCTGACATCCCACTATGCCATTCTTACGCCAACTCCTAACTCATCATGAGTACAGTTCTTCACGTACTTCTATCACATCATGACATCTCATCACGATCCCACTGCAGCATTCCTACACTAACTCCTCACCTATCATAAGCACGACTGTTGGTAACCATGTCACTTCGTGACATTCCCCAGTCATACTTCCGCTGCCCACTCTTACACTTGTTCTACTACTTCACCCAAACTCTCAGCCATAAGTCAATTACGATGACACCCGTCACCTCAGAATACAGGCTACTCCATAACTATTTTGGGACACTGTTCCACAGTTCTCGACACTGTTCACCATGTTGTACACCCATCTACCACACAATTATCCTTATCTCAGTGACACGCTACACGGTGTGTCACTGCACCTCTTGGAGTACACTCCACATGTACTCTTCCCATTCCATAATATGTTAGGAGGGTATATTTTATATATACTCTCCTTATCCCACACCACGCCACGAAAGTACACACTCTCTTCCCAATCCACACAATGCCACGTCACCAATACAACACATACTCTACAACCACACTACATGGCACAATCCACAACACTTCACAGCACACTTCCCAACTACGTCCAACACTTCACAGCGTATTACGCAGATATGCCCAACACTACACTATATAGCACATCACAATACAGCGAACTTCATAATACTAACAGCATCGCCCACAACCTAATCACCTAATTAACATCTAACATAAAAAATGAGGGACAGAGAGTTATACCATCGACGAGATAACCCGTGCATTGCTCGTTGACCGTCACAGCCGATGATGTCGGAAGGGTTGTATGTGGCAGCTAACCCATGTACGGTGGCTGTCTGGGTGTTTGGATAGCTAAGTGCGGTCTTGAAAGGCTCATGGTGGCCTTGTGATGGTGGCAAGGTGTAGCACAGAGGATTTGGCCTTGTGCAGGGGCGGTCAATAACGCGCAGTGACTATCCACCATGCATAGTGGCTGCCCACCACATAAAGTGGTGGTTTGGACCTAGGGTTCAGCTAAGGGAGGTCAAGGGAGGCTACTGGTGGAGCCGTGGAGGCTCAGTGGTGGTGGCACAGCAGTTCACGGTGGTGGAGAGAGGAATGGCTGTGTGCGAGAGAGACGCCGTGAGAGAGAATGAGGGAGAGTGTGCATGCATGGGTGGCAAATCGGGGCCAAGGGGGGTCGGGATGTGTCAGTGGTGGCTGGAGGAGGCTGGAGAGGGCAGTCACACACCGCGGGTGGTGGCATACGACGATGGACTAGGAGAACCCATGCAAGAGAGAGGTGGACTTCATGGGGGCAAACGGCAGGGAGATGGAGGTCGAGCTCGCTGGAGGAGGATGGCCCTTGGGAGGGGAGGCTACCGTGGAGGCGGTGGCGCCGGAGGCGCAGCAGCATCAAGTCCATTTGGGGTGCGCACTGCCGAGAGAGAGGAAGAGAGAGCGTGAGAGAGGGAGACTGGTGTGGGGGGACTCGTCGGAGTGAGGTGGTGCCAGTGGAAGGGGCGGTGAGGCTTACCAGCACACGACGGCGCCGAGCTGGGCAGTGGAGGAATCGGGCATGTGCGAGAGCTACGTACGATGTACGCTGAAGGAGAGGGAGGAGAGAGAGAGAGAGAGCCGGGGGAAAAGTAAAGGAGAAAGAGAGAGGGGCTGGGGTTTTATCCTAAGACCCAACCTCTGGGGATCTACAAAACGATCTAACGGGGACCCTTAAATACTGATTTGAAAATGCATAAACATTAACTTAATTAAAAGTACTAAGAGGAATTAAGGTAAAATATTATTTAAACTAAACTTTAGTTTATAAAATAATATTCCTTCGTCATTACTAAAATGATGAAGTCTTATTTAATATCTTTAAAAGAATAAAACATTTAATTTAATTAAAGTTTTAAACATAATTTAAATCCCATAATATTTTAAATAACTAGAATCATTTATATAAAATGATTCCCCACAATTATAATATTTTTGGAGCTTTTCAAAGATATTATAGTTGAGTTATTTAAAATATTACTTAATTAAATAACGATGGGAATATTCCATTTAAAATACACATAACTTCAAAACACAAAGCTAGCTTTAGAAATCACATAGTATTTTTGAAAACACGCCATCAGGGTTCGGCACACATTACGAGGCTCACAGTCGTTAGAGAGAAGGAGCGGATTGTTGCACAATCCCATCCTTAGAATTTGCTTACGTTAGAAAGAAGAAGCCTTACGTCATAAAAAAAGAACGTACGTCAGAAGGAATGAGCAGGATGTTACATTCTCCCCACCTTAAATAAATTTCGTCCTCGAAATTTGCTTAAGGTTCTAGGAATTTTGCTTAGTGTTCTAGGAATTTGCGCAGTGTTTTAAGAATTTGCTTATCCTTACTATGGGGAGTACGAATGGACCCTCGCATTATCTTCACGCGTCTCCGAACACGTTCGGCATCTCAGTGACGTCTCATACAGGACTTGTCCTCACGTCTTGTGATTCCTCCATCAGCATGCTTACAGTCAGTCTGAAGTAGTTGAGTCCATCCATCACGTAGCGCTCGTACCTTCCATGATAAGATTCTTGCCAGCAAGGGTTGAAGTTGCCAGCTCGTCTTCTCATTTCTGTCCTAGCTTAGCTCGTAGTCGTTCATGCATTTCCTTAATTATTGCAGTCCTTCTAACGTTTCTAGTACGTTCCTCAATTAGCAAGCATAGCAATGGTTGCTTGCTAATTTCTAACATTCCATCATCCATTCCTTATCATCTAACTACATTCAGTCTCTGATACCTCTTACATTCTATGCACTTAGCATCGCTACCTCTTTCTAGTTGCTAGTCTGACATGCATGCATTAATTAGGTCATACTTTGAAAATATTATAGCATTAGAACAAAATACTTTCTTGTACTTACTGCAGGACGAGACATGCCTTGGGAAGACGTCAGTCTAGGTTCTTCCTTCACTTGCAGTTTCTCTTTTCAAAGGTTTTCTTTCTTTGGAAAAATTTTCTTTCTTTAGTAAAAGTTTTCTCTTAAGAAAAATGGTTTTCTCTTGTATTTTGAAAAGAATGCTATAGAGTCTAGCATAACCTGGGGTTTGCTCTGATACCACTATGTAATGCTCGTCCTTGTGGTGGGACTTTTGACAAAATGATTTTAGAAAAGGCGACGGGAATTACCGTTCGATTTAAAACTTTTTGCGTCCATACCCAGGGTGCAAGACTCTACATTATAAAATAAAATGTACTTTGAAAATAAAAAAGGTTTACAGCAGAAATCATCAATTTTAACAATAAAAATGCCTCTCATACATTTAAATGCTCATGCCTAGACTTTTGTGCACCTCCCCATGGGCCGTGTCTGCCTGACACGTACTTCTCATTCAGCTCCTGTGGGGGGAGGGGCATACATAAAAACTAAAATGAGTCGATGACTCGTAAGCATTACTTCATACAGTTAAAATATAACAACATAGGTTTTCATTCATGCATTTATCATTCATACATACTATACGTACATGCATACGTGCATACGTGCATACGTGCATACGTGCTTTCTTTTGAAAATATCATTGGACGGGGTTTTTCTTTTAAAATGGGCTTTCTTTTCGAAAAACATGTCTCTCGTCAGTGCCTTCATTTCTTAAAGAGTTCGTGCATTTATGCGTTCATGCATTCATGCATTCTTTCTTATTACTTTCATTGGTCGGTACACACTATTACGCCCCGTATGTTGGGGTTAACGGTCTTCCTTTGGACCCGGACTCTGACGATGGCCACGGGTTGGGAATCCCTTTTCAGTCAGGGGGCAGCAATGGGTGCACTACTAGTACTACTTACCTGGCATTGCAATCTGCCCATTCATTAGTACCCTTTCTATTTATTCATATGGCCATTACGTATTTTCATACATTACCCTTTCCATTCATTCATGTGATCATTACGTATTTTCATACATTTCATGCTTTCATTACTTTTCATTCATTCATTCATGTTAGCTCTAAAGAGCTAGAGCTTTCATTCTTTCGTGTGCATGAACATGAGCTTTCATTCTTTTCTTTTCTTTCATTTAACAGTCCTTTCATGAGAAAACATTCATTTTTCATGAGAAAACATCATTTTATGAGAAAAACATCGTTTGGGGCGTAAGCCCGACAATCTTCTTTCATGCGATGCATCTTCGTGGAAGATACATACAATAGATATAGCGTATAGTCATATTCATATGCATACAATTAATACTTTTGGGGTGCGTGAAAAGGGGCTGCCGAGGAGGGGCCGTACATACGTATACTTTTGAATACTTATATTTAGCATGCTTTTCGTAAAAACATCTTTCTTGTCGTTTAGTAAGCAAAAAACGTTTCGTTTTCATTTCTTGTATTTTAGAAAGAACTCTAGAAGAGTATGAACGCAATACTTACCTAGACTCCATGCTACTTTCATATTATGCAGTCCATTCATGTGCGTGTCAGATGACAACCTACATGCATACACATAAACTTGACTTCATTCTCTATATAATGCATAAGCAACTTAAACTATAATTACAACTGCACTTCACTTGGAACGCTCTCCTTCTATCCCATGCTTTTATGTGCCCTTTACTATGCTAACACCTTCGAGGACCACTTACGGTCACTATCACTTCCCAACTCGACGTTCTTGCCTCGAATGCTCATCACTAAAGTGAACTCGTGATTCACCTTAGCATTAAGACACTAAGACATTCGTCTTACTTTTCCTATTAACCACGTTCCGATGCATGATTCCAATCGACAGAATCACCCATCCCAATCCTAACAATACACCTGTCGCTGCCTCTATGCATCTTAGCCCATACTGAATCCTCATTCTCATTCATACAAGCCACACGGCTCTAAGCCAACTCTAAGGCTTAAGCACCGTGTAACTATACTCAGGACAGATTACCTATTACATATAGTGAATCCGTCTGGCACATATGTCTAACCAGATTACACATGTAACTTACACAGTGTAACTGCACACTCTTACACTTGTTCTACTACTTCACCCATACTCTCAGCCATAAGTCAATTACGGTGACACCCGTCACTTCAGACTACAGGCTACATCATAACTATTTTGGGATACTGTTCCACAGTCCCCAATACTACTCATCATGCTCTATGCCCATCGACCACACAATCATCCTTATCTCAGCGACACGCCACACGGTGTGTCACTGCACCTCTTAGAGTACACTCCATGTATACTCCATTCTCACACGCTATGCCACATCACCATTATGGCATATACGCCATATGGCACATCACTCTATCACATGGAGTTCACTCTGCGTGTACTCCCTTCATACACACTACGCCACACACAAAGTACACTCAGCTTGTACTCTTCCCATTCCACATGCCACGCCACTAATACAGCACATACTCCACAATCACACTACACAACACAATCCACAACACTTCATAGCACACTACACAGATACGCCCAACACTTCACATACACAGCACATCACATCTCCATAAAACACAGCGAACTCCACAATACTAACAGCACAATCCACAACCTAACCAACCAACTAACATTTAATGTAAATACCAACGGATAAAGGGTTATACCATCGACGGGATAACCTGTGCATTGATCACTGACCATCACAGTCGATGATGTCAGAACGGTCGTACGTGGCGGCGAACCCACATACGATGGCTGTTTAGGCGTTTGGATAGCTAAGTGCGGTCTTGGAATGGCTTATGGGGGCCTTGTGATGGTGGCAAGAGGCGTAGCATGGCGGATCTGGCCATGTGCAGTGGCGGTCAGTCACATGCAGTGACTGTCCACCGTGCGTTGTGGTTGTCCACCACAAAAAGTGGTGGTTTGGACCTAGGGTTCGGCTAAGGGAGGTCAAGGGAGGCTGCTGGTGAAGCCGTGGAGGCTCGGTGGTGGTGGCACGGCAATCCACGGTGGTGGCACAGTGGTCCACGGTGGTCAGACGGCGGTCCACGGTGGTGAGAGAGAGTGAGGGAGAGACTCGGGTGTGGCGGCACAGCAGTCCACAGTGGTGGAGAGAGGAATGGTTGTGTGAGAGGGAGAGACGCCGTGAGAGAGAGTGAGGAAGAGTGTGCATGCATGGGTGTCGGTGGTGGCTAGAGGAGGCTGGAGAGGGCGGTTACATGCCGTGGGTGGTGGTCTACGACGGTGAACGGGGAGAACCCATGCAAGAGAGAGGTGGACTTCGTGGGGGCAAACAACAGGGAGATGGAGGCCGAGCTCACTGAAGGAGGATGGCCGGTGGGAGGGGAGGCTACCGTGGAGGTGGTGGCGCCAGAGGAAGGCACACGGTGGCGCAACAACATCAAGCCCATTCGAGCTATGCACTGCTGAGAGAGAGGAAGAGAGAGCGTGAGAGAGGGAGACCGATGTGGGGGGACTCGCCGGAGTGAGGTGGTGCCGGTGGAAGGGGTGGTGAGGCTCACTGGTGCACGGCGGCGCCGGGCTGGGTAGTGGAGGAATCGGGCATGGGGGAGAGCTGCGTACGACGTATGCTGAAGGAGAGGGAGGAGAGAGAGAGAGCCGGGGGAAAAGTGAGGGAGAAAGAGAGAGGGGCTGGGGTTTTATCCTAAAACCCAACATCTGGGGATCTACAAAATGATCTAACGATGACCCTTATATATTGATTTGAAAATGCGTAAATATTAATTTAATTAAAAGCAATAAGAGGAATTAAGGTAGAATATTATTTAAACTAAACTTTAGTTTATAAAATAATATTCCTTCAATATTACTAAAATGATGAACTCTTATTTAACATCTTTGAAAGAATAAAACATTTAATTTAATTAGAGTTTTAAACATAATTTAAATCTCATAATAATTTAAATAACTGGAATCATTTATATAAAATGATTCCCCATAATTATAATATTTTTGGAACACTTCAAAGATATTATAATTGAGTTATTTAAAATATTACTTAGTTAAATAACGATGGGAATATTCCATATAAAATACACATAACTTCAAAGCACAAAACTAGCTTTAGAAATCACATAGTATCTTTGAAAACACGCCATCGGGATTTGGCACGCATAACAAGGTTCACAGTCGTTAGAGAGAAGGGGTGACTGTTGCATAATCCCATCCTTAGAATTTGTTTACGTCAGAAAGAAAAAGCCTTACGTCAGAAAGAAAGAACGTACGTCAGAAGGAAGGAGCGGGGTGTTACAGATCTATAGTTGCCTCCACTCTATAATTAGTACATGAACCCCCGATTGGACTAGGAGGCTAGAGCTTATCAATGCATACGGTAGACTACCTCCACTAAAATACCGTGACTCAGATCGGATGAGGATGAAGAAGTATAGTGGAAGATCAATCGGCTCTCCTCGTGCTATCCGTAACATAAATCGAGCTCATTCGATGCCCAAGTCAGTCTTGTGTTTCCTCTTATCAATATTATGAGAGATAATCAAATTCAGCATTCGACAAAATGCGATGCAATCAACCTGTTTGATTACCTTGTTACCATCATATGGAGGAGCCGAATCATCATGCATCAACTGACGAATCTCATCGTGCGTGGGACCATTGTCTACTAGAGCCTCATCCTCGATGGCATCTTCACCATTTGTCCCTGTATCCGGCTATTGTGCAAGGTATGCACCAAGCTCACGGGGGATCCCAAGAAAGACATCAATAATGTTTGTCTGTTGAGATAGTAATACTCACTCCCCGGATAATGAACGAGAAGGACTCCTCATTATTCTCCATCTGACCCATGGCCGATAAAACACACTACCGATGTCAAGATAGGCCACCCCCTCTTCTGACAAATTGGGCTCCATCCTTAATCATTGATAATAGATAATAGGCTCCTCCTATCCCAGACAAAATCGTAGAAGTCTTTTATAATGATCTCCTACTCAACTAATATCAGCCTCCTCGACTCACTAGCTTCACCGCTAGGTTGGCCCTCCCTCCCACTTTTCCTTCCAACATATGTCATTAATTCAATGTTAATAAAACAAATAGACAATAAATCTAAATAAAATGGAAAGTTGTATTACATTATACTAAGTACTGTTCGAATAGAAAATAATACGCTCGAACTAAAATGTAGCTTATTGAACGCTAAATAACACCGTTCGAACAAAAGCGACACTTGTTCAAACAATTTATACGCATTTGAACAAATAAATATATTGTTTGAACAACATCATCATATGGCCATCATTCTGATAATTTAATAACGTTTGAACTAATGTTTATCAGTTTGAACAAAGTAAATTTATTTGAATGAATAGTTAACTAAATTTTTTTTTTCTGTTCGAACGTGTAATGCCACGTTCGAACTGGAAAATGTCTATTTGGCAAAAACTATTCGAACAGTTTTCAAATTGTTCAAACGAGCTAACACATGAAGATACATGGCTGAGTCGACTCAGAGCCAAACCAAAAAACCAACAATTCATCAAGAATTGTTACTTTTAAGCATACAAATTTACATGGAGTGAAGCCTAGACTTCACTCCATTTCTAAGGCCAAATGTCGTGTTTGGCAGACGAAAGATGCACAAAAGGGGTTGAATTTGATTCGAAGTCCAACCCCATTTTCAACCTATTTTTGTTCTAATATCAAGCCCATATAGATAAGGATGGTGGGTCATACCTCTTAGATGGCAGAAAATGGTCTAAATACGGCGAAGATTGGTGGCGAACAACGGTGAGTATTCAAACGGTTTTGTGAAAATATGAACTGTTCGATATTTGAACTGGGTTTTATGCCTCGAACAGTCACGTTTGAACTAGTATTTTTATGTTCAAACTTTTTATTAGAATAAATTCATTTGTTCCAACCAAATTTTTCCGTCCGAACAAAGTTTTTTAATAGTTCGAACAACAATTGTTCCGTTCGAACTATGGATGCATGAAGCTTCCAGAATAAATTATGATGCTTCATTTGTGTCGTGGACCCAGTTACATTCAAACAGGCGTATACTCGATTCGAATGTCTAATTAATTACATTCGAACAAGTTGTGCGCATTCGGAAAGGTGTATAAACCGTTCAAACAATTGATACTCTAATTGCAGTGGATGCAATTTATAGCATAGTATATTTATATTAAACTCTAATATGATATAATATAGTACTTATAATATACTAGTTAGAATATAGTATAATATATTATAACTACTATATATATAGTAAACTATATATAACTACTATATAGAATCTAACTACTATAGTATATATAACATACTACTATATAGTATAATAGTATCTTACTACTATATATATAATTACTACTATATATATCACTACTATAATATATATAGAAAAGTCTTCTTGCAAGCAATTTCGCACACTAAACCGCATACCAATGTTAAATATAAAGCATTTATTTAATGAAATAATGCGAATTGAAGATGAAAATGATTTTCATAAGACAGAAAATCTTATTCTTCTCTCAAAATTTTTTTTTCTTTTATTTTTTTATTTTTTATTTTTTTTTTTTTGTAATAAGAAAAAAAGTTATATGAGTGTTGGTACACGGTTTGATGCATCAAACTACTTGTACCTAGCAAGTCCCAATATATATAGCATACTACTATATAGTATAATAGTATATTAATGATACTATACTATACTATACTAATACACCAATACTATACTATACTATATACTCTACTACTATATACTATATTATATTGTATACTAGTATTTAATATATATAGGATATTATTATATAATCTAATATTATTAGTATAATATACTATATAATAATATAATAATATTAGAATATTATATTTACTATATTATATATAATATAATATAACTACTCATAGTATGACTTGGGTTAGCAACGAATGGTTTTAATCCATTTGGCAACATGAGCACTTCTCATAATATTTTGCCAGTCATATTAATGCCCTATAATTTGCCACGTTAGAATTGCATGAAAGATCTGTACTTTATGATGACTTCACTTATACAAGGGCCAAGATCACCAGGGAATGAAATAGAAGTATATCTTTAGACACTGATTGTAGAGTTGAAAGGGTTGTGGGATCATGGTGTCAGTACATATGATGCAGCCTCATCAAGGGAGTTCAAGATGTATGTTACAGTGTTATGGACAATAAATGATTTTTCAGCATACAAAGACTTGTTTAGGTGGAGCACAAAAGGTAAAATGGCTTGTCCTATCTGTAATAAAGATACTTAGTCTCAATAGTTGACAGATGGTAGAAAGTTATGTTTCATGGGACATCATCGACATTTATCACATGATCATAGATGGCATTCAAATAGAGCGATATTTAATGGAAAGGTTGAGTAGAGGTCATCCCCGCCAAAGTTGTCTACCAGACAGTGGATGGATATTTCAAAAAATAGATTTGGAAAAGATGCAAGAGCTTGAAAGAGGAAATGACAAGCAGTAGAGTTGAATTGGAAAAAAAAAATCATACTCTTTGAGTTGTAATACTAGTCTACCTTGACACTACGCCATAATTTAAATGTTATGCATATTGAGAAAAATATATGTGAGAATATATTAAGCACTTTGATATCAATAGAAGTGAAGACAAAAGATACAACTAACTCTCATAAAAATTTAAAGAAGTTGGGGATAAGAAGGGAGTTGCATTTGCAATATAATGGATCGTCAGTTTATATGCCCTTTAGTTGGTATACACTGTCAAATGATGCGAGAGAAAAATTCTGAGTGGTTCATGACAATCAAATTACTTGATAGTTATGCTTCGAACATGTCAAGATGTGTACAAACCCATGATTGGAAGATAACTAATTTTAAAACTCACGACTGTCATGTATTTTGTAGCATTTGTTGCCAGTCAAAGTGTATGCAAAGCTTACTCAAGATGTTTGCACAGCTCTAACAGAAATATGGAGATTTTTCAAAGACATTTGCAGTAAAACGTTGAAAGTTGATACATTAGTAAAGATGGAAGCTAATATTGCAGTGATATTATGCAATTTGGAGAGTTTGTATCTACCTTCATTCTTTGATGTAATAGTTCACTTGGATATGCACTTGCCTCATGAGGCTTTAGTTGTTGGCCTGGTATAGTATAGATAGATATATCCTATTGAATGATTTTTGAGAAATCTTAAGCAATCCGCGGGGAATAAGGCTCGTCCAGAAAGTTCGATTGTAGAGTCATTCATTGAAAATGAATGACATATATTTTGTTCTATGTATTTCGGTGGGATTAATACCAAATTCACGCAACCGAACCGAAATTATGAAGGTGGACATTTGGGAGCTAATTCATCATTCTTCTTATTTTTTCAAACCATATGTCTGATAGGTGCACAAGAGGGCTATGACCTATGTGAACTAGAGTTTGATAGGGATCGATGGCATGTATTGAATAACTGCGCAGGGATTGATAACTACTTGAGGTTAGTGATCTGTGTGTATAAAAATAAATTAAAATTCATCGAATATAATATAACTAATTTGAATTAATTGTTAACTTGAACAGTAGCAAACATATACAATTACTTCACTTGGATGGTGTAATTGACGTAGAAAATAACCATGAAAAGGAGTTTGCCTCATGGTTTGAATAGACGGTATTATTAGAGAATGTCTTACTATCTACAAATTTCATACCATTAAAATAGATTTGTTTCCTTTCTAACATTGATATAACTAGAATAAAATTTATTGATGCAGGTTGTATTGAAATATGGTGATAATTCATAAGAAATCTCAAGTGAACTATATGCTTTGGCACGTGGTCTATCCAGGCCGGCCATTCAATACTCAGTATGTTTGGTGCGTGAATATAGATTTCACACTGCTGACAGAGAACAATAGAAAAAAACTTAAAACTGTGGAGTTCTATTCAAATGAAGCCACAGGGAGGATAACATTGACTTCTACGGAGTTATTGAATATATCATTGGGTTAAAGTATGTGTGGGACATATGGTCTGGTGGTTTAAATGTCGATACATCTCGCACATGGTATGAAAAGGATCCTTTTGTTCTCGCTTGTCAAGCAAATTAGGTTTTCTATTCAGATGAACCAGAGTACGGAAACCCATGGCTAGTAGTACAGAAGTTTGCACCAAGAAATGTATATAATTACATTCTACAAGCAAATGGACAACATGAAGAATTTGATGGTCCAACAAATGAATAAGCATATCAAGAAAACAAATCAAACATCAATTTATTTGTTAATCTGAGCCAATATGGCATGGTTCTATCGCATAAAGAAGACGTTGTACCAGAAGCAATTGAGGGCGGCTTGTCAGAAGAATAAGAGTCAACTGAAGTGTCTAGTGAGGATGAGGGCGACTGATCCAACAAAACTGATAGTGAATGATAGTTGTTTCTGTGCAAGTATTGTTATTGTAAAAACAATGACATTTTTGCGAGTAATAATTTATTATAGTTTAAAATGGATATCTCTTTCGAATACAAAGCAACTCGTGTGCCATCTCCATTCATTACGGACTCCCCAATTGGTTCGCCTACCACGGATGGTGGGCTAACATCACAAGACCCAAAACAAGGTATGTTACATAGAAACTTGATTTTATGTGATGATTTAAGTAATAGTGTTTTAAAAATAAAATAATTGTTTTGATATTACGTGCTTTAATTACTGTATAGTTGTTGTAAGTTATCACCGAGGCCGAGGTGTTACTAGAGATTTCTGCATAGAGAAAGTAAGGAAAATGAAAAAAATTAAAGTTGATACTCCTGATAATCACACAGGCGGCTCTGGAGATTCGACAGCTTAGCTTACTTCTTATGTTGGTACTCTTACTCTCACATATGCACCAATGGCTACATCCTCCTAGGCTAAAGTTCCCCAAAATGTAAAAGATCACATCAAGAATCATTGCTTGGTAATAAGTTACGTAGAAAGCAAGTAAGTATAACTTGTTACTTCATTTATAATTAGTTTGTGTGACGCCCTGACTCCCACGTATAAAAATAAGAGAATCGTGACGTCAGGATGATGACAACACGGGTCATGCATCCCAACGAAATGTGCTCAAGTATGTGCAACGTGCTAAAGTGCACAATAAAAATTACAGTGGATAATATAAATAAGTCATCTAAGTACCAGAAATTTAAATACAAATATTTAAAACAAATTACCTTTAAAGAGTTATACAGTCATCCCAAATATATTACAAAGGCAACACATAAATTGATAAAAAAATTGAAACTCGATAAACAGGAGCAATCCCAGATCACTCCACCAACGAAGCCAAGCTAAGGCTCGTCATCCTCATCTGTATCAAAATCTGCGATACCATAAAATGGTACCACAGGTAAGTATAAACCAAACAACTCTCGGGATAAAAACATATTAATGCAACCAACATGCATTCATACGACAAAATCCACTTAGCCATAAAATATCGTTTTTCTCCAAAGATGATTATTTCCAACACACGCCGAAATCTCATTTTGGCCCAAAAATATAGTCCGTTATTTTCCCAGAAAATTATTTACACAAAACAAACCATTTATCAGACACTGTAGGCGGGAATCGCAGGCTGGACTCTACCACCGTCCCTGCTTACCACCATCCCTACCGCGTGCACCGTAGGCGGGAATCACAGGCGGGACTCTACCACCATCCCTACAGTTCCTTTCCACACAATGAATATTTATCACACACAATGAATACTTATCAGAGCATTGTAGGCGGGAATCACAGGCGGGACTATACCACTATCCCTGCTTACCACCATCCCTACCGTGTGCATCGAAGGCGGGAATCACAGGCGGGACACAACCACCATCCCTACTTACCATCATCCCTACTACGTGCACCATAGGAGGAAATCGCAGGCGGGACTCTACCACCATCCCTGCTTATCACCATCCCTACAGTCTCTTTTCCTTTTTCTCAAACCAGTCAATCCAGTCGTTTCAAACACACTCAGAATCATTTCACATGAAAATCTAATTTTCAAACAAACATATGAAAACCCAGTTTTCAATAAACACATGAACATGAATGTATGTACACGAAAACTAAGTTTCATTTACAAACATGAATGTATGTACACGAAAACCAAGTTTCATGTACATGAACAACGCCATAACAATAACCAACAATGCAAACCAAACACACAACAACTTCGTCCACAATCCATCCGACCCCCGAACTCCTCGGACTCAGTCCGGCATAACCAACCAGTTCACAGATAAAATGAGTTAGTGCAAAAATACATTTAAATCACGAAAGTTCTTTGGAAAAATACTTACAGTGCTATATAATAATTTTCAAAGGATCACGAAGCTGCAAGAAGTGGCGGCTCAGCAGCGTAACAGTGTAAAATACACTGTGGCCGTGGGTCTCAAAAACTCACTTTTCAACGGAGACAAACTAAGATCCGAAATTGATAGGGTAGGGCCTAGAGAGGTCGGTGAAGCCAATGGTGGTGGTGGTTTGCCGTAGGTGGCGGCGCAAATGGTGGTTTTAGGCCAAAAATACCCAAATCAGAAATGGGGTTGGATGTGCTTCACCGGTGACGGATCGGAGCTGGGGTTGGGTCCATTGGGTTGCTAGGAGGTCAAGGATGAAGTGGTAAAGAAATGGTGGCCGGAGGTGGCGCGACGGCGGTGCTGGAGCTCAAGATGCGCCGCGGCTTGAAGGGGCTCGTGGGGGCAAACGGCGGTGAGATAAGGGCTGAGATTGAAGGGTGGTGGTCGCCGGCCGGTGGGGGAGCGAATGGGCTGGACGGTGATGGCCACGACGGCGCGGCGGTGGCGCGCGAGCACCAAAAGCCGTGCGGCTTGAAGCTACGCTTGGGGGAGTTTCGTGGCACTAGAGGGGCTGAAAACACGGGAGTGGGGTAGCCGGTGGGTGGGGAAGGAGGTGGGAGGGGCGGTGATGGGAAAGGGCGGCGCTGTGGGTGGAGGAGAAAAATGGACGGGAAGATGAAGAAGGCTGTCGCGCGCGGGAAGAGAAGCAGGGGAGAAATAAGGAGAAAAAGAAAGAAGGGAAAGAAAAAGAGGAGAAAAAGAAAAAGAGAAAAAGAAAAAGTGAGGGAAAGAAATGAGGTCTAATCCTCACATCTTAGGTCACAAAATGATCCAACGAAAATTATTTCAAAACAACAAGTCAATTAAAATAATTTAAACGTAATGATAAAATGAAGATAAAATAATTAAATCCAACAATCAATTAATTTAAAAATAAGAACAATTTAAATGTACAACAATAGATAAATATCAAGAAAATATCTCAAATTAATTTTCACAAAATTAAAAATCATAAAAATAAACCAACTAAAAATCCAACAATTTTAAAACAAGAGAATAAATTTTTGAATAAATAAAAATAATCATTCAATAAAAATACACTAAAATACAGGGTGTTACAGTTTGTATTTGAACTTATCATTTATAATTTTTTAAAAGATGAGTTTAAACTTAATTTTTGTCGGCGAGAGGATTGACTAATGGTTGATGAGCTGATGTCCAATGCATTCCAGAGGTACAAAAGTAGATGCCGTGCACACTATCAAAAGTTCAATAGTGCAACAGAGGCGTGTCGAAATCCATTCCAAGACATGCAACCACACAAATGTGGAAAGTTTTGTGATATGTTTGAAAATCCCGCATATCAAGTAATTTCACTGATGTCTTTCTTTATAGTATATGTTAGATGCATTAAACAAATATAGTAATAACGTTATTTATTTTTTGTAGCAACAGAATACTGTCAACAAAGAAAATAGAGTAAATTTAACGATACACCATCATGCAGGTTCAAGATCTTTTCATCGACTATCAAAAAAAATTGGAAATGTTATACTAGTCCCCGTTAAATATTAACATATCAAAATTTGTAATTGAAGTTATAATATAGATTTTTCTTTCTCAGGAGCAAGATAGTCCTACGGACTATAATTGGACCCAATTATATGCTAAATCACATACAAATCATGATCATGTTTGGACCAGTATCGAAACAGAAGCAAATTATGTAAGTTAAAGTTTTTTATTTGTATTTCTAGTAATATTTTTGTTACTTGTACTATCTGTAATATTTTTTTTATAAGACAAGATGGTATAACTTATGGAAAATGTTGTGGCTCAATCTGATGAATCATATGTAAATGATGTTCAGATCTTTTCTCAAGTTTTTAGACCACGGTTTGGATATTTAAGGAGCTTAGGACATTGCATGAAGCCTTCCTAAACATCATCTTCTTCTCATGTTAGATCGAATAACAACTCTAGGAAATTAGAAGAAGAAACCTCAAGATCAAACGTTTAAGGTCCAAGCAACGAGAGTTGCATACTCAATTAGATCAGGCAACGTATATAAAGGCAAGATTAAAAAAAACATGTAGAAGAAACTGGAGATTCAATCCCAGAAAATGTTTGAACAGTGCAATTAATGATGTCCTAAAACTCTATACTAGCACCATCCTATAACTTATTTTCTTTATTTATTTCTTTTGACTTATTCTGACTTGATACAATATTTGAAAAATTGTGATGTTTTAATTACAATATTTAATATTAATTTCTTATTTTGAATTTATAGCTTATTGTATCATGAGTACCGTTTGAATGTAAAATACCCAGTTCAAATAGTAATTTACAATTTATTACCCTTCGTACACATTTTAGCTTCCGTTCTAACGACCAATCAAAAATCATTTGAACGAACTGAGAACCATCAATCCTGTTTGAATAGATTAATTATCTGTTCGAAAAAACTGCATGTTTAAACATTGGAACGAATTATTATTTGTTTGAACACATTTGTTATCATTCAAATGTACCATACACCGTTCAAACAAAAATTTCGAACTAGCCCTTCGAACATATGTTTTCAATTAGAACATTTGTCAATCGTGTTCAATCAAATTCTTTTTGTTCGAACATAAATATATTTGTTCAAACACAAATAAACTGTTCAAACACTCACTTCATTTAAACAGGATCAAATAAACTCTCCTCGTTCAAATCAAATTTTGAAAAAGTTCAAACAGATACTCGATCGTCCGAACAGTACATGTTCCATTTGAACGGTGTTTTGGGATGAAAACATTTCGTCCCAAAAAAATATTTTCGTTCGAACACTTTTGACCTGTTCGACCAAATTTCATCCCTACAAGTATCTTTTGAGACGAAATTCAAATTTTGTCTCAAAAAACCTTTTGAGACAGACCTTTTGGGATGAAATAGATATGAAAACTTTTCATCTCTAAATCTTTTTTGGGACAAAAATGCATTCTCTTTTAGTGTGATCCATGGCTAAATAAGTGAGGCTTCCTAGCTATCTTCATGACCTTTTTCAAAATAAGAGCCTTCTCAGACATCATTGATAAAGTCCAAACCAAAATTTCAAGCTAGAAGGCTAAAACACTCTTGCAAGTTGGGAGCACCCCCCCTCCTCAAATCTACAAGTGTGATCCCATCTACAATATAGCTTATTCTCTTCTACCAAAATCCGCATGCTCAAAACTCAACACTATGCTTCACAATTTCTGGTGGGGAATAATACCTGGTAAGAATATATGTGTCATGCCCCATACTCAGGAGTGAACCTGTTAACCTGAAATCCAAAAAATATAAAACATAGATACAATAATCCTCCAAAATCAAATACTTCAAAAATCCTTCCAAATCAAGTAAACTTAACACTACTACATATTCTCTAAAATCTCACCAATCCACTTATGCCACGTAACACTTATTTTCACCTTTCTCTTCTAATCTCACTACGCGTCATCTATTCCAACTTTTCAAAGTTATCTGAAAAAAATGGAGATAAATGAGTGAGTCTACAGACTCAGTAAGTAGCGAACCGATACTGGTGTATAAACATGAGCCAGTTACAAAATGGACAAACAAGCATTTCTAAAAAGTAGCAGTGATATATTCATAAACATTTCCTGTTCAATAATAAAGTATGTACAAAAGACCCTAGGTACAAGCATACTAAAACAACATAAAAAAACAGAGGCTATGTTTACCCTAGTGGCAGGGTTGTGCATATTTGCAAATAGACAAATAGAACATAAATAACCTTGTCACCAAAGTGAGTGCACTCAAAACATAGACCACTATTTTATATCATGGCAGGGCGAGAACAGAGGTCATTATTATATGTGACGACCAAGACTTTCTAGGCTTTTGTATAATCTTTTTTAAAGCCCATGAGAGTTTCAACCCTTGCGGGAAATTAGGGTTTTGAAGCCCAATGGAATTAAGGCTCATGCCCAACTTGAGGTTTATGCATGATACTTGTCATCCAATGAGGCTATGTATAGGACTTGATGAATCTAGATGGAAATAAGGAAAGAGATGTGAGAATGAGCTAGGGTTTGGCTTACACGCCTACCATAGGAAGATCTACCACTTTTTGCCATGTGTCATACATGCAAAAGAGGTAGGTAAAAAGTTTTCTTGGGAAAGAGCAAGATCAAGGTTGGAAGAAGGCTACACACCTAAGGTCTTCTAGAATAATATTTGTTGTGTAAGAACACTTGAGGTGGACAGCTAGAGCATAGTTATTTGTGCAAAAAGAGACCAATCACATGCTTGTCCAAAAGTATGGTGAAAAAAAGATCTCCTAGGTAAAAGAAGGGTTCGGCAGCCCATGCACTTACACACACATTCCTCACATGCCACTTGGCACTCATGCACCCATGTAAGAGATTGATGAGGATTTGAGTTGATAAAAGACCTTATAGCCGCTAGATACATTGAACTAAGACATGAAATGAATGGTAAAAAGGGGAAGTGAGTTCGGTTTTGGAAGAGGGAGGTGCCACATGTAGGAAAGGATGCTTTTGGTTCCCAACACAATCAAATGATGAGCTATGGGAAGGGGTCATAGAGCTACACGCCACTTGGCATCCATGCATGAGCTTGTTTCATGTAAGAAGCTTTTTGAATGTCTATAAAAAAGGAAGAACCGAAAACCCTAGGACCTTTGGCCATTTCATGCACTCTTTTAAGGGTTTCGGTCACCACACATTTCCTCCCAAGTTTCCATCATTTTCTCACCAACCAAACACTCACTTCAATATTCTATTCTCACACAAACATTCTTTTAAGGATAGGCAAAGTGAGGATACTTTCAAAAAAAGGAACTAAGGAGGTAAGAAACTAACTTTTCTCTGTTTTACACACACACACACACATGCATGACTTCAAGAAAGAAGGGAAGATTTGGTTTAAGCATAGTTCATCTAGAACTTATGCTCTAACACCCACACACTTGAGCTAGATGGAGTTAGCTTGTGTTTTGAAAGGTTCTTCCACATGAACCCACGCCTACGCTCACATGGTTAGATTAGGGTTTTCTTCAAGGAAAGAAAATTGTAACCCTACTTGGTTTTAGCCTTAAAGCATGGTGTTTTGAGGTAAGAGACTCACGGCACTAGTGATTTGTAGCTAGGATTTTTGTTGAAAATAAGTTTCGGATTCAAGGGCGAAAGGTCCGAAAACTTGGAGTTTTTCTTGAAAAGAAAAATGTGTAAGGAGCACCACACTTAAACACATGGGTTAGGGTTTTTCTTGACCAATGATCCTAACTAGTATTACATGTGATTTTCAGCTTGCTTGCTATAAACTCTAACTTGTACTAATATTTTATGCATATGGCTTGTGAACATGTCGGTTGTTTCGGTTTTGTATGGTCACTTATGATATTATTGTTTTTCTATGTGCTATGAACATCTTTTGACGTGATTGTTTTAAAAGCATGATTGAAATGGTTTTTGGAGGATGTGTATAATGTGGAAAAGAAATAGAGCAAGAAGTCATGCTAGGGTTTTCGAGATTTTATATGTTATTTGAACATGAATGTTGTTATTTCACCATTTCGACATGAAAAGACCACCCATACTCACAAGAAAATGCTTCAGCACTCATGAGGTTTCTTTATTAAAAACTTTGCTCAATGCATTAGAAGATTCTAAATCCATGAAAATTGATTGGAATGCGTAATTCCCTACAATAAAGCTTTCGGCCAACCTTATAGATGAAGTGAGATTATTGGTGCTTTGGGATTTATGTGATAAGCACAATTTTTTGTTATATAAGGGTTTGAAGGTTTCGGCCCTTACATGTTTATTATTGGAATGTATACCTTTGATTGATATGAATGCCTTGAATTGTTATAAAGGAACATGTTCGCATGTTCTAATATTTTCAAGCCGTAACGCGATATGTATCGCATGTATGAATGTCTTATTTTATGATGATGAAGCATTTCGGCATCTCATGGTTATGATGAAACATTTCGGCATTTCATATGTCTCATGAAAGTTCTAAGATTTATTGTCATGTCACATGCATTGGGATTGTGAAAACCCTTTTTGAAAGGAAAATAGTCTTTTTAAAAAAATAAAGTTTTTATCACATCCCCAAATGCTGGGACTGGAGAATGTCCTAGTGGAATTCCTCTATCCTCTCAGGAGTATTTAAAATGGAAGGATACCCCTGGGTAGATGAAGTACTGTCGGTGGATCTTGAATGGTACCTAAAAGAAAAGGATACCGAAGCAGGATTGCACCTAAAGCTAGTGGGTGCACCTACGATGAAGGCGAAATGCGATCTACCGTATATGAAAGTCAAGACATAGTCACCTTGGTCAAAGCGGCCAATGGTTGATGCGTAACTAGAGGGGAACACACAATGTATAGGGGAGCCGTGAGGTATCCAATGTTATGTTATAGTCAAGAAAGGTCACGAGCTTATAAGTATGTTAATGAACAATTATGAAATGATAAAAGAATGTTTACAAAAGTGAAAGTTATGAAATGTCATGTTTTGACATGATGTCTTTTGAAAGGTCAAGTGCATAAGTATAAGTTCATGTCCATGCATTCATTGTTAAGTTTGCTTCATATGCTTATGATATCTGTTGCACGTTATTTGTTTACTTACTAAGATTTCTTGAAATTTCATTGTTCTGTTTACCCACTATCATTCCTCACTAGGAATGATAGAAGTTGTGCTAGGTACACGAGACCATTAAGTATGGATGGAATCTGTGAAATAATTGATGAAGAGTTCACTGTGGAGGCTTACCATCAATCTACCCTAGAGTTGCTTAAAGTGTTAGCTCAGCAACTCAAAAAGATTGTAGCTATTATCAATGAGTCTGATGCCAATTTTTCATAATTGGACCTTCAGAAGATGTTGAGGCTTAAGCAACATATGA
Organism: Juglans microcarpa x Juglans regia; assembly: GCF_004785595.1. Taxonomy (NCBI): domain Eukaryota; kingdom Viridiplantae; phylum Streptophyta; class Magnoliopsida; order Fagales; family Juglandaceae; genus Juglans; species Juglans microcarpa x Juglans regia. Next base: position 22,807,529 of record NC_054598.1, read on the forward strand.
GTTTTGTGTCAAGACATCTAGAATAAGCTAAGAACTCTGTTGTAGAGGCTAAGGAGATAGCCACGGAGTTGGGTTTAGATATATACGTTCGCCCGTCTAGGGGAATATTCTTAAGTCTGCTAGAGGATGGGACCCTGGTTCTGACCCATTCCACTTTTGGAAAAGGATCTTCTGTTTAGCTTTTAATGTTTTGGTCCCGTGTCTTTGGGAGTTCCTTAGAAAATCGTATCAACCATGATGACTCTTATAAATTATGAAATAGTATTAGGATCTTATGTTTTCAGTACCATAACTAATGTTTCCTTTAAATTGACTTAAGTTGACTTTCCGCTGCGATATACTCATACTGTTAATTATCATTAGGTGGATTGCATCTTATCTGTCATATACAAAGGGCAGGTAACCCTGGTGTTGCATGTTCTAGGGTTTCAGTTTCCATCAAATCCCAAGCGGGGGTTGGGGGCACCACATTATATCTCGCAGTAGGGCAAGAACAGATACCACTATTATATCCCATGGTAGGGCTAGAACAAAGTCCACTATTATATCCCTTAGTAGGGCCAAAGTAGAGGCCACTATTATATCCTGTGGTTGGGTCAATTATGATAACCCATGGCAAGGCCCATAACCAAAGCAACACAAAATCTTATGCTTCAAGATTTTAGAATACAATCCAGTAACATAATAGTATACTGAACAAAATAATATCATAAAATAAAATAAAAAGTTCAAACTTCATGTTCACATTTTATGCAATAAAGAAACAAAATACAAAAATTGCTTATGTCTATACTAGTCATGATAAGTTATATCCTGACCATAGCAAGACGAGCAACGAGTAAGGAAAAACTCTACACAGACATGAGAACTCCCCGAGATAACACGAAGGCACTAAGAGAACGACAGGTGTCATATATAGAGGCCCATACTCCATAAGAGATGTCAAGTCTAGAATGAGCTGTGAAAAAGAATTACAAACCTACAGACCATATCATCTAATCTCAAAGGTATAGCCCAACATCGAGTGGGGGACCCATTTTAGGGGAAGGACTGCGACATTGGACCCAAGGCAAGTTGCAAGGATGTTCGTGCTTTGTCCTCATCAGTCTCTGCCATCCTTCAAGGCCAGAGGGAAAATGAGTGGCTGAGATCGAAGGTCCCTCATTAAAGCATATCTAGAGTCAGACTGACGTCAGAACTAAGATTGATAGTCCTGTAGTGTAAAAGGCATTGGAAAAAAGCCAAGACCTCACTTTCGAGATCATTAAGTGTTTACCCCTCACTCTAGTCAAAGTCTTCAAAAACACAAGTGACTTCAAAGCTTACAACGGAAGGATCAGCACCAGTGCTACTATAATATTCAAAATACTATTCAGGTAGGTTAGCTCCTATGACCATACTATGAATATGGGGTAAATGTTTGTGAGTATGTTGTAAGTTTAAGGTTTGCAATAGTTTGTAATTCACCTCCTTCTTACATGAAAGTACATTTTTCTTCATTATGTTTGATGGTTACCTCTATGTTGTGATTTGGAGATTATGAGTTTGAATGATTTGAATTGATGATGATATGATTTTCGAGTATTGAGTCTTATCGTTTGTCTATAATCATGGACGAGTTGAGGAGTCCCAACACCATTCCTACGGCACATTGCCACGAGTTTCATATGAGTAGAGTAATTCTCCGTGATAATCGAGCAGAACATCTTCGTATTGGCGTCACTTGATAACACGGGTAGAGAAAGTCTCGGGTTGATCATACATGGTGTCCTTGTATGTGTTGGCCAGGTAGAGTGATTCTCCGTATCGAACGGGTGGAGCGAATACCCGTTGGTACTTATATGATGAGATATTGTGGATTTTATGTAGATTGGTAAAAGGGTGGTTCCTCGCCTTAATAATGACTATACATATATGAGGTTTTCTCATAGGGTGATTTCTTGTCATGCTTGTGTACTTGAAATTTATTGTGTGTGATATATTACCATAACTATGAAACAGTGCATGCATATTCATTTTCATTGTCTCTCATTATTAGTACTATCAAGGGCTTTAACCTACTAGCAATTCTTAGAAGTCTAACTGTGGTGGTAACACCTGTGGTTTCATTTTACTGAAGCCGTAGATCTTGATGTAAGTTTAGCCAAGGCAGAGTTTTTCAAAGGAAGAAGGATCAGTCCCGTCCGAGGTGCAGACACAAAGGCCTGTCTCCAATGAGTAGTTATTTGTATTTGTTAATATGTTTATTTTTGTTAGGTGATTAACCATGTATAGTTAGGGGTGTCAAATCATATTAACGGGTCGTGTTCGTGTCGTATCAAAGTATGTATATTATACTATATGGGTCAACTCAAACACGACCCGTTAAGCTTATCGTGTCAAAATTTCAAACTCTAATACAACCCATTAACATAACGGGTTGACAGGACACGACCCATTTTGACCCGTTAGTGAATACTATGAAATAGGTTAACACGACATGACACGACCAGACCCGTTTCAACTGTTTATATAAATGGATTGAACATACCAAAAATTAACCCGTTTAACCTGATTAAATTTAGCATAATTTTATATAAATGTTAAAATCAAAATATCTATAAAAAATATAAAATGAATTACAAGTCCAAAATTACAATCCAAACAATAAAAATATCGAAATTAAAATCTCATCCATTTTACTTTCAAGTCTAAGGGTATAATTCTAACTTTAACTTTTCTAACGGGTCAAAACAGGTTGACCCATTATTAACCTGTTAAGCAATTGTGTCTTAACGGGTTAACTCGTTTTGACCCGAACCTGTTAAGATTAAATCCAAACCCGCTATTATCGTGTTGTGTTCGTGTTGGGTTAATGGGTTGTGCCACATATTACCACCCCTATGTATAGTTCGTTATATTTTAATGTAAGTGATGAACCGATGATGGTGTATAATATGATTTGGAAAGAAATGATGATGACATATAGATATTACTATTGAAGGATAAATTTTCTTGCTGGTAAAATCCTTTAGTACATTTAGTATTAGTCTTTGGCTAATCCCTTTACTTATTCCACTGTAATTTATTTTACTTTACGTGTACTCAACTCGAGAATATGTGCTTAGCCCCGAGTAAGACCTGGGGTGTTGCTGACTAGTTCATATCGCGGATCCTCGCCAAACTCTTTATCGAGAAATGAGGGTGCCACAAAATCTAAAAATCATCACTAGTATATTAGTAACTCAGAATGTCATTAAACTACTAAAATAAAAAAATTCTATAGTTCGGTCTATCAAACATAAATAAAAACAAAATTCTATAGTTCAAACTACAACTCAATTACAACCAACTCTTGAGCCCATAAGCAAACAAGTCAACCTCTAGTCCACTCGGTGTGTTGGTTTATAACGACCCAAGTACAATATGTCCCAAAATACAACTCCACAAATAATTAGCCCAACCTCCTTGAATTTCGCTTAAACACCATTACAAACCCCACATCACAACCCACAATCACCACCTAAATATAATTAGGTACCAAATTCAAGGTCGCAAGTCACTTCCTCCTATGTCTCTGATATCTCAAAACCGACCTTCGCTCAAACCAACCCGATTACACCAATTTCACAAACACAATCTTAATCCACAAAATTTCTCAATTGTTAGAAGAATTTAACAACCCGAATTACCCATAGATGGACCGAAAATTACACGATAGAGAGAGATTGGAAGAAAACTTACCACGACAAGGTGAGGTGGAGTGGTTGGATTTCGGGGCCGAGTTGTAAAAAGGGTTCAACGGAGTGAGCCAACGTGTTTGGACAAGGTACGGCGACCTCTACTAGTCACAATGGTTGGCTTAGCACGAAGAGAGATTTATTAAGAGAGAGAGAGAGAGTGAGTGAGTGAGCATCATATACATAGATATATATATATATATATATAGAAACAGACAAACGAGGATTAAGAGGCTTACCTATAGTTTCATGCGACATCGTGAGTGGCGGAGAAGCTGGGCGGCATGGATAGGGGTGGCCTAAACATGGAGAGGGAGAGAGAGTGAGACCAATTAAGAGAGAGAGAAAAGGGGTGTGTGTGTGTGTGTGTGTAGGGCTGCAACCCGATCCACAATGGCTAATTTAGAGCCGACCCGTCCCGTCAACCAGGCAAGTCGGAGCTGAACCGACCCAACCCGAATATTATGGGTCGGGTCGAAAACAAGACAGTGGGTTTCTCTTTTCTTCTTCTTCTTCAATCTCCACCGTTCACCTCCCAAGAACTCGAAGGGCCACAGTCCTACGGCTACAAACCCCTCACCACTCTCAGTCTCTCCATTACCGAATCGCCAGACCCTTCATCAGGTTCCAAACCCTCCGATAACTCCAATATCATTCCAGGTTGGGTTAATGGGTGAATTCAGAGCTCCAAAACCATCAGAACCCTCGAGACCACAGTGCAAGTTCACCTCCAGCTCTTTACTCGGACCTTGATTACCAAAGCTATCGAGAGTTACGGCGTGGAGGTGGTAATCGAAAAATGGAGGTTTCCTATCTGTTCTCCACTGTGGTGTCTCAATCAGTCCCGCCTTCTGGGCCGCCATGGGGTATATGAGCCAAGTACTTGAAGAGGACGAGGAAGAGGTCGAACTCGAGGACGACTTGGTCAGGGACCTAAGGGACCAAACTTGGCCTCCGGTTCTCGCGTGCTTACCTCCAGCCTTAGTTGGAACAGGAGTCTTGAAACACAGCTTTACCAGTTCCGATTCTGGCCCTTCGTTCTTACCCAACTTTACCGAGTCAAAATTCTTCAAACAGAGAAAGCTAGAAACCTCATCGAGTGTGACCATGATCTCAAGGTCCAAAAGAAAGCAAAGCTTAAATGTCAGTTATGCTCTTTCTCTGGCAAGGAGAAGACGTTGGGGGGCAAGGGCTAGGGTTTGATATAGAAGTGAAAGGTTTTAATAGACGGGTTCCACCGACATTCATCGGGTTTGATAGTTTTGAAACCGATTGTTATGTTAGCCCGACTTTATCGGGTTGGAACTACTCGGGCTGCACGGGTTCATCGGCCCATCAGGCTTCTTGCTCAAGCTTGTGTGTGTGTGTGTGTGTGTGTGTGTGTGTGTGTGTGTGTGTGTGTGTGTGTGTGTGTGAGCGGGTGAGAGAGAGGGATATGGATGGAGAAAGAGATAATGAGAGGCATAGACAGAGACAAAAAGAGAGACTTATTGGCATCAACAACTAAAACCAGGGACAAAGGGCTGTGACGTTGGGTATTTCATGGAGTGTGAGACACGAAAGTGAGAAGCGGCCACAGAGAGAGAGAAGGAATAGAGGTGAGAAACGTCGAATGGGGGTGTCTGCGCGTAGGAGAGAATAAAGAGAGACATTAGGGCAAGGGTTGGAGAAGCAAAATAGGGTTTTAGGTTGTAAGCCCAAAACAACATCGTTTTGGGTCCCTTTTTTCCCTTTTTGGGTGGGCTGGGCTTAAAGTTTTCTTATTGGGCTTGGGCCTAAATGGGCCAGTCATGAAAAGAGGCCTCTATACAAAGTCGTGGGATTCCATATGCATACTAAAGGAAGCAAGAGGTCTTGGGTTAAGGAAAGCAATGACATCAATAGAGCATACATGGTGAGATAAGATTAGGATGAAATATTCACACAAACAGGAATCAACCCTAGACCCAAGCCCTAAAGAACAAATACTTCATAACACATCCCTTCTCAATGCACCCAGGGCAACCAACCTACATATGGAAAGGCATCCTAAGCACCTACAAAACAACCCAAATAAGGGACTTCCATAGTGAAGCTCTTTCCTAACAACTCCCAACAAAAACTATCCGATATGAAATGAACAAGGGTCTAGACCATTGGAAGCCCATTGTCAGAGATAAAAGGAAGAGATAAATATAAGGAAATTTGACTTACAACAGTGACATAAGAGAAGTATGACTCAATTATTCCAAAAAAGGAAAGAGACTTCAATAAAAAGATGATATCTCTACAAATCAAAAGGGATCGTTGACTTCTCAAGAATTTTAATAGGCACAACATCTTCTCCAACCTCCCTCCAATCTTATTTCCTTCATTGTATTGAGAGATATGGGATGCGATGAAAGATTGTAAAATTATCCAACATAGTGGATTTTGTCCCAAACAATCCGTGAAAGTAGGTTTGCCAAACCACGTAAATCTTAGCGTCCCTCTCTTTACTTACATTTATATGTTTTATTTGTTATTTATTTCATGGATGAGTTGTGAGAGTCGTATCAACCCTCAAACCATCATCGTGGGTCATTCAATAGCATCGTTGGACTATAACCCTGTTGGAAAAATTCATCAATACAAACCATTCACCAGCTTGGCATGCCACACCTACATGACCAAAAGATATCCCATCAGAAGAGGTTCACACCATCTCTAGAGGGCAGGTGAAGTTTGGCCCTTCTGAACCACATGTAGCAATGTTTGCTGTAAAAAGGCCAAACAAAGCACCATGCCTTTAACAGCAAGAACCAATTATCTTCATTGAAGAAAATGCTAAATGTGCAGTTCGTCTCACAATGATGCCTTGGCCATCACAACTTTGATTGGCCAATACACTACTCACAAGATCCTGACCAGCAGTGTCAAGAAAATGATCTACTTGGGGGCAATTGAACTTTTAGTCATCCTTGGAATGGCATCACGAGCAACACAGCTGATGGCTAACATTTTAGTCGTTAAAGATCCCTCTGCCTACAAAAAAAATACAAGTGACCCCCCGAACCAACATGTGGCAAGGCAGTGTTAATCTCTATCTTTAATAAACAAGAAGGGGAAGTAAACCCTAATAGTAGATGAGTTTGAGATCTGGGATCCTGCAACTCTGCAAGCTACTACCCCATCCAAGGGGTTAGTCAAAGTGGAAATGGGTGATGACCCTAAGCTCAAGCAAGTAAAGTTTAGGCCATCAATACCTCGTCATCTCCAAAATGAGCTCCAAGCTTTCCTACAACAAAATTGCAATGTTTTTGCCTGGTCCCATGATGATATGCAAAGGATTGATTATGATGTGATTAAGCACTACCTTGGTGTAACCCTAACAGCCAAACCAATTAAGTAGAAAAGGAGAACCTTAGTTGCATAGTGAAACAAGATTGTTGCAGAGGAAATGGACAAGTTACTAAAGGCTTGCTTTATCAAGTAAGTATACTACTCGTCTTAGGTATCTAGCGTTGTGTTGGTTAGGAAGAACACTAGCAAATGGCATATATGGCATCGATGTCATAAACCTTAACATGATTGTTTCTCTTTTATCAAGTAAGTATACCACGGTGGGACACGAGCTCCTCAACTTCATAAACACCTTTTCAAGTTACAACCATATTAGCATGCAAGGCCCCAACCAAGACAAAACATCCTTCACCACAGAACGTGGTACTTACTACTATAAATTGCTACCTTTCAACTTCAAGAATGTTGATGCCACTTATCAATGTCTAGTATATATGATGCTCAAGCACCAAGTTAGCTACAACGTGGAAGTCTACTTGAATGAAATGCCTAATCAAAAGCGTGAAGGCCAGTCACCGCTTCTCAAACCTTGAGAAAGTTTTTGTTGTCCTATGTAGGTATAACATGGAACTCAGCTCATCAAAGTACACATTCGGTATTTGTAACTCCTGTCCTTGTGGTGAGACTTTTTATAAAATGATTTTAGAAAGGACGACAGGAATTACCATTCGATTTAAAACTTTTTGCTTCTATACCTAGAGTGCAAGACTCTACATTATAAAATAAAATGTGCTTTGAGAATAAAAGGGATTTACAGAGGAAAACATCAATTTTAAATATAAAAGGGCCTCTCATGTAGTTAAAACTCTCATGCCTAGACCTCCGTGCTCTTCTCCATGGGCCGTGTCCATCCTAACGCGTACTGCTCATTCAATTCCTGTGGGGGGAGGGGCACACATAAAAACTAAAATGAATCGAATACTCAGTAAGCATTACTTCATATCATTAAAATATAACAACATAGGTTTTCATTCATGCATTCATCATACCATACATACTATTAGTACATGCATGCCTGCATTCGTTTCAAAACATAACTGGATGGAGTTTTTCTTTAAAAAGGGTTTTCTTTTCGTAAAACGTATCTCTCGTCAGTGCCTTCACTTCTTCAAGAGTTCAATGCATTTATGCATTCATACATTATTTATTATCACTTTTATTGGCCGGTACACATTGTTATGCCCCGTGTGTTGGGGTTAGTAGCCTTTTGGACCAGGACTCAGCTCATGGCCACGGGTTGGGAATCTCTTTTCCGTTAGGGGGCAGCACTGGGTGCACTACCAGTACTACTTACCCGGCACTACAATCTGCCCAGTCCATTGGTGCCCTTTTCATTCATTCATTCATATGGCCATAACGTATTTTCATACATTAAATGTTCAGTCCTTTCATTCAGTTCAGTCCTTTCCTTTTCAGTCATTTTCATTTAACAGTTCGTTCATGGAGAAACATCATTTAAGAGCATGGGCTTAAACATCATCTTTCATGGCATCATTTAAAGCATCATTTCATGGCATCCTTAAAACATCAGTTCATAAGGACCTTTTAAAACACTTATTCACGTAGTTTAAAGTAAAGCACGAGGCATAAGCCTCAACATCTCTTTTCGTAGAAAATACATAGATACTACTTATAGTCATCCATTCACATGCATACAATTAATATTTTGGTTGCGTAAAAAGGGGCTGCCAAGAAGGGTTGTACTTACGTATACCTTTGAACACTTATACTTAGCATGTTTTCATAAAACATCTTTCGAGTCGTTTCGTAAGGCATCGTAAGGGAAAAGCATTTCATTTTCAGTTCATATCCTTTTGAAAAATGAACCTAACACTTACCTGGACTCCATGCTATATTCATATCATGCAGTCCGTTCATGTGCGTGTTAGATGGCAACTTGCATGCATACACATAACCTTAACGTCATTCTTTATCTAATGCATAAGCAACTAAATTAGAAGTAGAATTTCACTTCACTTGGAACACTCTCATTCTATCTCGTGCTCTTACGTGCCCTTTACTACGTTAAAACCTTCAGGGTCAACTTACGGTCACTACATCTTCCAAACTCAAGGTCTTACCTCGAGTGTTCATCCACTAAAGTGAACCCATGATTCACCTTAGGATTAAGACACTAAGAACTTCCTCTTATTCTTCTTATTGACCACATTCCGATGCATGATTCTGTCCGACGAAATCACGCATCCCAATCCTAGACAATATATTTGTCACTGCCTCTATGCATCTTAGCTTACACTAGATCCTCATTCCCATTCATACACACTACATGGCTCTAAGTCAACTTTGAGGCTTAAGCACCATCTAACCATGCTTAGGAAAGATTACCCATTACATATGGTGAATTCGTTCGGTACATTGTCTCACCAGATTACAAATGTACCTTACCCCTTTATCACCTATGACGAACATATAACACGATCACATGCTCGTAGGGACAAGCGCCATACTCTGATACCAATCTTCTCCTAACCCGACTAGCATGACTCTTCATGCTACCAATCCCTTTTAACAGTTCATCCCAACACTTAACACGATAAGACTCCATTTACAACTACGTCTTATGTCATGTCATATAGCTCGAGACTACTCCCAAGCTACACCGTGACCTTGTCACGTCATCTGACATCCTGCTACGTCATTTCTACGCCCCTCCTAACTCATCGTGAATATGGTCTCTCACGTACTCCTGTCACATCGTGACATCTCTTTATGTTCCTGCTACGCCACTCCTACACTAACTCCTCACCCATCACAAGCACGACTTCTAGTTTAACCATGTCACATCGTGACATTCCTAGTCATGCTTCCACTGCGCACTCTTACACTTGTTCTGTCACTTCACATATACTCCCAGCCATGAGTCAAATATAGTGACACTGTCATCTCAGACTACAAGCCACGTCTTAACTACCTTAGGACACTATTCCACAGTTCCCGACACCTCTCATGACGCTCTACGCCCAACAACTACACAACCATCATTATCTCTGCGACACGCCATACAGTGTATCGCTGCACCTCATAGAGTACACTCTACGTGTACTCCCTTCACACATACTACGACCCATCACCACTAGTACATACATGCCATATGGTGCATCACTCTATCATATGGAGTACACTCCGTGTGTACTCTCTTCACACACGCTACGCCACACATGGTACACTCACATGTACTCTTCCCATTCCACATTACGCCAGGAGGGTATATTTTACATAAACTCTCCTTATCCCACACTACGCCACAGGAGTACACTTTACGTGCACTCTCTTCCCAATCCACACGATGCCACACCACCATTACAGCATAGTCCACAACACTACACACCACAGTTCCCAATTACGCCCAACACCTCACATACACAGCACATCACATCACCACACTACATAGTAAACTCCACAATACTAATAGCACAATCCACAACCTAACCAACCAACTAACATATATAACGAAGGATAAAAAGTCATACCATCGTCGAGGTTGACCTGTGTGTTGTTCGCTGACCGTCACAGTTGATGACGTCGGAAGGGTAGTACGTGGCAACTAACCCACGTTCGGTGGCCGTTTAGGCCCTTGAAGGTGGCTACGGGTGCGGATCTAAGCTTAGGAGGGTTGGGTCATGGTCCTAGGGTGGTGGTCTCGTGGCGATATCAAGATGGTCACGTTGGAGACATGGCGGCTCATGGAGGAGTTTAGGCCATGGGTCTCAAATAGGGGAAATGCAATGGAGCTTATGGTGGCGTTGGGGTGGCTCCACGGTGGCAATAGGCGATGGATCTAGCTTGGGGTGGAGGAATGGCCTGTGAGAGAGAGTGGGGGAGCTAGGTGGCTCGGCTGGACATGGGGGTGGCCAGGGGAGGTCGCTGGTGGCCAGAGAAGGCTTCAATGGTGGTGCGGTGGCCAGGAGGCGGCGGACAGCAATGGAAATGAGAGAAATCCGTGGGTTTCGTACATGGCCTAAGGAGGAGCTACGGCTGTTGGGTCGGGGGGAGGAGGAAAGGCGTGGTCAAGGGAGACCCGTGGTGGTGCTCGGTGGCCTGGGTGGCCGCGTACGGCGGCCCTAGGAGCTGCGCACGGTGAAGTCGTGCTTGAAGGGCTGCGAGCGTGCGTGGGAGAGAATAGCTGTGAGGTGGAGGCTGGGTTCGGTGGTAGGAGCTCGCTGGCGTGAGAGGACGCCGATGGTGGTGGCGGCGAGGCTAGGCGGCACCAAGCTGGGCTGAAGGAGAATCGAGTGAGAGGGAAAGGGGCGTGTGGCGTAAGCTGGGGGTGAGGAGAGAGAGGGGGGAAGGGAAAACTGAGGGAGAAAGAGAGGAGGCTTGGGTATTTAATCCAGGCCCTTCATCTTGGAATCTACAAGATGATCTAACGGTGGAGAATTAAAACACTGATTTAAAATGCGTAAACATTAACTTAATTAAAAGCACTGAGAGGAATTAAGGTAGAATATTATTTAAACTAAACTTTAGTTTATAAAATAATATTCCTTCATCATTAATAAAATGATGAAGTCTTATTTAATATCTTTAAGGGAATAAAACCATTTAATTAATTTAGAGTTTTCAACATAATTCAAATCACATAATATTTTAAATAACTGAAATGATTTTAATAAAATGATATTAAAATGATTTCTAGCAATTATAATATTTTTGGAGCTCTTCAAAAATATTATAATTATTTTATTTAAAATCAAGTTTAGTTCAATAACACTGGAAATACCTCATATAAATATTTTCAGTGCATTTAAAATATTGGGCGTACTTTAGAAATCACATAATATCTTTAGAAACACGCCATCGAGATTCGGCATGCATAACGAGGCTCACAGTCGCTAGAGAAAAGGGGCAGACTGTTACATAATTGTCATCCTCAAAATTTGCTTACGTCAGAAAAAAGGAGCGGGATGTTACAATATCTCATCCTAAAATTTCTTGGGCTACCTAATTTATCAACGGGGCATTGACACCAGAAAATGGGTTTGAAAATGAACTAGTCCGTACGATTGCTCGCCCAATATTCACTCGGCTAAATTCGAACCAAACTTGACTCGTGAGAAAAAGAAGCTTAATCGTGAAAGCAGAAACCCATTCGATTATTAAATGACATATACTCTCTTAAATTTGACTTGACTCACTTAAGATTCGTTAAAGCCCGCTCATTTCTGTCCAATTTCAATCATTAGTTCAACTCGATTAAGCTCGTCCATAAATCGTTGAATATATATGTATAATTTATTCTAATATATTAATATTCTTATATATATATATATATATATATATATACACATATATATATGCTTTCATGCATATTAAATTTAATAATATAAGTATAGTAACCTTTATAATTAAATATGTAGCATGTAATCAAGTTTCTAATGCCTAGTCATTTATGCCTATATATTGAATATAGTTCATAACCATATGTTAGTTAATTAAGTAATTAAATGATTAAATTATAGTAGTTATTTTATAATGTGATAATAGTTACTATTTAGGACTTAGTTGTTTCAAATTCTACAAGGTAGGAACCATATAAGAAATTTATTCATAAAAGATATTATAATCTTATAATTCAATATAAGGTTTATATATTAGTTTGTAAAAGTTTCATTAAATTTAATAGGTTTCTTAATATTTTTAATTATTCAAATCATTCAAAAATAAATAAATAAATATTTAAAAGAGTACAAATAAAACTTTAGTTGTGACTCGACTCAGTTTAAGCTCGTTTAAGAGCACAAACAAAGATTGAAAAATAACTAAACTCGGCTCGAGCTCATGTTTGATCAACTCAACCCCAGTTCGGCTAGCTCCTGCTCGAACTCAAGTTATTTATGTCCAGCTCAACTCGATAACCCAAAAAATAATAAAAGTGTGAAAATCATATAAATTAAGAAAACTTTATAATTTAAGACTGGCAATATTTTTTCATACTTTTGTGAAAATATTTCTGTGGATTAGATATTTCTTAAAACTAAAATAAATAAACCACATAATGCCATAGTCTCCAATGTAGAGAAATAAATTTATCTATTGAGAAAAGCTAGGACAACAAAAATATATGGAAAATGATATTGGGCTCTCTCAAATTTACTATTCGGATTTTTTTTTTTTTTTTTAATGGTCGAGAAAGTAAGAAGTTGTATTATTAAGATGTTAAAAAAATATTTAAAAAATAAAAGAAAAATCAAGTTCAGCATGCTGGGCGCCTACATTATCCAAAATAAATTACCCGATCCAAAAATCAACAGGGACGTAAGAGTAATTTCGACAGTTGAGGAAAACACGTTCTTTTTTGCTTTTTTTTTTTTTTTTTTTTTTTTTTTTTTAGAGTGACGAGAGAAGACCAAAAAAAAAACACCGTGGACATAAACAAGTCAGCTTGCACGGGACTTTCCCTTATCCGAGTAAAGGTTTCTGGATTTGTCTAGAGATAGCAAGTACCTTCTAGTTCCTCGATGTATTTTCCAGAAACCTACACGCCTACCTTGTATATATACACGAACCCCATATCTCATGCTCTCATCAAATTCCCTTTGCTTCATTCAATATACAGTTTCTCGTCCAGGAAACTCTCAAGGAAAAACGATAAAAATGTCTCAAGCCGTCTCGAATTTGAGCCTCTCCCTGCCTCTGCCATTTAGAAAGGCCGGTACTTCTTCAAAGCCTCCATGCCCAGCACTTCCACACTTGTTCAAACCAATTGGCGGCAGAGGTCCGAGTCAAAACGGTATCAGGGCCATCGCAGGGGAGACCAGAGACAACCTCGACCACTTGCAGAGGGCCAACAAGCCCCAACAATCCAACCCCAAGAAGCGAGCTGCCCCAGTTGCACCCATAGGTAAAGTACTCGACTCCAAACCTATCTCTCGCCTTTAGGCCTTTCTTTAACAAATTCTTGCTATTTTTGTTTGGTTCTTGGGTACTGAAATTATGGGTTGTGTGCGCGCGCGCGCGCTGTGCAGGGTTGTGGGACCGCTTTCCAACGGCAAGAACGATGCAGCAAATGATGGAGACGATGGAGAGGATGATGGAGGATCCGATTACATACTCGGGTGGGTGGTCGGAGCCGTTGCCGAGCGGTAGAGGAGGGTACGGCAGGGGAAGGACGCCATGGGAGATAAAAGAATGTGAGAGTGAGTACAAGATGAGGTTTGACATGCCTGGGATGACCAAGGAGGATGTGAAGGTGTGGGTGGAGGAGAAAATGCTGATCGTAAAGGCTGAGAAGGTGCCCAAGAAGCAGCAGGCCGAAGGTCAGGGAAATGGAGAGGAAGAGGACCAGGATTGGTCTGCCAAGAGTTACGGCAGGTATAGCAGTAGGATTGCTTTGCCGGAGAATATTCAGTTCGAGAAGATTAAGGCGGAGGTGAAAGATGGGGTTTTGTATATAACTATTCCTAAGGCGAGGAGCCCTGCGAAAGTTTTGGACATCAATGTTCAATGACAAGTCTCTTTCGTAGCAAATCACTTTCGAAGTTTTTGGTGTAATTTAAAGAGAATAGATTGTAATTTGCAAGTTTAAGATGGTTTTTTTTTTTAAATCAAGTTCCATTTTGGAATTAGTAGTTATGATTTTGGGTGCTCTTTTGAGTTGAGCAGATTTGCATTTCGTTTGTCAGGTAATCGATCGTGTAAGAATATGACAAATTGGCAACAATCTCTTGCATATTTGGGGAGTTAAGCAAAAATGGGGAAATAATGTCATTATCAATCAAATTGGGCCTTTGAACTAGAATTAACCGAAAACAGCGAAAGTTAAATTGGGCCTTCGATCGTAGCTACTCCAAGGTTGTTTACACACTCCAATCTCATATGTTACTGTTTCTGGGTCGTCTAAAGTGGATCTTTATGAAACGGATTTTGGGTTGGGACGACTCAAGAAAGTAAAGTAGATGAGATCTCAATTGATTTTAGGGGAGCCATTTCACTCACTCAGAGTAGGGAATGATGTGTGGAGGGTGGCGTTGAGGACATGGGCTTTCAGCTACATAAAAGCTCAAATGGATGTCTTTATCACTACATACCATTTCCCGATATTTCGGTATCAATATGTTTTGAATATCGTTTCAAAATAATCGATTAAATTTTATATATAAATTATATTTCAAAATAATAATTTATATATAAATTATAAGTAGCTTAACCTTTATAAGAGTATTTTCATTAGTTTGACTAAATTTTTTTCATTAGTTTGACTAAATTTTTCTTAAAAATGTAGTCAATATCGTATTTTTTTATATTTATCTATTCTATTTAAATTTAATATTTATATTAAATTAGTCATTTATTCTTTATATAATAACAAAATATTATTAATTTAAGAATTTTTTATTTAATTTATTTGTATTATATTTTATAATTTTACTGATTTAATATTAATTATAATTATATTTTAATTAAATTAAATTTATTTATTAATATTAAATATTATTAATATTAACAATAATTATATTATAATTAATTTATCATTATAATTAACTTAATAATTAATATTCTAATTAATATTAATTTATTTTTTTATCATATTTTATATTTATTAATAATAAATTGAATCAAATTTTTTAATTATAAAAAATATCTATCTAGTCATGGCCTCTCTCTTTGTAATTTTTCAATCGTCTTTTCTTTATGTCTTCAGCTCTCAATTCTTTTGAAAATTAATTTCTTTGTAAGTATTATATTTTTAATGAAAAAGTTTATTTCATATCGATACAACTAATAGATTTTCAAGATCCGTTTTAAATTAGAATTAATAAATTATGATTCTCAGAATATGTGACTTCAAAAAATTATTATCTGATTAACCAGCATGATATGAAGAAATTATCAAAATATTATTCCTCTAGAAACTTATTCATGACAGATCATTGTCCAGCAAAGCGACAAATAATTCTGTACAAGATTATGTGTTCTGTACTATGTTTGTTTTTAGCGTCGGCCGACACTGTTCTTGTCTTTGATGTCGGCCGGTACTATGTTTGTCTTTATAATCTGCGATATAAAATAAAAAAACAAAAAAAAGTAGGAATCACTGATACAAATTTTACAAAGATAACCTATAACTAGAGAGAAAAATGGTGGCGCCCCCAATCCCCCTTATATAAATACACAGGGATCGAGACGCCAGGATGGTGACAACACGGTCACACATCCCAACGAAGTGCCAGTGTGTGTACATGCAACAGTGTACAAATATAATAACGCAGCGGTTAGTCAACTAAGTACCAGAATTTAAATACAAATATTTAAACAATTTATCTTAAAAAAAAATAAATATACAGTCATCCCAAATATAATACAAAAGGTAAATACATAAACTGATAAAAATACATAACTCACTAAACAGGAGCAATCCCAGATCACTCCCCCAACGGAGCCAAGCTAAGGCTCGTCATCATTGTCTGCATCAAAATCTGCGATACCATAAAATGGTACCACAGGTAAGTATAAACCAAACAACTCTCGGGATAAAAATACATTAATGCAACCAACAATATAGCAAAATACAGTTAACCATAAAATACCATTTTTTCCCAGAAAAAAAATGATTATTTCCAACACACGCCAAAAATCCCATTTTGGCCCAAAATATCCGTAACACATTTTCCCATAAAATGATTCACACAAACAATCCAATTATCGGACACTGTAGGCGAGAATCGCAGGCGGGACTCTACCACCGTCCCTGCTTACCACCATCCCTACCGCGTGCACCGTAGGCGGGAATCACAGGCGGGACACAACCACCATCCCTGCTTACCACCATCCCTAACGCGTGCACCGTAGGCGGGAATCACAGGCGGGACTCTACCACCATCCCTGCTTACCACCATCCCTACAGTTCCTTTACACATAATAAATACTTAACAGAGCACTGTAGGCGGGAATCACAGGCGGGACACAACCACCATCCCTGCTTACCACCATCCCTACAGTCTCTTTTCCTTTTACTCACATGAAAATCCAAATCCAATAAATACATGAACATGTATGCAATCATGCGAAAACCCAGTTTTCTTTATAAACATGATCATGCATGCAATATGCGATGTACGTGAACAAGTCATAACCAACAACCAACAACCACAATGCAAACAAACACAACTCCGTCCACAATCCATCCGACCCCCGAAACTCCTCGGACTCAGTCCGGCAAAACAACCCAATTCACAGATAATATGCGTTAGTGCAAAAATATATTTAAATCACGAAAGTTCTTTAAGGAAAATACTTACAGTGCAATATAATAATTTCCGGAGGATCTCGAAGTTGCAAGTGGTGATTTCTGAGCAACACCACAGTGTAAAATACACTGTGGCCGTGGGTCACAATTACCAACTTTTCAACGAGGACAAACGAAGACCCAAGATTGATAGGGTAGGGCCTAGGGAGGTCGGTGAAACCAATGGTGGTGGTGGTTTGCCGTGGGTGGCGGCGGAATGGGCGGTAGAAGACCAAAATGCCCAAATCGGAAATGTAGTTGGTGGAGCTTCACCGGTGACGGATCGGAGGTGAGGTTGGGTCCAATGGGTTGCCAAGAGGTCGGGGATGAAGTGGTAGGAAGATGGTGGCCAATGGTGGTGCGACGGCGGCGCAACGGCGGAAGGAGTGCCGCGGCTTCGAAGAGCTACTGGTGGTTAACGGCGGCACGGATGGAGGTGAGATTGGTAGGGTGAGGTCGCCGGCGGCTGGGGAAGCTAATGGGCTGGGCGGTGAGGGCCACCGCCGGCTCACGGCGGCGCTGGCGTGAAGGTGGCCCGCGGCTTCGTGGGGGGCGTGTGGGCTACCGGCGGCGAGGTAGGGGCTGAGGTTTGGGAGGTGAGGTCGCCGGAGGGAGGGGGAGCTGGTCGGCTGGGCGGTGTCGCGCACGGCGGCGCGACGGCGGCGCTGGGAGGAGACGAAGGAAACGGGCGGAGGAGAGGAGAGAGAGAGGTCGCGCGGGAGAGGAGAGGAAAATAAGGAAAAAAAAGAAAAGAAGAAAAGAAAAAGGAAGGAAAGAAAAAAGGAGGGAAAAGAAATGAGGTCCAATCCTCATAACTTGGGTCACAAAAAAGATCCAACGGAGACGATTTTAAAACCACAAGTTAAATAAAATAATTTAAACGTAATGGTAAAGTCAAATTGAAATAATTAAATCCCACAGTAATTAATTTAAATATTGGCGGCGCTGGGAGGAGACGAAGGAAACGGGCGGAGGAGAGGAGAGAGAGAGGTCGCGCGGGAGAGGAGAGGAAAATAAGGAAAAAAAAGAAAAGAAGAAAAGAAAAAGGAAGGAAAGAAAAAAGGAGGGAAAAGAAATGAGGTCCAATCCTCATAACTTGGGTCACAAAAAAGATCCAACGGAGACGATTTTAAAACCACAAGTTAAATAAAATAATTTAAACGTAATGGTAAAGTCAAATTGAAATAATTAAATCCCACAGTAATTAATTTAAATATTGGCGGCGCTGGGAGGAGACGAAGGAAACGGGCGGAGGAGAGGAGAGAGAGAGGTCGCGCGGGAGAGGAGAGGAAAATAAGGAAAAAAAAGAAAAGAAGAAAAGAAAAAGGAAGGAAAGAAAAAAGGAGGGAAAAGAAATGAGGTCCAATCCTCATAACTTGGGTCACAAAAAAGATCCAACGGAGACGATTTTAAAACCACAAGTTAAATAAAATAATTTAAACGTAATGGTAAAGTCAAATTGAAATAATTAAATCCCACAGTAATTAATTTAAATATTAAAAGCAATTTAAATGCATAACAATAAATAAATATTTAGAAAGCACATAAAATTAATTTTCACCAAATAAAATCATAGAAATAAACTTACTAAAAATCCAACCAATTTTAAAATAAGAGGATAAATTTTTGAACAATCAAAAATAATCCTTCAGTAAAAATACACTGAAATACGGGGCGTTACATCCTCCCCCCCTTAAAATAAAATTTCGTCCTCGAAATTTGTAGGGCCAATCATCACTCTAAAGCAGGATACCAAATACAACCAGAACACTCTTAAGAAAATCACACAACCTCCAACACCCAACGGGCATGGATACAACTTGCATAACTTTCCAAAACCCAAGAATAAACCACACATGGCATCCATTACGAAAGGTAAGATTAGACCCATACCTGCCGTAACTCCAGCGTCCTGAGTCCCTGGAATCTCGTCGCCAGCACTACCAGGAGTCACTGCATACACCCGAGCCTGAACTAGTTGCCTCTGATTAGTCCTACCACCGCGATGACCACCCTGATTTCCTTGGGTCCAATTAGGGCACTCACGAGCAAAGTGTCATGTCTGACCACACTCAAAGCACTGGTTCCAACCCTGACGACACTCGCCCTCGTGGGCTCTATTACATCTACCACAAACTGGAGCTCGGCCCCCAATACGTATACCGGAAGCTGCCTGCGCTCTGGCCCCGATCCTTTGCACAAACTTCTGTGGCGACCCGGAGCTGCTCCCTTCACCATCAACGTTCAGTCGCTTCTTACCCGGAGGGGAATCTACCACAGCACCTCGCTCTCGCTCAGCAATTGAGGCCACATTGACCAACCTCTGAAAGTTCTGGATTTCCAAGCATGCGACCTGCCTGCGGATTTGAGGGCGCAACCCTTCTTGGAAACGTTCAGCCCGCATCTCTTCCGTAGCAATGAGGTGAGGAGCAAACCGCCCAAGCTCCATAAATTTCCTTGCATACTGCTCGACAGTCATGTCTCCTTGAACCAAATTATTGAAATCCCGAGCCAATTGCCGTCTCACCGAAACAGGAAAGAATCGATCATCAAATTCTTTCTTAAAACGCTGCCAAGACACAGCAGCCAAGGATCCCAACTCCATCTCTAAAAGTGACCGCTTGGTCTCCCACCAATTTGCCGCTTCACCTTGCAGCATATAACTCCCATATAATACCCTCTGGGCCTCAGTGCATCCACAGACTTCAAACGTTCTTTCCAGATCTTGAATCCACCTTCTAGCCCGTAATGGATCCTCTTCACCAGAAAAAGCAGGGGTCCTATGCGCTAAGAAGCGCTCATAGGTGCACCCGGCCTGCATCGCCCTAAACTGCTCTCCTTGCTGTGGACGAAAATTCTGCTGAAGAAACTCCGTCATCCTATTCAACGCCCTCGCCATGGCATAATTTCCATCACCCCTCGGTAATTCATCCTCGGGCTCATTAGCTTGCCTTCTTGGTCGTACCATTTTCCTGCCATAGCGTAACCCTTAACCCCACTATCAGTTTAAAACAAACTAAAAAAATATAATTATAGTAAAATAAATTAAAATACAACCATATCACATAAAATAAAATAAAATAAAACCAACAAAATAAAATATCATAAGATAAAAGGAATAAAACAAATGAAATAGTACACAAGAAAATAATTGAAACAAGTAAAATTGCCTGCCAAATAATAAAATAACTAAATAAACTAAAATAACAAAAATAAGATAAATAACAAACAATTAACGTACAATTAAAATAAATAAATTAAAATAATGTACTCCCAACAAAATAATTTCAAATCAAAATTTTAAAATTTTCTGGTACTACACCTATGGGACATGTGGTTTTACCCAGAGCCGAACTGCTCTGATACCACCTGTGGCGCCCCCAATCCCCCTTATATAAATACACAGGGATCGAGACGCCAGGATGGTGACAACACGGTCACACATCCCAACGAAGTGCCAGTGTGTGTACATGCAACAGTGTACAAATATAATAACGCAGCGGTTAGTCAACTAAGTACCAGAATTTAAATACAAATATTTAAACAATTTATCTTAAAAAAAATAAATATACAGTCATCCCAAATATAATACAAAAGGTAAATACATAAACTGATAAAAATACATAACTCACTAAACAGGAGCAATCCCAGATCACTCCCCCAACGGAGCCAAGCTAAGGCTCGTCATCATTGTCTGCATCAAAATCTGCGATACCATAAAATGGTACCACAGGTAAGTATAAACCAAACAACTCTCGGGATAAAAATACATTAATGCAACCAACAATATAGCAAAATACAGTTAACCATAAAATACCATTTTTTCCCAGAAAAAAAATGATTATTTCCAACACACGCCAAAAATCCCATTTTGGCCCAAAATATCCGTAACACATTTTCTCATAAAATGATTCACACAAACAATCCAATTATCGGACACTGTAGGCGGGAATCGCAGGCGGGACTCTACCACCGTCCCTGCTTACCACCATCCCTACCGCGTGCACCGTAGGCGGGAATCACAGGCGGGACACAACCACCATCCCTGCTTACCACCATCCCTAACGCGTGCACCGTAGGCGGGAATCACAGGCGGGACTCTACCACCATCCCTGCTTACCACCATCCCTACAGTTCCTTTACACATAATAAATACTTAACAGAGCACTGTAGGCGGGAATCACAGGCGGGACACAACCACCATCCCTGCTTACCACCATCCCTACAGTCTCTTTTCCTTTTACTCACATGAAAATCCAAATCCAATAAATACATGAACATGTATGCAATCATGCGAAAACCCAGTTTTCTTTATAAACATGATCATGCATGCAATATGCGATGTACGTGAACAAGTCATAACCAACAACCAACAACCACAATGCAAACAAACACAACTCCGTCCACAATCCATCCGACCCCCGAAACTCCTCGGACTCAGTCCGGCAAAACAACCCAATTCACAGATAATATGCGTTAGTGCAAAAATATATTTAAATCACGAAAGTTCTTTAAGGAAAATACTTACAGTGCAATATAATAATTTCCGGAGGATCTCGAAGTTGCAAGTGGTGATTTCTGAGCAACACCACAGTGTAAAATACACTGTGGCCGTGGGTCACAATTACCAACTTTTCAACGAGGACAAACGAAGACCCAAGATTGATAGGGTAGGGCCTAGGGAGGTCGGTGAAACCAATGGTGGTGGTGGTTTGCCGTGGGTGGCGGCGGAATGGGCGGTAGAAGACCAAAATGCCCAAATCGGAAATGTAGTTGGTGGAGCTTCACCGGTGACGGATCGGAGGTGAGGTTGGGTCCAATGGGTTGCCAAGAGGTCGGGGATGAAGTGGTAGGAAGATGGTGGCCAATGGTGGTGCGACGGCGGCGCAACGGCGGAAGGAGTGCCGCGGCTTCGAAGAGCTACTGGTGGTTAACGGCGGCACGGATGGAGGTGAGATTGGTAGGGTGAGGTCGCCGGCGGCTGGGGAAGCTAATGGGCTGGGCGGTGAGGGCCACCGCCGGCTCACGGCGGCGCTGGCGTGAAGGTGGCCCGCGGCTTCGTGGGGGGCGTGTGGGCTACCGGCGGCGAGGTAGGGGCTGAGGTTTGGGAGGTGAGGTCGCCGGAGGGAGGGGGAGCTGGTCGGCTGGGCGGTGTCGCGCACGGCGGCGCGACAGCGGCGCTGGGAGGAGACGAAGGAAACGGGCGGAGGAGAGGAGAGAGAGAGGTCGCGCGGGAGAGGAGAGGAAAATAAGGAAAAAAAAGAAAAGAAGAAAAGAAAAAGGAAGGAAAGAAAAAAGGAGGGAAAAGAAATGAGGTCCAATCCTCATAACTTGGGTCACAAAAAAGATCCAACGGAGACGATTTTAAAACCACAAGTTAAATAAAATAATTTAAACGTAATGGTAAAGTCAAATTGAAATAATTAAATCCCACAGTAATTAATTTAAATATTAAAAGCAATTTAAATGCATAACAATAAATAAATATTTAGAAAGCACATAAAATTAATTTTCACCAAATAAAATCATAGAAATAAACTTACTAAAAATCCAACCAATTTTAAAATAAGAGGATAAATTTTTGAACAATCAAAAATAATCCTTCAGTAAAAATACACTGAAATACGGGGCGTTACAAAAATGTATATTGGAAAGCTTGTGTTGGCAAGTTAAGAAAAATCGATGGTCAGCCCATTCAAGCCAGAAGGCTCTAAAAGTGGTTCCGATGGTGTTCCCTCAAGTTCTTAATCTACTTATTTCTCTTTAGAAATAGGAAATTTTTGTTTAAAATCTGTCTCAATGAATTCTTTATTCAAACTTAATGAATCTACCACTAGCATCTCTATAGAATCTGATAATATTAATCAAGAAGACTACAGTATATTAGATATAGAAAGAAATCTACAAGACTGGACAATTCCTGATGTTCCAAAAAATCAAATATACAAAATCTCTACTTTTTCTTATAAATTATCATTCCTTACAAATTATACAATTAAAACAGTAGAGAAAACTATTAGTTTAAATAATGACTATGAATCATTACAACTCTTAACAAAAAAGGCTATTGATCATCACAAAAAATAAAATTATTCTTTTAAACATATTGGACTAGTACAAGTAGCTATAAAGTCACTCACTCGAAATGGCTTAAATACCTCAGTATTGCTTTGTTTAAGAGACAGGAGACATTATAACTTTCATGATTCATTACTTGGAATGGTAGAATCCAGCTTGTTCCAAAGACCGGTCTATTTTAATTGTTATCCCAATTATTCTTTATCATTATTTGATGGTAATATTTTACACGCCTTAACACTAAATATTAAGACAAATGGCCATCAAATGATGAAAATGTCACATGCTTTAACAGTAGTTTATAGGATTCATTATAAATTAATGAAAACAACATTAGAACCGCAAGCTCTAATTACTAGCCCTAAAGGATATACATTATTATTACAATCTAGTACACAAAATTCTAGTATATAAATTCCTAAACAAATCAATTGGAATCAAGTCACACTTCCTAATGAATGATAATTAGAGAATATTACCCCAACACCCAAGATAGAAAATAATTCTAAAGATAATCTCGAATATATAGATCAAAAATCGGATGGGACGATTCAAATAGCTTTTCAGCCTTTTAGAAGATCTTTTTCACATTATTCCTCTCCAGCATCCTCCAGTTATCATACACCCAAATCTATTCTTGAATAATTTCTAGAAATAAATCCTAAAATTTTGACACCAAATCTTTTGATACTAGATTCCAAAATCATGACACCCAGATTCGAGGAATCATTCCTGGAAACATTATTGATACGCCAGTATATGCTATTAGCCATCCTGATAGAGCATCTATCTCCCATAATCCTAAAAAAGAACCCTCTTCTCCGACGTATTCTCAAGTAGTTGAAGATGATGTCCAAATATATACCCTGAATAAAGAAGAATTTAAAATTAACAAACAATATCTCAAACAAGATTATATGAAAAAAGAAAATAGTCACAAAAGAATAATATTTTTCTCAACCTTTACAAAAAATAGAAAGAGATTATATTCAAGAAAAATATTACGAAGATTTAGAAAAAATACAGATCAATATACATTTCTTTACATGGTTTGAGATATATAAATCAAACCAATTATCTACCATAAATAGGACTACTAATCAATGGATTAAAGGAGAAAATAACCAAATTATTTATGAAGAATATCCCCATTTTGAAGCCATCAAGTACAATCAGAGGAATAGTTAAATTTTGGCTACACCAATAAAAAAACATAATATTGCAAATACTGAAAAAAAAACCTTGATAATATAATACAACAAAGCAATTATACTAATTTATATTTAAAAATCATGGGTAAGCAATTAGAAATGATTGAAACCCAAATATCCCCTATAAAACCCACTATTAAAGAAATAAAAGAAACTCCTTTATTTGTTCCCCACGAAATTCCATCCCATTTAAAATCGATTTTTTCCAAAAATAAAAATGATTTATTGAAACAGATCTCTAGTAAATTAGAAAAATAAACTATTAGTAACATTGCTACCACCTCAAAACAACCACATATTAATGTATTAAGCAAAATAGACTCACCCGTAATATCTGACTTTGAAATTAGTAATATTGAAAATCAATTTAAAAATCTAGATCTACAGATAAACAAGATTAGAGGAGATCATGTTAATAATTTTTCTGCTAGAGATTCAAAACAGCATGTCTCTATTACTAGTAATTGGTATCCCAGACCTACTCCACCGGATATGCAATTCGAGGAAAGAGAACATATAGTAAGATCAGCCTTTGCGCTAGATGTATTATACGAATGGAATATAGACGGATTATCTAAATATGAAATACTAAATCATTTTCAAGAAATGATTATGGTAGCCAACGTCTATAAAAGTAACAGAAAAACTGATCATCAGGTAGCATACATTATTGTTACAGGATTTACTGGCCAACTAAAGGGTTGGTGGGATCATTATCTTTCATATGATGAAAGGTCACGTATATTAATAGCTTATAAATATGATGAAAATATGCAAATAATTAAAACAGAAAATGATTTACCTCTAGAAGATGCTGTCAACACATTAATATATGCATTAACTAAATACTTTATTGGTGATTCCGTTCAATTTAAAGAAAGAACTAGTGATTTATTGATTAATCTTAAATGCCCTCAATTATCTGATTTTCATTGGTATAAAGATATATTTCTAACTAAAGTTATGATCAGAAATGATTGCCAACAGCCATACTGGAAGGAAAAGTTCATAGCCGGACTTCCATATTGCTTCGCCCAAAAGGTACGAGAATCATTATTAAGATCAGACGGTACTATTGATTTTCATAATCTCACATATGGTGATATAATAAGTAAGATTAACAGAACTGGATTAACTATGTGCAACGATTTAAGATTAAAAAAGCAAATGGAGAAAGAAAAGAAGTTTGCTAGAAAAGAATTAGGTACTTTTTGTGAACAATTTTGTTATACTCCTTTATTAGCCCCCTCAAGAAGACACAAAAAGAGAAAAAGAGTTTATAAGAATTATTCCAATAAAAAATGAAAATATAGAAAACCTTATAAAAAGACAAAAGAAAAACCAATATATAATAAGCCACTAAAAAGTCCTAAAAAGATTAATAAAAAGAAAAAGCAGATTGTTTGTTATAAATACGGAAAAGTAAGATATTATAAATCAAACTGTAAAGTCAAACAACAAATTAATGAATTAGATATATCCGAAACATTAAAAGACAAATTAATGGATATTTTTATAATACATTCAAGTGAAGATGAGGTTAGTTCTTCAGAAGAAGAAGAAATTTATCAATTAAAAGAATCAAGTTTTTCAGAACAATCTTCCAATAGTGAATTAGAAGAAGATGAAGTACATATTTGTAATTGTCTAAGTAAGGATAATTGCATTTGTAACAAAACCATTAATGTACTTTCAAAACAAGAAGACATTATACTAGAATTAATAAACAAAATCAACAACCCTCAAGAAAGAAAAGATTATTTAGAAAAATTAAAAGATACATTTAATAATCAAAATACTACAATAACTTCATCCTCAACACCTTACAATTTTTCAGAAATAATAGGAAGATTTAAAACTGACAAACAGAAAATTACAATTCAAGATATACAACAAGAAATCAATGAGATAAAATAAGAAATTAGAAATTTAAAAACATCCAATCTTAAATTAGAAGTTTCAAACGAACAATTATTACAAGAAATTATATTATTAAAAATAGAGAAAAATGGAAAGAATCTTCATGATGAAGAACCCAAAATTGAACAGGGAAAATGTTCAACATTAGATGAAACGGACAATTTCATTAATATTCTTGATAAGATAAATTTTCAAAAATGGTATGTTAAAAGTAACAGTTTCAATTAACCAAGAATTCTCTTTTACTACAATTGCCCTATTAGATACAGGAGCGGACCTAAATTGTATACAAGAGGGATTAATACCTTCTAAATATTTTGAAAAAACAAAAAAAACATTATCCCAAGCCAATGGAACAAAATTGAATATAAATTATAAATTATCCAATGCACATATATGTAATAATGGACTTTGTTTTAAAACAACATTCATTTTAGTAAAAAATATTAATACCAAAGTAATCTTAGGAAATCTCTTTCTTGCACTACGTTACCCTTTTCTGTAACAGAAGAAGGAATTTCTACTAAAATACTTGGACAAGAGATACAATTTAAATTCATATTTTCCCCGGTACTAAAAGAAATTAACTCTTTAAAGAAAATTTCACTAACCAGAGAGATTAATTTTTTAACAAAAAATAAAATTAGAAAAAAGGAAAACCAAATAAACTTCTTAAAACAAGAATTAAAATATAAAAGAATTCGAGAACAATTAAAAGATCCATTATTAACCCAAAAAATAGATAATTTCAAAATTACAATTGAAAATGAAATATGTTCTAACCTGCCCAATACATTCTGGAACAGAAAACAACACATAGTTGAATTACCCTATGAAAAAGAGTTTTCTGAGAAAAACATTCCAACCAAGGCTAGACCTATCCAAATGAATAATGAATTACTAGAATATTGTAAAAAAGAAATTAATGATTTAAAAACAAAAGGATTAATAAGGAAAAATAAATCACCATGGAGTTGTGCTGCCTTTTATGTCCAAAAACAGGCAGAATTAGAAAAAGGAGTTCCTCGTTTAGTAATAAATTATAAACCTTTAAATAAGGTATTACAATAGATTAGATACCCAATTCCTGATAAAAAAGATTTATTATCCCGATTATATAATGCTATATTATTCTCAAAATTCGACATGAAAAGTGGGTTTTGACAAATCCAAATCGCTGAAAAAGATCGATATAAAACAGCTTTCACAGTCCCATTTGGACATTTTGAATGGAATGTTATGCCCTTTGGATTAAAAAATGCCACTAGTGAATTTCAAAATATTATGAACGAAATATTTACTCCATTCACTTATTTTTCAATAGTTTATATAGATGATGTATTAATATTTTCTTCATCTATTGAATAACATTGAAAACATTTAAATATTTTTGTTCAAGTTATCAAACAAAATGGATTAGTTGTCTCCTCATCAAAAATAAAACTATTTCAAGAAAAAATTAGATTCCTTGGACATGAAAAAGTTTTTACTTAGAATAGATTGCAAATCAGCCAAGGAAATTTTAATTAAAGATGTGAAAAACCTGGCTGCCAAGCAAGTATTTGCCAGATGGCAAGCTATATTAAGTATTTTTTATTTTGATATTGAGCATATTAAAGGAGAATCTAATTCTCTTCCTGATTTTCTATCCCGAGAATTCTTACAGGGAAAATCATGTCATCTTCAAAGTCCAAAATAAAATCCAAATCCTCACACGCGCGGCCGCCATCTCCTCCTTATCCTTCACCTTGTCCTTCTGCAACTCCAAGACCTTATACGGTATTGGAGTCATTACCACAAATATTAGACCCTCTTACAATCCATTTTCACCATTAACTTCTCCAAAATTACTAACCTATTCCAAAGCTGTTTCTCCTTCTTCTCCTTCTCCTTCCCAAATTATTAATCCCCCATTATTATCTCAACCTTCTTCATCTCCTATTATTATCAAATCTCATTGGCATCTAGTCTTTCCTATTGAATCTGAAATTCAACATCTGTCTGACCCTCAGAAATTACTTTATGCCTTTCTCCTACCAGATTGGCATTATGTTCCACAAAACATTAAGAAAACCCAGCATTTTTATGAATTTATATTAGTAGATACTGACTCAATTATTCTCTCAGAAATTCCTTGTTCCCTTCAAACTCAACCTTCTCCACCAGCATCTCCAATTATTGCTTTTCATAAAGTCATTATCAAACAAGTTCTCACCTTGGAACAATGGGAAAAAATCCGTATTTAACAAGAAAATTCTCTCATCCATATGATTCTCCTTATTATGATTATTACGATTACCAGCAAGCATGGACAAAAATGTTTTTAAAACAAAACAAAAATTTGCGTCATTCATGGTTCCTTCATTTTGATAAACTACAGGAAATTAAAACACTCCCGAAATGGTTCTCACTATGGTGGGAATATTATGGACCCGAGTCTCTTCTCCTTCCTCTTCCCCTTCAGGAAAGTCTCCAAAATTTCATTTCACAAAATGACTGTCCACCAGCATTAAACCATTGTTCACCCCTCTTGCTCTTCTTTCTCAAAACAAAATTAAATTGGATTATGAAATGGGAATACATTATCAAACCTCATCCCTCTCTCAAAACCATTATGTTCCTAGCCCGTCAAGTTTCCACCAAATGGTGAGAAAAATACAATTATGATCATGTATTGAAGATGTTTTCAAAAGTTACCAAAGCTCCGGAAGTCCTAGTCCAACGAAGCAGATTTCAAGCACAATTAGCATCCATTACAAACAAAAAGGATTTGAAAAAATTAGCTGAAGTAATGTCACAAATATCAGACAGTGACGATGAAGAAGAAGCACAACCTAGATTATCTCCACTACAGCAACTCGCATTATCACCAGCCCATCAGGCCTCTCCTTCTCAACAGGCCTCTCAATTTCAGGGCAACCAAGCTGCATCTCCTTCTCAAGATTATTCACCTTACCATCCGATACAACTGATGGATTCTCAAGATCCGTTTAAACTGGAATTAGCAAATTATGATCCTCAGAATATGTGACTCCAAAAAATTATTATCTGACTAACCAGTATGACATGAAGAAATTATCAAAATATTATTCCTCTAGAAAGTTATTCGTGACAGATCATTGTCCAGCAAAGCGACAAATAATTCTGTACAAGATTACGTGTCCTGTACTATGTTTGTTTTTAGCGTCGGCTGACACTGTTCTTGTCTTTAATGTCGGCCGGTACTGTGTTTGTCTTTAGCGTCGGCTGATACTGTTCTTATAATGGCCGGTACTGTTCATGTATTATTAGAGTTACTGTTTTAGTGTCTATATAAAGGGGTTCACGAGGCAAGAAGGGTATTCAGAATTTCTAATCTGAAATCCCTTCCTCTCTCGTCCAAACCTCTCCAGTCTAGTCCTATTCTCCTCTCTTTGTAAATCTTTCAATCGTCCTTCTCTCATGTCTTCAGCCCTCAACTCCTTTGAGAATTAATCTCCTTGTAAGTATTATGTTCTTAATGAAGAAGTTTATTTCATATCTCTTTTCTTCAATTTTTATTTCTTCATGCATATGGTCGGTTATACCGCCTGCCTTCTTTGCTATCATGCATATGGCCGCTCTTACCGCCTTTTATTTTAATATTATATTATTCTAAACATAATATCATTTTATTCTACCTGGGATATACGCCTTTGGTATCAGAGCCATTGGTGATAGTATTTTTATTACTATTTTATTTCAGTATTGTTATTGCTATTTCAGTATTGTTATTGCAATTTTATTTTTTTCTTGATATTTACGATGGATTTCTATTATGCTCATAATACTGGCTTTCGCGATTTGTATGAGTTAAAATGTACAAAATATAATTTAAGAATGGAACTACAAATCTTGATGGATAATATAAAAGATCTTAAAAGACAACAACAATTAATGAGGCAAAATTATACATTAATGATGTCTAAATATCATGTATATCAAAGTAGACAATCTGCGATAGAATATTATGAAGCTGACTACACTTTCCTAAGAAACGAAATTAATAGCATAAGAAACCATCTGAAGATACTTGCTTCATTAAAAAAAAAAAAATAGTAAGGAATCACTGATACAAATTTTACAAAGATAACCCATAACTAGAGAGAAAAATGTATATTGGGAAGCTTGTGTTGGTAAGCCAAGAAAAACCGATGGTCAGCCCATTCAAGCCAGAAGGCTCTAAAGGTGATCCCGGTGGTGTTCCCTCAAGTTCTTAATCTACTTATTTCTCTTTGAAAATAGGAAATTTTTGTTTAAAATCTGTCTCAATGAATTCTTTATTCAAACCTAATGAATCTACCGCTAGCATCCCTATAGAATCTGATAATATTAATCAAGAAGACTACAGTATATTAGATATAGAAAGAAATCTACAAGACTAGACAATTCCTGATGTTCCAAAAACTCAAATATACAAAATCTCTACTTTTTCTTCTAAATTATCATTCCTTACAAATTATACAATTAAAACAGTAGAGAAAACTATTAGTTTAAATAATGACTATGAATCATTACAACTCTTAACAAAAAAGGCTATTGATCATCACAAAAAATAAATTATTCTTTTATACATATTGGACTAGTACAAGTAGCTATAAAGCCACTCACTCGAAATGGCTTAAATACCTCAGTATTGCTTTGTTTAAGAGACGGAAGACATTATAACTTTCATGATTCATTACATGGAATGGTAGAATCCAGCTTGTTCCGAGGACCGGTCTATTTTAATTGTTATCCCAATTTTTATTTATCATTATTTGATGGTAATATTTTACACGCCTTAACACTAAATATTAAGACAAATGGCTATCAAATGATGAAAGGGTGACATGTTTTAACAGTAGTTTATAGGATTCATTATAAATTAATGAAAATAACATTAGAACCACAAGCTCTAATTACTAGCCCTAAAGGATATACATTATTATTACAATCTAATACACAAAATTCTAGTATACAAATTTCTAAACAAATCAATTGGAATCAAGTCACACTTCCTAATGAATGGCAATTAGAGAATATTACCCCAACACCCAAGATAGAAAATAATTCTAAAGATAATCTCGAATATATAGATCAAAAACTGGATGGGACGGTTCAAATAGCTTTTCAGCCTTTTAGAAGATATTTTTCACATTATTCCTCTCCAGCACCCTCCAGTTATCATACACCCAGATCTATTCTTACATCAATTTCTAAAAATAAATCCCAAAATTTTGACACCAGATCTTTTGATACTAGATCCCAAAATCTTGACACCCAGATTCGAGGAATCATTCCTGGAAACATTATTGATACGCCAGTATATGCTATTAGCCATCCTGATAGAGCATCTACCTCACATAATCCTGAAAAAGAACCCTCTTCTCTGACGTATTCTCAAGTAGTTGGAGATGATGCCCAAATATATACCCTGAATAAAGAAGAATTTAAAATTAACAAAGAATATCTCAAACAAGATTATATGAAAAAAGAAAATAGTCACAAAAGAATAATATTTTTCTCAACCTTTACAAAAATAGAAAGAGATTATATTCAAGAAAAATATTACGAAGATTTAGAAAAAATACAGATCAATATACCTTTCTTTACATGGTTTGAGATATATAAATCAAACCAATTATCTACCATAAACAGGACTACTAATCAATGGATTAAAGGAGAAAATAACCAAATTATTTATGAAGAATATCCCACTTTTGAAGCCATCAAGTACAATTAGAGGAATACTCAAATTTTGGCTACACCAATAAAAAAACATAATATTGCAAATACTGAAAAAAACCTTGATAATATAATACAACAAAACAATTATACTAATTTATATTTAAAAATCATGGGTAAACAATTAGAAAGGATTGAAACCTAAATATCCCCTATAAAACCCACTATTAAAGAAATAGAAGAAACTCCCTTATTTGTTCCCCACGAAATTCCATCCCATTTAAAATCGATTTTTTCTAAAAACAAAAATGATTTATTGGAACAGATCTCTAGTAAATTAGAAAAATTAACTATTAGTAACACTGCTACCACCTCAAAACAACCACATATTAATGTATTAAGCAAAATAGACTCACCCGTAATATCTGACTCTGAAATTAGTAAGATTGAAAACCAATTTAAAAATCTAGATCTACAGATAAACAAGATTAGAGGAGATCATGTTAATAATTTTTCGGCTAGAGATTCAAAACAGCATGTCTCTATTACTCGTAATTGGTATCCCAGACCTACTCCACCGGATATGCAATTTGATGAAAGATAACATATAGTAAGATCAGCCTTTGCGCCAGATGTATTATACGAATAGAATATAGACGGATTATCTGAATATGAAATACTAAATCATTTTCAAGAAATGATTATGGTAGCCAACGTCTATAAAAGTAACAGAAAAACTGATTATCAGGTAGCACACATTATTGTTACAGGATTTACTGGCCAACTAAAGGGTTGGTGGGATCATTATCTTTCATATGATGAAAGGTCACGTATATTAACAGAAGATAAATGAGAATTGAATATTTTAATATTTGATTAATCTATTATTTATTTACAAATTTGAAAAATCACTATTGTTGAAGCTAAAATTTTATAATAATGTCTAATTTGATATGGTAGTTTTTTGACACATTAACTAAAGTTTAACTACTATTAAATTTTGTTCAAGCTAGTAAAGATGCTTCAAATGAGTTTGTAGTTCAAAGAAATGAAAAAAAAAACATCTATCGGTCCGATCGAAATTCTAACTAACACAAAACAAGTGCATTGATGCTGATGTGACGTTTTTAATAATTTATTGATGAGTTTTTTATAAGTTTGAAAACTGGTATAGTTTCCGTCCAAAATGTATTTTAAGTAATGATACTGGCGAAAACCGGCTGACGAAGGGATACAAGAATGGGTGGGCAACGGGTTCCAGTTGCTCCATCCTGTTCGTGCCGCTCCTGCCCATGTGGTGAGGTGTTGGGTTTCGTCCCGCTCGAGTCGGGTGCAGGGATTTCATTTACATCTCTTGAAATTTTAATAATATATATAATAAAATTAAAATTATATATATATATAAAATAATCTGAAACTATTTAGGAGTTTTGATTAAAACTCTTGAAATTTCAATTTAGGGGTTTCAATTATTTGGATCAATTTAGAGATTTTGAATTAAATTAAAATTCCTAAATCAATTAATTTAGGGGTTTTAGGGGTTCGGATGATTTAAAACTCTTGAAATTTTAATTTAGGGGTTTCAATTATTTGGATCAATTTAGAGATTTTGAATTAAATTAAAACTCTTAAATCAATTAATTTAGGGGTTTTAGGAGTTCGGATGATTTTAATTTAGGGGTTTTAGGGGTTCGGATTAAATCATCCGAACCCCTAAATCAATTTAGAGGTTTCAATTCAAAACTCTTAAATTATGTTGGTTTTGCACTTTATCTTATTTTTTTATGTGTGGTGTATTATTATAAATTTTTTTATGTCGTATGTTGATTGATTTTATAATTTTTTATTGTATTGTGGAATTAGGAAGGTCTTCTCAAAGGGATTTCATTAATAACTCTCTTACTCCTACCAGTATCCCTGCCCCTACTAGTACTTCTGTCCTAGAACCTAACCTTACTCTAACCCCTAGGAGTGGGAGTACACCTTGCTCCGCCCTTAAGCCCACACAAAGCAAGAAATATGTTTCAATAGTTTGGTCTCATTTTACCAGACTAGAGGGTGGTGATCTCAATAACCCCCAACTATAATATAATTATTATGGAAAAATATATGGATATCACTATAGAAAACATGATACATTACATCACAGTTAAAGGTTCATTTGAAGAAACAATGCAAGAAGAGTCCAATATTAAGATACTTACTAGAGAAGAGTTAATTTAGACTATATATTAGAGTAAAAAAAATGGCAGATGGAAGTAGTGGGGTCCAACATTGAAAGGGTATACGAAGTATAATACTGATGAGTGTAGAAGGAAGTTAGCTCGTATGGTTATTAGAAACGAGCTACCTTTTCAGTTTGTAGATGGGAGAGGGTTCCAAGAATTTGTCCAATAATTGGAACCTAGATTTATGCTTCCTTCTCGCCACACTGTGGTAAATGATATTAAAAATATGTACTTGAAAGATAAAGATGTTTTGAGGGGCCAATTGGAGGGTTTGGTAGTTCGCCTCACTACCGATACTTAGGCTTATGTCCAAAATTTCAATTATATGTCTTTGACTGTTCATTTTATTGATTTTGATTGGATTCTTCATAAAAAAATTATTAAGTTTTGTCAAATAACTGATTACAATGATGAGACGATTGAAAAGGCCTTGGAGGCCTCAATAAAGGAATAGGGGTTGGCACAGGTTTTGACAGTTTCGGTTGATAATGTCTCGTCTAATGATATCGCCTTGAGATATCTGAAGACTTATCTTAGAGAGGCAAATAAGACATTATTGGGTGGTGAATATTTGCATGTTAGATGTTCTGCACATATCTTGAATCTAATTGTGATTGAGGGTTTGAAATATGTTGATAACTAGGTTGCACGAGCTAAACTGGTTGTGAAATTTGTGGGGTCTTCTCCTTCTAGATTGGAGAAATTCAAGATTATTACGAAGACTGTAAGCATAATATCAAATAAGGGTCTTTGTATTGATGTTCCTACCGGATGGAACTCAACCTTCTTGATGTTGGAGGCGGCCTAAGAATATAAGACAGCCTTTCAATTATTAGGTGATGAAGAAGACATTCAATATATCAAATACTTTGATGCGCATAGGGGATTAGGAAAGCCTAATGATGATGATTGGGAGGTAGTTTCTACTTTTGTTGATTTTCTCGAGCTTTTTTACGATGTCAGATTGAAGTTATCTGGTTTTTTGTATCCTACATCCCATGAATTTTGTCAACAAATATGTAGGGTGAAAGAAGAATTAAACGACATGTGTAGGGGTTCTAATCTAATGATGAGAGGGATGACATTGGCCATGAGGGTCAAATATGACAAGTATTGGGAGATTTGACTAGACTAAATATTTTGTTATATGTGGCTGTTATTTATGATCTCCGTCTAAAAATTTCAGGCATGTTATACGGTTTGGGACTTGCACACGATCAGGCATAGACTGATCTTATTGGTGAGATGGTCCGAGATACCTTGACTAAATTATATGATGAGTTTAATGTAATTAAGGGTGGAACTGTATCTACTATATCTACACATATCCCAACACCTCCTCCAAACACCGGGGCAACAAAGAAGCATAGATTGGTATGGACTAAGACTCTCGCAAATAATCTCACACTAGTCCATTAATCTAAGGAGGTGGTTTCAGAGTTAGACAACTATTTTTCAGTGAATTTTATTCAAGATGATGATGGTTTCGACATATTAGGATAGTAGAAGGCAGCATCAAAGAAATATCTCATCCTTTTTTAGATTGCTCGTTGTATGTTGGTCATCCCTATTAGCACCGCTGCCTCAGAATCAGCCTTTAGTACCAGAAGGCGCATATTGGATTCTTTCTGTAGTTTATTATATCCTACAACTATGAAGGCATTGATATGCACACAGAGTTGGACGATGGGAAATGATATTTATGTTCTGGATGTTTTAGATTTTAAAGAGACCGACGAAAAGGGTGGTGATCAGTATGGATTTCGACCATCTAGTAATTGTTATTTTTATTTTATTATTTTGATTTATTATATTCATTTCGATTTCATCAGTATTAATTTTAGTATTTATTGTTGTAGCCATATGAGAAGATTCAGACGTGTCTACCTCTATTGCAATATGAATATATGCTCAAGCCTCAAAAGACTACCCATATGGGTTGCCCCAAATGTCACAGCCAAAAGATTGCAATATTTGATTTGTAATTTTGTAATGTTGATACAATGTCTCTTAGACACTTTTTTGTTTGTAATTTTGTAATTGTTTAGACTTTCCATTACATCATTCCAAGAATCTCATCAACAAATCCCAAAAAAATCGAAGTTGAGAGAACTTGAAACGCCACAAATGGATGGAGGAAGAGAATGATGACAATAGAAGAAGAATCCAGTCAACAAATCTTAAATAGACGGATGGCATCAAAGAGAGAGAGCTGAGAGGGAGATGAGAGAATATGTGAGAGAGAGAAAACGACACACTGAGGAAGTGAGGGGAAGGGGGTATTGGGGGATTAGGGTT
Source organism: Juglans microcarpa x Juglans regia (assembly GCF_004785595.1). Lineage (NCBI taxonomy): Eukaryota > Viridiplantae > Streptophyta > Magnoliopsida > Fagales > Juglandaceae > Juglans > Juglans microcarpa x Juglans regia. The sequence continues at coordinate 22,844,235 of NC_054598.1, forward strand.
TCAGCCTTAGCTCAAAACGATGACGTTTAGTGTATTAAATTAAATAGCATCACTTTATATATTTTTTTCAAAACCGTGGGTATAAAACGATGCCATTTAATCGCTTAAGTGAATGTTGTTTTATTTAAGACATACATATATATATATATATATTATATCGGCTGGTTCGGTAGTTTGAACTTGGTTCAGACTAGGACTAAACTGGTTAACGTCGATTTCTTGTATTTTCTACCATTGGCCAACCGGTTCTCCACTGGTTCTGGTACAACCCTAGTTTTTTAATCACTTAAGATCAGTCCGTCAGTTCCTGTACGGCCATAGTTTTTTATAGTAGGATGAATTTAATTTTTATTAAAATTATGGGAAGTAAAACATTTGGTGTATTAAACCAAAGAGCGTCACTTCATATATATTTTTTTAAAACCTTGTGTATAAAACAACGTTATTTAATCACTTAAGTAAAACGGCATCTTTTTACTTAAGATATATATATATATATATATATATATTATATTGGCCGATTCGACAATTTGAACCTGGCTCAGACTAGAACTGAACTGGCTGACATTGGTTTCTTATATTTCCTACTGCCGGCCGATCAGTTCTCCACCAATTCTGTGCAGCCCTAATTTTTTTAATCACTTAAAGTCAATCTCGTCGGTTCCTATACAATCCTAGTTTTTTTTTTATAGTAGGATGAATTTAATTTTTATTAAAATTATGGGAAGTAAAAAATTTCTCGGTTTGGATTCAAGAATCACTCTAACTAATCTCATCTCATCTTATCATTACAATTTTCCTAAATTCTCATACAAAATATAATAAATAATTTAATTTTTTCAAATAATAAAATAATAATATTAAAAAATAATATTCTAAGAATATTTTATTCAACTAATCTAAAACTGTTTCAACTCATCTCATTTCTATATCCAAACCGCACCTAATCCCCGCAAGCTCTTATACTCCCATCTTGACAGTTTTCCTACTATAGTCTACAACATTACACTCCTTTTTGTTGCACTCTTCTTAGAGCATCCTATTGGCTTGGCCGAATGAGAAAATTAGCTAAAATTTATAAAATTGATGTCAAAAAATTTCACATTAGATTGAACAAATCTAAAATAATGTAGATTTTTTCTATAATGGTTGGCCAAAAATGGAGAATTATAATTGATTCACTCCAAGCAAACATTAAAATACTAAATTTTCACTCCAAGCAAACATTAAAATATTAGTTTCTCACTCCAAGCAAAAATACTATTTGGTTTATAATTAAGAAATTTAGATAGAAATTTAGATGAGGTTAATCAAATATTTTTTATTATTAGCATTAAATGACTTTTGAAAATATGATTTTTTAATATTAATTTAATTAGAATATAATTATTATTAACATTTACTTAGTAGAGTTACAAAATGTGATAAAAATAAATTAAATAAAAAAATTACTAAATTGATAATATTTTATTATTATATAAAGAGTGAATGAATAATTCAATGTGAATATTGAATTTAAATAGAATAGATAAATGTAAAAAGTATAATATTGATTAAATTTTGAAGATTAATTTAACCAAGCTAATGGAGATGCTTTTAATTATGTTGACTCTTTTCTTGACACGTAATCTATCAAGAAAACTCAGGATTTGACTATTAATTTGGCCCAATCTCCTATTTTTTCTCATTTGTTTTCCTTTTTTTTTAACCATTTATTTTCCTTTTTATTGCACTGTTTGTATGATTGTAATGGGATTATTATCAAGGCTCTCCTCATCTATTCTCTTAATTATTGTAATTTTTCTTTAAAAAATAATAATTCTATTTAAAATTTTTTATACCACATATTATTTATGTGATATAATTTAATTTAAAAAATAAATTTTAAAATTTAAATTTTACGAATCAAATTATGTTACGTGAATAATATTTATTTGAGGTAAAAGTTTTCAAATGATGCTGGTTACTAGCCTTGCAAATCTTGTTTAAAGTTGGGTACCCAGGTTGACAAATGAGAAGGCAACAACAAACATAAACGTTGGAGACAAAGGCCGTTGCAAAATCTCTGGGGTAGGATTTGTCTCCCTCCTCCGTCTTAATCTTACTCTGGTGGTTCAAATTCAAAAACCAGCCAAATCAAGAGATAAATCATTCATAGCATTATCGGCCTGATTAAGTAATACAATAAAGTTTTGAGATTCATCCAAATCATAAAATCCACTGATACGAAACATTTGAAGGAAAAACTAGACGTTAGGAAAAGCTTCTAATTATATCCCAAACCTGGGCCCAACTCTCCTCCAAAACGTTCAACCTGTGTCCCAGAAAGAACTGGAAATGAAATAAAAGCGGATGCTTTTGAAAGCGAACCGAAGACCCACGCACGCGCACGCAAGCACAGAAAGGAGAAGCTTTTTCCTGCAAAATCCAATCCAGCGTGGAATTGGAGCCTGTCGTTCAGATTTAAAGCGCATTTTGCATAGACAGAAAGCAGCATTGAGAAAGAGTTTAGATTTTACTGTGGTGTTCTTTGTTTAGTGCGAGTGCGAAGATATGGGTGAGTCTGCCACGTGCCTTGTGAGGTCGTTCTCTCATCCTTCTCATGCTTCTAGTGAAGCCAAAGAGGTCAGTGTGTGAAATTGCGTTCTTTAAAGTTTCTGTATTTTGGACTCTTGGGCGGTGTTCAGAACTTCAGATAATGGATTGTAGTGACGTAACCTATTTTTAGTTTTTTGGTTATGGTTTGTTTGGGTGTTGTGGAAACGTGGGAAAATGAGAGAACATCTGAACATCGGGAACTTGTAACGGCTTGAGGTTAATATAGCTGTCAAAGAACTCAAGTTTCTTGTTTTTCTCTTCTTTTTTCTTTTTTCTTTTTTCTTTTTCATGTATATCAATTTTATCTATAGCTTTTGATAGGCTTTTTGATGAAATCGGCCAGGATAACCAGGCTATCATAGATTTTCACGAATGAAGCATTTGATAGGCTTTTTTATGAAATGCATATCAATTTTCATCTATAGCTTTTCATTTGCAATCAGCATCTCATGGCTTTTCTCTGAAAAAAAATCATGAGCCTATGTTCTCCCGTATCACATACAGAAGCAGGCGATTGATGGGGTTCTAAATGTCATTGGTATCTATCATTTTCCCCTCTAGAACAAGGTTTAAGTTGCTCTGCAAATATACTTGTATGTTTTAGCACTTCATGAGAATACTAATTAAGTTTAATTGCAGCGTGACCCATTTCGTGCTCTAGGGGAATCGATCTCGTTTGGGAGGTTTATGTCCGAATCCTTGGCCTGGGAGAAACGTTCAACCTTCTCTCACAATCCATACTTGGAAGAAGTGGAGAAGTTTTCTAAGCCAGGTTCTGTTGCTCAGAAAAAAGCTTATTTTGAAGCTCATTACAAGAAAAAGGCTGCAGAGAGAGCGGCAGCATTGCTTGAGGAAGCAAATACAACCGCTTGTATTGTCTTTGAGTCAGAAAGTATGGACAAACTTCATGATGATTCGTTCATGGATTTGGCATTGGTGAAAGCAGACAGCCTCAAGGCCATCGATGAACCACATGGGGATGATACCCCTAATACAGCAGTAGGTTATTCTGTCTATGCGAATGGGGATAATCCTAATGTTGGAGTATTGGAAACTAAGAAGGTGGAAGCAGCTGATGCTGTAACCCAAGAAGGCATTAATCTGGTTGAAATTTCAGACCAAACTGAAAAAGTTGAAGACTACCAGAAGATTGTGGCCTCCCAAAAAGAGAAGAAACTCGATAAGGTTCTTGGGTTATATCTTGTTTGTCATTTCTTGATATATCAACTCTGTCCGTTATTTATACTGCCCATCTATCACTTTCTTATTTATGCTGCAGGATGCTGTCTACAAGGAGATTCTCCCTTCACCAAGCAAGAAAAGACAAGGGAATTTTTCTCAGAAGTTGTCAACCAAAAGTAGAGCATCCAAGCTCCCAGTCTCTCCTTCCGAACAAATGATTTCTATGCAATCCATAAATGAAAATTATACATCTGAGAATAGCAAGAAGGTGGCAGGAGACCTGGTTGACAAAAAGAGAAGTTTAAAATCACTTCACATGTCAATCAATTTGGCTTCACGCACCTGCAAAACCAGTAAAACTACAACTCCAGTTTCTCAAAAGGTGCGAAGCAAGAGAACTGATGCAACTTTGTTCAACACATTTGGACATGATAGTTCAATTTCCGTACGAACTATGACTAGCGTATGTAGTCTACTGCTTGCATTTGTATAACTTATTGGTCATTCATCTCGTTTCCTATTGTGCACACATGCACACAATGCACACGTCTGAGTTTATTTGGACTAGGAAAGCTCTGTTAACATACCTGAGAAGAGTTTCCTTTACACACTTCAGGCATCTGTTAATAAGTTAATGAAGGAACGTTCAGTAAAGCCCCAGTCAGAAGATCGAAGGTATTTTGCTGCCTGAATCTCAAATAGTTTAAAACTCTTTTCCATCTTGACCCATGCATAGAAGGACTCTGCTTCTTACACTGACGTGATTATATCTGTGAATCACAGCACTAGAACACTACTCAGCAATTCAGTTTCTGCAGGAATAACAGAGGATCGGAAAGGGCAGTCCCTCCCTATTGAGTAAGCAGTTTGACTGCCTTGATCACATTAATGGTTCATGTTTCTGCAGACATTATATTACTTCCTTAGTTAGTCTTGCTTTTGCTACTTTTCTCTTAGGACCTACTTATTTGACCAAATTGATGCTTTGCATAATGTATATCAAGCACCGTTTTATTGAACATATGTATTTCACCATTTTTGTCTCTGAATGAGTTCCTTTGGATTTTGATAAAGTTGGAATCTCAGCACCTAACCTTTTTCACCGACCATAAAATCCAGCGAACAAAAATGTGAACCTTTTTTGGTAAGTTAAATGGTGAGCTTTCACATGCAGCAGATTGCATTATCCTATGCCTGCACTCAATTATATATGGTAGAACTTCCAGTTGTGCACTTCTTTCCTGATGTCATATTTACAGAGACTGTGCAAATGAAACTTTCAAATTGTCTCCTACAAATACTACATTGGATATCATGGTTATATTTGACAAAACCAAATAATCAATTGGCAGACGAGAATTCCTTTTGCAAATAGGGCCTAAAGTATATGCTTTCTATGTTAGGAACAACGCTGTAACACATTCATTAGGAAACTCGTAGACTGTTCTCATAATTTTTTTTTTCTGGCAGCTGCTCAAATTCTTCAAGTGTCAGTAGAAGCAAAGCACGATCTCCTACTATATCTTTTCCCTTCACTTTCAGGAGTCAAGAAAGAGCAGCAAAGCGTAAAGAGGCAAGATTAATACTATCGTTTTTGTTGACTCATAATTTCATGATCTAGCATTGTGGCAATACTCACATAATTTTTTCTATTGCTATTCCAGTTCTTTCAAAAGCTAGAAGAACAAATAAACACCAAGGAGGCCGAAAAATGGAAGCAACAGACAATGCCTAAGGTTGACTTCATAACCCATAGTATTAACTAGTTGGCGTGGATGGATAAGGATCCTCTCCATTTCTATTGTAATGGAAGTATCATTTAGTGCAAACCATGAGGTATTTTGCTCTAAAGGGATATATCCATTTCAGTTGAAATGGAAAGAATCCCATTCTGGTATGGATTCCCTACAGAAATAATTTATAAATAAATAAAATGAAGCTACCCTGTGTCTTTTAGTGGCTAATATCAGAATGCATAACTGGAGACGAGTTCAAAGCATATTACACATAGCTTTGGGGTCATTTTGTTTCTCAATTATTGAACACACCTACAACTAGCATTTGTTTCCTACTTTCTGCAGGAAAAGGCTCATTTTGACATTAAAAAATTGCGACAGACCACCGAATTCAAAGCCAAACTGCATGAAGATTCAAATCATGGATCACAATCTCCAAGTAGTCCCCTGAAGAAGGTATCTGTATCTATTTGACTTGGTTCTCTATGATGTCTAATTGTCTATAGCGTGTTAAAAGCATGCATTTCATATGCTAGAACTGTTAGGAATATTCTAACAGTAAATGTCTCTTGAGTAATGTAGAAAGCTTCTCCTATGAGTTTATTTCAAGGTGCTATGCAACTGCAAAAATTTGAACTTTCTCTGTAGACACCCTCCTCAAATGCTTTCTTTAATATTTCAATCTTGTCATGTACTAATTATTTTTCCTTCCCTTCTATTCTAGTGAGAGCGTAGAGGCCAAATTTTGTGGGTGTTGATATCAGTTTTTGTTTGGTGTTCATTCATCAGATCATTTGAAAAAAAATTAAAGATACTGATTATTCATGTTTTGCAGAGTCCAAGAACAAAGCCTCAATCACTGAAACTCGGAAGAAACCCAGTTCAGAGCAAAGTTCAGGACTCAAGCTCTCGACCTCCTCTTAAGCCTTCAGGCAGAAATGTACACTCTAACCAAGTGATGGAAAAAGTTGATCAAAGCACAAGTCGTTCTATCATTTCACTAACAAAGAAGAAGGCGCGTGAGAATGCTTCTCCCAATATTCAGCATTAAGTGTCTAAGAAGATAGTAGATTGCTTCATGTAATCGCGAGGTGTCGACTACAGTATTGGAATTCCGATTGATCCATGCAGGTGAGGGCTTGAGCCATTCTTGTAATTATTCATAATATAGAGATAGTATTGTGATGGCAATGGGATTGCCCCGAGGAAAAATAATAATAAGATTCATTTTTATTCATTTTTTTGGTGTGTTGAGAGTTTCTTTTAACACCTGAGAAGTCAAATTTTGTGAGCTGTGTAGGCAGACATATAGAAGAACTCATGCGAGAAAATAATCTATATACACATATCTAAGAATCTACAGTAAAAGGTTGAACCTTGTGCCTATATTTGGGTAGAGCAGCCAGAACCATCTTACATTCACCCCAAGCATATCTTTTTGTGTCTGTATTGCCAATAAGTCTGCAACAGAATCACCCCCTCTGTATTCTAGTTTATCCTATTTAAATCAAGCAACTTGCCCTTCGAAATCCTGAGACGAGTATGCCAGAATGGGATCTGTTATGTACATTGCACTCCCTGCAATTGAACGGTATGATTATTCTAGTAGAATTGCAGAGACCAAAAGCCATGTCATTTATGAAAACTCAAATCAGCTGTCTAAAATGGCAGGACTAATTATCTACTTTTGTACAGATGAAAACCATTTTTCCAGTCCAATGAATTTGCATAGATTAATGATGTTTTGAGGCGAGCACATATTGCCCCAAAGATGGCGCCATTGGCATGCATGTTTTTCTACATACATATAGAACACTCCCAATTCATGTCCCATGTTGTGAACTGAACTTCAACAAGCAAACTTATTAGGATAAAAGTTTGAAACCACTCCTTTTATACAAGTTACATAGCCAGGAAAAGAATTTCCCAATTCTAGAAGTCGGAAGTGCTCCACTTTTGTTTGCCTAAGAAGAAAGAGCAAAGGATCCACTCTTCAGGCTATGTTCAAAAGTTGAGAGCGCGGTCATGCTATAAATAGACCTTGATCGAAAATGGAATACTCTGTTGGGTCAAGGGGACACTCGTAGTCAGAAGTCGGTGTGTCATGCCAGTGGACTGGAATTTCGGCAAGGAAGCTTGGATCATTGCATTCAGTAAACTCTAGGTTTGGGAGTCCAAAATACTTGTTATGAAAATCACCTTGCAGTAAACAAGCTGTCTCATTGAATGGCGCCAAAGTTGAGTCACTTGCTTTCAGGTTTCTTTGGGAATAATCGAAGTCAGTAATGCAACTCAGGTTGAAGCCCTGTGGTTTCATGCTTGATACTGCTGTGGAAACGGGCTCATAAGATTGATGATTCACCACCATGTGGCTCTTGGATTGAACAGGAAAACATTCAATTGCACATTTCTTTGGACTGACATGGCTCACACGATTGCTCTGGTACTCGGCATACAAGGGTTCATTTTTTATAGGACCACTTACGTCTCTTGCAGTCAAAGAAAGTCCGGAAGAAACGGATGGGACTGGATGTAGTTTATCGATTTTGACGTGATGTTCTGGAGCACATGGTGGCAGCTGGCTAAAGCCATCCTCCAACTGAAGAAGCGGCTTATGTTCTCGTTTGAGTTCAATTTTAGGAGCTTCACTCCAAATGCGACAGTCAAATGCTTCATAGTTTACTTCTGAGCCCAGTGATGCAAAAGAATGATCGAAGCTCATCTGTGAACTCGTCTCCTGAGGATCAGGATTATCAGCATTCAAGGTTTTTTTGGTATCTGGCATGTGCTCTGAGAAAATTCCCTTCAGATCCCCTTCTTGGATTTTGACATCCACATCCTGACCAAATAATTTATGTGCAGAAAATTGGTACCTACCGTTAGCAACGTCATTTTGGTTCGTGTTGATTGAACTCTGAGGGCCAAAACTTCCAGCAGGATCCTTCAAATGCATATCAGAGTGCTTTATCCCACCAAAAGAAGCTTTTAAATCACTTTCTTTCTGCAATCTACTCAAGTAGAGGCGGTACTTCTGCACAAGCAAATATTGTCATATGAGGACCCGCATTACGCTCAAACAGAAAAATCATTATTTGATCTGTTCACCACATTATTCTCTCTTATTTTGACTATCATCTACTAAGAGAAGAGTTTGTGTGTTTGATTCAATAAGGGGTCTGTGGTTGTTGCAGTGCGAGAGGTGGGAGGGTTGCTATGGTTTATGTGAAATTAAGAACAAAGATGCCTTAAAATTGCAGGTTTGGTGAAACTGAATCGATCACTCTTGATTTCAGCATATGAAAAATTAAGAGTCCGAACATTTGAAAGTATAAATGAAAAGAGATGAAACTTTTATTTTCTACGGGTTTATTCACATCAATATATATATATATATATATATATATATATATATTTAAGATATATATATGTATATCAGTGTCAATAAATGTTTTCATCACATACACCATTAAATTAGCAATTCCTTGGTAGGATCAAGACTAAAAAGAGCGAGTTATTTACCTGCAAGTGACTAGCAACATTTTCTCTAGTGAGCCAAGGCACATTCATCAAATCGAGTATCTTTTTGGGGCCAACTTCTGCCAAACAGACACTATATGTCATGGCTCTGTTGAAGCAAGGATATAGATGGCAGCTATATGATTCGAGGACCACATAAAGACAAAGAACTAGTATCAAGCCAAACTTAATGTTGCTTTAGTTTTTACCTTTTTTTATACAAAAACAAACGGTAAAACTTGAAATTTATACTGTACTTACTATCAAAACCAATCTGATTTACAGCCTTGACAAATTTCTGGTGCAGATCTACTGACCAAACAACTCTATGTTTCTTTGCAGAAGAATGATCACCAAAGTCTTTCTCATCATGTTTGTTGTCAAAATCTTTTCTTTTCTTGACTGAGGTCATATCTTCTCCACAAAACATGTGCCCATCATCAGATAGATCTGATCCATTTCTTGATATTTGGATACCTTCAAAACTTTCATGACCCTCAATATCCCTTATTTCAAGTATTTTTTTTCTGAAGACATGCTGCCATATATTTCGGAGTTCTTTCATCCTTATTGGCTTCAGGAGATAATCACAGGCTCCATGCTGAACACCTTTCATCACCCTGCCTGTCTCTCCATCAACAGACATCACTGTGCAGGTTCATAAATTGCAACTCATCAGAGGCAGGAATGGCAGTAAATGTGAATATAAAGCAAAAAGATTTTTAGAATGTTAGGCAAAAGTTTCACATAGTAGGGGCAGATAACTAACTAATGACAGGCAGATCCATTTCCAGTCCAACGTGCTCGAGAAGCTTAAAACCATCCATGTCGGGCATGTTGACATCACTGATTACGATGTCATACCCGTCTTTCCTTTCACGCAGCAAGTTCAGAGCATCTCTTGCCAAACCACACGTAGTCACTGATGAAAAAAAAAACAGCAAAACCAGAAGTCGTCAGAGTCATTTCAAATATTTGGTGCTGCCATCCTGTTGTTGATTGATCAGCTGAATACATAGTCATAAAAGAAGAGTCATCCTATGCAATAAAATTTATTCAAACTACAATTGGCAGTTTAAGTTGAATATACAAAGCCGCTGAACCTTTTCTTAGATCAAGTCTATAAATTATGCTTGCCAATCAGGCGACACCCCCAGACTCCAAAATGGAAGTCTGGAGTTCGAAACCCCCCTCCCCCATGTATATATAAAAAAAAAAAAAGTCTATAAATTATGCTTCAATTTTTTGAGATCAACCTTTTCCATGCAAAATAAAATCACTTGCTATCTTGTTTCTCCTTTCATTCATGAGAAAGAAGATAAGATAAGAAACAGTTTCCATATGATTAAAGGGAATGAAGAAAGATACACTCCACGAGTAACAACTTAAAAGGGGTTTTACAAGAGAACTAAAATAGAGTTTTTACAGCAGAGTAATACATTATTGAACAATACAAAAAATATAGAAATGGGAATGCGAAACCAGAAAGACTTCTGAAAATTGATCATGTAGAGAAGTTATAATATTGGTTTTGCAGAACATAAAAGAGATAGCTTATGAGTTTTAACTTCATATTAGAAGTTCTGATCGTGTCTGATAATTGACAAAGATCCAGACAGCACTGATTGATGTAAAAGAGAAAATGTTGATCTTTTGGCTAGCATTACAAGCTTGTTTTCCAGAACTACATTCTTTCCACTAACAGTGATAATTAGCCTTCATAGTGCCTATTAAATTCTTCATCACATATTGGACTGTCTTTTGTGGGTGCTTTGTTTTACTATGTTTAATAGGTAAATACTATTAAGGCTGCATTTAACTGACCTCAAATTTTCACAAGCTTGCTCAAGGAATATGGTTTTACTCACGTGTGACTTGTCAAGATCAAGCTTGAAATCTTAACTTCAAATTTACCTCTTTAATGACAAGCATCAACAAAAGGCGTGCTAAACTCGACAGCAGATCTTTTGCACTGCAACTAATATAGATAAGAATTATATAAGTACCCTATCACAGGCACAAGAGCCCTTTTTATCTGCATACACCACCTTTCAGAAAGTTCTCTGAACCGAAAAAAAGGAAAAATTATGACCAACGGCGCTCTATTCCTTCCGTTATAAGTGAACAAGACCAACTCAGAAATAGTATCTTCTCAATTATCCTATAGAAAAACAATATCTAACTTGAATTTCTCTACTTTTGTATTCAGAGCAATTACCTCTAAATGCCGGGACGACTGTGCACTAAATAAAAGTCTAGCTAATACAGTTCGTCTAAGTCTTCATCCCAGCAGGTCCATAAAACATACAGTCATCTGAACTCAGCAAATCGCGAAATACTCATGACAAAATAGGGTTAGAGACGCAGCGTACAAATAACTCTGATAGATTTGAGAATCAATTTTCATCGACGGAACTAACAAATTTCACTTATAATGACTACAGTAACAGCTTGAATTCACAAAAACAAAATCAAAAGCATCCTTAAATCTCTCCATTTCTATGTCAAAGACATACAGCCTTTAGACCTATATATAAAATAATAAGCAATGAATTTAACATGCTGTTCTAATACTGTCGAGAACATACAGACAATAACAGAACACATGAAGAAAATGAAACATACCCAGGAACCATTATACTTCAAATTAAACCGTAATTTGAGAAACCCACCTCCTAATCAACAAGCTTTGGGAGAAGAAACCAGATAAGCCACGAAGTGCCATGGTAAAAGAAACGCAGAGAATATTTAGCAACACAGTGAACAGTGTTAAAGCAAGTGGGTACATACCCTCGTAGGAGCACTTCTTGAGCATCTTTTCGAGGATTTTGAGCCATGTCGGATCGTCATCAACGACGAGAACGCGAAGACCAGCTGGGAACGAATCGTTCCGAGGAGAAGAGAAGCCGTTCTCCATGAAGAAGAAGCTGAAAATTCAGATTGAAGTGAACGGGGGGAGATTGAAGCAAGGGGGGAAGAAGAGACTGGAAGCTCTCTGGAAGACAAAACCGATGACAAAGGATCAAATGTCCCCCGACAGTTATAGAAATATATAAATGGCTTTTTTTTTTCTTTTTTTCTTTTTTTTTGGGTTCGAAAGGAAGGACGAGAGAAAGAGAGAGAGAGAGAGAGCACCAACGGATATTGGCGCCGGCTAGCTAACGGTCACTGTGGCGCACGTTAGCCTTTTGAACCTTTCGGTTTGGGCCTCTCTGTTTTCCAAAACAAAAATAAAAGAAAATCGCAAAGAAATTGGAAAGGGAGAAAGAGTGGGAAAGGGAGAGAGAAGCTATGAGAAATTGTGAAAGGGTGGATGGAATATTGATTAACAAAAGTGATACAGAAACGAACCCAAAAACTGGATAAAACGCAGACTCTCACATGTTTTGCATTTCACTATTCATTGCATTGAACAGTGCAAACTTCAATTAATAGTGTAAAATATACGAGGGTTCGTGTTTTACCTAATTTTTTGATCCGTTTGTGTAGCATCACACATTGATTAATTAGACTAAAAATAATAGAATGAGAATATAATATATAAATTTTAAATAATACTTCTCATCAGTTACTATTCACTACTTCACACTCCATACTCTATAAAAAAATTAAAAAAAAAAACTATCAAGTATAAAGTGTAGAGGTGAATAGTGACTGATGTATAACAAAACATATAAATTTTAGGGTGCTCATGAATGAGAAAATCTATTTATAAGTATTATTTTTAACACACCTAACACACTACTGATATGGAAAGCTTCCACGTCAACTATCTTAAGGGTACGTTTGGAAACTAAACCAATCTCAACTCATCTCAAAATTGTACAAGCCTTTTTAACCTGTCATTGGTCATTTTTGCACATTCTTGGTGAGCAGTCAAACAAGAGGGTAACCACCATTCAGTGTTCACCAATGAGTGTCAATTTTGAAATGAACGTTTTGTTAGATGGGGTTAATCCAAGGAAGAAGATGGAGCAAAAACAAGGTCGGATGCATATAAAAGGGCTCTCTTCCTATCCTTTGGGTTTATTTTATTGAGCACCATATTCATATCCGTCAATTTCTATGTCCCTTCCACCTTCACCATGAGCTTTGATTTGAATACATTTGAGTGTGTATGTGTGTGTCGACAACTACTTTCTAAGTATTTCTTCGATTTCATCCACAAACTGAGAGTAAAAACAATTAGGATCCAGTTGTAACTCCGTACATGTTGGGGATGATTCCTTCTCTCAGAATCGGAATCAACCCTATACATTTAAAACAAATTGAGCTAAGATTATTTAGTAATTAATACAAAACCATTTTTAGGGATTTGATTAGATTGATCGAAGTTAGTTCATCTTGGACTTAGGGGTGTAATCAGTCTGGTTTGGTTTGGGGAGGTGTCCATCATTTTTGCCAGACCGGACCGTTAGCTATCAGTCTGATTCCAACATTTTATTAAATAATTTAATTAATTTAATACAAAATAATTAAATTAATAAAATTAATATTAGTGATATCTAGTTCTCTATTCTCCCTCCAAATAAGAATACTAAATAATTTTTTTGTATATATGATCAATGATTATCCCTTAAATAGAAATTACATAATTAACTTATACAACTACTATATAAAATAATATATTATATATATATATATAAATATTTATATATATATTCGGTCAATCTCGATTCGGTCCGGTCTAAAAAAACCACACCACGAGACTGACAAATTAGACTATCGGTCCGATCGGTTTTTCTAGTCCAGGCCGATTGTCTTACACCCTTACTTGGACTAGTTTCGGAAAATAATGATTTTTTTAAAATTGAGAGAGTCAATTCAATCCTCCATTTTAAAGTAACGAGTAAAACTCAATGTTTGTTTAAGTAATTTTATAATATGATAGAAGTATCACGTTATCTATATTCTAAAGCTACTTATTCATGAGAACTCATGTCAAGTTTACATACAAATCTTATATAAGAAAGTTTACATATTGTTGTAACTTAATATAATACGTTAAATCTATTTTACAATAAAAATAATTTTACAATCTGATAGTTCACGTTAAACTATGTTAGTATAACTTTTTTTTATAATATTTGAGGTTAGATTTTGAATTGTTAGCATAAGCCTAAATATTATATGTTTTATTTTGGAAAAGATATATTATTATTATAAATAAATTCTTAAATAATAGAGTGAGAATATCACTTCACCTGTACTCTGGAGTGTAAATCGGTTGGTCTGGTTCGGGGGGTGATGTCCATCATTTTCCTCAGACCGGACCAGACTGAACATCTATTAGGTCCGGTTCAATTATTTTTTATTTTTTTTCTTTTTTTTTAAAAATAAATTAATAACAAATTATTTAAATTATCAAATTAAAATTAAATGAATTATTAATATAGATTATGTAACTAACTCATTAAAAAAATAATTAATTATAATTATATCGGTGATGTTAATTGTTAATTGTTAATTTGTTACTAACTTAGAGTATGTCAATGTATTATGATAGTTAATGCAAAATGAGCTACATTAAACTCTTTACATTTTGTATATGAAGTATAAATAATTGAATTATCCATAGATTTTCGTGCATACATGCTTTATATTTACTTGCAACTTAAGTATTTTACAAAAAAATTTATCTAATAACTTTAATTAGACCATAAATGTAGATGTTAGTAATTAGTTTATGGTGAATTGGTAATAAGTTAATTGATAATATACATTAGTTAATTAATAGAATATTAATTTGTAATTACATATTTAAAATTTTATATTATAAATAGTGATAGATTAGATGAAAATTACATAATTAATTATATAATTATTATATAAATAATATATATAATATACTTTTATTTATTTATTTTACTATTTAGTCGGTCTAGTCCAGTTTACCACCCCACTCCAAGACCTGATCGAAAACTTTCAGTCTTCTATTTCATAGGTCTCAATCACGGTTCGATTCGATCCAGACCAAACCAATTGGTCTGATCGGTTTTTTCAATCTGGGTCGGCCAACTTTCGGCACTGCTTATACCGTTAAACTACTCAATAATGAAATATAAAACGCTTTTTCACTTACCCCAAAGAGGAAGATAAACAATTTGGCAAGTTCTTGACTTGGTGCAAAGGCACGTGGAATGCATTTGAGAGACAAGGGGAAAAGTTGTGTCAAGAGGTGTATTTTGTTGGATAAATCCAAAAGCAGAAGAAGTTGAAGAGGAATTAGGTTTCAATTAGTAAAAAGACACAACATCATAATTACCTTCTTACCTCTTTTGACTTCTTGCTATGTTGAACCAATGAGTGTGTGACAAGTGTTGAAGCTCACTGCACCACGACAGTACCTTAACAAAATTAAAGTAAGAGAAAGTGGAGGAGCAGAAAACCTTTTATTTTATTTTATTATTTTATTTTTATTTGATGTGGTTGATGCCCAATAATTGGCATAGTCTAGTCTAATGCATATAGTATGTACTTTGGGGACTGAAATTCCATCCAATAATTATATATAAGTGCAATTTGGTATACGACCAAAAGATCATCCAACCCTGAGGAAAACGATCGATATCATCTCTCTTTCCTTCTTCCTTGTCAACTTGTATTTGGACTCGTTAAAATATAAATAAATAAAATGAGTGGTACAATATTTATTAAAAATTTAACATATATTTTTCTAAAATTTCACGTAGACGGTAATAAATATTGTAAGACGTACTTTATGTTTCTATCTATCACCTAATTAAATCTCTCAATTTTAAATAAGAAAATGAGATAATATTAATACAGGTGATGGATATGAATAATACATATTATATATGAACAACTGTAAAATATTATAGGACTTATTTTATATGTATATCTCTCTTTCTCTGGAGACCTTAAATTCTTGTTGAAATTGAGACAATGATCTTGATCTGAATGAGAAATGTGAATGATACAAGTTCTTCGTCGAACTTCTATTCTGATATCATATTATTAAATAGAGTTGGCATTCAATCACAAGGACAGAACAATGCAGCAAGATATATACTTTCGATCCGAAACTTTCACCAGCTAGCCTTGCACAATTCAGTTTGTAAGTCTTAACATCATCAACACGAGAGATCCCATTAGACCAAAAAAAAAAAAAAATCAGTAATTCCCATGACATCATTTGACTCAAGTTTTTGGTGTTGATCTTCAAATGAGACTTAATACATATAGGGAAATTAAGAACCCTAACATGCATGCATGCATGGGATCGATGCAAGACGATTCGAGCAAACTACTTTCAAATATTAAAAGATTAATATATATATATATATTATAATGATTCGTGTAAGTAAAGAATAGCAAAAAGTAAAAAAACAATTACTTTGGAAATGAAAGTTTTATATATGACCTTATGGAATTATTATTAATTAGTAGTATTATTGGAATCAAGTGCGCATGCGTGCGTGCGTGCCTGAAATAAATAGCATAAATCAGACAATAATATTAATCATGTAGGAGGGGGAACCAATCATAATGAATAAATGAATCCACAAAAGCCCAAAGCCAAGATAAAGATTGATGATGAGGGAGAGCTAGCTAGCTTGAGGCCGCCATCCATGCATACTGCCTTTAATTTGCTCCATAATATTGATGATCATGACAAAGAATTCTCTAATAAGTCGGCATCTTCTTGAATTCCTATAGCTTTCTAAAGAATGAATTCTATGTGCTAATGATTGGTTAATAATTATGTTTAATGACCAACGAGAGCAAGTTCCCAGATTGCGCACTTCGTGCTGCCTATACAATCTTAATTACCTGACTATTCAATTGGGATGTGATTCAAGCATATATACATGGGACATACCTAACAACAAAGTGATTACATAAAAATAATTTTACAAACTTATGTGAATTGATGTGATTCGTCAGATTGTAAAGTTACTTTTATTATAAAATAGATCTAACGGATCAGATGAAGTCACGTCAATTTGTATGATTATTTTGGTAGAAATGAAGCCATGTAAGTTTGTGGCTATATAAATACTACAGCTAGCTTTGAGCAGACCCTCTCTCTCTCTCTCTCTCTCTCTCTCTCTCTCCTATGTGGATCTAATTCATTTTTCCCTTCTAACTCATTTGTGTATTAAATTTATTGATCATTTCTTATTTTAATGATTGAGTTTGGTACTGACTGTTCAGGTTTTATAACTTTGAGCAAAGAGGGTTTTAGAGGTGTAACCTTTTGAGAGTGGGATAGAGGAGGAGAAGGAGGAACAATTCAAGGGGGGGGGGGGGGGGGGGGGAAAGAACTCAATGGCTCTAAAAGGAAAATTCCCACTAACAAATTCTTTATATCCAAGAGAATTATTTACTTCAAGAGAGACTGAGCATGATTGGTGACTAAAAAATGGGAGGATGAACTTCATGCAACTTCTCTTAAGTGGGGTGTAGCTTTTTATTTGTTTAACTAAAGCTTAGAATATTACTCTTTCTTATGCTTTCCAATGATGCTTCGACTGTTGTTCCAAATCTATTTCATCTCTCTTTCTCTTTCTCTCACTCTTGCTTTTTTTTTTTTTTTTTTTCAAAACATTGTTTCTTTTAATGTGTTCTTCACAAAGTCTTATACCTTGCTTGAATTTGTTAGATAATTCATTTTGATAATTTGTCCTTCTTTCTAAGGTCTCGTCAATGGAATTAAGATTTAGGGATAGCAATATGTGACATGACCCATGAACCTAATACGAACACGATATGAAATTAGCAGGTTTGGATTTGATGTTAACGAGTTCGGGTCAAAACGGGTTGACCCATTAAGAGATGATTTATAAACGGGTCAACCTATTTAACACAAAACCAACTCGTTTTAACCCGTTTTGAATTTATTTCAAAATTAAAATTTTATTATTGTTAAGTTGTAACATTGGTATTTCTCAGTATGCTTATGTTTTTATTATTTTTATTGTTGAGATTGCAATTTTAGATCTATGCTCATATTTGTTATTATATGATTTGTAATATTGGTTTTATTATATGTTAAAATTTAAAAAAATATTGATATATATTCTTTTAAGATATTGTGGTTATTAATAAATATAGATTTTAACTTTTATGTGAAATTATGTTAATCAGGTCAAATAAGTTATGCATTTTAGTTCAACCCATTTATATGAAATACACAAGTTTAAATGAGTTATGTCGTGTTAACATATTTCTAATTAATTATTAAATTGGTCAAAACGGGTGACACGACACGACCCATTATCTAAATGGGTTGGGTTAGGGTTTGAAATTTTGATAGGTTTAGCTTAACAGGTTGGGTTTAGGTTGACCTATATAGTCGAATGTTCATGACTTGATACAACACGAACACAACCCAAAAAAAAGATTTGCCACCCTACTAAGATTTGGATATTTAAGATTTTCTCTCTTGAAGTTATAACAATATTGTTTTCGAATTAGATGATGCAGATCTGATTATGTCACTGTTAAAATATAATATAAATAATAAAATCTACATTTTTTTACAAATTTAAACTTTTGAAACAAGTGATGATTTTACATAGTATTAAAACAGAGGTCATGAGTCCAAACCCTAACTCTACACTTCAACACATTAACTAAATGTTGCACCTGCTGGACTCACTTATTGAGGAATAGTCTAGTCCACACTTAAGGGAACATTTTACATATTGGGCCAACTTATTGAGGGGAATTTAGACCACACCTGAGGAAAAGTGTTAAGATATAATATAAATAATAAAATCTATATCTTCCTATTAATTTAAACTTTTGAAATTTTTAGATTTTTTTATTTTAAGTTTTGCTCACGAAACAACACTAAATGTTTCATCTGATTAAGCAAATGAATAGGTGAGGTGAGATCAATTGTGATAAATAAAAAATAGTAATGCTAATTGTTAGATACAGTCTTAGAATTTACAAACCTCAAGCACTCCCTTTGAAAAAAGTGGGTCCAAAAAAATTGATTTTTTTTAATTTTTTTATGTGAGTCCTAAATTTCTCATATTTTTTTTTTTAAAAAAAAAAGGAGGCGTGCACACTCTAGAACTGTATAAACCATTTACTAATAAAAAAAAAGTTTACTTCATTCATTTATGTTTTAACAAAACATATCCAATAACCAAATTCATTTTTGTGAATAGAACTGGTATATACACAAAGAAATTATACAAAAGTAAATCTACAAATTGATTTGATTTCATGTGATTCGTTAAATCTATTTTATAATTTGATGTATTATATTAAGTCACATTATTTTGTGGTTTACTTTTGTTACTAAAATATTTTCCTTTTGTGAATTAATGGTATATCTTCTAACGTGCATATTTCTTTACTGATGGGCTCAAAGCCCAGTAACCTAGACACTGGGTTTTAAGGACTTTGGTTTCATGAACTAGGGCACAGAGCAGATGGATGGCCCAATTCCCACCTCTTTCCCAAAAAGAACGTAATCCTAACCGAATTGCTCAAAACTCACATCACTCCGGGCAAGAAAACCTTATGTAAGATATAGCCAACCTCAGGGTTTCCTTAAAGATGCATACAAATAAAAGGAAATTCAAGATTATTAAAAAAAAAAAGGAGTTTAGGAAATTGATATTAACAAACAAGCATAGTCTGTTGCTTACAGTTAAGGGGATAATGAGTATAAATCGATGATACAAGGTAGATACAAGTAAATCTCGTCTAAGGTACCCAATAGGTACCGTAACTACCTAATCCATCAAACATCCTTTAGAGTTTGGAGGGTTTGACGAAATTACCAACATGTCCAATGGTTGGGCATGTGCTAAGGTAGGAACAATCTCTGTTACTTTTCATCCTAAATCTTATCATCCAAAGTCATATGTTTATATGATGTTTTAATTGATGAGTAATGCTACTCATCATCCCAACTCTCATCATCTTATGATATAGCATTAGATGATTGAAGACTATTTATTATATTTTACTTGTGAACCTATCATCTAATGTCACATCATGAAATGATAAGAAGATGATGAGAAAATGAATAATAAATAATGAATAGATTTTTTTCTTAATTGATTTCTCCTATCAACCACTTGAAGGGAAATGATTTGTACAATCCTAACAAGTCTCGTGTACTCCTTTTAAAAAAAATAAATAAATATGATATTTTAAAAAAAAATTATTTCTTAATAATAAACTCTATTTTTAAAAAGTAAATGCGTAGAATTTGCACGTCCTGTCAAGGTGAAGAAGAATGGAGACATGAAAGAGTTTGAGATGACTTTTGGAGTTGTTGTGGACCGCCTGACACAGTTCTAATAGATGAGATAGTATATCCAAAGTTCCCATTCCAAGTCATAGGTGAGAACAAATTCTTAAAATATAATTACAGTGGTTTAATTTATATCTTCCATTAAATTTTCTACCTACCAATTGAGCCAATTTATTGAAGGATGGCCTTTGCCTCCTCAGCTCTTCCAGTCATCTTAAAGTTTCAAACTCATTAATTTATTCCAGAAAACCTCTAACAATGCTGCCTGAGATGTTTGGAATAATGTGTTGTTTGGATATAAAATATAGCTTTTCAACTCATCTTATCACATTTAATTATTACAAAATTTTTAAATTCCGACGCAAAATATAATAAACAATTCAACTTTTTTAAATTCAAAAATAAAAATAATATTCTAACTATATTTTATTCAACTTTTAACTTTCATCTTATCTCGTCTCTTTATCCAAACCTCTTCTAAATCAATCATGCCGTACATTTACCATATAAACAATAGCAAGTACGGTATAGAAGAAGAGAAATGATGTGTATACGTCTTAAATAGACAAACTTGCGCAGACCTTTGTAAAAAAGTAGATTAAAAACGTATTAAAAAACTATTATTTTTTAATGGGACTCACCGTTTTACAAAGCACCTGCGTGAGACTTGTCTAGTTAAAACTTATACTTAGCATTACTCCTTAATCGGCCTTTGTGGGAATCCAAGAAGAAAAGGTTTAGTATTACATACATAAATTCTGGCATATGTCGTAATATTATAAGCAGAAACCCACATACTAATTCAATTGTTTGTCATTTACATTCCCAATACTCAGGTCCAAAAAGCTGAGTTGAATGCCAAGCATGCATACATTTATACATTTTTACATTTGGTACTGCCCTAACATACTTGCAGGTGCTTTGTCCATCCTATATATTGTCTAAACTGCTAACTGAGAGATCCCATGAATGTTCAAAGATTCACCTGATTTCAATAGCCTCATTCCAAGTCCATGAGAATGGACATCCAGTGGACCAGTAGTTCTGTTAACTATATACAGCTACCATGGAACAGCTCCTCAAATTGCCATTATATATACGAGAATTAAACTTCACCAGAATTCTATATCAATGAGTAATCAGCATTTCCTTTAGTATGCTACTTCATTCTCTCCCATAAGTCAGAGCATGTAATCATACACGACCAGATGAGTGTCAGGCATACGAAGAGGCAGATTTTCCATATAAAGGTAGAAACGCCTCAAGTTCTCCTTTGCAAGGCTAATGACATCAATCACATCATTGTTGCTAATAAGAACCCATAAATCTTTAGAGTCAACTTGCTTCAGGCTGCCGCGACAAAAAGGGCAGGACTGAGACCGCGCATTCCTGCAATTCAGTCTCAAGCATATTATAACGATAACGAACAAAATAAAACAAAACTTAAGAGAGTAATTTACAGAAAGATTCAACAGTACAGATGGGAGCTGGGGCTACCAGTCATGGAAGCAGCTGTGGCACATAGCATGCCCACAGCCGGGCAATAACATCCTTGTGCAATTTTCCATGCATATCCCGCATTCTTCGTCTCTCTCAAGATCATCATTATCAGAAAGCTTTCTCCTTCCTTCCCCCCTCTTTCTGGTTGAAACTTCTGTGGAATGGCTTGTCACGGTATCATCTGGCAATTCAATAAACTCGCCTTCAAGTTGCCTAAGAGATGGGTATATCACAGCTGCAAGAAATTCACCATCAAATGCATTTAGGAGTTGAAACCAAGAAAGGTGGAGACTATATAATCGAATGGTTGTTAGCAAGAAGCCACAGAAAGAAGAAAAGACCATAAAACTCCCGTAGAGTAGCTTTCCTTTCTTTTGAGGACATCGTTGGCATTCCGTCAACATATACCTGGACAATTATGCAGAGCATCATTTGGATTTCTAAAGTCGGAGCAAGGGAATAAAAGAACACCAATGCAAAGATTAAACATGGAACTGAAAATGAGAAGAAACAGATAACAACCCACCTTGTATATTAGTATCTCGAGAAGCCCTAAGTAACTGGGGAGGGCATCTGTACAACTATAATCCATCCATTCGATCAAATAAAGAAGAAAGGGAGCAAAGGGGCTGTAGGACAATCTGAGCTGGATATAATCTCCACAATAGTCTCTTGGGAGAGCATTTGCCCTGCAGAACCTCACACATTCAATTAATCATCTCTTCATGACCATCTCTTCGGATGCCAAGATCATTAAAGCAAACAATTTCGAGGCAGAAATGAGAAGGAATAAATGACCGCTTTTCGCTACCCACATTGTATAATCTTTGGTTTTTTATGGGGTTTTAGATGGTAGAAATTTCAAGAATGAACTAAAAATGGGCATATATGATATATATAATATATATAATGGTTATAGTCTGCATATAATTAAGGCATTTCTCAGTACAAAGCCCTTATGAAAGCATCCGCAGTAATACGCAAATCCGAAAAACCCCAAATTCATCCCATCTACCATAATTTGACGACAAAACACCATCTAACTACAACAATTGATACAGTTAATTATCTTCACTTGTTCGTAATTAAAAAAATTTAAATTACTTTAATTTTCTGTCCTTATCCATAAAAGAAAATTTGTTATAATTGAGGAACAACTGAATATAATTAACTAGGAAGACAGATATATTTGGAGGAGAACCGGAAGAAACATAATCAAATGATCTCCACTAAAAGGATAACCAAAACGCAAATGGGCTGTACAGTATTTTGAATTGTTGAGAAAAAGGTTCAAGACTTACAGGGTGTTGGCATGTTGTATATCGGCTTCAAGAGTTTTGAGAGATTCTTTGAAACAAGATCTTTTGGACTGTTTCTGCCACATTTGTCTTTCTTTCTATTCCTTGAGTAAAAGATGGAACAAAGAGAAATAATTACAAAAAGACTCGCTTTTTGGGAATGGTTTTGTTCTGGAATGGAATACTGGGGAGGAGAGATTAGATGAAGACTTTTTAAAAGAGAAAAGAGAGAGAGAGAGAGATTGCTTAAGGTTCAAACCTTCCACACTTGAAGAAAAGAAAGGGATACCTTCTCTCTTACATATATCTGTTCATTTCCTTTCATTATTTTTCTCAACTGCAATTTGGGCTTGCCATTATTCCAACTCTGACGTTGTTACTTTGGGCTCAATATAGTTCATCTGCTGTAATTAATGTTGCCCACGAAAAGTACCACTTTCCCATTCAAGCTTTCAAGCGACGAAGCCAACGACAGGAAAAAATAAAAATAAAATAAAATAATAATAATGCTATATATAATCATAAAATAGGAACATATTACGTAATCATTTTAAAAAAAATAAAATTTATTATTAAAAAATTAATTTTTTTCATGTAAATCTCGTATTTTATTATTTTTTTTAAAAAAGATTACGCGATAATTACATAATTCACGATTACAAATATCTTTTCTAAAACAAAAAAACTGTAAAAAAGAAGAAAAAATCTTTTTATTATCTATTTTCTTATCATCCTCTGAGTATCTTATAATGTGATGTTAGATAATAAATTTATAAATAAAATATAAAAATTATCACATTATAAAATGATGAGATAATGATAAAAATTAAGATAATGAGTAAAATTATTAAAAAAAGAAAGGTATGCCAAACGCAAAGCCTAAAACAAGCATACAGCCTTAAAGCAAAGAATTAATTTTGTTATAAAAAGTAAAAATAAAGTTAAATGAACTCAATCCTCTTCATAAAAAAGTCGCATGAAAATAGAAGCAGTGACGCCACTTTATTAAGGTGCGGTTTCGTAGGTTGTTCCGTAGATATGGCGAAAGACACTCGTTCTTTGTCGCACATTGATTGGTACATTGATTCCAAAATTGAATGAAAGCATTAAGATAGTTAAGTAAATCAAGCAAATCAAAAATTTGCTGGCGTCCGAGACTAGTGTAAAGTTTTATAGCATTGTTCGGAGAGGAATCGACTTGGTTAAAATTTTTCTTCTAGATTAAATTATATTACGTAAACAGTTTAATATATATATATTATTTACATCGATTTATAAATAGAATTTTTTTTATTATAAATTGAGAAAATTGTTGTATAGTAGCTTTTAGGGCCTATTTAAGATTGTGATAGGAGTTTTAGCAAAAAAAAAAGAAAAAAAAGAAAAAAGATGTGATAGGAGTCTTAAAAGGATTTTAAATAGGTTGTTTGGGTATTATATATTAAAATAATTTTTAATATTAAATAAGTTAAAAAGTATATTTGAAAAAAAATATTATTTTGATTTTTTTTTCTACAAACGTATTTTTTTAGATAATATGAAACGTAATTTAAATTTTAAAATGAATGTCAATGATCGAAAATATCTATATAACTTTTAGATAATTACAACTTTTAAATTTTTAAAGATATAATCATAATATTTAAAAAATTAAATAATCATCATTTTTATTTCAAAATTATTTTTTAAACTTTTTTCTAAATAAATATATCATATTTAAAAATATATAATTATCTAACAATAAATAAGTTATTAATTAACCTATAAGTTCTCAATCGGTGATTAAATTGAGGAGGTCAACTTAAAAAGTATGTACGGTCAACGCGATGGTCCAGATTTAAATAGCCCGCTTTTGTGCGGTAGTTGGAAATGACACCACACTCGGCTCCGTACGACCAACAACTCCGATTTGATGGTTTCGTCTCGGACCGAAACAAAATTGGTCTTTTGGTTTAAATGGTTTCAAATCATCTAATTTAATTATTATAATTTTTTTTAAATTTTTATATAAAATATGATAAAAAAAATTTAACTTTTCTAAATTTTAAAATAATAATAATATTAAAAAATAATATTTTATTTAATTTTTAACTTTTATCTCAACTCAACTCATTTCAATTTATTATCTAAATTTCACTTAATTCTATTTATCATCTCCACACACTACATCTATTTTAATTTTTTTTTTATTTTTTTATAACAAATATTTGGTGCATGAATGACAAATAGAACAATTCAATTAGTTTAGAAAAATGATAGTTACAATCGTAAATGTGCAAGTACCGTGCAATCTCTTTAAAAAAAAAATAAACACAAAATCTATATGAAAAAAAATTAATTTTTTAATAATAGACCTCACTCTTTTTTAAAGAAATTACGTGATACTTACATACTTTACGACTGTATGTAATACTATTTATTAGTTTAATAAAAATAAAATAAAATGAAAAATTAAAAATAATATTAAAATATATAAAGTGTATAGCATAAGAGAATAGCATCTCTCCATTTTATTATTAACAATGCATCCTTAACTTACGGGAATTCGAAACCAAAACGAATTTGTTGATTGACGAAAATAAAGCAAAATCATATCCTATTGTCAATCTCCGGACTTTCCAAATCCTGGACTATTCTCTAGCTCCCCTATTCTCCTTGTGAATAAAAAATTGGATAATGTTACATATGAGTTATAAATAGATGAATCTTGAACAGATTATTTATAAAAAGAATGGGTTTCACTAGAAAAATAATTTTTTTTTACAATTTTCAACATAAAGTCTACTTTTTTTTATAAAAAGATTACGAAAAATTTGTACAAATCATTATTCTAAAAAATTCTTATACACCAACTTCTCTGTTTTCTTTTATATAAATATATTCTTATTCTTTCTTTATGTACTTACTGTATTTATTCTAACCAATAATAATTTATTAGTATCCTTGTATCTTTCAATTTTTGCTTTTCTTTTTATATAATGGTTTAAACACAACACAATCACCTATGTCGATTCGAACAAAAAAAAAAATTATGAGTTCTGCTATATATAATTATTATTGTATATTTTTTACGCACTTCATTGATTTGATAGGCAAAAATAATTATTTATATTAAAAAAATAACGCAGTCAATCACATTAGTAAAGTATACAAATAATATGCGAAATGATTGTCCATAGAATTTTTGAAAAAGTATATAACTTGGCATCATTGGCTTAATAAAGTGGCGCTAGAATGATAGAGGAACCAAAAGGTCTTTGTTGAGAAATATCATTCAGAACCAATCATATTTTAAAATAAAAATATTTATGTAAAGTAAATTAGCAATATTATTTTTGTAAATTATTTTATAAAAATAATTGTAAAAATATTTGTATATCTATCATTTTCTATATTTTTATATAATTAGTAATGAAGCCAGTTTTAGGCTATAAATTTATTTTGAAGTAAAAAAACTTCTACAAAAATAGTGTCATATCAATGTACTTTTATGTTATTTATTTACAAGAAGTGTTGCGGACATAAAATAAAAATAAAAAAAATTAATATGACTTTAATTTATAAATTTATTTTTATATAATATGCAAAAACATTTATTTTTTATTTAACTTAATTTGCTTACTAACAATGCATGCAATTTTGTATGGATAATTAGAACACTCTCATTGGATTATCCAAAGTTAAAGGATATTTTTTATGAATGTAAGATAAATTTAACTTTTAGCTATTCCATTCAGATAAATCTTCATATTGGAATAGCTATTTTTCATTATATAATAATAAAATAATATAAGATAAATTTGATTTTAGTTATTCACATCAAATCTCTACATTAAATTATACATTTATTCATTATATAGTAATGAATAATTAATAATTTCAAAAATATTTAATTTTTTTAATTATTAATTTAATTTAATTTATCATATTTTACTATTCTATCTATTATATATTAATTAATAATCATATTCTTATTAAATTAATATATCACTAACTCAAATTAATATATCAATTGTGATAAAATATGTGATAGAAAGAAAGAGAGAGAGAAATAATTAATAAAATATATATTTGATGTATGTACAGTAACTTTTAAATTTAAAAAAACTTTTAAAAGTCACTGTAACTAAATTTTAAATATTTAGAATTTAACTAATCTAATGTGAGTATATTTTACTTTCTAATAATTAAATACTCATTAAATTTAACTTTTAACTAATTCAATAAGAATCCTGTAAGAGGGAGCAAAACAAAAAATGGTCCCCAATGCACGCGGTTGCTTTTAACTTTTGCATTAGCATTATCAATAAAAAGAATGGTTTGCACGTACGAAATTGCTACGTTTAGAGCGTGTAGGGCCGTCTTAGGAACCACCTTCGTAATTAGAGTTATGTTCTTTTACATATATAAATATATATATATATATATATTTTTGTGATATATTTTACTGATATGATTAGTTAAAATAATTATTTTATATTAAATAAAATGATGCAGCTAATTATATGAGTGAAATGCACAAAACATAAAATTTTTATTATAATTAATAGTTATTTATGGATTTTTTTTTTATTTTTTTGCATATGGACCTTTTCAAAAGGCCTTCAATTTGGTTTTACTTGATAAATTGTTTTGTACGGCCCGTAAACTACGGGCCGACAATGGTTTTACTCAATTTGGTTCGATTTTTCGACTCGAATTGGCTTTTTGACCGATCAAAGACCAAATTGTACTCAAGAGTCAAGGGTCATTATTGGGATTCACAAGTGGGAAATCATGAATACTCTGCGAAAAAATTATTCCAAAAAAAAAAAAAAGGGAGAATAGTTTTTTAAATGAAAAATTTTATTTAGAATGAAAGATTATATGTATAGTTTTATTGATGAATGTGAGTAAAAGAAAAAAAAGTATAATTTTAAAAAAGATATTATTATAATTTTAAATTTTTTTTAAACATAACTGTAAGAATTTGTACGAACAGTCTTTAAAATAGAGATTATATATAGACTAACTCTTTTTAAATATGTCACAGTTGGATGGATGTTAGATAAACTTCATTTAAAAGTATCAACAAAATATAGGTGAGGCAATTTGATGAAGGATAGAGTTTTCATCCAAACTGAATTTGAGGTATTTTTTGAAAAAAAAAAAAAAACTAAAAACTTTACATATATTTTCTTTAAAAAAACATAAGCATGCCACGTGTTCAAGAAACACATGGTCAAAATTTCAAATGGATGAAAACTCTGCCGTGTGATTACTCTTGGGATCTTAAGCAAGACAAGATATATAGTCCCGTTGGGCATCAAATATGGCCCCCCAACGTCACCTATCCATTTGACTTGGGTTGCCATGGCCTTTGTATCTCTATTTTGAGCCTGAGGAGGGGTCATGTGACTTGACCATACTTTTTTTTTTTTTTTTTTTTCCTTGAGATGAACAGAAACCAAAATCTCTAACAATATGAACTTGAGATTCACTTATCATGATTATTTGTACTCCCAAGCTTGAAGTATTATTGCATGATTGCAAAAACATATTGCATTATGAAACTCCACTCATATTTTTTTCTGTCTCATTTCGGGGCTAAACGATAAAAAAAGAATGCTATTTTCTGTTCTTGTAATCTAGCAAATCTTTAAAGGGGATTGGAAAATTAAAAGGAAAATCATAATATTCTTAAATGGATGATGGTGAATATAATTGAATTGAGTATTGGGTTATTCTGCACGGGAGATTTAGATGGGGACCAACCACCTGTGCTGAGTCCAGCTATAAAGTGGCATCATCTGCACACTTCTCGGCTTTAAAGTCGAGGACAAGTTGGTCCAAAGGGACAATAAAAAAAAGATCTTGTCGTAAGCAAAAGCAGAAAGCAAATCAAAGCAAAAGCATTTTATTAAATGCCTACATTCTCTCCTAGAGTAATGGTATATTCTACAGTAATTTTTAAAAAAAATAAAATTTATTATTAAAAAATTAATTTTTTTATATATATCTTATATTTATTTATTTTTTTTTAAATAATTATATAGTGCTTGCGTACTTATAACTGTAACTATCATTTTTAATGCCGATAATGATATTTCTTTTTCTTTCTTTTGCATGGCCTAGGTTCTCTTTCTGGTCCTTGTCCAACGTGCATTGATATCACATATTGCTTTTTTACGTTCTAGATTCCCACCACCTAAATAATGTCATTTCTGTGCAGCTTGCATGTGTTACCCTTTCCTCAGATTTCTGATGATAAAGACTGTATTTTTTCTTGCATATTTCATTACCATGAGCATAAAAAAAATTATGAATCTGCATTAATGCACGGCCTATGAGATTATATTTTATCAGAAGCAGTTCCTCATATTTATAAATCATGTAAAATATATAGCCAAGAAAGAGTAATGAATGACTTCAAAATTGATTTGTCTGCACTTTTTAGCAGCTAGAGCTTGTGTCAGAGTCTTTTCCAAAAGGTGAAACTGACATAAACAAGTTGAGACCTCTTTTTTTTTTTTTCTTCTTGGGAAAAGAAGATTCCAAATTTCAAAAAAAGATAAGCGTGAATGAACAATGAGGAAGTTGATCATCAATCACTAAAGTAAAAGGTAAGTGAAAGAAAGATGGTCGAGACGAAAAAACAGTGGTTTTGTTTGTAGTACTCAATCACTGAGATTTTAGGGAAAGAAAAAGAAAATATCAAAGGGATTGGGTTGTCTTCCCTGATCTTCTTCTTCAATGGGTTCATTTCCTTATTTCCTGGTGATATTTCCTTTGTTTCTATTATCTGCTGTGTGCCAAGTTGAAGGTATGTTCTTCCTTAACCAAAACTAAAGTATTCAATGTAGTGATTGTCACAAATTTCTGAAATGGGACTCTTTAATGTATTTCATGTAAATTGAATGCATCACGGTTAGTAATTATGATTGGTCTAGAATCTGCAACTTTGTTATGAGCTTGGCCATGGCAGGATCTAAATCTGTGCAAAAAAACTGATTCAACTCTGCAGAATTCGTCAGTCTAGACTGTGGAGGCACGAGTAATTACACTGACCGTAGTACTGGGTTGCCATGGACATCAGACATGGGATTCATGAGCCGTGGAAAATCAGCGGAAGTAGAAAATCCAAGAGGAAACCTAGTACAGTATCAAAGGCGGCGAGAGTTTCCCATAGACGGCAAGAAGTACTGCTACACTTTAATGACCCAAGAAAGAAGGCGGTATCTAGTTCGTGCAACGTTTCAGTATGGCAGCCGGGCTAATGAAGAAACATATCCCCAGTTTCAGTTGTACTTGGACGCAACCAAGTGGTCAACTGTATCGATTTTGGATGCTTCAAGAATATATGTGAAGGAAGCTGTCATCAGGGCACCCTCTGATTCCATCAATGTGTGCATATGCTGTGCAACAACTGGTTCTCCATTCATATCTACACTTGAGCTGCGTCCCTTCAACCTTTCAATGTACGCCACTGATTTCGAAGACAATTTCTTCTTGGAAGTTGCAGCTAGATTGAACTTTGGTGCCCCAAGTGAAGATCCCCTAAGGTAAACTCCCTTCAAGTGCTCATTAACTTTTGAAGTTTGAGGAACAACTAGACTAAAATTATAACTTTTCATCAGCTAGTTTTTGTGCAAAAAGAATTTACTAATTTTCCTTTTACTCAGGTACCCAGATGATCCCTATGACAGAATTTGGGAGTCCGATCTGGTTAAAAGGCAAAACTTTCTTGTAGGTGTGGCCCCGGGGACAGAGAGAATAAGTACATCGAAGAATGTAGACATAAGAACAAGAGAGTACCCACCTGAAAAATTGATGCAAACAGCTGTTGTTGGCACCAAAGGGAAGCTCAGCTACAGATTAAATTTAGACGATTTCCCTGCCAATGCTCGCGCTTATGCATACTTTGCTGAAATTGAAGACTTAGGTGCCAATGAAACTCGGAAGTTTAAATTGGCGGAACCTTACACACAAGACTACAGCAATGCAGTGGTGAATATTGCTGAGAATGCCAATGGGAGCTATACTCTTTATGAACCCAGCTACATGAATGTGACTCTAGATTTCGTTCTGTCATTTGCCTTCTTTAAGACCCGGGATTCAACTCGAGGACCGCTTCTTAATGCAATGGAAATTAGTAAATACGTAAAGATTGATTCAAAGACTGAAGGACAAGACTGTAAGTCCCTGATCTCAGTTTACTTTGTTGCAAGAAATCCTTCTAGCCATTAATTAATTAATTACATTATGAACTTTTAGCAGTTAGCACTATGTAGCTGTAATTTGGTCGTATCGTGAGTGACTTACAATATCATGACCAAAATGAGCTGATCATTATTTGTGTTTTTTTATTTTCAATTGGTAGTGATTGTTGCCAATGCCCTTCGCTCCATGTCTTCTGAAAGCATTTGGACAAATGAAGGTGATCCTTGTGTCCCAACTCAGTGGGAATGGGTAGCCTGTAGCTTAACCCCTCCACCGAGAATTACAAAAATGTAAATTCTCCATACTTTCTTACTGACAATTCTGATTCAATATTTAGTATGCTGTGATCAGTCCATATATGCTATACAATATGAAAACCCAAGTATCTTCAATGGAATTCTAACAGTAACACTCTGAACCTATATTTTGATCAGTATAATGTCATTAAGCCATTTTACCAACAATGTACTTAATGTCATATCCAACAACTCAAAACACCAGGATCAGTCAACTAACTCACCTCTGAACAATAGCAGCGATAAGTCAGTTGCCAACTGATGCATCCAAAAAAGTCACTTGTTTTAGGTTTTAATGGAAGATGTTGTTAATTACCGGACAAACTTGTAATGGCAGTGCAATAGATGAATCCATGTAAACCATTTTCATAGATGAAAATAAGAGTTAAGGTTATATGTAGCAAAGCTAAGTTACATATAAAGAATAAACATTGTGACTTATTTAAAGAGCTGAATTATGGAGGGAATCTCTCACATGTTGTACAGTGGCCTATCAAGAAAGAATGTGCAGGGTGAAATCCCATTAGAGCTCAACAACATGGAGGCCTTGACAGAGTTGTAAGTGCAAATCTGCTTTTCAATGAACTTGCTCTACTTGAACAATTGATTTCTTCTGCTCTGATCGCTTTCTTTTTCTTAGGTGGTTGGATGGTAATTCCCTCACAGGTCCACTCCCTGACATAAGTAATCTTATCAATTTAAAGATTCTGTAAGCCTTCAGTTCAAACTTTAATTATACAAATTTAAAATGATCACACCATTTATCTCAGTGATTTTTTCCCCTATTTTATTATTGGTGAATATGCAGGCATCTAGAGAACAACCAATTGAGTGGTCCACTACCTTCTTCCCTTGGCACTTTGCCAAACTTACAAGAAGTGTATGTAGCCATATGGTTCTTTTTTAAAGTTCTGCTATTGAGCTAGAAACATTCACAATTCACTTCATTCTAGGGGGATCATTTTCAGGAAATGGCTTTAACCTGCCATGATTTATTATCAGCAAGATTGCCCTAATAAATGTGCATTTTCAGTAACTTTTGAAATCTATATATGCTAGGTTCATACAAAACAACTCTTTTACTGGGGAAATACCACGAGGACTCTTAAGTGGGAGAGTCGATTTTCAGTAAGTATGCTTCTATGTTTGGCCGTCAATTGTGGAAAAGAAAACTAGGAGTATTTGAAACTCGGAAAGAAAGTACCAACGGGGATATTTTAAATATGAGGGTCCCAAATAAGCAAGCACAGGGAATTCATTAATAGCTGCACAGCTTTCTCTTGCAGATATGGAGATAATCCCAAACTGCATAAAGGGGAACAGAACAAGAAGCATTTTAAGCTGATACTTGGAATTTCGATTGGAGTGCTTGTAATTCTGTCAGTTCTCTTCTTAGGAAGTTTATTATTTATGCGAAGTTTTCGAAGAAAGACATATCAAAAGAAAAGCGATATTGCAAAAGGTTTGTATGCTTATAAATTCCATATGTATTGTCCATGTGAGGGTGTGCAGATTTCCTTAGTTCAGCATTTATTTTGTGTTCATCAGGTGATTCTAAGCGTAGCAGCACCAAACCTTCAACCACATATTCAATTGCCCGTGGAGCGCATTTAGTGGATGACGGCATAACTTACTATATTGCACTCTCTGAACTAGAAGAAGCTACCCAAAACTTTTCAAAGAAAATTGGCAAAGGAAGCTTTGGATCTGTCTTTTATGGGAAAATGAAAGACGGAAAAGAGGTGGCAGTTAAGATCATGGCAGATCTGACCAGCCATGGAAACCAGCAATTTGTGACCGAGGTAGTGTCAGATAATAGATAAATAGTTCCAACAATCATACTTTTGGATATACTATCAAACGATGATTGCAAAAGTTTTCATGAATACAAGTTCATTTACAAGGCAACATACTTGCAGGTAGCCCTCTTGTCAAGAATTCACCATAGAAATTTGGTTCCATTAATTGGATACTGTGAAGAAGAACATCAATGTATTTTGGTATATGAGTATATGCACAATGGAACCTTGCGGGATCGCATACATGGTCACCTCTTGTACTCTTGCTTCATAGAAATATTCTTTCTATTCATCTGTCATTCTTCTCAGCTGCTGCTAAATGATTTGTTAAAAAGATCCTAAATTTGTTGACAGATTCTGCAAACCAGAATCGCTTAGACTGGCTTGCTCGTCTTTATATAGCTGAAGATGCAGCTAAAGGTTTGATGTGGAACTTACTGCTAGTTCATGCACATTTCATTTCAAGTTTACAGTAAAAAAGAAAGTTCAGATGTTTGTAGGTCTCGAGTACTTGCACACTGGATGCAACCCAAGCATCATTCACCGAGATGTAAAAACAAGCAATATTCTCCTAGACATCAATATGAGAGCAAAAGTGTCAGACTTTGGACTTTCAAGGCAAGCTGAAGAAGATTTAACCCATATATCAAGTGTGGCACGAGGAACAGTTGGCTACCTGGATCCTGAGTAAGCCATAAATACTTAGAATGTATGCATAATCAATTACATGTTTCCTCCTGAATGATCTTAGCTATTAATGCATATCCTCTCTTCCAGGTACTATGCAAATCAGCAGTTGACTGAAAAGAGTGATGTTTACAGTTTTGGGGTTGTTCTCTTGGAATTGATCTCTGGAAGAAAGCCTATTTCCCCAGAAGTATATGGTCCTGAAATAAACATTGTTCACTGGGTATGCAATTTGCAAAATATCCTTCATTTTAGAGTTGTGGACATTTAAGGAATGGGCTGTGGTAGGAATGAATCTAAAATAAATATACCGAAAATCCAGAGACTAATATTGTGATTGAACATATTGACATATATCAGAAACTTTACAAAAACTGCATCTTGCAGGTGAAGTACTAAAAATGGAAATTCAATATCAATGTTTTGTCACTCAAAATTTTGCTCTAAATGATAGTAAATTAAACCTGTTGTTTTGCAGGCAAGGTCTTTGATTCGTAAGGGGGATATTATTAGTGTCATAGACCCTTTCCTGGTAGGGAATGTCAAGATCGAGTCCGTTTGGAGGATTGCTGAAGTTGCCATCCAATGTGTTGAACAACAAGGGGTTTCCAGGCCAAGGATGCAGGAAATCATTTTGGCCATACAGGATGCTATCAAGATTGAGAAGGGGACTGAAGGCAACCAAAAGATCGTGTCACCAGGTAGTTCCAAGGCACAAACTTCAAGAAAAACTTTGCTGACAAGTTTTCTTGAGATCGAGAGCCCGACTTATCAAAGGTTCCATCAGCAAGATAATCTTGCAGCAGCACCCCACCTCGAGAATATACAATCAGTGTAACATGTAATCTATATCATCTTTAACAAATGATTTTGCTTCTGCCTAGATTGACAACACGGTTTTGTTCTGTTCTTCATCATCTCTTATCAAACTGTAATCCTTTTACCCTCATAGAATTATGTATCAAAGGTTTTAGGTGATTGATGTATCAAGGGTTTTGGATGAACATCTTGGTATTCTCTTTCCTTTCTTCCCTCATGTTTCCATGCATATATGTTAGTGATGGAAAATCTTATAAAATTTGACTTGACTGCAGAGAAGGACCAAAAACACTTTGTATATAGTGCGTCAAAATAACATTGGTCATAAAAAATGTAATAAATTTTATGAATCCTCCATTGTTTGTGAAATAAAAAAAAGATATAAAAAAGACTGGTGAAAAAAAAAAACAAAATATTCCAAATTATTATAGTTGGCTTTTTTTTTTTTAATTTAATTTAAAGGGATATTTTGTATTTTTGAGAATTTTTATGTGTAATTTTTTTTTTCTTTTTTAAGTGGAAAACAAGTACTTGGAGAGGATTATATGTATTTTCTCATAAATTTAATTAGATTTGCTGGTATTAACTAACACCCCCTTCACAATTGTTAAGCTCTTTCTGGATTGTCTCATCAATTCAATTGGGGTAGGTGTGAAGAGGCTTGGCTTGTGGTCCAGTAGTAGACTAGTGGTGTAGAGCTGCACCCAACTCCTCGTTTCTGTGTTTTGGATGGGCCCAAACCTTCCCTTCAGCGATTTCAACGCTTCTTTTTGGCATTAAAAAAAGCATTAGGTTTATAGTTATTAGCGCGACTATGAACTAGTTTTAGTTGGATATAGCTGTACTACCCTACCAGCATTATTTAGTTATTAATTTAGACTATAAACGAATGGACATAACTATAAGAATTTTGTTATATATAATCACTTTTATGTATTTTATTAATGTGATTGATCAAATTAGTTAATATTAAAAAAAAAGACGCAACTAATTATATTAATGAAGCGCGTAAAAAGTATGAAAAAATGACTACAAATAGAATTTTTCGAAAAGAAAAGACATATCTTAATTATGAGAAATGATATTATAGTTATAAAATGTCAAGCGTTGCAAACTACTTTTAAAAAAGAATAGAATCTACTACTTTTTTAATGATAGACTCTATTCTTTTTCAAAAGAGTGTGATCGCTTGTATAATTCATGATTATATCTAATATTATTCCTTAACTATATAAGATCAATCTCTCAAATCTCATTTGTAGATGGGTGGAAAGCCGAATCTGTTTTACCTTTTTTTTTTTTAATTTATTTTTGCTAATATTTTATTACTTTTATTTTAAATATTTATTATTTTTTAATATAATAATTATTGGCCTCTAAAAACTATTTTTATGTTTTTTTTTTTAATAATTAGGTGATAGATATGGAATTGAAATGTCATGTGTTAACTCTTGATCAATTTTTTTTTTTTTTTTTTGAGATGACCTCTTGATCAATTGATACGTGACAACTTATTTCGCTAGCGGATATAACAAGAGATGACAAGAGACTCGAATATTAATTTCTAAAGATTCATGGTCCTGCAAAAACAATAAACCTAATTATTATTATTTTTTTAAAATGGATAAAAATTGAAGGATCAATTATGTAATTAATCCTTAACTAAATTAGATCTTTAAAATGCATTTAGAAAACAATAATATGACTTGTACAAGTAAGATATATTTTATATAAAATAAAATTGCACACTCGATTTGACCCCAATATAAGGGATTTCCTCGTATCAACAACCTATCTGCCTGTCACCTAAACAATACTTGAATTAGGTATAGAGATAATTACAACTTTAAATGGAAGCCTTTGAAAAAGTAATTTTTGAATAATGTTAGAGTATATAAATATTATATAATTATTTTGAAAAAGAATAAAATTTATTATTAAAAAATTAATTTTTATCTAAATCTTATATTTATTTTTTTTAAAATAATTATACAGTATTTATGAACTCTGTAAATATTATTTCTTTAATAATAATCAGTAGGATTTGACATTTCTGATCGAATATTATTAAAATTCTGCAGAATAATTAATTAATTATAAGCAAAGCAATAGAGAAAGAGCAAATTGACAATATTAAAAGAAAAGAAAAAAACCCAACCACAAAAGCAAGATGAATGATAGCAATGACTTGACGTGGGGTATCAAAAAAAAAAAAAAAAAAAAAAACAGAGACTGGCATTGTATACATGCTTATCATCACTATCTTATCAGACAAGAAAACCCATTCCCACACGTATGATTTCTCTGACCATAAAAGAACAAAGCAAAACCAAAGCATACGCAGAGCCGCCCTTAATTCAGAAAAAGATAAAAAAGAAAGTTGGATACACACATCTTTCTCTAGCTTTTGTGTTTGTCTTTTGGTGGAGATTAGGTTCGGAGAAGGTATTTTACTTTCCCAAAAGATTCTGGGAGATAAAGAAAGAAAGATAGGTGCTTGACATCAATTCTGAGGCGAAGGTCTTTGCTTTTTGTATGCTTCTGTCTCTGTGAAGAAACAGTGGTAAGAGATGGAGATGATGTATTACCAGCTTGCCGGGTCGTCTTACCAGGACTCGCTCAAAGTCTTGGAGGCTGATATACAGCATGCTAATTCTTTGTGAGTTTAGTTTGTTTTTTTCTTTTCCCTTTCAGTTGTTGTGATTGTATTTTCGACTCCAGTTCCTTTTCATGTACCAGTTTGTATACTAAGCTTTCAACTTTTGATGCTCAATATATGGTAAATTGTTTAGCTTGCTCGCGCTAATTGAGGGCAAAAGAAAAATAAAAAGAAGTAGAACCCATTTGAGCGTTAACTTATCTGCTTCGTCTGGGAATTTTACAAGGAAAACCAAAAGGGTCCACTGAATGGGACTTTTTCATGCTTGGTACCTACCTATAATTCCTCTGGTTCAGATAATTTATGAGTGGGTGATTAGGTTGAAATGTAAAGCTAGATTGCTTTATTTGATATACTTTTGTCTAAATTTAGGATTCTGGGTGTTTAGGGCTGCTGCAATACCAAGAGCCAAGGGTGGTGCGCATCTTCAAATGAAATTGGTGTATAATCACTTCGCTCCCCTCTTTCTGTTTTTGCTACAGTGGATGGATTGTTCTTGCACATGTCTACTACCCAGATATCTAAATCTGTTCCACATACTTGTATACAAGGTTGGTTCCTCTATTTTTTGGCCTGTTGTAGCTGTTTTTAACAGAGTTTTCAGCTGTTGTTTTAAGTAATTTGAGCATGAAATTTTTGGTTACCCTCTTCTATTATGTAGGTTTATGCAGATGGTAGACCAAATATATCAACGCACGGAAGGAAGGCGACAATTAGAGACTTTTATGGTATGTGAGTTACCTACTTATTATTTTCTTATATTCTTACGAGGAAAAAAGTTAACAATGTCCCACTTTTTTACGGTTTATGAATACATACTCATGTTCAATGGAAACCAAATTGTAGCTGTTATATTGCCATCCCTTCGAAGGCTCCATGGTAGCTTGGAGGAGTTGAAAGTTACCAAAGAAGGGAATCTTGGCATTGAAACTTCTGGCAAAAAGAGGGTGGAAGGAGATGGAAGACTTGCCAATGTCGATTTGGAGAGAGAAGACGAATGTGGGATTTGCTTGGAGCCTTGCACCAAAATGGTCCTGCCTAATTGCTGCCATGCAATGTGCATCAAATGTTATCGCAATTGGTAACTACTAATGTTGCATCTCTTTTTCCTAGTGCACTAATGTTGTGAATAATAGATAACTGTGATTTACTCTTATGGTGTTCTTTCCAAATTTGCAGGAACACAAAATCAGAGTCCTGCCCTTTTTGTCGGGGTAACCTAAAGAGAGTCAAATCAGAAGACTTATGGGTGCTCACATGTGGTGACGATGTTG
Source organism: Juglans microcarpa x Juglans regia (assembly GCF_004785595.1). Lineage (NCBI taxonomy): Eukaryota > Viridiplantae > Streptophyta > Magnoliopsida > Fagales > Juglandaceae > Juglans > Juglans microcarpa x Juglans regia. Next base: position 22,883,043 of record NC_054598.1, read on the forward strand.
TTGATGCCGAAATGGTTTCCAGGGAGGACCTGTTGCGTTTCTACCTTTACATTAACAGCCTGCCAAAAGATTATCCAGATGCCCTTTTTGTAGTGTATTATGAATATCTGATTTGATTCAAAGTAAATAAAATGAGCAATGTACATGCTACAGACAGAAAAGGCCGACCTTCAATTGTGGAAAGAGTCTGGTAAGGGAATTCTCTGGGATTCTTACACAGAATAGCAAGTTCTGCATTTTGCTTGTTTCACCATTATGAACATCAGTGGAAAGCACTCCTCTGATTAATTGTAAATTTATTGTATTTGGAATTGCAGTTTATTTTAGTAATCTGAAATATTTGAGGAAAAAAATGCACATGAAAAGGTGCATATTATCAGGAAAAGGTCTGGTATTTTGCTCTTTGAACAGTTATGACTCTGAAGAGAGAAGGCTATGGGATACATGTTCAGAAGTTTTTCTTGATATGTTCCTGCGTGGTTAGCTCTTTTGTGCTATTTGATCTTATAAATCTTATGATCTGCCTTTAATTTGTGGAGATGGAGGCTAAACCTTAGGGGTTGGCTCAAGTGGAAAGGGCCTTGGTCTTGGGGCAAGGTTAGAACCTTGGGTGTAAACAATTTCTAGGGGCCACTTCACATCCCATTGCTTAAAAGCTGCTGATGATTTACCTGATCCGTGTGATGTGGGCACATTACATTAATCTGGGGTTTAACTGGGTAGAAGACATGTTGTGTTTGCTCGATTTCCGAATTCCTCGTCATCCAAAAATTTGTGGAGATGAGTGCATTCTCAAAGCTACTTATTTATTTATTTGTTTTGATGTTGGGGAACCTCTAAAAAGCAGGACCCTTCTGATCCACTCATGTAAACTCTGGTCCCGTGCACTGCACCTTCGGAAGTTTTCCTACACGAAACTGGTTAAAGCATTGGCTTTTCACCAGGGGGTGTGGCTCCAAATGATTGTTTACACTCATGGGGTGTTGAATCTTGGACCTTGAAGGGAGTGATATCCCAAGACACTACTGATTTGTTTATTAGAATTATGTTTTGGCATAAAGTATATCAATGTTTTAGGCCTAATTCTTCTGGCTTTTAATTTGTAACTAGGTGTTTTCTTTGTATATTTCCAGTGTACTTTTATTTCACCTATCAAAAAAAAAAAAAAAAAAAAAAAAGGTTTAGGTCTAATTGTATTTCTCCTTGTGAGACACAGGTCCAATGTTGTAGTCAGGTTGTTATAATGGATTTCTGTTGTTGGTGTCTTCCAGCAAAAAGAGAGAACCAAAAACGGTGTTTAGGAATTACTGATTTTTTTCCCCTTTTCATTTTTTTGGGATAAGTAGTGTTTAGAGGACAGCTGTTCGATGCTTGTTTTGGCTAATACCTAGTCATCGGCTTCCTAGAAATTTAATTATTTCTCTCTTATATTAGATTATCTCATTTCATGTTCAAGAAACATGGAACTACTTCCTGTCAATGTTAAAGATTATTAATGGGCAATGGTCACGGCCAGAATGGGATTGGCATAGAAAAGTTATCTGAAACGGATTCTATGGGGATGACATTAATTAGAATTGGGAGACTCCTTGTGTGCCTCTGACCTTTCTTCTAGTTGAATCACACTCTTGGATAGAGTTTCACTTTCAGTTATTCAAGCTCCTTATGATTCCCATATGATTTTGTTACATAGCTTGCTTTGTTACATAGCTTGCTTATGTGAAACTGCTTCCCTGAACAGGGCAGACAAGTATGGAAAGCTTCAAACAACAGCAGTAGTGCACGACTTTTCCTTGATGCTGAGAGAAAACTATAGAACTTTTCCAATTGGGATTTCTACAAGAGTGCTATTAGGGTGCTGCTTAGCAGTGACTGTTGGGCATGTCCTTAGACAAAATTTAATTTTTTAGTTTTTTATTCATAATTTTTTTTAATAGTTTTTAATATTTTTAAAAAATAAAAAAATATTAATATATTAATAGTTATTTTTTTAATCAATAAATAAAAAAAAATTTAAAAATAAATAAATTTATGAACGGTCAAATGAAGAGACAAAATATAAAAAAATTATTCTTTCTTCAATTAGGCTAGGCTGCCATTCCTACCTGATTCCTCTTTGGGAAATGTTTGGCTGCCCCTTGTACTCTGACGTGGCCTTGCCACATGGCCAGGTCAAACATTATTAAAAAGATAAAAATACAAAATTAAAACGAAAAATATAAAATCATTTAAGTGGTTTTGAAATTTTTCATTTTTCATCTCCGATCATCCTTACTCTGATTATGGTGAGAAATTTAAAAAATAAAAAGTTCTACCTTTGGAGTATCATCCCAGCTTTTTTTGGTTTCCTTTTAACTGTCTATATGATATTTTCCTTTTTTATAATAATGGTTGGCGTTGCCACCATGTTAGTAAGACCACGTCGGCTTTTTTTTTTTTTTTTTTAGAGAAATGATTATTGTAGTTATGAGTGTATAAGTACTGCGTAATCATTTTAAAAAAAAAAAGGTAAATATATACGAGATCTATATAATTTTTTTTAATAATAAATATTATTTTTTTTAAAATAATTATACGACGCTTATACACTCTACAATAATATATTGCACTATTCTAATTTTATATATCTATCATTTAAATGAATAGAAACTTTAAAATATCCAGCACCAATAAATATAATTGAAGACAAATCGGGATATGAGATCATGTCATAGATGTGTCAATTCGGAATATCTTCCGATTTTCTGCAGAATTCCATTATGGGCCATTATCCATGAGTTGGCACTTGTAGTTGCTGAGCACCCATCAGTCAAAGTTGCAAATTGATATGCAACAGTAAGAACCTGTTCTGTCCGTCCTCCGTTTTGAACTATTGATCGTCATCTATATGGAGGCAAATGTTGAACATGTCCACTGCCAAGGTAGCACTAGGTAGCTAGCTAGCATTCTTGGGTGCAAGGTAGCTTTTCTTCCTATTACCTATTTGGGATTGCCTTTGGGGCTGTCGCTAGGGCCTCATCTATATGGGATTCAGTTATTGAAAAGATAGGAAGAAAATTGGTAGGGTGAAAGAGATTGTATTTGTCGAAATGTGGCCGATTGACTCTCATCAAGAGCACCATTTCTATCTTACCTACGTACTTTCTATCTTTATTCCAATTGCCTGTCAGTGTAGTGGCTCGGATTGAGAAATTGTATCGTGATTTCCCATGAAGTGGGATAGGGGATGAATTCAAATTCCATCCGGTCAGCTAGGATAAGGTGTGTAGACCAATTTTGTCAGGTGGTTTGGGTATAAAGAATTTGAAGACATTCAATCGGGCCTTTCTTGGGAAGTGGCTATAGAGGTATAACATAGAGATATAAGCCCTATGGAAATTGGTGATTGATTGTAAATATGGAAGTTGTGGGCGAGGGGGGGGGGGGGTTGGTGCACCAAAGAGGTAAATGGGACAAGTGGTGTGGGGATTTGGAAACACATTAGGCGCGGGTGGGGGGGACTTTATTTCCCATTCTAAATTGGTGTTGGGGAGGGGGTCCTGAATTAAGTTTTGGGAGGATATTGGGTGTGGGAATGAGGCTCCAAAGGATGCATTTCCAGTTGTTTTCCGAGTGGCTCGCAATCAAGAAGCGTCCATTAAGGACCTCATGCTTATATCAAGGGACCAAGTATAGTGGAACGTTACATTTAGTAGAACGGGGCAAGATGGGGAAGTAGACATCTTTGAGGTCTTTTTCAACCTCTTATATTTTGTGAAGCAGAATAGACAGCAAGCTGACAGTTTGTGGTGGAACCCAACGGGTAAGGGTATCTTTTCAGTTCGATCCTTCTATAAGGCCTTTTCCCAAGCCGCAACTATTCAGTTCCCATGAAGGAGAATTTGGAGAAATAAGGCACCTCCAAAAGCGGTTTTCTTTACATGGATAGCAGTGTGGGGGAAGATTCTGACTACCGACAACCTAAAGAAGAGACATATAGTTATACTAGACTAGTGTTGCATCTACAAGAGATCTGGTGAGACAGTGGAACACTTATTGTTACATTGCGAGACAACTAGAGCCTTGTGGGTGGAAGTCTTCAGTCGAGTAGAGTTATCCTTTGTCATGCCGGCAACTGTGGTTGATCACTTGGCCAGTTGGACACTTCCAAGAGGAGTTTAACAAATTAAGGAGGTGTGAAAAATGATCCTGATCTGTATCATGTGGTGTATATGGCAAGAGCGCAATGATTAGACTTTTGAAAACAAGGAGCGATCGTCGGAGGAACTTAGAACTCTATTTTTCCGTACTTTATTGCTATGGGTCGTTACTTTAGATTTTAATGGCCTGAATGTTCATGACTTTCTAGCTTCCCTTTCGTCAACCTAGATAGGTCTTATCTATTGTATACCATCTTGTGTATTTGGATTTTGCCTATCCCTATTAATAATATTATTGATTACTTATAAAAAAAAAAAAGTGCAGATTCTTTGTTGCAACTCATTACTGTCACATTGCAGCTCATTACTGTATTTCCATTGCATTTCTCAAAATTTTTATTGGATACTAGACGTTAGCATTATCTTATTGGACACATTAGCATTATATTAGTGGATGCAAACTATCTTACTGCATGTGTTTTTAGATTAGTGATTGCACAGGTTGTGATAATGTGGGCAACAACTATATGTACTCATGAGTTGAATGTTTGCCTCTGTTTTTCAAGACTACATGTGATTTGGTTGTTCGCTGAATTAATGTTTGCCTCTTTACTTATTATCTACATATAATCTACATCTGATTTTGTACAATAATACTCTCTTTAAGGATAGATGCCACATTTGATGAAAATCCCTGCTTCTCCACCCTATTGGAAAGTGGTGAAGAATGTATCTCCAACACCCCGATGGGTAGCAATCATGATAATGTTGTACTCCAACCAACATGACTAGAAGGTGAAAAAAGGCCACCTAGTAAGAAATCTGCACGAGGTTTGTCTTTCGCCATAGAGGAGGACAACCTTATCGTGTCGGGTTGGCTCAACATTAGCATTAACACTATTCGAAAAACTGACCAAAAATTTACACAAATGTGTGATAAAATTCTAAATTATTACAATGAGTATAAAAAAACCTAGCAATCCAGAACATTATGTTGTGCCATTGACTAATTGATGGTCTGTGATCCAAAAATGCACAAATAAGTTTTGTGCTGCTATAGCCCAAGTAGAATCATTGCATCCAAGTGGTGCAACAGAGCAAGACAATGTATAAATTTCGAACTGTTTGCAAATTATTTAGAGAAATTACATCAATCTTGTGGGCAATAAATTATTGGGTCCATGTATTTAAATTCAACAGCATTTGCAATGAAAGAAAACTTAGTCTATTTTCCAAAATTGGAGTGTGTGGAGGTAATCTGGCTCGTCGAGTTGCTAGAGTTGTGAACACCTAACAAGGACGGGCCTATGGTGTGATGGAGATGGAATCTCCATGGCCGAAGTCTAAGGAAAACTGCGTATAGAAACATAAAAGGCAAAGAAATTAGTGTTGTAGGTGATTAGTAGCAGAGAGACCAAAGGATAGAGGAAGAATTTTAGGTGGGGTCACATGAGACTCTGAGAATATGGAAAATAAATTTAATGTATCATATATAAAATTAGATTAATTTATAAATTTATTTTTGTAAATCTGGCAGCAGCACTACTTTTTAAGAAATTAATAAAAAAAACATATAAACATATATAAAAGTATTTCTTAAACAAATAAGACAAGAACCAGACTAAACGACAGTCCACCCTGACTAGAGATGATCTCTGACAAGCCCTACATGGCCTAGAATGCAGAAATTTTCTCGTTTAGCCTCGAGACAGGGGATAGGGGAGACATGCACGAGGAGCTCCTCATCGCATTCAAATCTAGCCATGTCCTCCCCTGCCTTCTGGTAAATCCAAGCCTCTATTCCATTCCCTGACTTGGTGTCTAAAAAAGTGATTAGATTCTTGAACGTCAACCTTGCAGAGCCAACCCACACCGGCTTCTCTCACCCAAAGTCAACTTCATATATAGGAAACTTGCACAAGCTGGTGAAGCTGAATGATTCCACCTCTCCTTTTGCGTCTCTCTCTTTGATGAAGTTCAAGTGCCCCTCATTCTTTCGAAGTTCCTTCATGAAAGCCACGTTCACTTTCCATTTTTTTTTCTATTTAAAAAAGAGCTGGTAGCCACACACATAGCATTCCCGTCCCAAATTTATTAATAAGCCCTCACTCATCCTAGACTCCAACCCCAGTCTATCACTTCCCTAAACACTTAGCCTACCCAATTTCATCCTCATCTCCATCATTCCATCACTCAAACACCTACCATTTGTTGAAGGCCAAGTAAGTTGGTAAGATCACTCGGTCATCATCCTCATCAAGGCGAGTTCGTGAACTTAATGTTTATAGAGAGGACTGGGGTTCACGGGCCAAGTTGGCCCATAGCATGCATGAGCCCATGGGTGGGCTAGGATGGTGCATGTGGTTCGGTTTGGTCCAAGGCTGGTGGGCACGACATGGCTTGCTGATGTGCATGGCATGGTGCCATGCAAGGGCCTACTGGTGGGCATGGCATGGTGCCATGCAAGGCCTACTGGTGGTAAGCCATGTGTGTATGCTGCATGGCCCAGGCTGGTGGCCTGAGCATTGGGTCTGCATGGCCAAGCTGGTGGCCTGGGCATTAAAGTTGCAAGGCATGGGCTGGAGCCATGCACTGGATGGCATGCTTGGTGGGCATGCCACTAGCCTAGCCTGCAAGGCACGGGCTGGAGCCATGCGCTGGATGGCATGCCTGTGAAGGCATGCCAATAACCTTGCTGGCGTGCTGTGTGGGGCGCATGCAGGAGCGTGTGCCGGGGGCTCGTGCGCATGGGTGTGCGTAGGAGCACGCAAGGGGGCATACGCAGGGGCATGTGCATGGGTGTGCGCAGGAGCACGAGCATGGGCACGCAGCGCAGGGCTGTGCGCCTGGGCATGCACATGCCAAGCTGTGAGCTGGGCTGCACGTGACCATTAACCTCGCTGGCCTGCATGCTGGGCTCCCCTTGCGTGTCAACGCGCGGGCCAAGGCATGCATGCATACTGGGCATCTCGTGCATGTCACGACACGGGCCAAGGCATGCGTGTAGGCTGGCCATGGTGCTGTCCTTGCCTCCTAAGGGCAGTGTCAAGGCTTGTCCTGAGGCCGCTTTTCTAGGGGTTTTAACATTCCCCCTCCCTTCAAGCACATCATTGCCCTCAAAGAGGAATTGTGAAAATCTCTCCCTTATGTCATCATAATCTTCCCACGTGGCCTCATCTCTTGGCACCCCTCCCCATTTAATTAACACTTGCCACACTTTTCTTCTTTTTCTCTCCCTTAGTACCACTCTATAATCAAGGACCTCTCTTGGTTGTAGAAGCATTCAGCCTTCTTCATCAAATTTTGGTAATTCCTCCACAATGAGCTTTGGATAACCAACTCTTTTCTTCAATACTTTCTCATGAAAAACTGAATGTAGCTTGGAGGTTGGAAGAAGTTCCAACCTATAAGCTACCTCTCCCAATTTTCCTAACACCTTAAAAGGCCCATAATACCTCTTAGAGAGCTTCAAGCTAAGCTTCTTCCTTAAGGTTGTTTGCCCAAAAGGTTGAAGCTTTAAGTAGACATAATCTCCCACATCAAAGGTCTCAATCATCTTCCTTGATCATAGTGCTTCTTCATTCTTTCTTGAGCTCTCTTTTCACCATTGCCAATATCTCATCCCATGTAAGCAATTCATTCTTAACCTCATCATTCCTAGCCGTGCCTTTCTCATAGTTCACCAAGATAGGTGATGATCTTATGGGCTTCTTTATATGGAAGCATGAAAAGAGGTGTTGTACCAATACTCAGCCCTTGTCAAAAAGTCTCCCCATCTTCTTTGCTCCTCATGGCAAAAACATATCAAGTATTGTTCAAGGGTTCTATTCACAATTTCAGTTTGCCCATTGGTTTGAGGATGATAGGATGAGCTAGCCTTCAACTTACTTTCTTGTAATTCAAATAATTCCTTCCAAAAAGTACTCATAAATACTCTATCACGATCAAACACTATACTTTTTGGAAAACCATGTATTTTCACAACATTATCAACATGGCCACACTCTTAGCCGTGTCTGGGTGTCTTAGGGGAATGAAGTGAGCATACTTACTTAGGCGGTCCACCACCACCAAGATAACCTCATATCCCCCACTCATGTGTAAGCCTTCCACAAAATCCATAGTCATGTCTTCCCAAATCAAGTTTGGTATAGGTAAAAGTTGCAAGAGCCCGGATGGAGGTCTTGTATCATACTTGACCTTTTGGCATGTATCACACTCGGCAACCAAGGTCTTCACGACCTTCTTGATTCCTTCCCAATAGAAAAAATGCTTAACCCTTACGTAAGTCCTTAGCCAACCCGAGTGGCCACCTTCCTTACTATTGTGAAAATGGTCAAGGATCTCCTTCCTCAAATTAGGTACATTCGGCACATACACATGATTCTTGTAGTAAATCAAACCATCTTTCACCTTGAAACCAACAACACCATCACCTTGGGCCTCTAGAAGTTCTACTATCTCAATGGCTCTAGCATCAATCTTGGTAGCTTCTTGGATTTTGTCCTAAACCCTCCATTCGGCCCCACTCAAGGCCAACATGGAAGATTCATCTTCCTCATGCACTAGCCACAAAATTGAACTTTCCTCTTTTCTACTCAACACATCCGCCACTTTGTTCTGCTTACCCGGTTGGTAGATGATGCCATATTCTAAACCAAGCAACTTTACTAAGAACTTTTGTAGCTTGGGAGTCACTATTTTTTGTTGAAACAAGTGCCTCAATGCTTGTTGATCCGTGATAATGGTAAACTTTATTCCCAACAAATAAAGTCTCCACACCTTCACGACATGCACAACCGCTAGCATCTCCCTAGCATAGGTACTCCAAGCCTTTTTCATTGGCCCAAGTGCTTTGGAAATAAAGGTTATTGGTCTCTTATCTTGAACCAAAACAGCCCCTATCCCCTCACTACTAGCATCGGTGTATACCTCAAAAGGCTTCTCAAAGTTTGGCAAAGCAAGCACGGGAGTGGTAGTCGTAGCCTTCTTCAATTCATCAAAGGCCTCTCTTGCTTCTTGGGTCCATTCTAAATTTTCCTTCTTCAATAAGGATGTAAATGGCTTAGCAATAAGCCCATAATCCTTCACAAACTGTCTATAGTAGCCGGTTAACCCCAAGAAGCCCTTCAATGCCGAAACATCACTTGGTAGTGGCCAATCAACCATGACCCCAATCTTCTTTTGGTCCACTTTCACCCCCTCTCCCGAGATGAAGTGACCAAGGTACTCTAATTCGTTCTCCATAAAGGCACAGCCTTAATGAAGAAGTGGTGCTCCTCTAAAATTTTCCTCACAATTCCCAAGTGGCTCTTGTGTTCTTCAATAGTCTTGGAATAAATCAAGATGTCATAAAAAAATACCTACACAAACTTCCTCAAGAGTGGCTTGAAAATTGTGTTCATGGCGGCTTGAAAGGTGGATGGAGCGTTACACAACCCAAATGGCATAGCAAGATACTCAAAGTGCCCGGAATGGGTTCTAAAAGCCGTCTTGTTTGATGGTAGCCCGCCCTCAAGTCTAGCTTGGAAAAAACTCTTGCACTATGGAGTTCATCAAGCATCTCATCCATGGTTGGGATAGGGAATCTATCCCTCACCGTGGCTTCATTTAAAGCCCTATAATCGGTACAAAACCTCCATATCCCATCTTTCTTACTCACTAAAAGCACGGGAGAAGAAAATGGACTAGTACTTGGCCTTATCGAGCCATTCTTCAACCTGTCATCCACTTGGCTCTCTATCTTCCCTTTTTTAAAGTAGGCATAATGGTATGGTGGAATATTCACCGGCTTCTTTTCATCAACAATCACAATCCGGTGATCAAAGAGTCTAGATGGTGGCAAAGTAGAAGGCACCTCTAGAACTCCTCTATGGTCTTCCAAAACTTCTTTTACCTCCACGGGCAGCCCTTCTAATTCATCGTTATTGTCTTCTTTTCCCATTTTTTCCACATTACACAAGTAGTCTTCATCGGCCACCATAATGGCAAAACAATAGGCTCCCCATTTGCACAACTTTTCAAACATGATGGCCTCACAAGCTTTTACTTGTTTTGATGTCAAGGCCTTCCTAACTATTTTCTTTGAGCCAAGTTTAAACTCCATGTCATGTTATGGTAATCATGAATAACTCTTCCAAGGCCCTTGAGCCAAGCATTGCCTATCACCACACCAAGACCCACAAGTGCCAACACATGAAGGCCAGCCACAATTCTCACACCTTGCACATTCATATTCACTTCTTTAACAAGCGCTTCACATCTAAGCTTGTTCCCATTGGCTACCTTCACTTCAAATGGTTCAATGGCACATGGCTTCAATCCAATCTTGGTCACAATATTGGCATTGATAAAATTGTGTGTTGATCCATTATCCACCAAAAGAGCCACTTCAAATTTTCCCACCCATGCCATCACTCTCATGGATGTGGGTCTTGGTACGCCTGAAATTGCATTCAAGGATAATTCGGGCCTCCTCTAGTGGTTCACTAGATTTGGCCCCTTCATGTTCCGACTCTTCACTAGTTGACTCCACATGGCCATCTTCTTCTACATCATTTGTTTCATCTTCAAGCAACACATATGCTTTCCCAGCCCTACACTTGTGCTCTTTGCTCCACTTGTCACCACATTTGAAGCAAAACCCCTTCTTTATCCTCTCTTGGACCTCTTTTCTAGATAAAAGTTTCACTTATATGGCTTTGGTTTTGATGCACTCCCTTATACTTCCTTGCCTTTCCAAGGAACTTTGATTTGCAAAGGTTTGGAGAATTTGCTCCCCATGTCCTTGGAATGACGCTTCTCAATGTCGGTGCTCTCCTCCAATATCTTGACCATCCTGATAACTTCTTGTAGTCATGTTGGTTGCTTCAACTTTATCTCCTTGGCAAGCTTAGGTTTCAATCCATCCACAAAGGTGCCAATTAGTGCCTTTTCGGACCAACCTTTCATCAAGGTTTGGAGTTGCCGAAACTCATTAATAAAGTGATGCACATTTCCTTCTTGTTTCAACTTGGCTAATTGCCCATGGTGGTTAACAATTGGTGAAGGCCCAAATTGCATCAAAAATTCTTTTTCAAAGGCCGTCCACCCTAGGCGTTTCCTCTCCTTGTCATATTGATCACGTAGCCAACGCCACCACTTACTTGCTCTTCCTTCAAGATGAAAGCAAGCCATAGAAACTCTCTCTTCCCTTGGAACTTCATAAACTTTATCATTTGGTATTTAGAGCAAGGTTTCCAATTAGGTCTGATTCTATCTTTTATTTCTTGCAAATTTAATTCTAGGGCTTCATTGTTCTAGGGTTGCAAAAAAAAAAAAAAAAAAAAAAATGGAAATAAAAAGTAGGCTGCTGAAATTCTTAGGATTTTTGGTTAGGCTGAAATTTGCATCACCTAGGGTTTCAAAATTCTAGAGTTTCTTGCAACTCTAAGTTTTTCAATTGCTTGGAGTGTCGTTTCATTATTTCTCTTCTACTTCATTGTCAATTCTTGTGTGCTTGAATTCAATTGCTTGATTTTCACAATTGAATATTGTTGTTTGTGATTGAAGTAGAGAAAAGAAAATAAAGGAAAGGAAAAGAAAATCCAAAAAAGAAATTCCAGAAAAGAAGAAGAAGAAGAAGAAAAGAAAATGTAGTATATTCAAAGATTGCTACATAGGTACAAAGAAGAGAAAGAAAGACATTCGTTGATTGGGTTTTACCATCAAAGGGGTTGAATACATCTTTTTAGTTGGTATTTTGTAATACCCTGTATTTTAGTGTATTTTCACTGAAGGATTATTTTTAATAATTCAAAAAATTTATTCTCTTATTTTAAAATTGGTGGATTTTTAGTGGGTTTATTTTATGATTTTTAAAATTTACGAAAATTAAATTTGATATGTTTTCTTAATATTTATTATTGTGATGCATTTAAATTGTTCTTTATTTTAAATTATTTGATTTTCGGATTTAATTATTTTATTTTTGTTGTATCATTACGTTTAAATTATTTTAATTGAGATACTGTTTTGAAATCATTTTCGTTGGATCATTTTTGTGACCCAAGATATGAGGATTGGACCTCATTTCTTTCCCTCCATTTTCTCTTTCCTCTCTTTTTTTTCTTTTCTTCTTTTCCTTTCTTTTTTCTTTCTTCCCCTGGTTCCTCTCCCGCGCGCGACCAGCTCTCCCTCTCTCCCTTGCGTCCGCGTCATTCATCCACCAGCCATCGCTATGCACCTCACCGCCCCTTCCTCCTCCTCCTCCACCCACCAGCGGCCATTCCCCTCCATTCCCAGCTCCTCCCTCGCCGCCATTACCTCCCTCGCACGATACAAAGCTGCGGCACCCTTTGAGCTCCCGCGCCGCCGCCGCGCAACCTCCGGCCACCATCTCTTCACCACTTCATCCTTGACCTCCTAGTAACCCAATGGACCCAACCCCAGCTCCGATCCGTCACCGGTGAAGCACATCCAACCCTATTTCCGATTTGAGTATTTTTGGCCTAAAACTACCATTTGCGCCGCCACCCATGGCAAACCACCACCACCACTGGCTTCACCGACCTCTCTAGGCCCTACCCTATTAATTTCGGGTCTTAGTTTGTCTCCGTTGAAAAGTGGGTTTTTGAGACCCACGGCCACAGTGTATTTTACACTGTTACGTTGCTGAGCCGCCACTTCTTGCAGCTTCGTGATCCTTCGAAAATTATTATATAGCATTGTAAGTATTTTTTCAAAGAACTTTCATGATTTAAATGTATTTTTGCACTAACATATATTATTGTGATCTGGTTGGACATGCCGGACTGAGTCCGAGAAGTTCGGGGGTCGGATGGATTATGGACGAAGTTGTGTATTTGGTTGGTATTGTGAATTGTTGGTTGTTGTGGTATTGTTTCATGTATATGGCATATTTGCACGCATGTTCATGTTTGTAAATGAAAACTGGGTTTTCACATGATTGCATACATGTTCATGTGTTTATCTGAAAATTAAATTTTCATGTGAAATGATTTGAGTGTGTTTGAAACGACTAGATTGACTGGTTTGAGAAAAATGAAAAGAGACTGTAGGGATGGTGGTAAGCAGGGATGGTGGTAGAATCCCGCCTGCGATTCCCGCCTACGGTGCATGTGGTACGGATGGTGGTAAGCAGGGATGGTGGTTGTGTCCCACCTGTGATTCCCGCCTACGGTGCACACGGTAGGGATGGTGGTAAGCAGGGATGGTGGTATAATCTCACCTGTGATTCCCGCCTACAGTGCTCTGATAAGTATTCATTGTGTGTGATAAATATTCATTGTGTGGAAAGGAACTGTAGGGATGGTGGTAAGCAGTGATGGTGGTAGAATCCCGCCTGTGATTCCCGCCTATGGTGCACGTGGTAGGGATGGTAGTAAGTAGGGATGGTGGTTGTGTCCCGCCTGTGATTCCAGCCTACGGTGCACGCGGTAGGGATGGTGGTAAGCAGAGACGGTGGTAGAGTCCCGCCTGTGATTCCCGCCTATAGTGTCCGATAAATGGTTTGTTTTGTGTGAATCATTTTCTGGAAAAATGACAGACTATGTTTTTGGGCCAAAATGGGATTTTGGCATGTGTTGGAAATAATCATTTTTGGGAAAAAATGGTATTTTATGGCTAAGTGGATTTTGTCGTATGAATGCATGTTGGTTGCATTAATATGTTTTTATCCCGAGAGTTGTTTGGTTTATACTTACCTATGGTACCATTTTATGGTATCGCAGATTTTGATGCAGATGAGGATGAAGAGCCTTAGTTTGGCTCCGTTGGTGGAGTGATCTAGGCTTGCTCCTGTTTACCGGGTTTCATTTTTTATCAATTTATGTGTTGCCTTTGTAATATATTTGGGATGACTGTTTAACTCTTTAAAGGTAATTTGTTTTAAATATTTATATTTAAATTTTTGGTACTTAGATGACTTATCTATATTATCCGCTACGATTTTTATTGTGCACTTTAGCATGTTGCACACACTTGAGCACATTTCGTTGGGATGCGTGACCCGTGTTGTCATCATCCTGACGTCACGATTCCCTTATTTTTGTACGTGGGGGTCGGGGCGTCACATATTTTGTTTTATAATTACTCATGCCCTCGTATAAATTCCTTGAGTCATGTGTCATTTTATTCCTTCATTATTTCTTCTTGTTCTTGTTTCTTAGATCTATATTACTGGTTGGAATAAAACAAAGTTGCATTGTCTTGATTTAGTTTAACTAATTCGAAAGAACTTGAGCGGGAAAACTCTTGAGGTAAAATGTAAAAGAGTGTGAGACTATTATTGGGAAAAATCTAATTAAGAGTGAAACACAAGTGGAGTGCCATTATTCTAGTGTAAACACGTAAGGGAGCGCATGAGGTTTTCCACTAACATTTTTTTTGTACAGCACATTACAATGTCTCGTAGGAGTGACTCATCACCAAAGGGGATGGCATATAACTCATTCTTTATATTGCAAGCCATGCAACAACAGTTTCAGCACTTGAACTTGGTGTTGGGAGAAGTGAGGGATATGATGGATAATCAAGAAGCAGTGATTAGAAATCTACAAAGTGAGAGAGATAGGAGGCGACGTGACCCTAGTATTGAGAATGGGTATGAGAATGGAAAGTATAGTGAGGATGAGGAAGACCTAACATCTAAAGTTGGATTGGGTAGACATAGAGGAGTCGGGCGTGAAAGAAGACTTAGGTGAAACCTGAGGGGCCGAGATGGAGTAGATAGGAACCTTGGGAGCATCAAAATGAAAATACCATCATTCCAAGGTAGAACTGATCCTAAAGTTTATTTAGAGTGGGAGAAAAGAATAGAGTTGATGTTTGATTGTTTTAATTACTCTGAGGAGAAGAAGGTGAAGTTAACGGTAATTGAGTTCACTGATTATGCGATTATTTGGTGGAATCAATTAGTGACCAAAAGAAGGAGGAATCTTGAGAGGCCTATAGAAACATGGAGAGAGCTGAAAACTATTATGAGGCGTAGATTTGTACCTAGCTACTACTATAGAGATTTTTACCAAAAAATACAAAATCTTACATAGGGTTTAGGAGTGTAGAGGATTACCATAAGAAGATGGAGGTGGCTATGATTCGGATTGATGTAGTGGAGGATCGGGAGGCCACGATGACTAGATTTTTTAGTGGGTTGAACAGGGAGATAGCCAATGTAGTTGAATTGCAACATTATGTGGAGGTAGAGGACATGGTGCACATGACTATGAAGGTAGAGAGGCAGTTAAAAAGAAAGGAGACAACAAGGTATATTTCGGTTTCTAGCACTCATTAGAAATGAAAGTGGGACAAAAATGATCAAGCTATAACAAAGGGGAAGACCGAACCACCTGAGGGGAAAGATGAGGGAACTAGCAACAAACTGAAGGTAGAATCCCAATCTTCATGAAATAGAGATATTAAATGTTTTAAGTGTTTGGGTTTAGTGCACATCGCATCTCAATGTCCAAATATGCGTGACAATTGAGAGGTGATGATTAAGAGTGAGGGTGATAGTAAGGAGATGCCCAGGTTGTTGATACTAGTGATGATGATGGAGTGGAGTACCCTGTGACAGGTGAATCCCTTGTTGCCAAACATGCTCTCAATACACAAATCAAGGTGGATGATACGAAGCAACAGAGAGAGAATATTTTCCATACTAGATGCCACATCAACAAGGTATGTAATATGATCATTGATGGGAGAGTTGTACTAATGTTGCTAGCACTATTTTAATTGAGAAATTGAATTTGCCTACCTTGAAGCACTCTAGACCATACAAGTTGAATGATTGTGGGGAGGTTAGGGTAAATAGGCAAGTGATAGTTTTTTATTTTTTTCAATTGGGAAATACCTGGATAAAGTGCTTTGTGATGTAGTGCCTATGCATGCTGGCCATATTTTGTTGGGAAGGCCGTGGCAGTATGATATTAAAGTGATTCATGATGGGTTCAATAATAGGTATACTTTGGTAAAAGACAATAAGACCATTACTCTTGTACCATTGACTCGAAGACAACTGTATAAAGATCAAGTGAAATTGAAAAGAGAGAATGAGTTGAAAAACACTTGTGAGGAGTGAAAAGAAAATTGAAAAGAGAGTGAAAGAAAAAAAGAGAGTGAAAAGAAAAATGAGAGTGAAAGAAAAAAAGAGAGTGAAAAGAAAAAAGAGAGTGAAAAGAAAAGAGAGTGGAAATACCTGGATAAAGTGCTTTGTGATGTAGTGCCTATGCATGCTGGCCATATTTTGTTGGGAAGGCCGTGGCAGTATGATATTAAAGTGATTCATGACGGGTTCAATAATAGGTATACTTTGGTAAAAGACAATAAGATCATTACTCTTGTACTATTGACTCGAAGACAACTGTATAAAGATCAAGTGAAATTGAAAAGAGAGAATGAGTTGAAAAACACTTGTGAGGAGTGAAAAGAAAATTGAAAAGAGAGTGAAAGAAAAAATGAGAGTGAAAAGAAAAATGAGAGTGAAAGAAAAAAAGAGAGTGAAAAGAAAAAAGAGATTACAGAAAATGAGAGAAAAATAAAGAGAAAAGTGAGTTTTTATACTAAGGCAAATTTTACTACTAATGAACTTGACAAACCATTGCCTAGTGTTGTTGTCTCTTTGTTGCAGGGATATGAGGTCATGATTCCTAGTGGTGTGTTTAGTAGATTGCCACTTATTAGTGAGATAAAGCATTACACTGATTTTGTGCTGGGTGCGAGAATTCCTACTCGACCTTTCTTTGACGAACATGAATCCTTGAAGTACTTGAAGGGATAAGGTAAGTTGAATAGGATGCATGCCAAGTGGGAGGAATTCATTGATACTTTTCCTCCTGTGATCAAATACAGACAAGGTAAGGAAAATTTTGTTGTTGATGTTTTAGAAAAAGTTATGTCCTTATCTTCATTTTAAATGCAAAGTTATTGAGATTTGAATATGATAAGGAATTACATGCTAATGATGATGACTTTGCTAGTATGTATGGAGCGTGTGAGAAGACATCGTTGTCCAAAACCTTTCTCCATAGCTGCATTGCAAAATCCCCCTCTGCCAATACGTGATCCATCGTTTCAATCCTCGGCTTCTCACAACATACACACGCCGAACATAAGGAAATACCCAATCGTTGAATATTGATATCTACACTCAAAGCCCCCTGTAATCCTTTCCAGCATGCAAAAGAAATTCTAAGAGGAATACCAGGATCCCAAACAACATTTGCCCACCTAACTTACTCATTTTTTGTTTTGCACAACTTCCATCCAGCTTTAACAGTGACATTCGAATTGTTTGAAGACTTCCAATTTACCTTATCTTCCAACTCTAGCCTACCCAATTGCACCTTCAAACAAATATATCGAGCCTTCTCTCTACCTATCATCTCCGTGAGCTGTTCTTCATGCCACTTTGTTCGTATAATCATCTCCTGCAATATTAATTTTGGTTGATCTATAACTCGTACCTGCCTGCCCAAAATGCCCAGTCCAAACTAATTCTCCCACCAAAAAGGAATTTGTGCTTCATTTATTTGCCACCATGAGTGTTCAATTACAGCCACAAAACATGATGCAATCGACTTTCATAAGGGAGAGGAATTCCACTTAGCCACTTCTTGAATCAGATGATATTTTTTACAATACTTTCCCCCATGAATTTTGCCCATAAAGAGTTACCCTAGAGAACAATCCATGCTAATTTCCATCGGATTGCCTTCTACACCTCCTATAAATCTAGAATGCCTAATCCTTCGTCTTGTGTTGGTTTAGTGATTGTTTTCCAAGACACCCAATGTTTTTTACGGTGCTCTTCCATGCCTCCCCAAAGAAAACCAGCAAAGATTGAATTAAGTTTTCTAATGACCATTTTTGGCACATCCATTACTGACATAAGGTGAATAGGTAAGGTAGAAGTACATGTCGGATCATCACAATACATCCCCTACTGATAATAGTAAATAGAATACCTTTCCACCCATCAAGCTTTGCACCAACCTTATTAACAATATTCTCAAAACAATGCCCGCCAATCACAGATGAGCCTATAGGAATACCCAGGTATGTACAAGGAAACTTCCCAAGTCCATAATCGGTGATCCTTTGTAAACTTTTTTTCCTCGCATACGAAATGTGAGAGGAAAAATAAATGGTTGACTTATCCGTATTCCCCTTTTGTCCCAGCCATATAGAGTAAGTATCTATAACTTCCATTAGGCCTTTTACCTATTTTTGATCCCGATTTAAGAAAAAAATGACATCATCCGCATAAAGTAAATGAGATACCTGTGTTTTCATTCAAGGACTTAAGAGAGGCTTGATATTTTGATGTTAGATTGCTTACTTAACCAACCTTGTGAATACTTCCTCTGCTAAAATAAACAAATATGGTGAGAAAGGATCTCCCTGCCGAATACCTCTGGATGATTGAAAATACCTCTAATATGTTCCATTAAGCATCACCGAGAAGTTACAATTTTGTACCAATTTTTTAGAATAACCACAAACTGATCTGAAAAACCATAAGCAGTTAAGGCCTCCCAAAGAAAATCCCATTCCAACCTATCATATGCCTTCATCATATCTAATTTCAACATTATATTTCCTCCCCTCGCCTTCCTATTTAGATTACACAAAACTTCTTGAGCCAACAATGCATTCTCAAAAATACTATGCCCCTTAACAAACGCACCTTATTCTTTTGAAATAATGCTAGATAATAACGGCCTCATTCTTACAACTATAATTTTTGAAAACACTTATAAATTACTGAACATAGACTAATTGGCCAGAATTTAGCAAAACTATCCAGATTGTTTGTTTTGGGAATAAGGTCTAAAAAAGTTGAAGTATAATATGGACTCAACGGAACCCTTGAAAAAAACTGCTCAGCCGCATTAAGAATATCCTTACCAACAATATCCCAACAAGAGATGAAGAAACTGGACCCAAATCCATCAAGCCCCGGACTACTATCTTCTGGAATGGACTTCATAGCTGATAAAATTTCCTCCATGCCCGGCATCTTAACCAGAAAATAATTCTCCTCCTCCGTAACAGTTGGTTGTACCAGCTGACAAATTTCTTCTTTTACATTTTTTTTCCTTTCGATTGCAACAATTTCTAAAAAAAACTCTACTACTCCATCATGCACCTCAACCGGGGATTGAAGCACCTGCCCATCTTGCATCTCCATTCGGCCTACTCACGCTTTCCGTCTATGAGTCCTTGCCATACCATGAAAAAATTTGGTATTTGCATCCTCTTCCTTTATCCATTTTACCTTCGCCTTTTGAGCCATGGAGATTTCCTCTCGATGCATCCAGTCATGCAAACTTTTACGAGCTTCCTGTAACAATTTTTCATCCTCTGCATCACCCGACTGTATCATCTTGCCTTCCAATAAAATTATCTGATCTTCCCACTACGTAATATGCTGGAAAATATTGCCAAACGAATTTCAATTCCACTACTTTAGAGTATGCTTCAGACACTTCAACTTGGCAGCCAAGTTCAAAAGCCCGTCAAACTTTATAGGTTTTATCCAACTCTTTGTAACCACCTCTCTGAACTGAGTATGTGTATTCCACATACGTTGGAAGAAAAAAGGCCTTGGTCAGTAAAACTGTCTAGCATTTGAATCCTAACGTGCAACGGACAATGATCCGAGGTGTTTCTAGCCAAAGTAAAATCCTTTTGCCACAAAACCCAAATCTTACCTTCTTGTTGATAGTTAGTCATAAAGTTATCAAACTTCAATTTCCTAACCCATTTCTTGATTCGACATTCAGCCGCAAAGGTTCTAAGATGGCCAATACATTTGGTTTTATCTCAAAAATATGTTTCTGTAATTGTAAATATGAACTACCCACCCCCTTAACGTTCCAAACTAAGATATTATCTAGCATATCAAACTTGTTTGGGGGATCGAGTAAGCATACCTGGTGGTGCATCTATGTAGTAGTGGAGACAGAATATGAAACAGATTTGCCAATTATAAAGCTAAAGTAATGCCTATGCTCCTTTGAAATATCCATCTCTTTACACATTCTTACTCCCTCTGGCCGTGACACACAAGTTATTGCATTGTCTCTTTTTAGATATCTACCATATGGACCTGCAAAGATCTTCAACGTAGATTCGTGAAAGAAATGAGGCTGTAACCCTGGTAGAAAAATCCACAACGGGGCTAACAGAGAATACTCATATTCATTAAACAAAGGTGTCCAGTGAAATATTTTGTATGGGACATTTGCAATATCCATCACTTCCCTAGACATAACAGTAACAAAATCTGCTTCATTCATCAATCGCACCAGAACATTTCGAGCCCTTCTTATAGCACCAACAACCAGCATTGATGATACACCCCAATGATTTTTAATATATCCCTAGATCGCATCTAGTGAAGCGTCGTTGAAACGTTAACACCACTGAGAAACGAAATGGAGTTGTCGTTCTTGTGATTTCTTCCTTGTTGAAAACGACACACAATTCTCCCTCGATCAGCTTTGCTTCATGCATGGGAACCTCTACCTCTGGCATAGGTTGAGGCCGTGATGATACAATCTCCGCAAATGTCCTTGCTGTGACGGGCAAGGCTCCAGCTACCATAACGACCAAGGTAGATCAGCTAATCTCTATAAAAAACAATTTTGATTCTTGAACCATCTTGGAGAATTCTTGGAGACGACTAAGCTTGCCTTATAGCTATCAGTAATAAGCATATGTTACCACGTTCACTTTCCTTATAGACTCCCTAACTTGGTTAACAATGCCATGACCCTCGCCAAGATGATCATTATCCATAGACAGTACAAAGATCTCCACCTGACTTATGTTCCCGACTGTTGAGAAATGTGAAGAATGACAAGGCATCTGTAACCTTGTGGGACATGCCAAGACCGATTGCAATCCCACCGCAGTTGAATGAGGTGACTTGAACAACTGCAGCTAAATCCTTGACATCGTCCAGTGCTAGAGGTAGAAACTTGTTGAGCTCAGCTGGAACTGGGTCCTCCAGAAATTCAACAAGTTGGCTTTGGCTTCAACATAATGGATACCGTCGTTGTTGCAATCAATATAGAGACTATCCTTAACCCGTCCTGCTAGTGGGTAGAATCGGGTTAAGATCTCGGACAAGGATTTCTTAAGCTACAGTTGCGCAAGTTGGTCAGACTGTTATGAGCTTCTAAAATAAGGAACAAGAGAACCAAAGGCATAAAAACTGGGGGTGCTATTTGATCGAGAAAGGAGAGCTGGTAATGGCGAAGGTGGGGTGGAGTTGGAGAAAAGGGATTTATGCTCTCCTCGGAGATAATTTGGATAAGTAAAGCCTTCATTTTCTCGATCGAGTGTTGGTAGAAAATCTTCTAAAACTATTTTACACTTTATTTCATTATTATTTACAAATATTCTTAATATCAAAATCGAGATTAATGGATGAACTTGGAGATAGAAATAACAAGGAAGGAAAGTGCATAGATGAGCAAGGTCGTAAGTTTGAGGTACAGGGGAAAGTGAATGGTAATGGCTATGAAAAAAGCAATAACTTCAAAGATGTCGTGTTTTGTGGGCTTGACCAACTTCACGCCATCGGTATTCAAGCGATCACCTGCACAATAAATGAAGGGGGGGACCTTGGGGTCCGTTGATCCTTCGATACTTAAGTCAATAATGGTGAAGGAGATGATAAACAATAATGAAGAGGAAAGTATAAGGTGATAGCGATTGATTGACTGATTACCTTGTCTGCTACTGGTAGTGTCCTATTTATAGTTACCAACCAGGTCCCCACCATAGTGGGGTGTTGCATAGTATGAGATAATATGCTTGTGCTATTGATTCATCGAGCTGCTCATATGTTGTCACCTTGCCAATTATGAAGGGCTCAGGCTTGCTGTACATTGCTTGGGCTTTGGGTCGCATTGAATGCAGCACGCCTTCTGCTCTGGGCAGCATTGAATACGGCATGCTTTCTGTCCCGGGTCCCTTTGATCTTATTGACACTCCCGTCTGGTGAGGTATGCTATGTTCCTTCCTTCTCAAGCCTTGCCTACGTCCTACATCTTCTGTCCAGTCGGCATGACCCCACCAGATCTCCTGCTCAAAATCTGATCTGGGTATTATTTGTTTGACCCAGACTATGTGATACGGCTGGGCCTTGCCTCTGGCCCAATCCAACCCAGACCACATATCTGGGTTGTGATCTGGGCCCATTCTTTGGCCTAATATAAGGGATTTTCTCCCTCCACAGTATATGACATAAGGCTCTCATCATCCCTCTGCTTAACAGTCAACAGGCCTCTTCCTCGTTCGGCTGGCCATGAACTGTGTTAAGAATTGATGTGCCAGTTCATTGTAACTATCCACTGTTCCAGGTCGTAGAGAATCGAACCACACTCGTGCTGCCCCCTTCAGAGTGAGGGGAAAGCCCTACATGCTATCTCACTAGGGAAGCCGTGGAGAGTCATATGGGCCTTGAAGGTCTCCAGGTGTTCTAATGGGTCCTTTGACCCATCGTATGCTTCCATCTGAGGGACTTTAAACTTTGAAGGTATAGATACTGCCAAAATCCTAGTACCGTGGAGGGTTGACCTATCTACTTTGCTAATTCCTTCTGGATTTGCAAATTTACTCTGCGTCATTCTTCATCTGTGGTGGTTGCATTAGGCTGAGGATGGTCCCCAGAGAGATGAATCTGTTGGTCTGCCTCAAGTTCTTTATCATTCCTTTGTAAGGCAATGTTCTCTTGTCGGAAGGTCTCCATGTCTGCCATGAGTTTCTGTATTGCTTCATTTTACTTATTGAATCTTGCTTCCATTGCTTTGGACTACATCATTTCACGCTGCGATGCTGAGAGCGATCTGTTGCCGGCATACGAAGGACACTCCAGTTGTGAGATAACAGAAATCCGTCTGAAGGATATCTGGTGACATTCAGTGAAGAAGATGGAGAGGGTTTGTCGCAGCCTTATGACGATGCACTGGTAGTAACAGCGCAAATTGCTAACTATCGGACCAAAAGACTATTGATCGACAATGGCAATTCCGCTAACATCCTTTTCTGGGAAGCATTCATTAAAATGGGAATCACTCTTGATAGGTTGCGGCCAGCACCTATGCCTCTTAAAGGCTTCACAGGGGACACCGTCCAACCAATCGGAGCAATCGCTCTGTCTGTATCGGTAGGAACAGCTCCCAAAACAACATCTCTCATGATAGATTTCTTGGTGGTAAAGGTCCCTTCTTCGTATAATGTGATCCTCGGACGCCCATCCTTGAATCAAATGAAGGCTGAAACATCCACATATCACCTGAAGGTGAAATTCTCGGCCTCATTTAGAGTAGGAGAAATGTGTGGCGAACAACAGACCGCAAGAGATTGCTACACCAGGGAGATGAAGTCGAAGGCAATAGCCATAAAAACTCTCGAGCAAGGCCACGTGTAAGTTGCCACACCTCCACCCCTGGCTTAGACCGAACCAGACCAAGAGGTAGGGGATGAAGAGGCACTGAGGCAGGCGGAACTCAATGTGGCGGCCATGCTTCCACCTCCGGCTGTAGCTGAACTAGACAGCAAAGTATGGGATGAAAAGGCACTAAGGCAGGTGGAACCTAACAAGCCGCTACTTTTGATATCGATGGATCCTGAAATACCAGAGTGGACTGTGCGAATGGGATCTAAAATGTCTACCGAGCTGAGCTAGTCTATGAAGCGACTACTTGTGGAACATCGTGATGTCTTCGCTTGGTACCATAAAGAAATGTCGGGTATCGATGGATCGATAATAGAACACCACCTCAGTGTAAATCCTGAGGCAAAAAGAGTCAAGCAAAAGCGCCGCAGTTTCAGTGCGAAGAAATATGCGACCATTGCTGAAGAAGTGGAACATCTTCTAACTGCGGGGTTCATTCGGGAAGTTCACTATCCCGAATGGCTCTCCAACATTGTACTGGTCAAGAAGGTAAGTGGGAAATAGAGAATGTGTGTCGACTTCACCGACTTAAACGAAGCCTGTCCTAAAGATAGTTTTCCCCTTCCAAGGATAGACTTGATAGTGGACTCGACGGCTGAGCACACCTTACTCAGCTTCATGGACACATACTCTGGTTACAATCAGATCAGGATGAGCCCCGATGACGAGGAAAAAATGACATTTATCACCGATCGAAAACTTTATTGCTATAGAGCAATGATGTTCGGTCTCAAGAATGCAGGAGCAACATACCAGCACCTGGTCAACCTAATGTTCAAAAACCAGATTGGAAGAAACATGGAAGTTTATGTAGATGATCTTCTGGTTAAAAGTAAGAAATCCGAACAACATCTTGATGATCTCCGAGAAGCCTTTGCAGTACTGAGAAAATACAAGATGAAGCTCAACTAGCAAAAGTGTGCTTTTGGAGTCGAATCAGGAAAATTCTTGGGTTTCATAGTCTTCGAGTGAGGAATTGAAGTTAATCCTGAAAAAATGAAGGCAATTGTGGATATGCCTCCACCCCGAACTATCAACAAGGTTCAGAAATTGACAGGGAGGATAGCCGCCCTAGGCCGCTTCATCGTAAAGTCAACCGACTGGTGCCACCCTTTCTTCAAGGTCCTGTAGAAAGCACAAGAATAGGATGAAGATTGCGGTAGGGCCTTCAACGAGCTGAAAGAATACTAGGCCCATCCACCTTTGCTCAGCCAAACCGAGCCAGGAGAAGACTTGACAGTCTACCTGTCGATATCGCCCAATTCGGCGTCCTCCGTATTGACCTAAGTAGAAGAAGGAGTTCAAAGCCCGGTTTATTATGTAAGCAGAGCCTTTCGAGGGCAGAGGCCAGATACCCCCAAATGGAAATGCTAGCATTTACATTAGTAATCACTACCAGATGATTAAGACCCTATTTTCAAGCTCACCCAATAAAGGTCCAAACTGATGTTCCCTTGAGAAAAATATTGCAAAAACCTGATACTTTTGGTTTGATGACTAACTGGGCAATCGAGCGAAGCGAGTTTGAGATAGAGTATCTTTCGCGCACAGCAATAAAGGGCCTGGTGTTAGCAGATTTTGTAGTCGAATTCTCGAACTTTCCAGAGGAAATGGTTATTACGCCCCAGGGCAAGTGGTGGCAGGTCTACATCGATGGTATCGATGGCTCATCTTGCCGGTCCGGGAGAGGAGTGGTAGTGCATATAAAAACAAACTCAGGAGAAAAACTTGATTACGCGCTCAAGGATTCAAAGTCACCAATAACGAAGCTGAGTATGAAGCACTCTTGTCTGGTCTAACAATTGCTAGATCGTTATGGGCAACTAAAGTTGAAGTTAAGGCTATTCTCAAATAGTGGTGGGGCAGGTAATAGGACAATTCCTTACGAAAGGAGAAAACTTGAAAAGATATCTTCAACGGGTGGGAGAAGAGCGGGATCTCTTCCATTATTTTACCATCCATCAGATTCCGAGGGGAAAGAACCAAGAGGCAGATCGGCTAGCCAAAGCTGCCTTAGGGCAAGAAGAATTCCCACTCCTGGATCCCATTGTAATTCGAACTATTGATGTGGTAGCAGTAGAGATTCAGGTGTTGACTATTGAGGCCCTACAACCCCCAGAATGGGTCACGGACATTTTAAAATTTCTTCAAGAGGGGATCCTTTCCCATGATCGGGATGAAGCCTGAAAAATTATGAACCGAGCGGCTAGGTTCACTTTGGTGGAAGGAGTTCTATACAAAAGAGGCTATGCCGAGCCCCTATTAAGATCTATCTCCTCTGAACAAGCTCAGTACGTATTGGCAAAAATACATGAAGGAGTTTGTGGGAATCATGCGAGTGGAAGGGCATTAGCAGCGTGAACTACTCAAGTAGGATACTATTGGCCTAATGCTCACAGGAATGCCGACAAGTTCGCTCAAAAGTGTCTCAAATGCTAGGAAAACGTTCATATTCCTCATCCCCCCTTCCCCCCCTGAAAAACTCACTTCTGTCACTGCCCTATGGTCCTTCGCGCAATGGGGACTGGATTTCATTGGCCCCTCCCTACAGGCAAATGAGGAGTAAAGTTTGTCGTGGTGGCAGTAGACTATTTCACAAAATGGGTGGAAGCATAAGCTTTAGCAACGATTACGACTCGGACAATTACAAATTTCCTCTGAAAATCTATAATCTGCCATTTCAGAATCCCTCAAAGCTTCTTCTCGGACAATGGGAGACAGTTCATTGTTCCCATTATCGAGAGTGGTGCTCGGAGTTCAGAATCAAGACTAAGTACTCTTCGCCGGGACATCCCAAGCCAACGGGCAAGTAGAAGCAACCAATAAAACATTACTCAACATTCTAAAGAAGAAGCTGGGAAGCCAGAAGGGGGAATGGGCTGAAGAACTTCCGAGTACGTTGTGGGCATACCGAACGTCAGTAAGAACCCCAACAGGGGCAACTCCTTTCTCCCTCGTCTATGGAACTGAAGCCAAAATACCAGCTGAAGTGGCGGTACCCATATATCGAGTGCAACATTACGATCTGGATCGTAATGACGAACGATTGAGAGAGAACTTGGAATTCTTGGAAGAAAGGAGGGAGGAAGCTGTAAGCCGAACGACAGCCAACAAGTGGAGAGTTGAACAGTATTTTACAAAGGAGTTTAGCCCCGCAATTTCAAAGTAGGGGACATGGTTTTGAAACAAACAGGAGTTACTACTCAAGATGAAGGCAAACTAGGTCCCAAGTGGGAAGGACTCTATCTGGTAATAGCAACTGGAAGACCTTGTTCGTATTGACTTAAGGACCACAAAGGACAAGATATGCCACACCCATGGAATGTCGAGCACCTAAGGAAGTATTTTGTATGAAAGATCCAAGCTAGGCTCGAACAATGTAAGATTGTGATTAGTTGAAATTTTATGGACTAATTTCGAATGTTGCATTATTGTGTCTCCTGTAAACAACCTAAATCAGATAAGACCGGTCTCTGGATTGGCCACAAAGTATAAATCACAGGAACCGAGATATGAGCTCTGACCTGTTAACAACTATTCTCAACGCAGTCTAAATGACTTGCCAAGCTTCGTGCAATATGAGATGCGTTGGTGAGGGAGCAGGGCCCTCAAGCTCTGTGTACCTATAAGTGCCAATCCACGAAATATAAAGCATAGGAACCGTGCCATGAGCTCTGACCTGCTAACAGCTATTCTCAACGCAGTCTAAATGACTTGCCAAGTTTCGTGCAATATGAGATGTGTTGGTGAGGGAGCAGGGTCATCAGGCTCTGCCAACCTATAAGTGCCAATCCACGAAGTATAAAGTACAGGAACCGAGCCATGAGCTTTGCCTTGCTAACAGCTATTCTCAATGCAGTCTAAATGACTTGGCGAGTTTCATGCAATATGAGATGCGTTGGTGAGGGAGCAGGGCCCTCGGGCTCTGTCAACTTATAAGTGTCAATCCACGAAATATAAAGTACAGGAACTGAACATGAGTGCTGACCTGCTAACAGCTATTCTCAACTCAGTCTAAATGACTTGCCGAGCTTCATGCAATATAAGATGCGTTGGTGAGGGCGCAGGGCTCTCGGGCTTTGCCAACCTATAAGTGCTAATCCACGAACTATAAAGCATAGGAACCAAGCCATGAGCTCTGACCTGCTAATAACTATTCTCAATGCAATCTTAATGACTTGCTGAGTTTCGTGTAATATAAGATGCGTTGGTGGGGGAGCAGAGCCTTTGGGCTCTGCCAACCTATAAGTGTCAATCCATGAAGTATAAAGCACAGGAACCGAGCTATGAGCTATGAGCTATGAGCTCTGACCTGCTAATAGCTATTCTTAACGCAGTCTAAATGACTTACCGAGCTTTGTGCAAGAGTGCAGAAACAAATGGATAGGTGCACAAAATTATTTTATGTACAAACCAGGCCTTCGCAGGATACAAGCTTGGTCGCCCAATTGAACGGAGAAAAAATTAATGAAAAAACGGTGGCTCGAAAAAACTTCACGCTAGTGGATCTTTCATAGCTTGGATTCAAAAAGCTCAACATACAAGAGCGGAGTAAAAACAAGGAGTCATATAGGCAAGTATAAGAAAACAGTGAAAAGTCCTTTTATTTACAGAATAGGGTTACAAACAGGGGTACAAGAAGAATATTACAAATCTGGTCCAGATAAAAGCAAGATGATCAGCAGCACAATATTGTCAGAGAGGAAGGCATCCAGTAGGATCCCACCTTAGCCAGATAGAATAGAGAGCTCGACAGTACCGCCCTGGCCAGATGAAATAGGGAGGTTGGCAGAGTGACTTCCCCCTCAGAGAAGATGGGCTCCCTGTTGGTCCGAGTTCTTCTGAGCTGAACTAGGATGCTCAGCGGTGTAGTTGCATCCCCCCGAAGGGATGCTTATCTTCCTTTCAAAGGGAGAAGGGAATCTGGCGGCACCCCACCCAGGTTCTTCGAAGGGTGAACTGGGATTTAGGGTTGAGCAAGGGGGCCTCCTAGGGAACAGAGGGTCGGTAGGGAGGCAAGAGGAATCAACTCTGAAGATTTGATTGCGCCCTTGAATTGTATGTTCTTGCCCTCCTCAGCCGCGACTGCTGTAACATTGCCTTACTCAAGCACCATATAGAACTCTTAGGCAATGAGTTCCGATACAATGCCTACGGAGGTTGATCCCTGTAAGCAAGGGGGCAAGAACAAGTGAAGTGAGAAGTTTGTTTCTTCTTCGATATTCGAAACGCCATAACCAGCAACAGCCTGAGCACCATGGGAAAAGGACAGCCCCTCGTAAAATGTGAGAGGAAAGAAGAAAGCCATAGGAAATCACTGAGTTTGGGAGGAAGAAAGAATATGCGGGGTGGGGTGAGTTCCCCAGGGAAAGGGAAGAGCCCTTTTTTATAGGCAAGAGCGACGTTTGGCGTCCCAGGGTGCCATAACTCTCGAGACCTCCCTGGGCGGCCACGTGTCCCCAAAGCCTCCAGATTGTCCACATGTCTCCTAAAAAAAAAAAAGTTGACCCTTGAGATTCGCAAAAGGGGGCCATCATAACCGGTTCATGGAGTAGTTAATGAAGAGATTGAATATGAGAAATCCCAACCGGCGCATTACACAGAGTTCATAGAGTAGTTAATGAAAATATTAAATACAGGAATCCCAGCCGATGCATTACACGGAGTTCATGGAGCAGTTAATGAAAAGATTAGATGCGGGAATTCTAACCGGCACATTACATGGAGTTCATAGAGCAGTTAATGGGGAGATTAAATATGAGAAATCACAACGGGCGCATTACACGGAGTTCATAGTGCAGCTAATGGGGAGATTCAATACATAAAATCTCAACCTACACATTACACGGAGTTCATAGAGCAGTTAATGAAAAGGTTAAATACGGGAATCCCAACTGACACATTACACGCAGTTCATGGAGCAGTTAATGAAAAGATTAGATATGAGAATCCCAACCGGCGCATTACACGGAATTCATGGAGCAGTTAATAAGGGGGTTAAATGCAAAGCCTCAACCGATGTGCTGCACAAAGTACGCGAAAAGGTTAAACAGCACGCCTTTTGCACCAACAAGAGTGAAATAGCATTTAAAGCAAACAGGAAATGAAGAGAAGTTAATAAAAGTAGTTTCAGGATCAGCATGGAATCAACAGTGGCACTGTCTCAATAGTAAGTTAAGGTGCCCACGTGTGTAAAAGTGGTGTCGTA
Organism: Juglans microcarpa x Juglans regia; assembly: GCF_004785595.1. NCBI lineage: Eukaryota > Viridiplantae > Streptophyta > Magnoliopsida > Fagales > Juglandaceae > Juglans > Juglans microcarpa x Juglans regia. Next base: position 22,912,864 of record NC_054598.1, read on the forward strand.
CGGTAGGCTCAGCAAGTAAAGGACTACAGAATACAATGGGTAGAAAAAGGAAGAAAAATCAAAAGCTTGGAATTAGCCGAACCTAGACAAACCAGAGGAATATTATTTCATACAAGTTATCAAAATTACATCAAAGGCTAAATGTAGGTCCAAGAACAGAAAAGGTGGAACACGAATTATCAGCATACGTCCGCACGAACATGAAGACTTAACAAGAGTTTAGATCGGTGTGGAGAATCGCCACTCAGCAAGCACCCCTACAAGAGTACCTGCTCGGTACCCAACAAAGATTGTTGCACGGTAAACGCCTAAACATAGGTTCATCAAGTAAATAACTATATAATACAACATGCAAAAAAGGAGGAAAAAGGGATTGTTGAGGACATCTTAGTTCAGATTATGTCCTTCTTCGCAGACTCTAAATCTTTGATGGTTGAGGACATCTTAGTTCAGATTATGTCCATCTCCATCTTCTTCAGCTGGATCTCCTTATCCTTAATCTTGAGCTTCATGGCCATTACCTTTAGTGAATTTTCCTTCTTGGTTTCTTTCCGCTGGCCACAGATCTTCTGATGACAGAGCGCATTGTCCCCTCTCAGGGACTCATTCTCCACCTCTAGAGCATGGAGGTCACCCATCAACTTCTCCCCTCGAAGATTCAGCAACTTGTTTAACGCCCTTTGAGCTCTAAAATCTTCTTTAAGAGCCTTTTACTCTCGAGAAACCATATTGGCTAGCTGGTCGGCGGCCTGTGAAATCAACAATGACAAAATTCATTAGCAAAGTATGAAAGACAAAAACGAAAATATAGGAAAGGTACTTACATTGGCAAAAAGGGCCGTGACCTTTGGGCATACGCTTCAAAAGATTCTGCCCGGGCCTCCTTATAACCTGGCCTGGGACCATGTGAATTCCCAAGCCCAGAAGAGGAAGATGGCTTGACGCACAACAACGGCAGAAGAACTTCGGCATGTATGGAAGGTAGACTGGAACCCTCCTCATACAGACCAGGAACTTCAACAGGAGGATCTTGTGGGAGGACAAACTGGGAACCTAATAGTACCTCAGCTTGGGCCGAACTCCTGCCCTGGGCAGCTCCCAAGCTGAGGGGGCTGCAAGCAGGGGAAGAATCGTCCTCCACCTCCACTATTTCAAAGTCTTCTTGCAAAGGAGAAGACTCAGCTTGAGGGGTGTGGCTTTCATGAGACAAATAAATGGCTCGGCATAAGATAAAAAAAATGATGAATGAATAAAGAACAGCAAAGAAGGAAGAACGGATACTCGAGCAACACCAACCGAAGAGGTAACTCCTGGGGTCATTGAGGGAACTAGCTCAACAGCTTGTTCCAACATTGGTGGGAGAACTGGAACTTCAGGAGGAATGTGTTCCGTAGCCCCCTCAGAACATGTCTCCATGGCCTCGAGCCGTTCGGCAACCTCCGCGATGCGCGGCTCCGCAATCTCAGAAATGGTTAACCCCTCGCCCCTGGCAGGAGTAACTTTTGTCTCCAAAAGCAAAACGTAAGAGAGGCGAAGACCGTTGGAAGGAGAATTGAAGGGCCACCAGAGGAAGCTAGACCAGAGAGCTCTAGGGGTGAAATAGGGGAGTTAGTTAAACACTCCCCGGAGGATTCTTCAACCTCGGCCAACATTTCTTGGAAGCGAGTTGGTGTCTTGCGCAAGGGGACTTCCTCCTCAAGGAGAGTCTCCTCAAAGGAAGGAAAAACACCCGTCGCCAGCCCAAGACCCCAGGCACTGGGTTTTCAATGGCCGAAGCAAAAAGAAAAGCAACAGTAACATCTGCTCCATCTCCCTTCTCGGGACCTGGTAAAGAAGGCTCAACGCTATCATCTTCTACTTAAACGAATGTAACAAGGGGAAGGGATTTAGAAATCAGAAAAAGTTACCTCCAGGAAGGTTGTTTCTTGGAACAGCTTGGTGGGAACTCTCTGCAGTTCGTTGAGAATTGCCCTTAGGAGCAGCTCGCATCGAGCTGCTCACCGGAGAGGCTCGGTGAGAATTGCCCTTAGGAGCAGCTCGACAGGAGCTACTCTCTAGAGCGACTTGGTGAGAACGGCCCGCGGGAGCCACTCAGTGAGAGCTGCTCTCCGGAGCTCAGCGAGAACTACCCTTTAGGGCCACTTGCTGAAAGCCTTTCTTCTTTTTACGAGGAGCATCTGACTCAGTGGAACGCAAGGAAGTGGTAGGGGCTCGTTGGCAGGAATTGATTGGGCGGGAACGGAAGTCCCTTCCTCTGTATGGGACCGCTTGATGCGGTTACCTTCGGGAGGGGAAGCTGCATGAAGTTTCTCTCTTGAAGGAGAGAGTGAACCCGATAATAAGTCCTGACCTAACACATGAGCGCGGTGCGGGAGAACAAGATAGCGACGAATGTAATCTTCATTCAGTAACGCGTCGGATTCGGCTAGGTCGGGATGAGCCATAACCCAGGATATGACAGAGGCAATTCTGAATTCTTCTCTCTCTGATAATGTAATAGCAAGAGATTTGGTGGTCGAAACCTTACCCCAAATGGATCGAATAGGGAACTCGTTGTATTCATGCTCCCCCTTCGGGCACTCCCAGCTAGAGCCCCTAACAAAAAAGAATCGCCGGTGCCATTCCCTTATTGAAGAATAACGCATCTCCAAAATAGTGAAGAATCTTTCAGCATAATAGGATTGGAAGCTACAACAGTTTCCATCAAGCCGATTGATTCGGTACACACTCAGAAACTCCCAGACAGTTACATCAGGGTAATCCTCTGAGCCAATCAGAATGATTTGAAAGGCCACACAACTAGCTAGGACCAAGTGCCAAGCATTATGATTAAGTTGAGCCGGAGCAAGTTGCAGGAAGTCTAGAATTCACACACCGGACAATAGATTGGCAGACGCAGCCCAATAGAAAACAAGTGGGGATAAAGGGCCACCTTCGTTGACAAGCCCTACTCGTCCACCATTGTGACGCGAGGTTGGGGGATTTCCAGAATAGTACAAGCAGGAATGGGGAACTCTCTGCAGAACGAATGAAGTTCATTGTTAGTGATGGCTGATGTCCATCGTTTTCCAGCGCAATAGTTGAAACGGGCTTCGTTCGCACTTCGCTTAGTCATGGTAAGAGTAGACAGAAGAATTGGGGAAACTTGTAGGGCTTGAAAAAACAGAGGAGGAGAACGAGACGAAGATGAAGGGGAAGAAAGAGAGGAATGAATGAGGAAGAAGAAATAAATAGGAACGGTGTGATGGAACGGTTAGCTATTTGAAACAATGGCACAAGATTTGACGAGATGCCTCGGCTATAGGAATATGGAGTGACGTTTACCTACCACACACATATGTAGAACGAACCAATCCCGGGTCGTGTTGGCACGCCATAAAGCAGCTTTAATTAATGAGGACAACGTTAATGATTACTAAGAGATTAGTTCACGTCAATAGTGAACAGGCAAGTGCCCATTCGCCTTCTACATTTCCAGACCAGAGTTAAAAAAAAAAAAAAAATCTCTCTTAGAATTTCTAGCCCACGAGTGTGCTAAAAATTCGTGGGGTACTATGAAAGGTGAAAATCCCTTATATTGGGCCAAAGAATGGGTCCAAATCACCACCCAGATAAGTGGTCTAGGTTTGATTGGGCCAGAGGCAAGGCCCAGCCGTATCACATGGTCTGGGTCAAACAAATAATACCTAGATCAGGGCTTGAGCAGGAGATTTGGGTTGGGTCATGCCGACAGGACAGAAGACGTAGGACGTAGGACGTAGGCAAGGCTTGAGAAGGAAGGAACATAGCATACATCACCAAATGGGAGTGTCAATAAGATGGAAGGGACTCAGGACAGAAAGCATGCTTCATTCAATGCGGCACAGAGCGGAAGGCGTGTGCTGCATTCAATAAGGCCCAGAGTAGAAGGGGTGCCGCATTTAATGCTGCCCAGAGTAGAAGGCATTCCACATTCAATGCAACCCAAGGCCCGAACAATGCACAACAAGCCTGAGCCCTTCACAGCTCGGCAAGGTGATGACACAGGAGCAACTCGATGAATCAATAGCACAAGCTTATTATCTCCTGCTATGCAACACCCCACTATGGTGAGGACCTGGTCGATAACTATAAATAAGACACTACCAGTAGCAGACAAGGTAATTAGTCAATCAATCGCTATCACCCTACACTCTCCTCTTCATTACTGTTTATCATCTCCTTCACCATTACTGACTTAATCATCAGAGGATCAACGGACCTTGAGGTCCTTCCTTTAGTTATTGTGCAGGTGATCGCTCGAATACCGAAGGCATGAAGTTGCCCAGGCCCGCGAAACATGACATCAACACTGTTTATAATCGGGAACTTGGAATTGATGAAGTGTTTAACAATGAAGGAAGCAAAGCATAATGAGATTGTGAAAGAGAAGATCATCAAGTGGGAGGTGGGAGAGTGGTTGTAGTTGGGGTGAAGTTGGGGGGATGAGAGAGCCACCCCAATTGCAAAAGACAAGCAAAAGGACACTAAGATGGAAGCCCAATCCATATTATGGTTTCCTACTTCCAGACCAAGTACTGGCTGATCAGCAACTGTTGCACCGGCTTCTATGTCATCAGCTGGAGGAGGTTGTTGCAGCTGTTGGGGATGAATAAATCTCTAAAACGTTAGGAGTGGTTGCGTGTAAAACCAGTGGACAAAAAACTCTTGGAAGCCATGTATAATGGTCATTTTTGGGGACGGCTAATATGGAGGTTGGACTAATAATAGTACTCAAGAAAGGTGAGCTGGTAATGCTGGTGGAGGTGGGGTGGAGTTGGAGAAGAGAGCTTGATGCTCTCCTCGGAGATAACTTGGGGTTAGCGGTTTTCCTTTGGACCCGGCCTCCTCCCGTGGCCACGGGTTGGGAATCCCTTTTCAGTCAGGGGGCAGCACTGGGTGCACTTCCAGTACTACTTACCCGACATTGCAATTTGCCCATTCATTGGTACCCTTTGCATTCATTCATGTGGCTGTTACGTATCTTCATACAGTTCATGCTTTCATGTCTTTCTTTGCTTTTCATTCGTTCGTTCATGTCAGCTCTAAAGAGCTGGCGCTTTCATTCTGTTCTTTTCTTTCATTTTACAGTCATTTCATGAGAAAACATTCTTTTTCATGAGAAAAACATCGTTTGGGCCGAAAGCCCGAAAATCGTCTTTCCTCTTTTGGTTCATTTCAGTCCTATCCTTAATTTAATAGTTCATTCATGGAAAACATCATTTTAAAACATACATGGACTTAAACGTCGTCTTTCATGGCATCCATAAGCGTCACCTTAAACGTCGTCTTTCACGGCATCCATGAGCATCATCTCATGGCACGCAAGAAAGTGTCGGTTCGTAGGATCATAAAAGCGTCTGTTTTCATGCCTTTCGTGCAGTTCATGGATTTGCTTAGAAAATACATACAATAGATACAGCGTATAGTCATCCATTCACATGCGTACAACTAATACTTTCGTTGCGTAAAAAGGGGCTTCCAAGGAGGGCCGTACATGCATATACCTTTGAACACTTAGCTTTTTCTTTTGTAAAACGTCTTTCGTGTCTTTTCGTAAAGCATCGTGAGGAAAAACTTTTCTTTTTCGTTTCTCTATATTTTAGAATGACTCTAGAAGAGTATGAACGTAACACTTACCTGGACTCCATGCTACTTGCATATCATGCAGTCTATTTGTGCGTGCGTGTCAGATGGCAACCTACATACATACACATCACCTTAACGTCATTCTCTATCTAATGCATAAACAACTTAAACTAGAAATAAAACTACACATCACTTGGAACACTCTCCTTCTATCACGTACATTTACATGCCCTTTATTATGCTAAACCCTTCGGGGACTACTTACGGTCACCCCATCTTCCAACTCAAAGTGTTGCCTCGAGTGCTCATCTACTAAAGTGAACCCATGATTCACCTTAGGATTAAGACACTAAGACATTTGTCTTACTCTTCTTACTAACCACATTCGACACATGATTCCGACCGATGGAATCACGCATCTCAATCCTAACAATACGCCAGTCCCTACCTTCATGCACCTTAGCCCAAACTAAATCCTCATTCCCATCCATACAAGCTACACTGCTCTAAGCCAACTCTGAGGCTTAAGCACTGTGTAACTATGCTCAGGACCGATTACCCATTACGTATGGTGAGTCCGTCCGTCACATGTGTCTAACCAGATTACACATGTACCTTACCCCTTTATCACCTAAGATCAACATATAATATGTTGATCACCTACTCGTAGGGACAATGGTCATACTCCGATACCAACCTCTGTTAACCTGGCTAGCATGACTTTTCATGCTATCAGTCCCATTTGACAGTTCATCCCAACACTTAACATGACAAGACTCCATTCACCACTACGCCTTATGTCACGTCATATAGCTTGAGACTACTACACCCAAGCTACACCATGACCTTGTCACATCACCTGACAGCCCGCTATGTCATTTCTTACATCAACTCTTAACTCATCACGAGTACGGTTCCTTACGTACTCCTGTCACATCGTGAGATCTCGTCACGTTCTTGCTACACCATTTCTACACTAACTCCTCACCCATTCATGCTTCCATTCCGTACTCTTACACTTGTTCTGCTACTTCAAGCATACTCCTAGCCATAAGTCCATCACGGTGATACTTGTCACCTCAAACTATAGACTACGCCATAACTACTTCGGGACACTGTTTCACAGTTCCTGATACTACTCATCACATTCCATGCCCATCAATCACACAAGCATCCTTATCCATGCGACACACCACACAGAGTGTCTTTGCCTCGTGGAGTACACTCCACGTATACTCCATTTTCACACGCTACGACCCATCACTATTACTACATACGCGCCACATGGTGCATTGCTCCACTACATGGAGTACACTTCTTGTGTACTCCCTTCACACACGTTACGCCACATCACCATTATGACATACCTGTCATATGGTGCATCACTCCACCCTGTGTATACTCCCTTTACACAAATGTTACGCCACATCACCATTATGGCATATCCGCCATATGGTGCGCATCACTCTACCACATGGAATACACTCCGCCTGTACTTCCTTCACACACACTACGCCACATCACCATTATGGCATACCCGTCATATGGTGCATTACTCCATCACATGGAGTACACTTCACGTGTACTCCATTCACGCACTATGCCACATCACCATTACAGCATACCCGCCATATGGTGCATCACTCCACCACATAGAGTACACTCCTCGTGTACTCTCTTCATACACACTACGCCACATCACCATTACGGCATACCCGCCATATGGTGCATCACTCTACCACATAGAGTACACTCCACGTGTACTCTCTTCATACACACTACCCCATACAGAGTACACTCTACGTGTACTCTTCCCATTCTACATTACGCCAGGAGGGTATATTTTACATATACTCTCCCTATTCCACACTACGCCACACACACACACAGAGTACACTCAGTGTGTACTATTCCCATTCCACATGCCACGTTACCAATACAACACATACTCCACAACCACACTACACCGCACAGTCCACAACATCGTACAACACAATTCCCAACTACGCTCCACACTTCACAGCGCACTACACAGATATACCCAACACTTCACTACACAGAACGCCCAATACTTCACTAAACAACACATCACAAGACAGCGAACTCCACAATACTAACAGCACATTCCACAACCTAATCAACTAATCAACATCTAACATAAATAACAAGGGATAGAAAGTTATACCATCGACGGGATAACCCATGCGTTGCTCGCTGATCATCACGGTCGATGATGCCAGAAGGGTCGTACATGGTGGGTAACCCACGTACGGTGGCTGTTTAGGCATTTGGATAGCTAAGTGTGGTCTTGGAAGGGCTCGTGGTGGCCATGTGATGGTGGCAAGGAGTGTAACATGGTGGATCTAGCCGTGTACAGTGACGGTCAGCCACGCGCAGTGGCTATCCATCACGTGCAATGGCTACCCACCACATAAAGTGGTAGTTCGGGCTTCGGGTTAGACCAAGGGAGCCTAAGGGAGGTTGAGGGTGGTCTCATGGTGGCCTCAAGGTGGCGGTGTGGGGTGGAACATGGCGGAGCAGTGGGTTTCCCTTGGAAACCCTTGTGTTTCAAAGCATGGAATTGGAAGGGGAAGGCTTGGCTGGTCGTGACTGGCCATGGAGGAGCTGAGGGAGATGCGGTGGAACTCATGATGGTGCTGGGGTGGCGCCACGGTGGTATACAGCGGCGGATAGAAGCTGTGAAGTGGAGAGAAGCCGTGGGAGAGTGAGAGAGAGTGTGCATGCATGGGTGGCAAATCGGGGCTATGGGCAGTTGGGATGGGTCGGTGGTGGCTGGAGGAGGTTGGAGATGGTGGTCATCTGCCGTGGGTGGCGGCGTACGGTGGTGGAGGGTGAGAAACCCGTGCGTGAAGGAGAGGAAACGCTCGTGCGGTGGAGGGAGGCTATGGGCCTCAAGTCAGGTGGAGAAGGAAGGGGGAGACCAGGAGGAGCTCGTGGTGGGGCTGGAATTGGTGCACGGCAGCGCTAGGGCCGTCGGTGGCCTTGAAGCCGTGTGAACCCATTTTCATGGGTATGGTGCGTGTGCACGACAGAGGGGGAGAGGGAGGCTGAGCTTACTAGAGGATGATGGCCGGCAGGAGGAGAAGCTGTCGTGGTGGTGGTGGCGTCGTTGGGCAGAGCACGGCAGTGCAGTGAGCACCAAGCCCATTCGGGTTGTGCACTGCCGAGAGAGAGGAAGAGAGAGCGTGGGAGAGAGAGGCCGGTGTGGGGAGGCTCGCCGAAGGGAGGTGGAGCTGGTGGTGGCGAGAGAGGGAGCTGCGTACGATATACTCTTGAAGGGGAGGGAGGAGAGAGGGAGAGTTGAGGAAAAAGTGAGGGAGAAGGAAGAGGGGTCTGGGTATTTAACCAGTCCCTTCGTCTAGGGATCTTGAAAATGATCTAACGATGAAGGATTAGAACACTTATTTGAAAATGCATAAACATTAACTTAATTAAAAACACTTAGAGGAATTAGGTAGAATATTATTTAAACTAAATTTAGTTTATAAAATAATATTCTTCATTATTAATAAATGATGAAGTCTTATTTAATATCTTTAAAAGGATAAAACCATTTAATTAATTAAAGCTTTCAACATAATTTAAATCCCATAATATTTTAAATAACTGAAATCGTTTTAATAATAATATTAAAATGATTTCCAACAATTATAATATTTTTGGAGCTCTTCAAGAATATTATATTTGTCATATTTAAAATCAAACTTAGTTCAATAACACTGGAAATAATCCTTATAAATATTTTCAGTACATTTAAAATATTGGGCGTGCCTTAGAAGCCACATAATATCTTTTGAAATACGTCATTGAGATTCGGCACACATGACGAGGCTCGCAGTCATTAGGGAGAAGGGGCAGACAGTTCCATAATCCCGTCTTCGGATTTGCTTACGTTAGAAAGAAGAAGTGTACGTAAGAAGGAAGGAGTAGGGTATTACATTCTTCCCACCTTAAATAAATTTCGTCCTCGAAATTTGATTAAGGTTTTAGGGATTTACTTAGTATTCTAAGAATTTACTTGTCCTTTCTATGGATCCGTTCATACTAGTCCTCGCGTTGTCTTCACGCGTCTCCGCGCACGTTCAGCATCTTAGTCATGTTTTGTATAGGACTTGTCCTCATGTCTTGTCATTCCTTCATCAGCATGCTTAAAATCAGTCTGAAGTAGTTGAGTACATCCATCACGTTGCACTCGTACCTCCCATGATAAGATTCTTGCCAGCAAGGTTGAAGTTGCCAGCTCGTTTTCTGTTCCAATCCTATCTTAGCGCGTAGTCGTTCATGCATTTCTTAACTGTTACATTTTTTCTAACATTTCTAGTTCGTTCCTTAATTAGCAAGCGTAACAATGGTTGCTTGCTAATTTCTAACGTCCATTATCCATTCCTATCCTCTAACTACATTCAGTCTCTGATACCTCTTACATTCTATGCACTTAGCATTACTACCTATTTCTAGTTGCCAGTCTAACATGCATGCATTAATTAGGTCACATTGAAAATATCATAGCATAAAAATACTTTCTTGTACTTACTGCAGGACGAGACATGCCTTGGGAAGACGTCAGTCTAGGTTCTTCCTTCACTTGCAATTTCTCTTTTCAAAAGTTTTCTTTCTTTAGAAAAAGTTTTCTCTTAAGAAAATGGTTTTATCTCTTTTATTTTGAAAAGAATGCTATAGAGTCTAACATAACCTGAGCTTTGCTCTGATACTACTATGTAACGTCCGTCTTTGTGGTGAGACCTTTTATAAAATAATTTTAGAAAGGACGACGAGAATGACCGTTTGATTTAAAACTTTTTCCTTGCATATCCAGGGTGCAAGACTCTACGTTTATAACATAAAATGTGCTTTAATAATAAAAGAGGTTTACAGCGGAAAACATTAATCTTACAATAAAAGGGTCTCTCGTACAATTAAAACTCATGTCTAGACTTCTGTACTCTTCCCCATGGGCCGTGTCCATCCTCGGATTTGATTACGTCAGAAAGAAGGAACGTATGTCAAAAAGAAGAAGCGTACGTAAAAAGGAAGGAGTATGGTATTACACACCGTGCCAATGGCTCAACACGTACGGCAGTGTAAAGGGGCGGCTTAAGGGGCTGTAAAGCCCAAATGGGTGTTGCCATTAGTAGTTTTCCTCTTTTTTTTTTTTGTCTCGATTTGGACGATACAAAAACAAGAAGGTTTTCAGCACTGGGAGGAAGCTGAGAACCTCCTCCACGACGTTTCAAGAGGAGTTTATTTTTTTTTTTCATGCTTCCACTGCTGCGGCGCTGTGAAAGGTAGAAGAAGAAGAAACCCTTAGGGTTTAGGATTTCTTCTAACTTATAAAGGGCCTAGGCCAAGGTCGGCCTAGGCCCAGTCCGAGAGAAAGTTAACGGGCCATTGTTGTGGCCAGCCCGGAAAAGAATTAAAAAAAAATATACAGAATCGAATTGGGCCTGTAGGCCCTATACAATAGGCCCGAACCAGGGTTTGTGTTGATCGTCCTCACCACTGAACCGGGTTTCAGCCCGGGTTATTGGACCGGACTAGTCAGATTATATTATATTATATTAAAATAATATTTTTATTTTAATATTATTTATTTATTAAAAAAATCTGATATTTCATTTTATATGCATGTTATTATTGTTAAATACATGTAATAAAATTTATTAAATTCTCTATACATGTTATTATAGGTATATACATGTAGTAAATTAAATTTTATGCATGTTATTATTATTAAAGATATGTATTAAATTTTTCTATACATGTTAATATTGGTATATAAATGTATTAAAATAAAATTTATGCATGTTATTATTGTTAATTACATGTATTAAATTTTATTAAATGTCATATTCATGTTATTATTGTTAAATACATTTATTAAATCTTATGTACATGTTATTATTAAATACATGCATGAATTGTTTATTTTAGCTCTCATCATCATGCCATGTATACTTGTTTATTGAATATGGATCAAATGATTTACATCAAAATTAAAGAAAAATTGGTTGCTCAAAGGTACAAGATTTTCTTAATTTTGGTAAAAGAATCATTAAACTCCATAGTAAGGTGGATAAAGTTGGAGTGAACAATTTGTGTGTCAAGATCTACTCCCAAATGAGGGTCTTGATGATATTACTAGTTCATCTATTAAAGTAAAAGTTGGGGTGAACAATTTGTATGCTAGAGTTTACTCGCAAAGAAGAATTCTGGTGATACAGCTAGTTCATCCATATAATTTAAAGTTGGAAGGAACACTATGTATGCCAGAGTTTACTCTCCAAGGAGAATTTTGGTGATACAGCTAATTCATCCATATAATTTAAAGTTGGAAGGAACATTTTGTATGTCAGAATTTACTCCTAAAAGAGAATTCTGATGATACAACTAGTTCATCCACATAATTTAATACTGGTGAGAACACTTTGTATATCAAGATCTACTCCCAAAGGAGGGTCTTGATGACACTACTAATTCATCCATAATTGATTAAATTCTGATTATTGTTTCTGAGTGTCGAACTCTAAGCATTAATGTGATTAAAATATTTTTCTTGCTGTAAGTATACAAATATCTTTACAAGGTTTTCTGTACGAAATTGACTCTAGTATAGAGAAACATGAGCATGTCACATTTACACTGAGAGTTATAGACCCTTGTTTATCCATTTTAAGTCTTTACGTAAATTATTATTGAGAATAGTGATAAAAGTCAGAAAAGTACAACATTTTAATAATATTGGATTAATTACTAGATATCAAACTATAGGAATTTCTTAGTTTTATACATAATGGTTTACTTCAGAGGCATTATTATTTCATTAAAGTAATGAGATATGAAAAAGTTGGTAGTATGATTGTTAGTTAGATACAAATTTATTTTACTAATTTGTATAAAAAGTCATTTGTATCTTTTGGGAAATGAGGGAAATGATAGAGATGAAAATATAAGAATTGTGCCAATTGAAGTTTGAAAGAAACAATGACACATGAAGATTTAGGTGCCGTAAGCATTAGACGAAGGGAAGAGTAAAATGTTTTCTGTATAAGTTTCGAATCAGATCTTATATATATTTATACATTCTTTTTAGATTGAACTTGGGTGCAAATGTTCATATGTATTCTGTTTGTATAAGTTTCAAATCAAATTTTATAAATATTGATACTTATTTTAGTGGTTAAACTCGAGCTCAGATGTTCAGTTTTTTAAATTGATTCAAAATGTCATTTATGGTTGTTCCATTTTTCCTTCCAATAAAAATCTTATTTGCCTTTATAATAGTGCTTTTGTTAAAAGTTTTTCCTTTTCACTCATGAGGTATGTATTGGAACCAAGTAAAAAATGAATTATGAAATTGTTTTACAATTTGTGGTATAGAACTTGAAACATAATTTGTGACATAAAAATTTGGAGAATATCTCCAACAAAAGTTGTAGAGATTAGTATATAAAAAATTTTCCGCATTTAGATTTTCTAATCCCAGAATATGTGTTGATTTGCATATAAAGAAAACAAATTAAACATATTAAGAAAAGATGATACAAGGAATGAAGAGTTTCTTGATATAATGCACATAGATGCATGAAAACATTTTCTACATTGTTTGACAGATATAACATTTTCATTATTTTCATAGATGATTTTCATGGTATGGATGTATCTATCTTCTATATGAGAAGTCTCAAACCATTAGAAATTCTTGAGGTATTTCTCATGGAGTGGAAATGCAGTTAGGTAGAAATGTGAAAATTATTGAATTGGATTGAAGTAGTGAGTGTCAGGAAAAATATTATGAGTCAAGTCATAACCATGACCTATTTTGTTAACTTCCTGAAAAGATATGTAGTAAAATTATTAAAGATAATGGTATATATCTTAATATGTGTTCCTAGTAAGTAGTCTCAAAGACTTATTTTGAGTTATGGAATGATAGGATACTTGATTTAAGGCTTATACATGTATGAATAGTCAATCTAAAATAAGGCTTTACAATCCAAATGAAAGAAAGTTGGATCGTATAATAGTTAATAGGTACATTATTGAGTATTCATGGAGATCCAAATAATTTAGGTTGTATTGTCTCTATTTATAGTTTGGATTTTAAGGAAATTGAAATGCCAGATTCCTTATGGTTGGCAAAATCAGTGAGAGTATAGAAACTAGAGATGTGATTGTTGTGAAGTGCATTCTTGTACTTCAAAAATGCTTATAGTTTATTTTATGATTATCTTAATGATAACATGGAACAATAAGCAAATGATCATCTACTTCATCAGAGAAACACCACTGAAGAATTAGTCATGGAGACATCAGAACAGGTAACCTCATATGATCTTCTTGATTTGATTTTTAGTTAGGTTACGTGGTGTATTTTTCAAAAGTTTGAATTTGACATAGAAATAAATGAAAGTTCGCATATGTTTTCACAAGTTATAGAAATAAGTAATTTTTATAAAAGACCGATGCGTAAAAGAGTGATTGAAATCCATGAATCTATGTAAAGTCTGTAATTTCGTCTAAATTGTCTAAAATGTTTAAAAGTCGAATGTAAATGGGTGTTGGAGACAAAACCCTGACTTTTAAGACAATGTTGAAGGATATAGAGTCAGACTTGTAATTAAGAATTTCCCTCAGAAATCTACATTGATTAGAAAGAGATTTCGAATAAACCTGAAAGAAATCATTAAGAATCACTGTAACATTAGTAACTCATTATGGTATAGAGTTACATCGAAGAAATGTGAAAATAATTATAGAGTGAAAGTCTGAAATCTATAAGAAATGAATAAAAAGATTACTTAGAAGAGGTAGTAGATTTTTTGAAATGATTACTCTGAAAAATTGGTATCTGAAATTTGATAATATCAATATTGTTTTGGAATTAAGAAAAACATTGTTAATTCATATACCTGTAAGTCAGTGGAAGTATATTTGTATTTATGGTAATGCATGCATATGACTTTTGGTAAGTATGAATTGTGGTTTACAGTATGGCATTAAAGTTATGTCTCTAAGGAACTTTAAAAATGAAATTATGAATGAGACATCCTTAGTAATTGAGATTGAATTTTAATACCAAGACGATGACTGTTAGGATTGTCTCTGTATAATTGTATAGAGTTTTGAAAGATTTTAGATGAAGACCTGTTGTTTAATAGATGCTTTAAAAATAAAATGTGACATGCTCAGTATTTTACATTGCCCTCAAATTAATTAGGTTGTTAAGGAAACTTTGTATATGATTGTTATAATAAATCTGATGATTGCACAAACCTGTGTAAGGATGAATGTCAGTTTTTGAGATGACATTCTTGGTTGTTGCCAAAGTAGCCCAAGAATGTTTGACCCAAAAGCTGTGAAAAGAGTGTAAGGTTATTTGCAAGAAATTAAAGATTATATTGTTACTATAAGAAGAACTGATACTCTTAAAGTAACTGGATGTTCAGACCCTATTTTGTGGGATTACTCTAATGATAGAAAATGCAGTTATGATTATATATTTTACTATCTTATAGAGTTATTTTATGGAAAAGTTGCTACTTCATGTGCAATTGAGACTAAGTTTGTGGTATGCTTTTAGGCCAGAATATATGATATCTGATTGAAGAAATTTATCTTAGAACTTGGAATTGTCGACTTATACCCAAGCCGCTAAGAAAGTATTGTAAGAATTTCTTAGAATATTTTTCTCTTTATGATAAGTATTTAATGAAAATTTAAATACATAAGTATTAAGGAGAAAGTACAGAAACAAATATGTCCATAACAATAGTGTGTTAATGATTATACTTTAAGGGACATGTCGAAAAGAGAAGTCATATGCTTATACCCACAATGTGAACATGTTAAAGAAATCATTGATATGCTGAGTATTTTGTTACTGGAAATTGAAAGATATTTATTATGGTTGTTTCTATTTTCTTGTCTTTTTATTTTATATGTATATAGAATCGTGTGGATGAATGACGACAAGATAATGTTTACAGTAGAGATGAATTGGAATACAAGGTATTACAGTATTAACCTTAATTGTCCCAATTAAAGATTATGTTAAATTAAATTACTGGTGTTGTGATACATAGAAGGAAATTTGTTGATCATATAACAGAGGACCGCCATGACTCGCATTGTAGCTGGTTTGACATTGATATTACAGAACTCATGAAATATATTTTGAGCTATGAAGGTTTCAGGAAATGAATTTGCGCAGTATGGTTAATTTCCTATGATAAACCCATGAACGAAAAATATTATTTTATATGCATATGGGCCAAATGGGAGAATGTAAGAGTTTTATTTAAACTCTGTGTCCCACTCACCCGTCTTAATAGAGTTTGGAATAACTCAAAACTTATCAGCTAATAGATGAGTTATAACATGATAAAGAAAACTCTTAAGAGATAAGATTAACTGTATATCTCTAATCATAGTCAAACACAAAGTTTTAGATTTCTTGATGATTAAAAATCTATAAATAGTACTGAGAGGTTAAAGGGTTCTCTCACCTATAACATCAGAGTGTCTCTAGCCATCGGGAGACACTAGTGAGGCTAAGTTACTAGGGTACTGATCATTCTCTCATAGTCAGATTAATTTCTTTATCAAACGGATGGAGAACAATACGTGTTTTTATTACTGTTGTTTATTACTGTAGATCATAAAAAATTAAAGATTTAATTATTAATATTTATGGTAAAATATTTAACAAATTATGTCTAGAAGCTCGAGATTCCATCGTGGTTATAAAAGTTTTATCATGTTATATTAACAGTACTTTAAGTACGCACTCTTCTGAGAGTACGTATATAGTTAGTTGTTTTATATAATATCTTGTTTACTGATCTCTATAGCTATCTAATTCTAACGGGTTCTTTTTCCCCATCACGTACGTTATTCAACCTAATATATATATTTCCAAAGTAGTCAAACGTGACATATACTTTAGCGCAGCAAGGTTCAAAATGGATCGATCAGAAGGGGTGGGTGGGGACAGAGAAATTTCAAAGTGGAATGAGAACAGGAAAAAAAACTCATGTTCCAAAATCGTATAGATGTAATGGAACCCATCTGACTATGAAATTTCCCCCACCCAGCGAAAGCTAATTTCGTATATGATATATAGACTTTTATCCAGTATATAATTAGCGGTCGGTGATATATATATATATATATATATGTAATGGACCCACCTGCCCACCATATGTACGTAATGGACCCCAATCTGACCCATCTGACCTTGAAATTTTTCCCACCTGCCCACCATATGACCTTGAAATTTTCCCCACCATATGACCTTGAAATTTTCCCCACCATATGCCATATGTACGTGATGGGTCACGTAATGGACCCCATCCGACCCATCTGACCTTGAAATTTTTCCCACTCTATCAACAGTACCGACCGATATTTTAATCCGTATAAAACAGATATAATATCTATAACGGCTTATATTTCGGTCTATATATTTTTTTTTCATTTTTTTAAACTATAAATTTATTTTTTAATTTTTAATTTAGATTAGACTATTTATAATTTATATATATATATATATATTTATATATAGATTATTATTTTAAAATATAATTTTTATATATATTTATATATATAATTTATTTATATATTAATTATTCTGAAATGCTATTCTGAAACGATATTAATATCGAAATATCTTATTTCAATGTCTTAATAGACACGACATCCGATACAGTATTCAAAATATTAATGAGGACAGAAAATTAGCTCGTGATTCCAGTGGCCGGATCTTATCAGGTTTTTGCGTCACTTTGATCTGGATTTTCTTTCTTAAATGCTTCGAAATAGATGCAACTCTAGTGGTCTCTCTCTCTCACACGCACACACACAAACCTCAAAGAGCATTAGACTAATGTACAGCGCCATGCATGCCATATTTGTTTTGAAATTTAGGGCATTTTTTTAATACTCATATATATATATATCACATTAAGTTATATCCAATTTGTAAATGTTTTTAATGATTACATAAGTATGATCAAGAGTAATATGAGCACTAGAAATTAAAACAAAAAGAAATATATCTTTTTGTCCAAATATCTAGATAATAAATCTCATTCAAAATTTGTGGAACTAGTAGTACTGCAGCAGTTTTCACATTAAATAATAGGAAAATACTACCTACAGAAATTTTCTACCAAATTGCATCATATATTTTTTTACTTAATAATTAAGAATGTATTTTTAAATGAATTTGTGATTTTTTTTATATTTTTTAAAAATATTTTTAACGTGTTTTAAAAAATGATTGAAAAAAAATAAAACATAAAATAATATAAAATTTTTCCTTTCGGTGCATGAATTCTTTGTGGGTGCAGCAGAGTCCATTTCCGAAAGCCACCCGTCTCGCCCTTATCTACGAACGCCTCACGATGTTACTTTCCACACAAAAACTCTTAGTTTTGATAAAAATAGAAATGATCCTCTGAAGAAATTAAAAGCAAGCTTGGAACTTTTCTATGAAGATCATGCTCATCGATTCATGTCTTCATGTACTACTGTAATAATTAGCTATTCATGATTGACATTTCTTCTTCGATCACTTTCCCAGAATTTGTAAGTATTTGCAAGATCGATGCTTTTATGTATGAACAAACATGATCTCTTAAACTAGGGGTCGAAATAATTATACAGCATGCTTTGTTATATATATATATATATATATATATATATATATATATATATTTATATTTATGGCAATTTTAATTTCAGTCAACAAATTAATTTCAAGGATCTCTAGAACTAGACGGCCATGTCATGATCAGCCGGGTCACCATTAACCTCCAAATTAATTAATTAATTATAAATTAGTTACTACATTAATATATTCTTGTACTCATTGGTGATGATCATGCATTAACCTACATATTCCAGCCGACATGAAAGTGCTGGGATTAGCCACATTTACGTGTATGTATATATATATGTATACGTATATATATATATATATATATATATATATATATATATATATATGGATATAGATCTAGCTAGCTAGAGCTAGCAGCCATTCTTGACTTTTGCTCCGGCAACACCACTATATATTCCGGCCTCAGGTGGCTGATTCCCCTACACACTCGATTGATTCCTTTAATTCGACATTGCCTTCTTTAGGCCGATAAGCCTTATTCTAAGTCTTTTGACTGTTCAGAAAATAAAGGCTTTACTTATCCAAGTTATCTCCGAGGAGAGCATCAAGCTCTCTTCTCCAACTCCACCCCACCTCCGCCGGCATTACCAGCTCTCCTTTCTCGAGTACTATTATTAGTCCAGCCTCCATATTAGCCGTCCCCAAAATGACCATTATACATGGCTTCCAAGAGTTTTTTGTCCACTACTTTTACACGCAACCGCTCCTAACGTTTCGGAGATTTATTCATCCCCAACAGCCACAACAACCTCCTCCAGCAGATGACATAGAAGCCGGTGCAACAGTTGCTGATCAGCCAGTACTTGGTCTGGAAGTAAGAAACCATAATATGGATTGGGCTTCCATCTTAGTGTCCTTTTGCTTAGCTTCTTCAATTGGGGTGGCTCTCTCATCCCCCCAACTTCACCCCAACTACAACCACTCTCCCACCTCCCACTTGATCTTCTCTTTCACAATCTCATTATCCTTCGCTTCCTTCTTTGTTAGACACTTCATCAATTCCAAGTTCCCGGTTATAGACAGAGTTCTCTATGGAGTTGGCATCTTCTTTGCAGTTATGGCTTTTTTCATAGCCATTACCATCCACTTTCCCCTGTGCCTCAAACTTACGACCTTGCTCGTCTATGCACTTTCCTTCCTGGTTATTTTTATCTCCAAGTTCGTCCACTAATCTCGAATTTTATATTAAGAATATTTTAGAATATTTGTAAATAATAATGAAATAAAGTGTAAAATAGTTTCAGAAGATTTTCTACCTACACTCGATCGAGAAAATGAAGGCTTTACTTATCCAAATTATCTCCGAGGAGAGCATGAAGCCCTCTTCTCCAACTCCACCCCACCTCCGCCATTACCAGCTCTCCTTTCTCGATCAAATTGCACCCCCAGTTTTTATGCCTTTGGTTCTCTTCTTCCTTATTTTAGAAGCCCATAAGAGTCTGACCAACTTGCGCAAACTGCAGCTTAAGAAATCCTTGTCCGAGATTTTAACCCGATTCTACCCACTAGCAGGACGGGTTAAGGACAATCTCTGTATTGATTGCAACGACGAGGGTGTCCACTATGTTGAAGCCAAAGCCAACTGCCAACTTGTTGAATTTCTGGAGGATCCAGTTCCAGCTGAGCTCAACAAGTTTCTACCTCTAGCGCTGGACGATGTCAAGGATTTAGCTGCAGTCGTTCAAGTCACCTCGTTCAACTGCGGTGGGATTGCTATCCGTCTTGGCATGTCCCACAAGGTTGCGGACGCCTTGTCATTTTTCACGTCTCTCAACAGTCGGGAACATAAGTCGGGTGGCGATCTCTGTACCGTCTATGGATACCGATCATCCTGGCGAGGGTCATGGCATCGTTAACCAAGTTAGGGAGTCTATAAGGAAAGTGAACGTGGATTCCGTGAAGGAACTTCGAGAATGAGGGGCACTTGAACTTCATCAAAGAGCGAGCCGCAAGAATAACGAAAGGAGAGGTGGAATCATTCAGCTTCACCAGCTTGTGCAGGTTTCCTATATATGAAGCTGACTTTGGGTGGGGAAGCCGGTCTGGGTTGGCTTTGCAAGGTTGACGTTCAAGAATCTGGTCACCTTTTGACACCAAGTCAGGGAATGGAATAGAGGCTTGGATTAACCTGAAGGGGGAGGACATGGCTAGATTTGAATGGGATGAGGAGCTCCTCGCGCATGTAATCTCCCTGGCCTCGAGGCCGAACGAGAAAATTTCTGCATTCTAGGCCATATAGGGCTTGTCGGAGATCATCTTTAGTCAGGGTGGACTGTCGCCAAGACGGCTTTTAGTCTAGTTCTCGTCTTATTTGTGTAAGAAATATTTTTATATATGTTTATCTGTTTTTTTTATTAATTTCTTAAAAAGTAGTGCTGCTACCAGATTTACAAAAATAGATTTATAAATTAATCTAATTTTATATATGAGACATTAAATTTATTTTCCATATTCTCAGATGTGATGTGAGAGAGTGGTAGGCAGAGGGATTCAAACGTGGGAAATGGAAATTGGGGTTTAGGGATGCGTTTTAGGTGTATATAAAATTCTCAAAACAGCCTCAACACAAAAACTACAAGTAAAAAGAACACAAAAACTACATGTAAAAAGAGCATGTATGGTGGATTATTTACGATAATAATAATTATTTATAATTAAAATAAATTTATTTTAACAAAATAATAATAATTTCTTCAAAAAATAACAAATCATAAATATGAAATTTTCTTGTAGCAACGATTTCACATCTATAGGCCAGGCAGTGGGCTTCAAACTTTATGGTTGTACAATCAAACAGGTAATGTATAATGATTTGACATCCAGTTCATACTTCATAGGAAGCAGAACCATTGCTAATAAATAACAGTTATTAAAGATTAATATTACAAGGAAAGTAAACTCGGTAATTAAATTAATTTGCAAGGAAGGTAAATCTACCAATAATTGTGTACTATATTATTTGTTGCAAATCCATGTCGTGGCTAATAGATTACACGTGTAATTGAAAAAAATGTTGTTGTTATTAAACATAATTGCTAGTAAAATAAATTTATTCGTAATAAAATTATTTGCAAAAAAGTTGATAATATCAAGTACTTGCAAAAATATTAAAAAATTAATTTTAAAATATATAAAATGTGTGACGTGGTACGATGAGCAGCATCCCTCATCAAAAAAATCTTTTTTTTTTTCTCTCGAGGCTACGGCTCTCAAAGTCTCATGTGACCCCGCCTAAATTTCTTCGTCTCTCCTCTGGTCTCTCTGCTACTAATCACCTGCAACACTGATTTCTTTGCCTTATATGTTTCTGTACGCAGTTTTCCTTAGACTTCGGCCATGGAGATTCCATCTCCATCACACCATAGGCCCGTCCTTGTTAGGTGTTCACAACTCTAGCAACTCGAGGACTAGGAGCCAGAATACCTCCACACACTCCAATTTTGGAAAATAGACTAGAAGTTTTCTTTCGTTGCAAATGCTGCTGAATTTGAATACATGGACCCAATAATATTGACTAATAACTGACTCGTAGCCCACTACTGGTCATGAACCACAACTGACCCAATTTAATTACCCACGTGCTAACAGATGAGGCCCAACATGACTCTTAACAGAATAACCAAACTAATTGACTGAGTATCAGTACAACAGAACCCAGCCCATGACCTTGTGCAGAAATACAACTGTTCCCCAACAATACAAATAATGAGACTCACTATATATAAAACTTCAAAACCCTAATTTTCCTTTAGACCAAACCCTACGATCTTGCGGCACCTAACAATACCCTTAATGATGGAAAACCAAGGTGAATCTAGCCTTAAAGATCTTTTGCAAGTTTCGGATGGACCAATTACAAGATCAAGAGCTAAGAAAATCAATGATGTAATATAAAGATTGGTACAATCCACTTGGGGACGAGTCTAACAAGAGCTGAATATTCAAGATGTGATTGAGAGAATGAGATCTAGTGATCCTCCACGTGATACAAGTTATGGAAGAATGCAACATAAATTAGGGCCTATTATTATGATTATGTGATTGAAGGCCTTGGCCTTGTCTATTTCATTAAAGGAGCTTATTTTATTAGTTATAAGAATTAGTCTAGAATAATTGGGCTTGAATATGTTTGGCCCACATATGTCTTATTTCTTATCAACTAGAGTTTTTGGCAAAGCCTTGTATTTTGGCCAATGGCTTATTTGGAAGTTACTTTTTAGGAACTAGAGTTTGAAGAAGTATTGTAGCAGTAGCACTATTCATCCAGGGGTATTTTTGGAACATATTGATTTATTTTGGCTAGATTTTTAATTAGGTTTTGCTTTAAATACTCTTTGTAGTCTCATTTTAATTAGTTTACGAAATTTGATGAATTTATTCATTGTGAGTTAAGTTTACCTCATTTTGTTCTTGATTGAACTTTTGAACTTATCAAACGTAAATCACAACCTTTGTGACTTTCCTCCTTGTAATTTGGATTTTTGAGACATGTTCTTTAACGAATTTAGATTTTAATATAATCTAGGTTCTTGAAACGAGTTTGTAATGGGTGTAGATTCTGCATCCATTGACTTGATTTTGACTTTCTTGGATGAGTTTTTAAATTGATTGTGGGTTCAAGAGATTCCATTTCCACGAGGTCATATCATTTGGTATCAGAGATAGGTTTCTAATCAGGTCTGATTCTATCTTTTATTTCTTACATATTTAATTTTAGGACTTTGTTGTTATAGGATTACAAAAAAAGAAAAAAAAATGGTGGATACCGAATTTCTTCACTATTCTTAGGGTTACTGAATTTTATTGTTCTAGGGTTTGTGCTGGTCGAAATCTCTTATTCTAAGGGCTGCCGTATATCACTTATCCTAGGGTTTTTGAGTTATTGTTAGGGTTTTGTCAATTGCTTATTCTTTTGATTGTGATCAAATCAGATGGTGAAAAGAAAAGAAAAAGAAAAGAAAAGAAAGGAAATGAAAAGAAAAAAACAATCGTCCAAAAAAAAAAATCCAAAATTTTTTCTTGAGCCTTATTATCAAAGGGGTTGCATACATCATTCTAGTTGGTATCTTGTCTTATAGTTACTCTTTCATTCGTATAATTTTCTTGATTCTCATGTCATTTTGTATTCCTTCCGTGTTTCTCTTGTTCTTGTTTCTTGGACCTAATTATTAGTTGGGATAAAATAAGGTTGCATTGTCTTGATTGAGTTCAATTAGTTCTTAAAGAACTTGAGTGGGAAAACTCTTGAGGTAAAAGGTAAGAGAGTGTAAGACTATTATCGGATAAAAAGCCAATGAAGAGTGAAATACAAGTGGAGTGACATTACTTGAGTATAAACACGTAAGTGAGTGTGTGAGGTTTTTTTATTTTTACTACTAATATTCTTTTGTGCAACATATTACAATATCTCACCGGAGTGGCTCATCACCAAGGGGAGAGCAAATAACTCATTCTTTGTATTGTAAGCCATGCAACAACAGTTTGAGCGGTTAAATTTTGTGTTGGATGAAGTGAGAGATATGATGAATAATCAAAAAGTAGCGATAAGAATTCTGCAAGGTGGGAGAGTTAGGAGGCGACGTGAACCTAGTATTG
Organism: Juglans microcarpa x Juglans regia; assembly: GCF_004785595.1. Taxonomy (NCBI): domain Eukaryota; kingdom Viridiplantae; phylum Streptophyta; class Magnoliopsida; order Fagales; family Juglandaceae; genus Juglans; species Juglans microcarpa x Juglans regia. The sequence goes on from NC_054598.1 coordinate 22,936,769, forward strand.
AGAATTGGTATGAGAATAAATAGTATGGTAAGGATGAAGAAAACCTAACATCTGAAGTTAGATTGGGTAGACATAGAGGAGTTAGGCATGAAAGATGACTTAAGGGAAACCCAGTGGGTCGAGATGGAGTAGACAGGAACCTTGGGAGCATCAAAATGAAAATACCATCCTTCCAAGGTAGAACTGACCCTGAAATTTATTTAGAGTGGAAAAAAGAATAGAGTTGGTGTTTAATTGTCATAATTACTCTGAGGAGAAGAAGGTGAAGTTGGCGGTAATTGAATTCACTGATCATGCGATTATTTGGTGGGATCAATTAGTGAGCAATAGGAGGAAGAATCTTGAGAGGCCTGTAGAAACATGAAGAGAGTTGAAAGCTATCATAAGGCAGAGATTTGTATCTAATCACTACTATAGAGACCTCTACCAAAAACTACAAAATCTTACACAAGGGTCTAGGAGTGTAGAGGATTACCATAATGAGATGGAGGTTGCTATGATTAGGGCTAATGTTGAGTTGCAACAATACGTTGAGGTAGAGGATATGGTGCACATGACTATGAAGGTGGAGAGCCAGTTAAAGAGAAATGGTACAGCAAGGTATACTTCGGTTTTTAGCACTCCTTGAAAACCAAAGTGGGACAAAAATGATCAAACTGTAATAAAGGGGAAGACCGAACCACCTAAGGGGAAAGATGAGGGAACTAGCAACAAATCCAAGATAGAATTTCAGCCTTCACGTAATAGAGATATTAAATGTTTTAAGTGTTTGGATTTAGGGCACATCTTATCTCAATGTCCAATATGCGGGTGATGATTATGCATGACAATGGAGAGGTGATGACTTAGAGTGAGGGTGATAGTGAGGAGATGCTCGGGTTGGTTGATACTAGTGATGATGATGGAGTGGAGTACCCTGTGACCGGTGAATTTCTCGTTATCAGACGTGCTCTTAATACACAAATCAAGGGGATGATACGGAGTAGCAAAGAAAAAATATTTTCCATACTAGATGCCACATCAACAACAAGGTATGTAGTATGATAATTGATGGGGTGAGTTGTACTAATGTTCCTAGCACTATTTTAATTGAGAAATTGAATTTGCCTACATTGAAACACTCTAGACCATACAAGTTGCAATAGTTGAATGATTGTGGGGAGATTAGGGTAAATAGGTAAGTGTTAGTTTCTTTTTCAATTAGGAAATACATAGATGAAATACTTTGTGATGTAGTGCCAATGCATGCTGGCCATATTTTGTTGGAAAGGCTGTGGCAGTATGATAGGAAAGTGATTCATGACGATTTCAAAAATAGGTATACATTGGTAAAAGACAATAAGGCCATTACTCTTGTACCATTGACTCGAAGACGGGTGTATGAAGATCAAGTGAAATTGAAAAGAGAGAATAAGTTGAAAAATACTTGTGAGGCTGAGAGTTCAAGAAAAGAAGATGAAAAAGAGTGAAAAGAAAAAAAGAGAGTGAAAATAAAAAAGAGAGTGAAAAAAAAGGGTGAAAAGAAAAAAGAGAGTGAAAAGAAAGAGAATGAAGAACATGAGAGAAAAATAAAGAGAAAAATAAGTTTTTATGCTAAGGCAAATTATACTACTAACGAACTTAACAAACCATTGCCCAGTGTTATTGTCTCTTTATTACAGGTATATAAGGTGATGATTTCTAGTAGTGTGTTTAGTGGATTGTCACCTATTAGAGAGATAAAGCATTACATTGATTTTATGCCGGGTGCGACAATTCCTACCTGACCTTTCTTTAACGAACATGAGTCCTTGAAGTACTTGAAGGGACAAGGTAAGTTGAATAGAATGCATGGCAAGTGGAAGCAATTAATTGATACCTTTCCTCCCTTAATCAAATACACACTAGGTAAGGAAAATTTTGTAGTTGATGCTTTAGCAAGAAGGTATGTCCTTGTCTTCATTTTATATGCAAAGTTATTGAGATTTGAATATGATAAGGAATTGCATGCTAATGATGATAACTTTGCAAGTGTGTATGAAGCGTGTGAGAATGCATGGATTGGTAAGTGCTATAGACTAAATTGGTATTTTTTTTAGAGAGAATAAACATTATAAGCCTATTAGTCTTATGCGTGAGATGCTAGTGCATGGATGTGGTTTGTTGGGTCATTATGGTGTAAAAAAGATTTTAATCGTGTTGCATGACCATGGGTGGGAGTCTTGCCTGTCCTTCATTGAATTTGCATATAATTTGAGTGATAATTTTGGTGCAAGGAAGACTTTAAATGTGTTTTATGAACGTTTGTGTGAGTATCATTTGCTATTTATTAACTTGTTGTATGAACGTTTGCGGGAGTATCATTTGCCCTTATTAGAGTTTGGATATAATAGGATTGTGCATACTACTATTTTTTATTCTTCTTTTGAAGTTGTTTATAGTTTTAATCTACTTACTCCTTTACCTTTGATGCTTTTGCTTGTTGATGACATGAGTAACTTGGATGGACCTTTCTAAATTCTTGAGAAAATTAATAAAAATGCATATAAAGTGAATCTTCCAGGTAAGTATTATGTAACTACTATTTTTAATGTTACTAACATTTTTCCCTTTGATGCAGGTGGAGATTTGAGGTCGAACCCTTTTGAGAAGAGGGGGAATGATGGGAACGAAGGTAGACCTAGTCTTAAAGATCTTTTGCAAGTTTCGAATAGGCCAATTACAAGATCAAGAGTTAAGAAGATCAAGAAAGCAATACAAGGATTGATACAATCCACTTGGGGACGAGTCTAGCAAGAGCCGAATATTCAAGATGAGCTTGAGAGGAGGAGATCCAGTGATCATCCACGTGATATAAGTTATGGAATAGTGCAACATAAATTAGGGCCTATTATTATGATTATGTGATTGAAGGCCTTGGACTTGTTTATTTCATTAAAGGAGTTTATTTTATTAGTTATATGAATTAGTCTAGAATAAATAGGCTTGAGGATGTTTGCCCAGTCTTATTTCTTATGAACTAGGGTTTTTGGGAAGGACTTGTATTTTGGTTAATGGCTTATTTGAAAAGTTACTTTTTAGGAACTAGGGTTTAAAGAAGTACGGTAGCCGAGTTATTGTAGTCGCGGTACTGTAGCTATAGCACTATTCATCTAGGGGCATTTTTTAAACATGGAGATTTATTTTGACTAGGGTTTCAATTAGGTTTTCCTTTAAATACTCTTTATAGCCTCATTTTAATAAGTTTATAAAATTTGCTGAATTTATTCATTGCGAGTTGAGTTTATCTCTTCATGTACTTGATTGAACTTTTGAACTTATCAAAGGTAAATCACAACTTTTGTGGCGTTCCTCCTTGTAATCTGGGTTCTTGAGATAGGTTCTTCAATGAGTCTAGATTTTAGCATAATCTAGGTTCTTGAAACGAATTCTCAATGGGTCTAGATTCTCTATCCATTGACTTTATTTTGGCTTTCTTGGATGAGTTTTCAAATTAATTGTAGATTCAAGGGATTCCATTTCCACAGGTTCATATAACATTTCCTTCAAAAAATCTTGTCCACAAGATTGATGTAAGAAATTTATATATTGTCTTGCTCTTTGTACCACTTGGATGCAATGATTCTACTTGGGCTATAGTAGCCAAAACTTATATGTGCATTTTCGGATCATGAGCCATCGATTGGTCAGTGACACAACAGAACGTTCTGAATTGCTAGGTTTTTTTTATACTCATTGTAATAATCTAGAATTTTATCCAACATTTGTGTAAATTTTTGGTCAATTTTCTCAAAAGCATCAATGCTAATGTTGAGCCAACTTGACACGAGAAGGTTGTCCTCCTCTGCAGTGAAGGACAAACCTCATGCAGACTTCTTACTAGGTGACCTTTTTTCACATTCCAGTCGTATTGGTTGGAGTACAACATTATCATGATTGCTACCCATTGGGGTATTGGAGATACATTGTTCACCACTTTTCAATAGGATGGTGAAGAAGGGATCTTCATCAAATGTATCCTTAAAGAGAGTATTGTTGTACAAAATCAGATGTAGATTATCTGCAGATAATAAGTAAAGAGGCAAACATTAATTCAGTGAATAACCAGATCACATGTAGTCTTGAAAAATAGAGGGAAACATTCAACTCATGGATACATATAGTTGTTGCCCACATTATCACAACCTGTACAATTACTAATCTAAAAACATATGCAGTAAGATAGTTTTGTGTCCACTAATATAATGCTAATGTGTCCAATAAGATAATGCTAACATCTAGTATCCAATAAAAATTTTGAGAAGTGCAATGGAAATACAATAAGCTGCAATGCGATAGTAATGAGTTGCAACAGAGAATCTGCACTTATTATTATTTTTTTTTGATAAGTAATCGATAATATTATTAATTGAGATAGGTAAAACTCTAGTACACAAGATGGTATACAAGAGATAAGACCTATCTAGGTCGACGAAAGGGAAACTAGAAAGTCATGAACATTCAGGCCATTAAAATCTAAAGCAATGACCCATAGCAATAAAGTACAAAAAAAATAGAGTTCTAAGTTCCTCCGGTGACCACTCCTTGTTTTCGAAAGTCCAATCATTGCGCTCTTGCCATATACACCACATGATACAGATTAAGATCATTTTCCACACCTCCTTAATTTGTTGAACTCCTCTTGGAAGTGTCCAATAGATCAACCATAGTTGCCAGCATGACAAAGGATACCTCTACTTGGCTGAAGACTTCCAGCCACAAGGCTCTAGTTGTCTTGCAATGTAACAAGAGGTGTTCCACTGTCTCACTGGATCTCTTGCACATGCAACACTAGTCTAGTATAGCTATCTATTGCTTCTTTAGGTTGTCGGTAGTCAGAATCTTCCCCCACGCTACTGTCCATGTAAAGATGACCGCTTTCGGAGGCACCTTATTTCTCCAAATTCTCCTCAATGGGAACTTAATAGTTGCGCCTTGGGAAAGGGCCTTATAGAATGATCGAACTAAAAAGATGCCCTTACCCGCTGGGTTCCACCACAAACTATCAGCTTGCTATCTAATCGGCTTCACAGAATATAAGAGGCTGAAGAAGGCCTCAAAGATGTCTACTTCCCAATCTTGCCCCGCTCTACTACGTTCCATTGCACTTTGTCCGTTGATATAAGCATGAGGTCCTTAATGGACGCTTCTTGATTGCGAGCCACTTGGAAAACAGCTGGAAAGGCATCCTTTAGAGCTTCATTCCCACACCAAATGTCCTTCCAAAACTTAATTCGGAACCCTCTCCCCAACACCAATTTAGAATGGGAAATAAAATCCCCCCACTCGCGGCTAATGTGTTTCCAAATCCCCACACCACTTGCCCCATTTAACTCTTTGGTGCACCAGACCCCACAAGCTTCCATATTTACAATCAATCACCAGTTTCCATAGGCCTTCTGTCTTCATGTTATACCTCCATAGCCACTTCCCAAGCAAGGCCCGATTGAATGTTCTCAAATTCTTTACCCAAACCACTTAACGAGATTGGTCTACACACATTATCCCAGCTGACCAGGTGGAATTTGAATTCATCCCTATCCAACTCCATGGAAAATCACGATACAGTTTCTCAATCCAAGCCGTTAAACTGACATGCAATTGGAACAAAAATAGAAAGTACGTAAGTAAGTTAAAAAGGGTGCTCTTGATGAGAGTCAACCGGCCACCTTTTGACAAATACAATCTCTTCTACCCTGCCAATTTCCTTCCTATCTTTTCAATAACTGAATCCCATATAGATGAGGCCCTAGCGGTAGCCCTCAAAGGCAATTCCAAGTAGGTAATGGGACGAGAAGCTACCTTGCACCCAAGAATGCTAGCTAGCTACCTAGTGTTACTCACATTTCCTACTAGCACTAACTCTGACTTGTCAAAATTAACTTTCAGGCCTGACGCTGCTTTGAAGCATAATAATAGAGCCTTCAATGCCCTCAGCTGGTTGTGATCTGCCTCACAGAATAAGAGTGTGTCATCTGCAAAAAGTAAATAAGAAAAGTAATAATGCCTCTATTACGATCACCAATCGAAAAACTAGCCACAAACCCATGCATGACCACCGCTGATATTATCTTACTCAATGCTTCCATAATAATAACAAAGAGAAGTGGGGGCAGAGAATCTCCTTGCCTTAGACCTCGAGAGATGCTGAAGAAGCTAGTCGGGTAGCCATTAATCAAGACTGAAAATTTGGCCATAGAGATACACCAACTAATCCAATTACGCCATCTAACCCTAAAGCCACATCTCCCCATCAAATACAAGAGGAAATCCATGTTTGCATGGTCATATGCCTTCTCCATATCTAGTTTGCAAAAATCCCTATGGAGCCAGCCTTTAATCTGCTATCCAGGCCCTCATTCGCTATAAGGATTGAATCCAGGATTTGTCACCCCTTAGCAAATGCATTTTATAGCTTCATAATAATCTCGCCTAGAACCACCCCTAATCTATTGGCAAGAAATTTGGAGATAATTTATACACCGCATCCACCAGGTCGATGGGTCGAAAATCCTTAACCTCCGACTCTCTAATCTTCTTAGGGATGAACGCAATAAAAGTGACATTTAGGTTTTTCTCAAACTTTCCAATACTTCCTGAAACACATTCATTAAGTCCACTTTCACCATTTCCCAACAAGACTGGAAGACACCCATCGAGAAGCCATCTGGACCTAGAGGTTTATCTTTACCCATACGTCTCACTACATCATGCATCTCACTACATCATGCACTTCCTCCTCTTCAAAAGGCCTCTCCAACCACGCTGCTTCTTGGGGGCTCAATTGTATCAAAACCAAGACCATCCTGCTTTGGCCTCCATCCCTCACGTTCTGTAAGCAGTTGTTCATAGAAATCCACCGCATGGTTACTATCACAAGGGCCTCCTTACACTATATACCATTAAAATTTAGCATTTCGATGGTATTATTTCTTCTATGAGAGTTAGCAACTCTATAGAAGAACTTTGTACTCCGATCCCATTCTTTCAGCAACAATGCTCTCGACTTTTGGTGCCAAGAAATCTCTTCTAATGACAATACTCTTTCTAATTTTGAAATCAACTCTGCCTTCTGTAATATTTCTTTCGGTAAAAGGGCTTTAGCTTTAAGTACCCGCTCAAACTGTTGCAACTCCTCTACCATGAATTTCTTACGCTCCCTTATATCTCCAAAGGATTGTGTGTTCCAAAGCTTAAGGTCATTTTTCAAAACTTTTAGTTTACAGACTAAGATGAAAGAGGGGTTCCCGTAGAATTGATAAGAAGACCACCATTGTCTAACCTTATCCACAAAGCTTTCACTTTTCAGCCACATGTTTTCAAACTTAAAGTATCGGCACCCGCTTCAAATGCCCCCACAATCCAATAAGATAGGAAAATGATCTGAGCAAAGACGAGGCGGCCTCTTTTGGCACACTTCCGGGTAGTACACGTCCCACTTCGGTAAAATGAGAAATCTATCTAGCCAAGACCATGTCTGATTATTCGACCAAGTAAAGGAGCCCCCCAAAAGAGAAATATCCAAGAGGTTTAACTCAAAGATACAATCTACGAACTCTATCATTTGGTAGACTAATGGCAAACTGTCTTAAAATAAGAAAACATTGTTCACTCTATGAAGTGAATAATGTTGATACATGGCATCTGTGAGGTGAACCCAGATGATTGTTGAAGGGTTGTTCAACCAAAAACATTCGAGGAATTGAAAAATGAAAACCTTTTCATCTTAAATTTTGTTATATTATCTTCGATCATATTTATTGATGTGATATTTTAAATAACTTTATACATCTATCATTTAAATTAATAGACGCTTAAAATATACAACATCAACAAATATAAATAAAGACAAATCCGAATATGAGATCATGGCACAGTTGTGTGGATTTAGAATATCTTCCGATTTCTGCTGTAGAATTCCATTATGGACCATTATCCATGAGTTGGCACTTGCAGTTTCTGAGCACCCATAAGTCAAAGGGGCAAATTGACATGCAACAGTAAGAACTTGTTTTGATAGTGGTCCATGAACCACGATATGTACTTAGAGGTGTAACCGGTTCGGTTTTGGACAAATTTTGAGACTGAACTGGTATACACTGGTTTTGTATTTTCAAGAACCAATGCCGCATCGGCTATCCTCCTAAATCGGTATTTTCAGTTTTATAGGTTCTGGTCTAGTTTTCCTATTATAATCAAGTGCCAATTTGTCATAAAAAAATCTGTTATAAAAAAACTGTTATAAAAAAATCTATTGTAAAAAAAAATCTGTTGTATATAAAAATCTGTTACATAAAAAAAATCTGCTATAAAAAACTGCTATAAAAACAGAAAATGAAAATCTGTTGTAAAAAAAATCCGCTATAAAAACAGAAAATGAAAATCAGCAATAAAAAAATCTGCTATAAAATAAAATCACCTATAAAATAAAACAAGTCCAGAAGTCGATATTACAAATTTGAAATTTACAAGTCCATATTAGAAGCTACCATACAAGTCAAGATTACAAGTCCAAATTACAAGCTGCCACACAAAGTCCAGATTACAAAATAAAACTAAAAATAAAATAGTAACAGTCTCCTTAAGTGTCCACATTACAAAATAAAAAGAAAGTACCAATATTAATCGTTTACACAATAAAAAAATATAACCAGAACAAAGAGTTATGCACCAAGCAACCAACTCCAATAGTCCATTCAAACAAACCTTGCAATTGTATCAAAATAAATCAAGCAATTAATTCCAATTAAAATTTTTGAATTACATTAACTGAAAAAAAAGCGTAAAAAGATGACCTGCCTTATTCATTTTCAACCGAAGAAACAGGTTTTGAAGAACTTCCAACTTCTTCTATGAGCTCTACACAAAAGGAAAAAAGAATAAGAAAAAGAATAAGCATAATAACTAAAACAATTTCAAAATATGATATACAATATAGAGACGGTAAAAGAAAATGCGAATGAGGTTACATACTTGTATCAAAGTTCTCAAAATCCTCAACATATCCATTAAGCTGTGAATGCTAATCGAGGTAGAAGAAGAACAGAGTCAATTTTGTGCACAAATAAGGGCTTCTACCATAAATGGAGATAAGCTACTGTGGAAAGGATCAAGTATTCGATCTGCTGTGCTTAAAGTCGACTCAAAGGCCACTGTAGATATCGAAACCGCAAGAACATCCTACGCAACTTTTGAAAGCACATGGTATCTAATAAAGTTAACCTTCCACCAAGTCAACAAGTTGAATTTAACATCATCTTCTTGACATTTTTCAGACAAATACCTCTCAACTTCATATTTACTCTCCAAAGTTTTCTAGCTTCTTAAATTGAGCCAGTTTAAATGACCTTATATCTTCTACCTGACTATTTAAACTTGTAGAACCAGTCCCTCCCTCGCTTGATTGGCTTATAGTTTGGACTTGTCCCCAACATCACCTCTGTCATTTTCACAATAACTATTGTATAAACGAGTCAAGGCATCTTTAACTGGTCCACTGACATAACAACAATCAAACTATTATCAACATACATTTCTTCGAAACAAAATACTAGACATCGCATTTTATATCGAGGATCAAGAACAACCAAACATACAACAAGAGATTCAATGTTTCAAAACTTCTCAAATTTAGACTTCATATTACATGCCATTGACCTCAAATTATGTGGCCCTTCCACACACTCCAAATTAATTGTATCTTGAATTGTCATTAGCTCTAGGACAAAAGAATTGCAAGTGACATAATTGGCCCATGAGAAACGCAAGGTTGTATCATAAAAAAATTTAAAAAACTTTACAAACAACCTACTCTTAGCCAAATCATCCTTGGTTGGAGGCTCTGACTTAGATGCCACTCCTTTACTCAACTCACTAATACCATCATCATCCTCACTTTCATTATCTCAAACACTCTTAACATATCCTGAATCTTCATCCTCTAACCGTTGAAATACTTTTTGAAACTTTTCAGCCCTATCCAACATCATATGGGTGAAATTCTAATGAGTCGCTACATCTAATCATACGTGACTTTTACAAGTAATATTTTCACTATCACAACATTTCTGAAATGTGCTCCACCTTTGTGGAGAAGATTTCACATACTTCACATACCCTCTAATTCTTGCAATTGGTTGCTCAAATTCTTTCAACCCATCCCAAACAATCAAGTTCAAGATATGAGCACAACATCTCATATGCAATAACTCATGTTCCAAAATCGTATCCTTTCTATTCATTGTCTTTCTTTTGATATACAAAATTATCTTATTATTTTAACTTGCATTATCAAGTGTAATTGTAAATATTTTGGGCCTCCCTCATTCAATCAAACACATTTCAATTTTCTTACCTAGTGTCTCACCCTTATGGTTTTCCACCTAACAAAAATTGATAATTCTTTTGTGCTTTTCCAATCTTCATCAATAAAATGTGCGGTGAGCCACATGTAGGTAGAATTTTGCACGGATGTCCATGTATCCGTGGTTAGACAAATTCACTACCCCTTAAGAGCACTTTTCAACTTGTCTTTCTCTCTCAAATAAAGTCTAAAAACATCTTTTGCAACCTTTATATGTGATGGAATCCTAACCCATCTAGATTGCACAAGTATAAATCTCTTAAATCCCTCCCCTTCCACAAATCTAAAAGGTAGCTCATCAGCAATCAACATTTCTGCTAAAGCTTCTCTACAATTCTCAATACTAAAAGTAATAGGTATAAGCCCCCCACTAGTTTCTCTAGGCTTGAAACCTAATACAGATTGGTTTCTATCCATTTTCGTAGACTTCTTACACTATTTTTCTGAGTGCTGCAACATTGATTTTGTGCAATTTATATTAGGATCACAAGTATAAGTAGTCCCACAAAAGTTACATGCAGCCCTAGGTCTCGACTTCTCCTCAGTTTTAATCTTTGTAAAATACTTCTAAACTACAGGTCTTTTCCTACTAGTACTAGTAGATGGCTTATTTACATTATATTTGGGTGAAAGTGGATCATTAGCCGTTGTTGATTCCATGGTCCTTTCCATTGAAAGTTGAACATCGTCGGGTGTTTCTGTTTCATTTGAATGATCCATATGTAACAACAAAATAAGGAGAGAGGGAGAGGGAGACTTAATAAATCTTAAAGTTTCAAAGGACATTAGAAAATCAGAATTTCTAAAAGCAATGTTAAAATATCCTGGTGTATTTTCTTTTATTTTTTTTCCCAATGAGCCACCATTTTTGGCGGCTAGTAAGAACAATCCAAAAACTAATTGCAAACCATATCAACTGCTAGTATCTTTTAAATAGTCAAATTTAATCTAATAGAGGTACCAAATTTTCATGCAACATTGTTAAGGACAGTGGAGAATCCTAAACGAAATGGAGCAATTGGTGATGCACATCCAAAAAGTGAATGAAATAGAAAATGCATATAAAATAAGCATGAATACTTCTTAGAGATATTACACCTCAGATACAGAATATGATTAAATTGGTTTTCTAAAGCATGCAATGCACCAAATGGATTCTTCTTGTAATATAAAATTACAAAATGAGTTTTCTTAATTTCTTACCCAATTAAAAAACACCTACTTGCATTATATATTCCATTCGGATGTGGATGAAAGTTGATAAGTTGAATATAATGAAATATATATATATATTAAAGATATGACACCAAATATAATCACAATCTAAACCACCCGTGGCCTTTGATATAATGAGTGGAAGCTAGGCCCTTCTGAAATCCATGACATTAGGCAAACAAGCAGGGCAATCTCATTACCAATAGGCAACAACCACACTATTTGTGTATAAAGGATGATTGCCAAAATCAAGTAAAAGTCAAAACCAAGATTGAAGCCATCAATCCTGCTATACATAATATTTTGAGGTTATTGTATATTTGTGCATTTGCTGTATATTCACAACCTTGATTCTTGTGTATTTCCTTAATTGCTTTTGTAATACGTTTGTATATAAATTGCACCAACTACTGAATGAAAGTGTGAGAAAATTTCTATTCAACCTTGTAGTGAAATTCTTTATATGGTATCAAAAGAGCCAGTCTCTAACGAGCCAACAATTCTTATATCCACCATGTCATCTTCCTCAGACCAAAACCCCCTTAATCTCAATACTCATCCTATTTCCTCCGCCGAAATCATTCTCATTGCTCTCAACATCACTGCTCAAATTAATGAAAAACTAAGTCCCTCCACTTTTCCCCAATGGAGAGCCCAATTTGAAGCTCTCCTCATAGGCTATGACCTGCCTCGAGTATGTCACTGGTATTTCTCAATGTTTGACTCCAGATGGCACTTTCGTCTCTGCCTTAGAAAAGACACATTGGGTTCGACAAGACAAGCTTATTCTATGCGCCATTCTAGCCTCTACCTCTCCCACTATAACTCCTCTCACTATAACTCCTCTTATCACCATTGCTAAAACTTCACAAGAGGTATGGAAGAAATTAACCTCTCTGTATGCTAGCAGATCACGGACAAGGGCTATACAGCTCAAAGAGGAGATTACCTTAATTCAGCATGGAAATCGATCCATTACCGAGTATTTGCACGTTGTCAAGGCCTTGGCAAATGAGATTGTCATTATTGATCATCTCATTTATGATGATGACCTAACTTTGTATGTTTTGCACGGTTTAGGTTCAAATTTTTGTGAAATTGCAGCCCCAATTCGAGCAAGGGAGAACCCACTCGCTTTTGAGGAGCTTCATGATCTTCACGTTGGCCATGACAACTACCTGAGAAGGTTAGCTACTGCTACTCATCAACTTGTGGTTGTTGCGAACTACACAAACAGGAAACTTGGATCGGTTGGAGGTTCAGCAAAGAGCTACCCTAAGCCAAATGGGCCTCATCGAAATTATGGGCAAGGCCTAGTATGTAACTTTTCCGCTTCCTCTCGTGATGAGCATTGCTCTCAACTTGGATCTTCTCGGTCCAATAATAACCAGCGACCCTTTAAGCCCAAATGCCATATATGTGATCAGATTGGTCACACGACCAAAACTTGTCCTCAGTTGTCTCAAAATGAAGTCACTATCAATTGTGCCACCACTTCCACGGCAAAAGAACAAAAATGGCTTATTGATTCCGCTGCATCTCACAATATTACTAGTGACCTTCAAAATTTGTCTATTCACTCTGAATATGATGAAACTGATAAAGTTATTCTTAGTAATGGTTCAGGTTTGACTATCTCACACATTGGGTCTTTAGCTCTCCATTCGCCTAAACGAACTTTATCTTGAAAGATATTCTCTGTGTTCCAACCATCAACAAAAATTTAATTTATGTGCATCATTTTACAATCCAGAATAATGTCTATGTTAAATTTCACCCATCTTACTTTCTTGTGAAGGAACAAACCATGGGAGTGATCCTACCCAGAGGTTCATATGAAAACGGCGTTGACATTTTTCCAGAATCACTGCTGGGAACTCCTTCAAAACTGGTTGATAATGTGCATGAATGGACTTCGCTTGATGGGTGGCACAAGCGTCTTGGACATCTATGCCCAAAAATTGTTCAAGATCTTGTTTCAAATTTTTCTCTTCCTATCTCCAAAAATAAAATGTCCTCGTTATGTAGTTCATGTTCCATTAATAAAGCACATCAACAATCGTTTCGTCCCACTAGTCTTCAAAGTAATGCTCCACTTGAAATTATTTATACTAATGTTTGGGGACCCGCTGACTATACTGGACTTGATGGTTCTCGTTACAATCTTATTTTTGTGGATCATTATACTAAATATATGTGGTTTTATCCTATGGCTACTAAATCGGGTGTGTCGAATATTTTTCCGCAATTCAAAAATTTTGTGGAAAAACGTTTCCAAGCCAACATCAAAACTCTTTACTCTGACAATGGTGGTGAGTTCATAACTCTCAAATATTTTTTGTCCCATCATGGCATTACTTACTACACCACCACCCCTCACACACCCCAACAAAACGGTGGTCACACACCCCTAACAAAACAATGGTCACACATAGGGCTAAGCATCGACTCCAACTCAAAAACGTGTAGAATCCGCTCCGACTCCGACTTGTCGGAGCGGAGTCTGATTTTTTATTTTATTTTTGGTCTTTTTTAACTTTATATTTGACTCACTTCTTTAAAAAAAAAAAATTGTGAGCTTTCAAATTTCAATTTTCTCAACATTACAATCTAAACTAATTAAACTTTTGATTATAACAAAAAAATTCAACTAAATAAAACAACATACTAACATGCATTCAAAAAAAAAAAGTCTTATTTTTACATGTACTCCTAAGTCTGCTATCATCCATATCCTGATATCCACATCCAACTAAATACTAATCACTACAATAAACATCCACATACCACACCTACCATCCATCATCCACATCTATTATAATAATATTTACTTACCACTACTACAATAACGTGCATTCAAAAATTAAAAAGAAAGTCATATTTTCACATGTACTCCCATCATCCATATCCTGATATCCACATCAATGACATTATTCTAACAACAAAAAAATCCAAAATGTTCTAAGAGCCAACCAAAATAAATGCTTCCAACAACATTTAAATATTTAATTACAAACTTCCAAATGCACCAAAATAAAATAAATTACAAACTTCCAAATTGCAATATTCTAAATGCCCAACAAATGAACCAAAATATATTAAATGTCACAAAGTACAAACTTCCAAATGTTTCAACTTCCAATTTTCAAGTTGTGCCTGAAAAAAAATGAAAATAGTAGTAAGGAAAACAACCCAACTTTAAAATCATATGAAAAATAAATTTAAACAAACATAAATAGCATTAATTCTACATTAAGATGTAACTCAAACCTCAAAGGCTCAATATGTCAAATTGTCAATCATCTTCACGAAGTAAGTTGCCATACCAGTGATTAATTCTACATTAAGATCACAATGTAGGAGGTTAGTATCACAAAATGTCAAAATCAACATATATAACAACT